>NC_141137.1:173125523-173732523 GCF_053477565.2 Lygodium microphyllum | reverse complement strand
AAGACGTGTGCACTAGCATAGTGGGTAGAGTGGATGTCGTATAAGTGAGAGGCTTTGGGTTTAAATCTAGTGGCATGCACTTATGGGAATCCTTTTTCCTCTTGAGGAAACCAATGGTCATGATCTTCCAACAAGCTTGAGCCATTGATCTCCTCTACAAACTTGTGTCACTTAGTCACAAGGTTGGGTCTGTCCATTAGGTTGGTTAATGCAAACCCTCTTGAACCAAGGCATGGCATATTCCTCCTCTAACTCATCTTGTTGGAACCTTGACTACCTATCCAACATTGTTGCCATAGTTGGCCTATTCAGGCACAGCCTAGTCAAGGCCTATTCGGGTACAGCTTGATCACGGTCAAAATTGGATAGTTTTGGTGCATCTTACTTGTGTAGATGGACGATGGTCTGATGGTGGATACCAACAATGGGTGATGCAAGACCTACTGACAAGGCCAAACTTCAATTGGGTTCTTTGCATAGCATTCCCTTCATTAAGTTGTAGGTTGAGGGGGGCTCAAGTGGTTGTACTCATCTAGGCACAAATTCATTCCTCAAGATGGCAATATTAGTGTTCGATGCACCATCCAGGAGGTCATCAATGAACGACATTCTATCTGCGAATAGAAGATGCATAATGTTTGCATGTTGGTCATGATACCCTCAGATCATCTTAGGAGCCTTGTAGCACAAATTTCCCACACTAGAGGAACAAAGCCATTCATCAAGTGCATGCGGCACACCCAAAATCTACTACTAGAATCTCTTGTTCTATCAACTCTATGGTGGCACTATGTCTTGGTGTCGTTCTTCTTCTTCTTCTTCTTCTTCTTCTTCTTCATAAGGTTTGTTGGTAGTGTGGTGTAGTGCTTGTGTCCACCTTTCTTGTGGTGTGGCATGGCAAAGGAGGATGTTTTTGGGCTTGAAGTCATGGTGGTGGGCAATGCCATGGAAATGGCAAGAGACTAGGGCATAGGGATGCCAAGGACAAGGAGGGTAGCATCATGGTCACCGAGCTTGAGATCACAGATGGCATATGAGTCCATCATGTTGAGAAGATCCCCCTATTTTAGAAGGGTGTGAGCAGGTGGATGCACCCAACAGATTGTGGCTATTAAGGAAAGGATGCCCATTAAGTTGTTGAGCTCTGTCAGGACTTCCACAACAATAGAAATAGAAGTTTTCAGCAATTTTAGCAGTGGTTTTCTTTGTAATTTGGTATGGTGTAAAAAACAAAAATTGTTGCAATGATCTGAGCTACAACTTGAAGCACTTTTCTTACTAGTCAAATTGCTACAAGTTGCAATGGTTTAAACACTGCAAGTTGTAGCATTTAGTCAACCGCTACAAGTTACAATGGTTATTAGCATTGCAACTTGTAGCGGTTCATTAAACACTATAAGTTGCAGCACTAATCTAGAATTTGTAGTGCTTGCACACTGCTACAAGTTGTAGTGGTTCAATTTGGACCACTACAACTTGCAGCACTGTCAAAAAAATTTAAAAAGAAAATAAAATATTGTGGATACTAGCAATGCATCCCAAAAAAATAAAAAAATTTCTACTATTTTGATACTATATATAGTATGACATAGACATATGTCAAATGTGTGCATAAACCAAACATTTAATAATAACATACTTAACCATCCAAAGAGACTCATTCAAATTGAAATTGCAATACATTAAAATCATATACAATGTATTTTATGATGTGTTTGACTATACAAATGCCACATCAAGCATCGGTGCCCTACAAGAGAGTACTGCTACTTAGAATATCTACACTATACATTTCTCCTTCTGATAGCTAGGATTTCCAAATCTTTCAGTGATATTGTGTCGGACCTATAGTCCAACTCTTCATTTTCTTATGCCTCCTTATTCAATGGGCTGTAGATATCATCATTATCTTCATCTTCTATCAGCTACCCATCTGGATCTATGGCATAGTCCATTAGTTATTCAAACCACATCCCAAGATGCAATATACAATAAGTTCTAAAACCATACACTTATATCTAACTTTCCCACTTATATGATTAAGGCTAATCACTTGGATGTCCCATTGCGGTGGCTAGATCTCCATGCCCTTGCTTTGGAGATGATCTAATAATACCCTGATTCCATGCTTATATGTTTTCTTGTATTCGGCATTTGTTGACCACCTCTTGACCACCTCCTCCTACACATGAATAATAGAACACATGAAAAATCTATCAGTAAGTGTCATGTATGTAATGAAATACAAAGTATAAACATTATTGTTATGTATCAAAACTTACAAAGTAGGAGTTGAAGTATGCCTTGCCAACACTCCCAAGCGTGTTGAAGCCGATTATTTTGGCTTGTACTTTCACGGCCTCTCTTTCTTGATACCATTAATTGGAAAATGTTTGGAGTTGTTGCTTTGCATATGTCCAATCTATAGCTGAGATGTGCACTATTTTTGGGAGATTCACAGCAGCTGTCCTTCTAGCTCACCCTTGCCTAGCCTTGATGACATGGCCCATGTGTTACAATATGGGCTCCTCTCTAAAATGTTGGTCCTCAGAATTTGGGAACTCTCTATGAATTTCGGTGAGGATTGCTTGTTTGGTGGATTTTACGTAACGTTGCCAATCCTGGAAGATGTTCGTGGGAAAGTACATGCTCATCAGCTCATGCATGTGTTTAAAGTCCCTCTTTCCCATAGCATTTGAGATGACATCTCCCTAACTATCAGTCTAATAGAAGTTGCTTCAATGTTGTCTACAAACAATACAAAATTTATAATTAGATTTTGTTGCAAAATTACATGAGAAATGGTAAATGGAGTAGATTAAAATAAGTGGTTTATGTAAAACATTATGTAAATTAGATTACATAATATATTACATAAATTGGATTACATAATATATTATGTAATCCATAATATATTACATAAATTGGATTTACATGATAATATATTACATAAATTGGATTACATAATATATTATGTAAGCTGGTTTACATAAACTATATAAATATCAGATCATGTACTATATTACGTAAATCGATTTATGTAAAATATTAGATAGGCCAGTTTACATAAAATATTACATAAAGTGGATTACATAATATATATATATACCATAGTTACCAAGGACGAGGGATAGGGACTAAGGACAGTTTATGTAATATATTATGTAAATCAATTTACGTAAAATATTATGTAAAGTGGATTACATTTTGTGTGTGTGTGTGTGTGTGTGTGTGTGTGTACCATAGATACTAGGGACGGGGATGGGGGATGGGAAAACCAAAGAGCACGAGGATAGGAGAAGGAATGGGGATGAGGATGGGGAGGAAAACTTACACACACACACACACACACACACACACATTAAAGGTTTATATGCATGTACCTGCTATTGTTGGAACCTACCTCCTCGACGACCTATGGACTCGCCCACAATGGCGTCATCTTAGGCATCTCTATCAACTTGGCCCTAGGCCCTAGGCATCTCAGCCTCTTCAATGCTACACACACACACACACACACACACACACACATTAAATGTCCATATGCATGTACTTGCTACTACTAGAACCTACCTCCTCAATGACCTGTGGACTCGCCCACAATGGCATCATCGCAAGTGTCTCCATCAACTTGGCCCTAGGGATCTCTCCCCTAGGGCATCTTACCGATAGGCGTCTCAGCCTCTTCAATGCTCTCTACATACAGAACAAGCAGGTGCTTTTGGGGTGCAACAAGCATCAAGAGGAAAACCTCCTCTTTTATAGGTGGCAAGGGAGACTGTGGACATGTGTTGGAGCTCCCAAAGAAAACATCGAAGCATCTCACTTTTTTCTCCCTACTCTTGGCTTTCACCATGCAGGGGCACTCTTGACATATGAAGCCTCTAGTCCCTGCCCCCTTCTCAAACTCCTACTCACTCATCCCAGTGTATCTTGACTTGTGAGATGCTCGTGACAACGGGATTGTGTATGTCCATCACCCAATCAACTAGATTGTCACAACAAAACTTGATTAGGGTGCTAAATCATATACATCATACAATATATTTAGCATACATAAAAAAATACATACATGGGTACAAGCACATGTTGAGATGACTTACCACTGCAAGTACTAGTCAAGGCCATGCCACAATGTAGCCTATGGCCTGTCCCAAAGTGGTGACATCGGCTCGTGAGGTAGCATGCAAGAAAGCTAGAATGTGGGGTCAAAGATAACATTCACATTGACAATAACAAAGTCATTCAAAAGAGGTCTCTCATGTAGGATTCTAGAGGTATTCACATCCATTAGGACACCTTTCACAACATTTTTAAACCTAGCACATAACTCCATGAGATTATCAACATTGAATTGAGACATCCTACAATTCAAAAGGCACAACAATTTCCTTAGGTGTGAACTCAAGGGCTTCCACATGGGGCTTAAAAACACATAGCTATACATTAGAGACCACATATGCATATTGTAGGTTTGGTGGAGTCTTCTACGGCCTCTACAAGTAACCTATATCGCCACAAACAATGATTCAACACCAGTCGATGCATAAGTAAGGTAAGCCTCATACTCCTAAAACCAATATATGGACATACATTGGCATGTACTTTTGATCAAAACATAGGGGTTTAAGCTATTCCCCACCCTATCTTACCCTAAGTCCCTCTAAATTCTAAACATCATACACATGTAAGAAAAAAACAGTTTATAGAGATTAGGGTTTAGGTGCTTACCTGATGAGGGCAAGCAGTGATGGTGGGGACAAAGGACACACATAGATCAACATTGTAGAAGCATTGTAGAGGCAATCACACACTCGATAGCTAGATCTTGCACAAAGAAGCAAGGAAAACGGTGCAGTGCTACGCAGTCGTGGGATGTTTTAAATTGGAAATAGTGCAAGTTGCAATGCTTTGACTTTTTAAAAAAGGGTCAAAGTGCTACAAGTTGCAACATTTTAGTAATCGCTACTATAATCACCTAGAAGTTGTAGGTTTGGGAAACTATCCAAAATGTAGCTCTTTGGAATGCTGCAAGTTGCAATGGTTATATCAGTGCTTCACTCAAACTGCTACAAGTTGCAACTCTGGCAAAAGCTTACAATCTAGCTCTGTAGAATTCTTATACTTGTAGTGGAGGTTGTAAACCACTGTTAATTGTAGTGGTAGTTCAAGAACCACTACAAGTTGTAGCATTAGATATGGGACCGCTTCAACTTACAATGGTCATATAATTGTAATACCACTGCTACTTGCAAAACGATTACTAGTAAAATTGCTGCTACTTTTAGTGATAATAGATAAATATTGGTTGAATGGAGTCATTATGACCTTATTCAAGCGGTGAGTTCCCCCTTGCACTATGGATACTAAAGAGTGCAAAGCATGCCTTGGTGAAGCAAACCATGGAGGATTTTAGAACACTAACTAGCACCATGCGATCATTGAAGTGTTGCTTCACTTTAGAAGACGACCTTTTGGGCCTAAAGTCACACAATTGGCATTAAATTCATTAGATAAACACTTTCACCATAAGCCGTGTCCTATACTTTTTGTTGTCTATTCATTTTTATTTTTTATTTTAGTTTATTTTGCTGATTGCAATAGTGGATTGCACCACACCCAAAACTAGGGGATGCATATACAAATTCAGTGACCTAGGTCAAGGGGGTCACTCATTAATATGTAGATATGTCACATGAGTTCAACAAAAGGGGTTTTCTAATCCTCAATTTTTAAAAGTTTTCATATATTTAGATAAATTCTCTTTAAATTGGCATTAAATTCTTTAGATAAACACTTTCACTATAAGCAGTGTTCTATACTTTTTGTTGTCTATTCATTTTTATTTTTTCTTTTAGTTTATTTTGCTGATTGCAATAGTGGATTGCACCACACCCAAAACTAGGGGATGCATATACAAATTCAGTGACCTAGCTCATGGGGGACACTCATTAATATGTAGATATGTCACATGAGTTCAACAAAAGGGGTTTTCTAATCCTCAATTTTTAAAAGTTTTCATATATTTATATATACAGAAGGGTACCAAATAAAGTGATAATTAGCATATTGAATACAAAAGGGTAAATCTTATTAATGAAAAATATACATAATAAAGTGTTTCTAAATAAGACCTTAAATGCACATGGTATAAGAGATTTACATATAGTGACCCCACCGAGTGACCTAGTGAGGTATGTGTCTATACCATTATGAATGGTTTGCTAATAACATGTTGTGTTGCATACCTACCTTAGCTTGAATAAGTGGGAATCAAGTGGATATCTTGCAAGGAGATATATCCTTATAGCATTGTCAAGGAAAAAGAAAATATCATTGAGATTGTATATCTCTTAGAGGAAAACTTTCTTGCTTCTATACTTATCATGCAGGTTCACTTGCTAATGTATATAGTGGATGAGATAGAGATAGATGGAACTGTCCACTTTAGATGGATGTCTTTCTTGGAATGGTTTATGAAAGTACTGAAAGGGTTTACTAGGCAATGTGCATCTCGAGAGATTAATTGTAGAGGGATGGCTTGTGCAAGAGTCGTCTATTTTTATAAGTGAGTATCTTTTGTGTTACAAAACAACCACAAATATGGAGCACCAAAGATGATGATAGAATAGAAGAAGAGGTACCACATGATAATGGTGTAAGGGTTTCCTTTACAAGGATATGAGAGCTAAGGTCTACGATTATTGTGTGATGAGTTGCTAAGAAATGACAGAGTTGTACGACAAATATGAGGCAATGAGGCTTTCCAAGGAGGAAAATAAGTATGGAATGGCTACAATGCCAAGTAATGCAAGCATATGGCAAGAGGAAACCTATAAGTGATTTACATTAGGTGAATTTTGAACCCTCAAAAGTGCCTTCTAAAGTATTTAGGAAACCTTGGAAGATTCCATGAGGACCAATGGGATAAAGGCTTCTGTAACAGAACTTTTAGGATTTGTTTTTAGTTGGAAGGCCATAACTTTCACATACAAAATTGAAATTGGGAAAAAATTGGTGCTTTTGAGAGTGCTTGATGAGATCTTTTCCATGGTATGTTAGATCATATAGTTTTGAGTTAAAAATAAAAGTAGGTATCCATGATCTCCTTTTTTGGACAAGTGATGACTAGGCGGTTCTCTAAGAGGGCCTTTTGGAGACCTCAAATTTTCCCTAATGGAGTTTGAATTTGCGTACAGACCAGATTTGCATATAAGTATACTTTAGGTTTTATAAAATATTGTCATTGAAGTTTTCTTGGATGTGCTACTTAATTTTATGTAATATATATATCATAGTATCAGATGTACAATGCCTTGTGGTAAAATGAGGTAACATATGACAATGGGGTAATTGTAACTTTTCTCCAAGAAAGAAGTGCGATTGATGATACCGAATTACGGATTGACTCCCATGGCATTATAAAGGATATTATTGAAGTGAGCTATAGAGTGTCCTCCTTTTTTCTATTGGATGTGAAATGGTTTAAATCTATCTATATAGGGCAAGGATCCATGGTTTGTTGATTTCTAAGTGGTTTTTTTACAATAAACTCAAGGGCCATTTGGAGAGACAAGAGCAATACATATATGCTTTCCTATCAATGCAAACATGTATGCATATGCTTATAGCTTTTAATATTATTAACAAAGCAAGTGACATGCTAAATTGAGTTATATTTTTGGATATATAAGTAAGTAGTATTTCACCCAACATGAGATAACCTAGGTAGTGAAAATATGCTTCCATGTTTCTTTCTACCTTAATGGAAATGAGCTCCCAAAGTTAGATATCATGGGCGAGAGAACTCGACCTTCACACAATGTCATCTTTGTGCAAGTCAATGCTAAAATGTACTATTTTCTTGGACACGCTAAGTTGAAATGTAAGCATGTAACTTGGCTCAACCATGAAGAGGAGTGTCTTGATAGTTTGATTGTAGCCGAAACTCATTCAAATGCTAAGAAAATTGCCAAAATTTTCTTGGAACTTAATCCCTTGAGCTTGCATGACTTCAATTTTGTGGTGTCAAAAACATACAGATTGAACTGTGCACTCTTGATCCATGTGCACCTGCACATAAAGCCATCTCTAGTTGTGTATACAAAGAGCATACAAGATTCACTGACCCATCAATCCGAATCATGCTTGTGTCTTCTCTTTGCAAAGCAACTCCAGCGTGCACAAAGTCATTTCATGCCTTCTAGTGGGTTAGTGTCTCGCTCACAGCTTGGCAATGCCATGCTAAAGGTTTGTACAAGTTGCGCCAAGGACCTGAAGAATAAAAGAACACCATTGCTTGGCTTACTTGCAAGCCAAGGCTTCAATGTACCTATTCAAACTATCTAAGGTTTGAATCAAATTGAATTTTGCTTATCAAAGTTTGCTTGATCTCGATTCGCATACCATTTCCATAAATATGTGAACTCACACACCATGGCCAGCTTGGTTTGCATAGTTCGATAGTCAACATGATGGTTGATTTAGAGAGAGGATAGATTGTGCTCCCACATTTCCCTCATCTTGAAGGCTCTATTTTAGTTGGGATCAAGTGAAAGCTATCTTATGACCACTGCTATATGAGTAGTTCCATTTGTCCTTTGAAAACTTTTGTAGCCTTGCTCTCATTGTTGTCAACATCTCTTTATAGGATGAACAAAATTGTGCTAAACATAGATTGGATGGCCCACATGATAGCATATCAAGTGCCTTTTCAAAATGAGCAACCCATTTTTGAACATGTCAATGAAAAGGACCATGAACCATCTTCAGTTTACCTTGTCCATGGGTTCTACTCCTCATAGCAAGTTGTGGACATGAATGACTCAATCATTAATGGTGCACCATATGACGGATTTTCACCTTTGATCTAGTATTTTCAAAGATGCACATTGTGAGGAGCTTTCCTTTCCAAAGTTGTTTTTTGGCAAGTTGCACAAATACCATGAATATGCAATGAAGAGCTACCAAGAGACTGCAAAAAGGGAGCTCCTACATAGCAATAGGTGTTTCGCCTTAAACATTGAAATTTTGTTCTTCAAGACTGTCAAAATAATGATAAGCAATATATCGTCTTCTATTTAGGTTTGCTTGCGGATAGGTAAGGTAAAAGGCAAGACTCTTAAAGCAAAAGACATCGCGCGCGAGACCAACATAGAGGAAATGCTTTACTCAAAAATTGGCTATAGAGACTTTGAAATGCTACACACTTCTCCTGACTTTGAAATGCTATGCACTTCTCCTGACTTCAAAGACAAGCAAAGGAAAAAGCTCTTCACAATGATCCACCAAGTGGGCACCCCTACTTTCTTTGTGACTTTCTCTGTAGCCAAGAGATTGTGGACAAAGTTGCTATCTTGCTTGCAAGCCCTAAATCCCACAAAGAAGGAATCTGTAGAGACAAACTCTGCATACAAGCAATAGCTCATTTTATCTAATCCTATAACATGTGCTCATTATTACAGCCATCGCTTCATGGCACTCAAGCATGTCCTATACACTAATTCAGACATCATTGGGCAACTCAAAGACTATTTTTTTGTCACAAAATTCCAAGGTCAAGGAATCCAGCATGACCATGGGCTCCTTTGGAATAAAGATGCTCCTACACTAGACAAGAATATAGATGAAGACATTTCACTCTTCGTTGACAGTTACATAAGCACAGTCTCCGAGGATCTCCCAACTGAATTACATGTTGTACAAACTCATCGGCATACAAAGACATGCACAAAAACTAGAAAGAAATGTAGATTCATTTTTTCAAGATTCCCAATGGGAACAACAATGCTAGTGCACCCTCTTCCTAATGCGCTGAGAGAAATTGACATCTCCAACATAGTACAACAAACAATTAAGTCAACCTTGAAAAATGCAACTCCTTCTAAAGAGTCATTTGTAGATTGTCTCCAACTTTCATAAATAACTGAGTCGCAATACATCATCTACATTTGTAGCACAATAAGCACCCCAACAATTTTCTTGTGCCGAAAGCCACACAACATAAACACAAATAATTTTAACAAAAGAATTTCAAAGCTATGGTATGCCAACATAGACATTCAATTCATCCTTAACATGCATGATGCGACAAGTTATTGCACCTCTTACATGACAAAAATAGACACTACAATGACCAGAGCCATCAAGCAAGAATTTCAATGGTGTGTTAAGAATAACATTGCAATTGCTAAGTGTCTTCAAAAAATTGGCACTGCAATTCTAAACACATAGCAATTGAGATCTCACCAAGCTATGTACATCACTCTGTCATTACCACTCAGCACCTCATCTAGGGAATGTACCTTTATTAACATTGCCCCAACAAAGGAGTGAAATTTGTTTCTCAAACATTGATAAAGCTTGGAATGCTTGCCAAAAGATAGCACTGACATATTCTTTGCTGATTCAATCCACAAGTACATCAAAAGGCCTCCACACCTTGCAGCTACTTGTCTTGCAAATTTGTTGGCCCTCTTTGACACATCTGGTGAACTAGACAAAGTGCAAAAAAACCCAAGAGTGATATGATACATTAATTACAACAAACTAAAAGACCCCGAGAACCACTACTATGAACAATACTTGCTCTTCTTGCCATTCCACAATTCTGACCATGATAAGCTGTTTGGTAGTCTTGATGTCATCATGTTTGGTGACATTTTTCAAGCAAGCCCTATTTGTGATGCATGGATCTTCAAAGAAAGATCACAAATACTAGAGACAATTGCATTGACTTATTGGCAAACAACTCCACAATGCTATGAGCTTGAGATCACCATGCAACAATGTGATCCAACCTTCATACAGATCATCCATAGAGTGAGAATAGGCAACCAAACAAGCATAGACTTGAAATACTTGAATACTTTATTTTGCAACATACCTCTTCAAGAATGCAATATAGGCCATATCTTCAACACAAATGATGAAAAAAACAAGCACAATGAAAAAGTTTATCATCAAACTTCAAGAGAACCTCATATACTCATGGGCGACTGATATATGATACTATACTTATAGCAAAAAAATCTAACTACCTCGTGAGCCGCAAGACACTGTAGAACTCCATCATGTCCTCCATGAAATCAAACAAGGCCATAGAGCTATGCACTAGAAACCATGACATTGCAAATGGTTTGGTCAATGGTGCAAAAGGCATGTTAATGAGCTCATTGTTGCAATAAACACCTCCAATTATTTGGGTGAACTTCTTGCTTCCCAACATAGGACAAAAAGCAAGATTTACAGGAAAACACTTGTACACAAATAGAGATCCAAGCTCATGGACACCATTACATATAGTCACAAGGGAAGTCCAAATAGGAAAGAATGCCTTAAACACAGTAACAAGAAAGCAATTCCTTATTCAACCTGCATCTACACGAACAATACATAGATCTCAGGGTCTCACCATGACGAGCCTAGCCTTCAATTTAAAAAAAATATGTAGTCATGGATTCATATACATAGCCCTTTCAAGAATCAAAGACCCAACAAACTTGTACCTGCTAAAACCAATGCAGACCTCCCACATAAAAGTTGACTAGAGCATGCGGTTAGAAAGCAACCGCTTGTGAGCCAATCAAAAGTGGGAATGCTTCCAACAATAGCCATCTCTATTCAAAGACTCCCATATATTCATCCAATCCTTGGACACAATCTCCCTAAGAAAGCACAAAAACAACATTCTCTGCAATATATCCTTGATGTCATCACACATTCTATGCTTCCAAGAGACAAGACTGTATGCAAATGAAAGAATTGAGCTTGGAGATTTCAATGTGCTCACCTCAATAAAAAACCATGGCCTTGCAATATACTATGCTACTACTCTCAAGCTCCGATCATACCAATGACATGCAACACATAGCAACGAAATACTAGTAGCTCATTTTACCACCGACACTAATCAACACTTTCAAATTGCAACAATCTATTGATCACCATCCTCCTCCCCCATTTATCTACATCAAATTGTGCAACCAATTATAGACTCATTCGACAACCAACACTCAATCATCTTTATTGGATGCACTCGCACCAACAACACCATATGAAATGCTACACTCTCTCTTCACTCCTTGCAATATCACACAACACATCATGACCCCAACAACATTGCATGAAACAACCATATATCACATATGGACAAACGTTCAGAAACCAGACATCAAATTTGGAACCAATTATTGCTATTGATCAGACCATTCAACCCTCTACATGCTAGGGTCTCAATCTAACATTTGTTACATCCCTTAATCAGCCCTCGTCCCCACAACACATTTCCCCATGCCACCCAATCTCAAAGAACCTAGCAATCTGCACAATGCCTCTGACACATCTTCTTTGTCATAACTGTTCTCTTGTAACTTTCCCAATCTTGCTTAAAATGTTGTTGAAAAATACAAACACACTTACTCTTTGTACTAAAACATCTCCTATACTAAGACTCTCCCTTTTCCTTTCATGTACAAACTCCTCACCTACTTGGTAGGCCATCGTGGAACACTTCTACCTACCTTATGCTTGTTTGAATTGTGAAGATCAATTAGTTTTAAGACTTTGGAAGTGAATGCTTGATGTAAAAGACAATTTTTTAAATTGTAACATCTCCTATACTAACATTCTCCCTTTTCCTTCCACGTACAAACTCCTCACCTTCTTGGTAGGCTATTATGGAACACTTCCACCTACCTTATGCTTGTTTAAATTGTGAAGATCAATTAGTTTTAAGACCTTAGGAGTGAGCCCTTGATATAAAATCCAATTTTTCAAAGTGTAAATGGCTTTTTGATGCTTATACTATGCAGCTCCTTATCTCTTCACTCCCTTCTTCACTATGTGAGCTTGAAGCTTTCATAACTCAAGATTTGTATCAATATTGCTTCCTAATGCAATAGATGGTGATTCTTGTACTCTTGCCTATCACATGAAGTGTTCTAGTGTGTGTCTCACTATGTGTTGCTCTCATGTTGTGTGAGGCTTGAAATACTCTTTCTACTTTATTCTATTCTATGTATTTCTCTCGTGTTGTGTGAGGCTTGAAATACTCTTTCTACTTTATTCTATTCTATTTTGAATGATTTCTAAGTGGATAACTAGTTGAAAGGAAAGCTTGCCAAGGAGGTGTCTTGTATCTTGTGTTTTGTTAGCCTACAACCCAAAATAGAGGCCCAAATCTCAAATTTAGTATGTCACTCATGCTCCCTTGAGCACCCTAAGTATGGTGAATGAACCCATTGTTTGGTTCGCATAAGTTTTGGCATATTTGTGGTGATTTTAGAGCTAATCAAAGCCTTGCAAGAGTCCTTTTGATTCTATGGTTAGCATTTGATGCACGCTTATCCACATCTCCATTGTAGATGAGTAGAGGCTTATTCTATAGTGCTTGACATGCTTGTATAGTATTTGTACCCTAACTAGGTCACTCCCTTGCATTTGACATATTATGTTAGTGTGTGACATAACTATGCTATGATAATCCATCAAACACATAGACACACACACACACACACACACACACATACATACATACATACATACCTATGTGTGTGTGTGTGTGTGTGTGTGTGTGTGTGTGTGTGTGTGTGTGTGTGTGTGTGTGTGTGTGTGTGTGTGTGTGTGTGTGTGTGTGTGTGTGTGTGTGTGTGTGTGTGTGTGTGTGTGTGTGTGTGTGTGTGTGTGTGTGTGTGTGTGTGTGTGTGTGTGTGTGTGTGTGTGTGTGTGTGTGTGTGTGTGTGTGTGTGTGTGGGTGCGTGCGTGCGTGCGTGCGTGCGTGCGTGCGTGCGTGCGTGTGTGTGTGTGTGTGTGTCTATATATATACACATATACATATGTACTCTCTCTTTTCTGCCCCCTCAACGGTGCTACCTTGTTGCGGGAACTTGTCTTGGATATACTCCACCATATTGAAGTCTCCCATGAGGATTAAGGGTCCCTGAATGTTAGCAATAGATTGCCAAATCCTGGCTCTAGAATTTTATGGACCATTAGCATATACACATACCAACGTTATGGAGAGACTTCCTTCTATGGAGATGCTCACCTATTGGTTTCCATTGTCCACTTGGGTGTTTTTAACATCTTGGGCAATAGACTTGCGGTAGCCAATTACAACTTCTCCTGACCCTCTATCATTGGTTGGTCATCACCCAAGTGTAGTCTTTAGAGATTAAAGATAGTCTTTGTAATAGCAGTGGAAGACAGATAAACTGAGTTTTGCTCTTCTTATCTTTGAGCCACTGTTTAAGCAGTGCAGACTTTTTGGGGTCTATGATCCCTTTAATATTCAAAGAGGCTATATTCATTTATGGGATTCTGAGGGTTTCCTCCTAATACCTTGACTCTGTGTATTCTTTGGTTGTTGAGGATTTCCTGTATCCCCGTTTTGTAAGAGTTTTGCCACCCTTTGTGAGAGAATTATTTATTTCCCTCTTACGGGGCTAGTACTTCTACCGTTCTAGATTGCGAGAGGGGGGCTATCTGATCCTGTAGAAAGTCTAGTATTAAGACTTCCTGAGCCAACTGGGTCTCCAAAAATTTGGGTGGACTCTCTATATCTTCCGATAAGGATATCTCAGGGTCTTCCAACTCCACCAGGAGAGCATAGAAGTTAGAGCTGGGGTTCCTATTATTTCTTCTATTTTTGCTTTTTTCTCTTCTCCTCTTTATGGTTTGGAAGCCTTGATTCTATCTTTCTTATTGTTGGGGATCATGTTGTATTTGAACCCCTTGCTGAACTTCTGTCAAACCTCTTGGGTTGTTAGGATGTGACGAATCTAGCTTTAGGTTATGGTCCAAGCGTATTTCAGCTTGGTTTGTAGACTGGGGAAAATTCAGTGGATAATTCCTTATGTAGTGGCCTTTTGCTCCACAATGGAAGCATGCATTAGGCATATTTTAAAGAGAATTCTCTATTGTATCATAGTTTCTACAATGTTAATGATCAAGTTTTCAAGGAGCTCAGCCTTGATGTCCACTTCTACCAGGGCTTGAGGATGCCATCTCGGGTTTAACTCTTGAATCGGCCTTGTTCCAAGGCATCTGCCTAACGGTTCCACCAACCTCTTCAGCATAGGAGGATAAAGATAGTAAGGAAGATTGGGTAGCTCCACCCATATAGGACACATAGTAGGCTTTGGCCCTTCTGGGTTGAAGTCAGATCTCCACTTGAATAGAGAGAGAGGGTTATTTTGAATCAACCATTGTCCTGAGCCCAAAGCATTGAGTGCCAGTTCATTGTTTTTAAACAAGAAGATAAAAAAGTTATATTGGGGAGGAACTGAATTTGAGTGGCAACCATTCCTCTTTGTTCCCATTCTTGCTTGATCCAATTCTTTAGGACTTCTACAGATGGTCTTGAACCTACTAATAACCCAACAAGGGCTCTTGCTTGATAGTTCTTAAGCATGTTGACCACATCAAAGGGTAAATCTATTGTGATAGATTTAGTCGAGGGTTGGTTATACCTATCTGCACTTTGTTTGTTTTCTTGTAACGGAGGTATGGGAAAAATAGGAGAATGATTTGTATCTTGTTAAAGAGGCTCTTGTGACATTGGGCTTTTCTAGATAATTGTTTGCAAATTCTCCATCTGAGGTCTATTCCATAGATTGCCTTCATTCGAGTAGTGATTATAGAGCAAAGTCTCATTCTCGATAATTCCTTTAGATTGCATAACCTTGTCCGTGTAACTGTAACCAGATTGGTTTCCCGGTTGAGGAAGCACTAGGGGGGGTTACACATGTGTTCTCTACTCAGACATCACTTGGGCCTTGCCCCTTACTTGAGCTCCAGACAAACTCTCCTACTGAGACAAGACAGAAGGACCCAATGAGGGAAGATGCTCCCCATGATCTCTATCACTTAGCATCTTCTGCTAATAAGAAAGGGCACACTGAAAAAACTTTATACCAAAGAAAGGGACTTCAACATTTTCTTTTCTTTCTTTTTCTTTTATCATTTCTTTTTTTTTCTTTTGTTTTTCAAACTACCCTGTCAGAATTGAAAGATCACCCTAGAACTGATCTTTACATGTGAGGCGAAGCTCTAACACACAAACGAACAATCATCTACCAATCTAAACTTGCTCTTGAAATGCGAGACAAGCTCTAGGACAACAAGAGAAAGAACTAAAATAGAACATTGTGTTTATAGAGTGTGAGCCAGGCTCTAACACACACACACAAATAGCACGAACCCTAAGTACCTACACTGTGTGTTTGGAGTGTGAGTCAGTCTCTAACACACACAAAAACATGCATATCCTAAGTTCCTAGAGTGTGAGCCAGGCTCTAGTACACACAAAAATTGTCACAAGCAAGCCTCTGCTCTGGCAAAGTTGGGGACAAAGCTATGTTGTGTGCAATGACTCCTATACTTTGTTGCTATGTGGGGTTCTGTTGCTTTGGTGATGGTGGTAAGAAAGGGGTGTGTGCTGCTGTGACAATGGGTGTTGCCAAAAAGGTCTCAAATCTAAGGGTGCTATGAAGGCTAAGGATTGGGAACTGCTGCAAAGGCTGAGGATGGGGGGTGAAAACTAATGGTACTATGGGGGAAACACATCAGCAGTCCTTTGGAACCAATGCACAATGTAAGAATGAGATCTGCAATAAGAAATCGCCAGAGCTTAGAAGAGATGACCAGGTTAGTGCATCTCCGTTGCCAGAGCTTAGAAGAGACAACCAAACAGGGTTAATGCAATAGCACCCTTGCCTCCACCAGATCTATTTTGCTAATATGATGGTAGATGACAGACCTGAAATGAGAACTGAAGTGATCCCTATTTGCACTTTGTTTGTTTTCTTATAAGGGAGATATGGAAAAAATAGGAGAATGATTTGTATCTTGTTCAGAAGCCTCTTGCGACATTGGGTTTTTCTAGATGGTTGTTTGCAAATGCTCCATCTAAGGTTTATTCCATAGATTGTCTTCATTCGAGTAGTGATTATAGAGCAAAGTCTCATTCTCGATTAGATGACATAACCTTGTCCACGTAATTGTAACCAAGATGGTTTCCCAATTGAGGAAGAACTAGGGAGAATCACACATGTGTTCTCTACTCAGACATCACTTGGGCCTTGCCCCTTACTTGAGCTCTAGTCAAACTCTCCTGCTGAGACAAGACAGAAGGACCGAGTGAGGGAAGATGCTCCCCATGATCTCTATCACTTAGCATCTTCTGCTAATAAGAAAGGACACACTGAAAAAACTTTATACCAAATAAAGAGACTTCAACATTTTCTTTTCTTTCTTTTTCTTTTGCCCTTTCTTTTTTTTTTTTTTCGAACTACCTTGTCAGAACTAAAAGATCACCCTAGGATTGATCTTTACGTTGTCGTGTTGCCGCACGTCCATACGGAGAAACCCTTAGGCAATCTGCAAGTGTGGACTATTTGAGGTTAAATTTCTCACATGACAGTAACTTTGGGGAGATATGTATAGCATATGTGAATCGGATGGTTAGGTATGAAAAGGCACAAGAAGTGTTGGGCTTGCGGGTACGTGGCTTCACAGCAAGAAGGTAACATTTCACAACATGCTTAGCATCCAACACAGAACGCTCAACAGAGGATACATGGACGTCTTCACATACTCAAGAAAGGCCTCCAAGTTGTTATAACTTGGATACCTATGCACAAAGGGGTGGCAATAATGGAGTACTTGATTCATCTATCAACGACGACAGGCATCTCTACACTATTCGGGATGTGCCACTTCAACAAATGAGGTCTATTTACAGACAGGCACCACCTATTGGATGGCATTATCTCATTATCGTACTTGTCAATGATTTAGCATTTCCACCATTGTACTTTCACAATGGTGGCATGAAGGATTTTTGGGCTACACTTAAAGAGCATGCTCACATTGTGAGGTCCGCCATGGATACCAATATGCTTTTAGTAAATGACATAAGTCAGGATCCGCTTCAAAAAAGTGGGGGGGCATCCTTGAAATTAAGGGATGATGTTTCTTCAGCTACTATGCCAAGTAGGAATCGGCTTGCAGGAGAACTCATGAATGGCCATGAAAAGCTAACTGATTTCGTGCCTTTGATTGCTGAAAAACAAGATGAGCTATCCCATGAAGAGAGTTTTGAGGGCTTCTGAACGCAACAAGCAAAAAAAATAAAACAACGGCCAAGTTCTAGGAGAGCAAGTGTAGGAGTGATTACACAAGAAGAGCAGCCATGAAGGTGATTGCTGCCTACTTTGCTGGCTCTCTTGGGTGGTAATCCCTCTCCATCGCCCAAAGACATCAAGGCCATTCTTGGCTTAGTGGGAGCCGAAGCTGACGATGACAGAATAGATCTGTTACTGAGTGAGCTTAAGGGCAAAGACATCATCAAGGTCATTGCCTCTGGCAAGGATAAGCTGGCGTCGGTTCCTGCTAGTGGAGCTGGTGGTGCCATGGTGGCTGTTGCTTCTGCTGGTGGGGTACATGAGAAGGAACCAGTCACAGTACCAAGACCAGGATCCAGAAGCACAAATAGGAGCCGGACTGCATTATAGGTGCCAGAGGCCTACGCGCAAGTGCCGGAGCATTTCAGGCAGCGCAAGTGCCGGAGCTTTTCAGGAAGTGTGGTAACGAAGAAAATAGCTGGTGTCGGAGGCTTGCGCGCAAGTGCCGGAGCATTTCAGGAAAAGCGAGTGTCGGAGGAGTACTAAGAAGGAGCCGGAGGCATTTTAAGTGCCGGAGGCATTTTAAGTGCCGGAGGCATTAACCTTGGACTTTAAAGGATTCTCCTTAACTAGGGAGTAGGAGGGGGATCCCACGGGAGAAAAGAAGTACCTGTAGGAGATGGAGAAGGGGAGGAGACCTCCGGGAGGAGAAAAGGAGCAACTCACACACGGAAGGTTCTTAACATGGTGATGGCCACGGCCAAATGGAGCACGTGACAATTTACTATGTGGCACCTTATATTCAAGATACGCACTGAATAGTGTTACTAGTTTAAACAACTCTCTCCACAAAAATAGGGGCTTCAATGGTGGGTGGTGCTGCCAGCACCCGGCCCTGCTAAACATCTCAAACAGATGAGACCCACACTGCGTCCTAAGGCAGACTAATTCAACACAAGTACGACACATCTTGGATAAGACCACGAGTGCACAGGTCTTGTAGGGAATGGTTTTGCAAGTAAAAGTGTCTCATTTGTCAACAGAACTCTCTTGTACTTCTTTATATTGTAAATGTAAAGCTTGCCCAGTGTGATTCAGATTGGCCACCATCCCCACTCCCACCGACACCACCACATGCACACTCACTCACTCACTCTCATAGTTAGGAGCCCGGTGCTTCCCGGCAATGCACACAAAAATTCCCGACAACGTGTGAGGCGAAGCTCTAACACACAAACGAACAATCATCTACCAATCTAAACTTGCTCTTGAAGTGCGAGACAAGCTCTGGCAGAGCAAGAGAAAGAACTAAGATAAAACACTGTATTTATGGAGTGTGAGCCAGGCTCTAACACATACACACACAAATAGTACGAGCCCTAAGTACCTAGACCGTGTGTCTAGAGTGTGAGCCAGGCATAACCTTGTCCGCGTAATTGTAACCAGGATGGTTTCCCAGTTGAGGAAGCACTAGGGAGGGTCACACATGTGTTCTCTGCTCAGACATCACTTGGGCCTTGCCCCTTACTTGAGCTCCAGTCAAACTCTCCTGCTGAGACAAGATAGAAGGATCGAGTGAGGGAAGATGCTCTCCATGATCTCTATCACTTAGCATCTTCTGCCAATAAGAAAGGACACACTGAAAAAACTTTATACCAAAGAAAGGGACTTCAACATTTTCTTTTCTTTCTTTTTCTTGTCTTTTCTTTTTTTTTTTTCTTTTTTTTTCGAACTACCTTCACAGAACTAAAAGATCACCCTGGGATTGACCTTTACATGTGAGGCGAAGCTCTAACACACAAACGAACAATCATCTACCAATCTAAACTTGCTCTTGAAGTGCGAGACAAGCTCTACCACAGCAAGAGAAAGAACTAAGATAGAGTATTTATGGAGTGTGAGCGAGGCTCTAACACACACACACACACAAATAGTACGAGCCCTAAGTACCTAGACCATGTGTTTGGAGTGTGAGCCAGGCTCTACTACGTATAAAAACACGCATATCCTAAGTTTCTAGAGTGTGAGCCAGGCTCTAATACACACAAAAACTGTCGCAAGCAAGCCTCTGCTTTGGCGAAGTCGGGAAGGACGCTGTGTTGTGTGCAATGACTCTTGAACTCTGCTGCTATGTGGGGTTCTGTTGCTCTGGGGATGGCAGTAAGAAAGGTGTGTGCTGCTGTGACAAAGGGTGTTGCCAAAAAGGTCTCAAAGCTAAGGGTGCTGCGAAGGCTAAGGGTTGGGGACGGGGGAACTAAGGGTGCTGCGAAGGCTGAGGGTGAGGGGTGAAAACGAATGGTGCTGCGGGGAAAACACATCAGCAGTCCTTTGGAACCGACGCACAAGGTAAGAATGAGACCTGCAACAAGAAATCGCCACAGCTTAGAAGAGACGACCAAGCAGGGTTAATGCATCTCCATCGCCAGAGCTTAGAAGAGACGACCAAAAGCAGGGTTAATGCAGCAGCACCCTTGCCTCCACCAGATCTGTTTCGCCAGGCAAGTAACACGATGGTAGACGACAGACCTGAAACGAAACGAGAACTGAAGTGATTTCACATTATGTATCGATCGACATTTAGACGCCCGACGTGCATGGTCTGCTTTTACATCATGGAGCAAAGAAGATACTATTACGACATCTCCTGAGCATTTTTGTCAAAGCTTAACTTCTTCTACGCGATGCTTGACGATGTTCCCGAAG
This sequence comes from Lygodium microphyllum, assembly GCF_053477565.2. Lineage (NCBI taxonomy): Eukaryota > Viridiplantae > Streptophyta > Polypodiopsida > Schizaeales > Lygodiaceae > Lygodium > Lygodium microphyllum. The sequence continues at coordinate 173,711,695 of NC_141137.1, read as the reverse complement.
CACCCCTTCAACGCAAATACGAAGATGGTCTCAAGATAAACTCAATACTCTTGGTCCTTGTTCTCTTTACGAGGCTATTTCATTTACTCATTATGCGGAGAACGAATTCAAGTCTATTGCCAAAACAGTCCATCTTTTTTTTTTTTTTTTTTTTCAGAGAAGGCTTTATGCTTGATATTAGAAGAGAGATTTACAAACAGAGTATTTGCTCATAGAAGCGTACAAGGCTGATTAAAATCCCAAGTGTATTTGAGACCCGCGCTGAATCTACTAAAGCTATGGAGCTACAAGTACACTCCCTAGACGCTATGGAGCCTCTTCAGCTGACCCTGAAGTCGGCCTAAAAGCCAGTTGGTTCTTATGACCTCTTCCTCAATCTCCTTTTTCCAGGCATCCTGGTATCTGTCCGGCTCATAATCTTCAATGTTTTGGGCTTCCCCCGATCTTCGAGTTTTCCCCTTTCGAATGAGCTGCTTCACCAAAGCTCTATCCTGTAGAATAATCCCACCACACAAAGACTCATAACTCGAGTTGGCGAAAGAATCATTGTGGAACTTATCATTCCTTCTTGACCAGAATATCCAGAAAATTTCTGCTCTTATCTTGTTCCAAGCACTAGACGGTATTCCTACAAAATCTCCAAGGAGCCATTGTCTCCAGCTGAGGGTGAAGCGCAAGCAGTGGTAGATGATTCTCATAACCCGTTGGTTGTCAGGACAGTTTAGGAAAAGGTGAGGTAGATCCTCAACCTCTATACCGCACCTGCAACATATTCCGGAGCTGATGCCTACTTTACGGGCTCGCTTGCCAGTCCAGATAGCCTTGTGGAGGACAAGCCAAAGCAGCACGGATTTTTTTGGAGGAATAGAGTCAGTCCATAAGTTGGAGAACTTGAAATTCCATTGTTTTCTATCGTAAGTAACATGCCACCTGAGATTGAGCGTGACATGAATGGGGGGGGAGGGGTCAGCCTGCTTGAGTTGAGGGTGGCAGAGTTTCCATCCTCCTTCCCAGACAAAGCATCGGAGAGTGCAGTTGCCACGCATTTCCACCATCCAGGTAAGCTCATCGGGAAAGAGGGAGATCCTGTCTCGTATATACTGAATCTCCCACGGTCTGAGATTAAACTCAGTTCTCAATTGATCGTCTGAGGCCCACTCATGCTTGGAGGAGTCCCAGACATTGCACCACATCTTAACTCCCTTGTTGTGAATCCTCAGGGTGGATCTGATCGTTGAGGGGTGGGGTTCTGGGATATCTAGAATAGACCACCATATGGAGTCGTTTGCCGGAATGTAGGCGGCTAGCTTGGAGATCCAGTGTATCCTGACTAATGGTCTGTATTTGTTCCAGGCTGACCATAAAGAACGTAACAGGTCTGAGCCTTTGGGAGATATAGCTTCCTTGCCAAAAAAGATGGTAATCGGCGGGAGAGCAGACCAGCCTGGGGCTCTGGTGAGGGTAAAGGAGAAGGCATTACGGAAGAGGAGAACTGACCATTCATCTTCCGGGGAAGCCAAGGCTGCAATTACTGTTTTGCAAGCAATCTTGTCGGCCAAGGCCGAAATGTCTTTGACGCCTAGACCACCTCTATTTCTGGGCAAGCAGCACGTCTTCCAGGCCACCTTTGAAGGCTTGGATACCAAAGGGTCCCCAGACCAGAGGAAGTTCCTGCAAATTCTCTCTATGTCTCTGAGGTGGGAGTCGGGGGGTCTCCAGCAGGAGAGGAAGAAAACCACATAGGCCAGAAGGTAGTGATTGATAACCAATATTCGTGCAGCTATGTTGCGTTGAAACCCATACCATCGGCTAAGCTTGGATTGGAAGTTGTTGCACACCCACTCCCATCTCTGTTTGAGGGACACGTTGAAACCAAAAGGAATGCCCAGCAGCCAAAAGATTTGGCCCTCTCTTATAGGTTTGCATCCAGAAAGTTGGGGGAGGAGAGGGAGCGATGAGAAGACACCTGTTTTGTTATGATTTACCAAAAGATCCCGAGGCTAGGCAGAAAGTATCAAGGCAGGACCAAAACTGATCTATGTACTCCTTACTGTAGGAGATTAGAGCATTCGTGTCGTCGGCAAACTGAGAGAGGCACTGTTGCTTGCCGTCCGGAAGGGAGATGCCTTTGATTGTCCCTTTCTCCATGGCATGGTGTATAAGGCAGCTGAGCCCGTCAACTGCAATGGCAAAGAGAAGTGGGGCCAGCGGGCATCCCTGTCTTACTGATCTTTGTAGAGGGAAATGTTGGTTTGCATTTGCATTCCCAAAGAGAGTTTCTACATATTTGAGCAAATTAGGGCCAAATCCCACAACTTGCAAGCTTTCCAATACAAAAGACCACTCTATTCGATCGTAGGCCTTGTCGAAGTCAATCTTTAGGAAAATAAAATCCTGGCCTGACTCTTGGGCATGCTCAAAGCCTTCCCAAAGGGCTATGACCACTTCTACAATTTTTCTCCCTTTGATGAAACCTTTTTGCTCCACTGAGATCCAAGTCATCAATAGAGGGGCAAAAACTTTATAAGCTGTGTTCAGCATAGTCAGGGGTCTCCAATTGGTAAGCTCCTGTTTGTCCCCTCTCTTGTGGATCAGCTTTATTATGCCTGTGTTAAGAAGGTTGGGGAGCTTTCTGTATCCGATGGATTCTTCCCAAACCATCAATAGCCTTGGTGCTATAAACTCTTTGTATAGCTGGTAGAATTCTGCCGGGAGGCCATCTATTCCCGGGGTTTTGTGGGATTTTAGCCCGTCTATGGCGTAAATTAGCTCATCTACCGAAAGAGGCAAATCAGCCCTTCGAGAATCGGTGGTAGATATGACAGTTCTTCTGGCTGCCCAGACCTTATTTCTGCAATCTTGAACTATTCGTGGGTCAGTGTCAGGTTTGCTGAACAGAGTCTGAAAGTGGTTTTTGACGTAAGAAAGGTTATCTCTTTTATTGAGTGCTATACCCTGAGGGGTGAGGAAGAGAGGGGAGCTTTCTCTGGCATTTTTTTCCAGAGAAGCTTAAACATTGCTTTAGAGGGTCTATCCACCTCCCCTGCCCACCATTCCTTAAAAAAATTGGATGTATGCTTGAGTATAATTTCTTCTTCGATCTTGAACTGATTTCTCAACGTAGTGATCTCCTCTTGAGTCTGGAGGTTAGGGGAGGCAGTTTCAAGGGAGGAGAGTCTCTCGTATAGGGCCTCCTTTTGTTGTCTCCTATAGAGAGAGACCTTCTTTTTGACAGACACTAATAAGGATTGGGTTTGCTTAACAGCTTGGTTCCAAGCTCTCGCAGGCGGCGAGGATGTAAAAGATTGGTCCCACACAGCTAGAACTTGCTCTTTGACGACCGGGAGAGAGAACAAGTCAGGGTCTGTATGGAACCATTGATTTCTGACCTTGGAATCTTTGTTGTCAAGCGTCACCATGAGAGGGTAATGATCTGATAGGTAACTGGTGTACATGACTTTGGCCTTGGTTCTGATGAACAAATTGGCCAAATTCAGGCTAAGGTAGCATCTATCCAATCTTGCTTTGCGAGCCCACTCGTGTCGGCTGTAGTTCTGCCACGAGAACTCTCCTATCAAACCAATGTCATGAAGTTGGCACTTGGATACAAGGGAGGACCATGATTTCTTCTCGCATCCTGCGATCACGCCTCCTAGCTCCAAAAATCTGTCCTCTGAATACTCAACCATGTTAAAATCCCCAATAATCAGACATTCAGATAAGAGGTCGTGTAGTTCGGCCCAGATTGAAGATCTGTTGGATTGGGAGCCTCCTGCATATATTGAGATGATTCTAATGTTGAGGGGAGGGGGAAGAAGAACCGAGACCCAAAATCTCGAGCAGCAGACCTGTGACTGGGGTATGTTCCAAGTAGAGGGTACCCCAATGACCGCCCCCCCAGAGCCTTGGTCATGGACTGTGTGGAACCAAGAGTGATCCTTGGAGAGGATGGCCAGTTGTTTGTCAAGTGAAGGGCCAGAAGCCTTGACTTCTTGGAGGCAGATTACGTCAGCTTGATTACTGCTAAGCCAACTTCTTATCCTGGGAGCTTTGGAAGGGGCAGTGATCCCCTTCACATTCCAGGAGACAACTTTCATTTAGAAGTTCTTTTCTCTTTCTTACCTCCCTTGCCCTTGACAGGAGTACTGATCACATTATCGTCACTCCTTTTGTTGTTTTTGACCAAGGTCATCTCCTGTTCCTTGCAGGGGAGTCGGGGGGTAGAGGCCTCAATAGCAGAGATTTCCTTATTGAGATCGAGGGCTGCGTGGTCATCCAGTTCTTGGACTTGTTGGAGGAGGAGTTGGTGGTCCAGAGGAGGTATATCTCTCAGTGTGGGCTGAGAGTCTGGGACCGACTCAATAGAGTCAGGGTCGGGGAGGGAGGCAAGCAAAGTAAACCTGTTAGAATGTTTCGGTTTTTTAACTGTAGGTTTATTACCCTGAGCCTCTTTGTTGGTGCTCACCTGCCCTCTTGTTTTGGGGACAAAATGGGAACTCTGATGCTCAGGAGAGGGCTCCCGAGGAGGAGGGTTGGGAGGAGCCGGTGTTTTGAGGGGACAATTCTTAACAAAGTGGCCCCCAATGCCACAGAGGTAGCACGCGTGAGGTAAATGCTTGAGGATTAAAGGTTGAACCAGGCTAGTTCCATCGTCTAGATCTATGAGCATTTCGGAAGGGAGCTCTCCCGAAATGTCCATCTCCACCAAAACTTGAGGGTGCCAAGCAGGATTGAACTCCCGCTTCGGGCGCATTCCCAAAACTTTGCCTAGAGCTGTAGCAATGGTCTTAAGGTAAAGATGGTAGTGGAGGGGAAGATTTGGGAATTCAACCCAAACCGGATAGCGGGTGAGGGCTGAAGTTTCAGGGTTAAACTCTGGGGACCACCTGAAGAGGAGAAGAGGGGAGGATCTTATAATCCTCTGGCCAGAGCTTCGGACATCAAATGCCATTTGCGGGGATTGGAAAACAAAGAGTATGTGCTGTTTAGGTAGAAATTGCAGGGTTTCCAAAACGACCCCTTTAGATTCCCACTGGGACTTTATCCAGTCTTTAAAAATCTGCATTGGAGGCCTTGGTCCTGCCAGCAGGCCTATAAGGGCCCTGGCTTCTAAATCTTGTCGGATCTGGTGTATGTGAATCGAAGGTAGAAGAACATAGGGAGTACCTCCTGAACGCATTGGACAGTCTGGCAGATCAGCTTGATGGCCTGTATTCGTATAGACGGGCGCGGGACACGCTCCTCCAAAAAACCCAGGTCCCCCGAGAGAAGCTGAGCCGGAGACACCCTGGAGTGGTGGGGTAGCTCCTCTGGGAGAACCTTCTCCATGGATGTTAATCTGTCGAGGAGATTGGTCAGCAAGAGCTCGGGAGGAAGGTGAGAAGTGCTTCCCCCAAATGGAAGAAGCCGGAAGGTAAGAGGCATGATGCAGAGTTTTGGCCATGGGTCGCTTCCGGTTACCGTCTTCAAAGCTTGCACGTGGTCGAGGTAGTCTTCAAAATCTGTGCGAGGTCGCCTTTAAACATTGTGCGGAAAAGTGGAGAAGGTTGCGACCTTGGTCATGGTCGCGACCATAGTTGTGGTCACGACCATGGTCGTGTCGAGGAAACTGGTTGTGGAGGTTGATCGTGTAAACGGTGGTCGTTACAAATGGATCGTGGTCGTGGGTTGGGGTCGATCAAAAAAGATCGTGGTCGTTGGCAAAGGATCGTGGTCGTGGGCTAGGCTCGAAAAAAGCTCGTGGTCGTGGGTTAGGCTCGAAAAAAGCTCGTGGTCGTAAAAAGAAAATGCTCGTGGTCGTTGAAAAATGCTCGTGATCGTGGATTAAGCTCGTAAGAAAAGTCTCGTGGTCGTTACAAAATGCTCGTGGTCATGGGTTGTGGTCGCGACCGCGAGCGTGGTCGTGGCGAAGTAGATATGGTCGTGCTGGGAGTGCTGCTGATGACGGTGGCGGTGGTCACCTGTGTTGGACTCCTGACACCAAGGAGACGACTCCTGCGATGGTCGTCTCCTGCCTGTCTCGCCTTTACCGCCTGTCGAGCCTTTGATCGCCTGCCTCGCCTGCCTTTGATCGCCTGCCTCGCCTGCCTGTCAAGCGAGCCTTTGGTGATCACCTGCCTGCCTGCCTGCCTTGCCTGCCTGTCAAGCGAGCCTTTGATGGTCGACTCCTGATGATCACCTCGCCTGCCTGATCGCCTGCCTCGCCTTATGGAATCTTATGACAGAGTAATGTTATCCGAGCACAGTTCCATCTTTTTTTTTTTTGTCAAATAAGGCTGAACTTAATTAAAAGGATGAAAGAGAGCGGTACATCCAATAATACATCAAGCTTTTTTGGAACGAGAAGCTTAACTCCTTATGCTTACAAGGCTTAGAATCTTTCATTCTTACAAAATCTTGTTTTTTCCTTGTATAGCTAGCTTCACTTGCTTGATGAGTATTTCATCTCTTGCTTTTAGGATAGTGTTGTATCTGATTTCTTCAGCTCCTTTTCTCCATATCTTCACTTTTTCCCTTTTTTTATCTTCTTCAAGAATTTTTAGATAGACTGTCAAGTCGAAGTAGAAACAATCCATCTTCAAACATCAAGACAACATGATTCTACGGTAAATAAGTCTAACTTTTGCAAGCGACCCTTTACCACACCTAAGACCACCACTTCCATACCACCACATGCACCCACAAATTCACAAAAATAAGTGCCTAATGGAGCTAAAATTAAATTTTATCACATCACTTACCACCACAAGCCTCTCATACTAATGACAATACAAGAAACCTTGTTTAGTGTGTTGGCAATGTGGTAAATTGGGTCATACAAAAGCCAGTTGTAGTTTAAAACTTTCATCCCACAAGCCTCCAGCGATCGGGCTTCATAACATTGATGAGGACCCTATCCACATGGATTCAAGATGCATTAGAGAATGATCTCTCTCTCATCCACATACACCTATATCTCCACACACTCTCATTAAGATGGAAGGTACAATTAAGCCTGTATGTGTGTTGCATGATGATGGAAGTTTGCATGACTTTATTTCTAAAAAGTTGGTTTGTATTGTGCAATTAGAGACTACACCTTCTTTATATAAAGTTAAAGCTGCATTTCAAGGCACTTGATACAATGTTACAAGTGAAGTTAAGCATGGACACTTATAAAGAAAAGAGGAATTTTTTGATTGCACCTCTACAATCATCTGATGCTATTTTAGGAATGCCTTTCTGTCATCATTTTAACCCACATCTTGATTATTGCATGCATGCCATGCATTTTGAGTTTAATGGTCAAATGATTTGTTTGCATGGTGATCATAAATTGCAATTGCTTGCTTTAATTTTACACACTCAAGCTAAAAGAGTAGTCAGGAAACATGATAAATCATTCATGATTCTTGTTAATCAAATTGAAGCTAAGGATTCTCCTCTCACAGAAGAGCAAAAAATTTTTATTGCATCTCATGATGATTGTTGTGCTCACAACTATTCACCTCATTTATAACCTTCTCGAGGAGACATAGACCACAAGATAGATCTTATACTAGGAGTTGCACCTCCTCATCAGGCACCCTATAGGCATGGTCCTTCCCATCAATAGGATATTGAACATCAAGTTAAGGATCTATTAGACAAAGGCCTCATACAACCTAGTTCTTTTCATATGAGTCTTTTGAAACCATTTTACCTCCCATTCCTATTATTGAAGATCCACCTTAACTTCAAGCTGATACTAAGATATTGATTCTGGAAAAGATCATTGATCATGATGTGACAACTACATGCATTCATAGAGTATCATATATACTTAGTTAAATATAAGAACCATTCTATTGAAGAATCATAGTGGATACAAAAATCATCAAGTCTCGATCTTGCTTATGATCATTTGATTTTTGCATACCCAGTGTTGATGAATATGGTGCCAATGGTCATGCATGTGTATAGTGAGTGTCAACTCATGTTGAGCTTCATATGTCAACTCTTCCCTTCAAGCTCAACACCATCTCTTATATGCCCAGAATGGCACAACTTCTCTACTCCCACGTCCTTGGCAAAATAATTTGCTATTTGATGGTATGAATGTGTACCAATGGTCATGCAAATGTATAGTGAGTGCTAGATCATGTTGAGATTAGCATCTCAAGATTGATCCTCAAGCTCAATGACACCTCTTGTATGCCAAGCATAACTTGCATTGGCACAACTTTTTGACCCATGGCCTTGGTGAAAACATTTTACTATCTTTTTCTTTGTGCTCACATACACAAGGTCAATGTCACCAACCAAGACCCTCCCTTTGGTGAAATGGTGGTAGATCTCAATGTATTTTATCCTCACATAGAAACATTGGCTTACATGCCAATTAGGTGCTACTAGAGTTGTCACAATATAGGACAACTTTGTTGTCAATCTACAAACCCAAATCTCTAAGTAGCATGCGTAACCAAGCTAACTCACATGCTACTACCACAACACCCCTATACTCTTTCTTTTTCTAGATAAGCCCACTATAGGGTACTTCTTGTTTCCCCATGTAATAGCAACACTCCCAAGTGAAAACATAAATCCACTCAAATTGCAATCTTAGATACACTAATAGACTAATTTGCATTGATATGTTTGAAAAACTCCAAATCTCTATCCATAGCATAGAAAAGAAAATAGTCCAATGTAGAACTCACATAGCACAATATGTTTCTCATAGAATTCAAGTGTGGCTTCCAAGGAGCTTGCATATACTGATGCATAGTGTAATTTAGATTGGCTCTTGTGATTGTCAATAAGTAAATCAACCTACCGACAATTTTCCCATAAATTATTGAATTCTCTAGCACTTTATCTACATTTTCATTCAGCTTAAAATTTTGATATTGAGGCACTAAATAGGATTTTAATTAGCAATGGCATACTTAGATAGTATGCCCAATGTATACTTTCTCTAAGATAACCACCATATGTCCTCGATAATGTGTATCACCTCAATTTCCAAGAAGTATTGTAGCTTAAAATATTTAATTTCAAATTCCTATTTGAAGAAATCTCCACATGCTCTTCTTCTTCTTCTAAACTATCACCCCCAATGATAAAATCATCCACATATGTGGCAACAATAAAAATTTCCTTATCACTCTTACATACAATGATGTGCATCTACTTAGTAAAATTTGATAATAACCAAGTAGTGCACAGTCCACTCGTGCTAGAATCCTGGAGCTTGCTTCAAACCATATAAAGCTTTCATAAGATTACATACATAATTAGGATACCAAAATCCTCATTACCTAGTGCGTGGTCCATGCATAAAATTCTTCTTACATATCATCATGCAAGAATGCATTCTTCACATCCATCTAATGCAAAGCTCATCCTTTTGATATAGCCACTACATTCATAGCCAAAATGCTATCTATCTTAGCAACTAGACTAAATTAATCCTCATAGTCAATGCCAAAGGCTTGTGCATAACTCTTTGCAACCAATCTTGCTTTGTACATACATATGATCCATCAACATTATGCTATGCTTTGTAGACCCACTTGTAGCCACCAATAGAATTCTTTCTCTCCTCTGGACAAGGTACCGAACTCCATGTTCATCTAATGCAGCCATTTATTCATCCATGGATTTCTTCCATCGTATATTTCCACCATTCTCATGAAAACATGTAGATACTACATCTTCTATCATGGTGAGTTACATAGCTATCATATGTCAATCTTTGAAGCAAAATTCTATGTCTCCAACATTTGTGTGGTCTTAGATCACTCCTAAGAGTCCTCCCTTATAGCTTGTGTGTTTCTCACACCTAGTGTATTCACAACTTGTATTCCAAAATCCTAATCAAGATTCTATTCCAAGCCACTAGACTCACCATCTGCATCATGGTGTGACTAACACTCCTAGGAGTCCTTCCTTACGGCTTGTGTGTTTCTCACACTTAGTGTCTTCACAAATTGTATTCCAAACTCCTAATCAAGACTCTATTCCAAGCCACTAGACTCACCATCTGCATCATGGTGTGACTAACACATTAATCATGCATACATATATGGGGTATCATCAACCGTCTCTTTTACCCACATTTGATGAACTAGCAAATTACTTTTGTTTGCAACTTCCCAATCCATGATTTCTCAAATAATTTGCTACTAATTGGCCTTGTGGTCCACTTACCACTTGTGATTACTAGTTTGCATTTTTTGTAGCTACATGATCTTCTACATAAGCCCCCAAACCATCTTTTACAATAACATACCAACATATTAATTGATCAAAAATGGCATCCCAACTTATCGTCATTTTACGTGTGATATGAAATACGTGTATCCCTTTTGCTCAAGGGAATACTTAATAAAGACAAGGGAATACTTATCGTCATTTTACGTGTGATACGAAATACGTGTATCCCTTTTGCTCAAGGGAATACTTAATAAAGACAAAAATTTCAACTTTTTGATTGAACTTGCTTTTTAGTTCATTGGGCACATGGACATGTTTAGTAAATAGATACAACATAATTAGCAAAGGATAGGTATGAGAGAAAAAGAGAGAGGCAAGAGAAGTCCAAATAGATTAGGGAGAGCAATTTTCATCAATTTTTGACATTTACTTTCCATAACATGTAACTAGGAAATGTAGCCCATGCCAAAATGCATTGTAAAAATTAATCAATAAGCTTATTATAGGCCTATAGATACTCCAAATTGTATCCTCAAATCCCTAGAAATATAATTAAGTCTCTTTTTAATGAAGTGTCCACTCAAGTGTGAAATGACATCATTTTTATGCCCTAAGTATAAAAGTGAACCTAGAAAGAATAATTTTTTGGTAATTTTATAAAGAGCACTATACTCCCTATGCTCTAAAACCTATAGTTTGAGAAGATAATCAATCCTTGCAATTAACTTTAATTAATGCAATGGGTTTTTGCTTTTCTCATTCCATTGATTCTATTCTCTATTAACTTGCTAATCATTGCTTGCATGTTGAAATAAAAGTGCAATTTGGTTGTCAAATGTACAAGTGATGGAATAAATTCCTCATCTTTGCTTTTATCTTTGAATAGTTAATGTCTTTCTTCAGCTTTGGAAGTGCTTGTGTGTGTGCTATGTTGTTTCTATTTTGATGTGCTCTAGGTTAACTAATGTGTGGGCAAGGCATTAAGATCAATGTGTCCACATAAGTTTTCATTTCTAGGCAATACTAATTTGGCACTCAGCACTTATATTTATTCATTTAGCACTTGCTTCTTTCCTAGAAATCAATGCATGGGTTTCAATGCTACCTTCTAGATTATGTGGACAATATGTACAAGAAATGAACGTATAGAATGATTCATTGAGTGGCATGATGTGCCATTTGGAGTGCTAGATTACCTAAGAAAGTGTGATTAGTGAAAGTGAGAGTGGCATAATGCACCGATTGGAGTGCTAGGTTACCTAGGAAGTGCAGTTTAGCAAAAGTGAGAATGAAGGACAAGCTTATTAATAACTTGTTCCTTTGGGTAGATTGAGTGAGTTAAGCCTATGACCCAACCATTTTCAAATTAGAAGATTTCCTTGCATGGACACACTTTATGTCCTCCATGATAGCTACATTTTGTGCCTTGGATTGACAATATTTATAATTTACAATATATAACAATGGTGTGGATTGACAATATTTATGATTTACAATATATAACAATGGTGTGACTAGTTGTGGAAGCAAAAACCTAAGCTAGTGAGTCTTCAAGCTTGCATTAGTATTTTACTATCTCTACATGGTTGCAAGATTTGTAGATGAAGTAGCATTTTAGAGTTTAGTAAAGTTTAAATTAATGAGTTTGCTTTGCTTATAGTCTCATTTTTATAAGTAAGGAGTCATGGGAAAACTCACAAACCCACAAAGTAATAAGAGAGTTTGATTTGATTTTAGTGTCATTATTTCTAATTCAAGGGTCATGGGACACTCACAAACCCACAAAAACCCACTTTGATGCAATTGAGTTATTCTTGCAAGTAGGTTAGATTAGTTTAGTGTTTATTTTGTATACTTATCTTTTATTATGTTAATTTTTTTCTTTCATATTATACAAATTTCATGTCATTAGATTAATTTCATGTTTTCTATTTTTTTTAAAGAAAATAATTAAAGGAATAGGTATGCAAGAGTTGGAGAAGGTAAATCATTTAACTTTTTGCAATCTAGCATTTCCAAGGACCACATTGGCTATTATTTAGTCATTTGGCCGGCTCATATGGGTGTATCTTGACTCTAGAGATCTTGCTATCCTAGGAAATGTTAGTTTTCAAAGCTTATAGAATTGAATTTTTGAATTTGGATTTGGAATGTCTAATCCTCCTGAGTTATTTTGCAAGTAGCCCACCAACATCTAGTCCCAATTTTTAAAAATGATAATTCCTAGATGAGGTATGTCAATTGTTGACACTTTCTTGAATCACACATTTTGAATCTCAAATTGTAGCCCTACATTGTTTATATACAAGCATAAATAACCTATCTATGAGAAAATAAATCCAAATTAAAAATGTCAATTCCTAAACTAATGATTCCTAGACTAGTCTAGATAGGAACCTTTTGACTATGCAACCAAGCAAACACTACATCCCAAATACAAGGAAAAATAAGTCAATTATCAAATCAAAATGCAACCAAGCAAATATTGCATCCCAATTACAAGGAAAAATAAGTCTATTATCAAATCAAAATGAAAGAAATAAGTGTTGTTTAGATAAAGTGACACTTTGGGGAAGATGCTACAAATATTACACTGCATAAATATCCTTATATTCATTCTAGCACAATCTCAAAGTGTTTCTTAGTTAAAGTGACACTTTGGGGAAGATGCTACAAATATTACACTGCATAAATATCCTTATATGCATTCTAGCACAATCTCAAAGGGTATCTACCCAAGGGACTGACAATCAAAACTAATAATGAGACAATTGTCAAAGATACCTCAGTTAAAGTAATTGATACCTCAATTCTGATAAGAACTAAAGCATCTCATGCCATGGGTGATTTCTTTACCCCAAGTATACAAAACCAAGAATAACAACAAGAACAATCACCATAGAAACCTTAATTGAGGACTGAGGCTTGATACAAATCTCATATATATAAGTGAAAATCTACATGGAGGAAAACTCTTCAGCAACCCTTTGAATAGAATAGTGGTAAAAGTTGATGACATCTTATTGCCATCAAAGACCAAAGTGTGGGTTTGAGAATGGTGTTCCCTATCCTTGTTGATGTGGTTAGTAAGAGCGATTCACCTATGTCATTATAAGACATTGCTGGGCCAATTTCTAATCAAAGATCTCTAACACAACTTGTACAAACATTTTATCCCTAACGGGAGAGTTTCTTACCCCAATTAACTTACCCTCCCACACACACACACACACACACACACACACACACACACACACACACACACACACACACACACACACACACACACACACACACACACACACACACACACACACACACACACACACACACACACACACACACACACACACACACACACACACACACACACACACACACACACACACACACACACACACACACACACACACACACACACACACACACACACACACACACACACACACACACACACACACACACACACACACACACACACACACACACACACACACACACACACACACACACACACACACACACACACACACACACACACACACACACACACACACACACACACACACACACACACACACACACACACACACACACACACACACACACACACACACACACACACACACACACACACACACACACACACACACACACACACACACACACACACACACACACACACACACACACACACACACACACACACACACACACACACACACACACACACACACACACACACACACACACACACACACACACACACACACACACACACACACACACACACACACACACACACACACACACACACACACACACACACACACACACACACACACACACACACACACACACACAACATTTTATTCTTGAATGGCAAAGTATGGATGCAATGCACACATATGGACATACACTTCTCAATCACAAATCAAAATAGTTAATCCTTCTTAATCATTTTCTACCAACTTCCTTATTGGTACAATCTTCTTATTAATTCTCTACTAAAAATGTGGCAATGGTGTTCTGGAAGAACATTACTAAGGCTAAAGCAAGTAAAGGTCAAATAGAGGATTTGCAGGCCCTTGGTAGTATTTCTAGTTTGTGGACAAAGACCAATTTGCAAGGAAAGTTGGTGTTACCTAAGGCACCTTGGGCTCTAAACAAGATTGGCCAAAATCAAGTGAAGAATTGTGTTTCCAAGTTTCATACCCCAACTAGATGTATGCATTGTTTAAAGGGAGCTCTTATGAAAGATGCTAAGCTCACAAGCTTGAAATCCCATTATTGGCAAAAATCTTACAATTTGTTTTATTGATTACCATTAAAGGTTGTCTCACTCCTCAAATCTGAGATGTCATATAAAAGATTACACAATTTTTTTTAGGTGGATTTCCCAAAACAACCACTAAGCATGCACATGTGAATGCAATTGAAGCTATGACATTGCTTGAGAAACACTTGCCAATAAGCATGCTAACAAATCCAAGTCCATCTATTGGTACATGATAAATGAAGTTGCCATAGTAGGGGTGGCTCATAGTCGATGGATGTTCTTCTTAGAGGGATTTATGAAGACGTTAAAGGGGTTTGTTCTCCAATAAGCTCATCTAGAGGAGTCCCTAGTGTACATTACATAATTCCTTACTACAATTGACTCAAACATGCCACAACTAAGGTATCAAGAAGAGGATGAGCAAGCTATAAGAGTTGTACCACAAGGACAAGGTGTTCAATGGGTAATGGATGAAACTTCATGAAACAAAATAAACAAGTTTTGCATCCTTAACTTTGGTGCCATGAAGACATGGATAGAACTTTATTTTATGGCTATAGAGGAGAGAACTAGGGGAATTCTCCCTAGAGTAATCTGAAGATCCCTAGCTAGGTGGAGGGGTGGAGGCCACTAAGGATTTCCACGACCCATGATAGTTACACAATTAGAAGGCACCACCAAGCAAGAAAGAGGAGTGTTGGGTTTTGAAGACACTAGCTTATAAGGAGTAGGCCAGTCCCCTTATGAGTTAGCTGAGTTATGTAAGGAATGATGATTTTTTATTCTCAAGTACTCTCTAATAAATTGTCTCCTTGCTATGTCTTATGATTTTGTCCCCAGCATGAGCCACCTTGTGTAGTGTCTTGTCTTAAGTATTGCATCAATAGGGGACCCGGGTGTACCCTTGCATATGTGATAAGAGAGAGTGAATGAGGATAGTGAGAGGGGGTTGAGAGGTTGTTGCAGGGTGAATGTTTTGTACTATGAACATGCATTGGCATGCTTGCCTTGCAATTTGACACCCTAAGTGTGTGAAACACCTTAAAAGTCAACACTTTGGAAACCTCAATCGGATGTATTATGAGCTACAAAAAACAACCTAAAGAAAGATAGAATAATAGCTCCTATTAGAAGGGACCTCAAGAGCCCACAAAGGCTTGTAGGCAACCTTCAAGAGAAATTCAACCCTACACCAAGAGAAGTGCCACCAAAACCACTACTTGAGGAAAAGATACCTCAAGTAGTTGGCCTCCAAGAAGAAACCCTAGACAAATAGGTAGACAACTACGTAGAGATAATCTTAGAAGCTCCAAAAGAGGGCCAATAGGGAGCAAAGGAGCATTAGGAAAGAGTGGGAACACCCTACTTCAAAATAGAAGAAGCTAGCATGATGGCAACTTTGGCCAAAAACTTCCTACTCTTTATGGGGAGAATCTTAGACGATGTAGATTGGCACACTCAATTGTTTGAACACTCTGGAAAAGTAGCTAGGCCAAGGGATTTGGCAATACTAGTAGTACAAATAGAAGGGTTGAAGAAATATGATTTTGTAAATACTTTTAAGAAAAGGACTATATAATGATACTCTTGGTACAAGCTTGACCATTTTGATACGTATGATGCAGTAGTGGTAGCTTTTTTACAATCCTAGTAGTAGAAATAGAAGGGTTGAGGAAAGATGATTTTGTAAATACTTTTAAGAAATGGGCTATAGAATGATACTCTTGGTACAAGCTTGACCGTTTTTATTTATATGATGCAGTGGTGGTAGCTTTTTTACAAAGACTCCAGACAAAGAAGTCAAACTCACAAGTATGTGAAAAAATAAGAGACCTCTGGCAAGAAGATATGGATGTACAAGCTTATGCTTCCAAAATGTTGTGCATGAGGCAAAAATTGGAAGACACTCTCAAACCCTCAATTAAGCAATTGGATGAGTGGTTCTTTAATGGGTCAAAACTAGTATGTCATGCAACAAAATGTGGAAATAGAAGAAGACTTTGAAGAGGTACTAGTAGAAGCCAAAATGGTGGAAAGAAGAGCCCAAGAAAAGGGTAAAGGAAAGCTTTGAAAAAGATCCTTGGGTTCCTAAAAACACTCATTGTTGTCATTTAAAGAAGAATAAACCTCATCAAAGTCTAAGGAAAGTGACGATACTGATGATAGAAGCAAGAAAAAGATGTCTAAGGAGACAAGAAGATGGATAAAACCTCATCAAAGTCTGAGGAAAGTGACGATACTGATGATAGAAGCAAGAAAAAGATGTCTAAGGAGACAAGTAGATGGATAAAACCAAGCATAGTGGAAGAAGTACAAGCTTTCAAAAGGGAGTATGATGGGGCCAATGCAAAATGGAAGGTAATAGCAAGAAAGAATGTACCACTCCTCCCACTTGTGTCATTTGTGTGATGTACAACCATACCATCGCTAATTGCCAATATAACATGAAAAATAGACCAAGCAAAGTGTATCAAATGGATGCACAAGAGCCCCAACCCCCTCTGCCACCATCTAGGGGCGAGGTAGAGGAAGGTATGGGGGTAGAGGCTATGGCATAACAAGCCCCAAAAATGGAGAAAACAAATATGCATGTTACTATTGCCAAGTCCCTTGACATGTAAGCAGGGATTGCCCCTTGAGAATAATACATCTACAAAAGAAAAGATTCAAGCTAGAGAACTTAAACAATAGACTCTGACAAATGTACATATGGTAACCTTGGAGTTGCTAGAAGAAAATAAAATTTCAAAAAGTTCTTGCAATGAAAGAAAACAAAAAGGAATACATTTAATGGCCATTACCAAGTCTAGAAAAAGGGGAAACAAACCCTAGAGACATCTTTAGAAGAGGAATAAGACAACATAGAAGACCAATGGTGGCGCTAAGACAAGCTAAGGAAGCTTGCCACAAAGATGATATAAAAAGAACAAGAAATAGGGAATACAAAAATACCCAGAAACCGGTGTCCAAACAATCCTAGGGAAATGTATGAAATGAATACAATTCCAGAGATGCTTAGATACTAGAGTCCAAAGAGACCTAAAGAAATATATACAAGGCCAAGGATGCCTATAGAATGGACCAATAAAAATAAATACATGGATAGAGACTTAGAGAGATCCAAGTCCAAAGAGACTTGAGAATGAAAATACAGGGTCAAAGATTACTAGAGATCCAAGTCCAAAGAGACTTGAGATTGGAAATGTAGAGATAGAGATGCCCAAAGATTCAACTCTAAAGAGGCTTGTAAATAAAAATGATGGGACAGAGATGTTCGGGTGTGTTAGCACAAGAAGTCTTACAGGATGGCCAATAGAGCCAATCAATGGTAGTCTAGATAGGCTTGACAGGACAAATATGCCCAAGAAGAAGAATCTAGAAGTATAAAATGAAAATCTTAAAGAGCCTAGAAACTGTGCACCCAAAAGAGTAGGAATGGGACTCAAAAATTCCAAAGGCAAGAAGCCCAAATGGGTTAAGGAAATGAATGGAAGGGGCATAGAGAATGTAGGCTCTTTAGAAAAAAAACTTTTGAACACATTTTTGAATCAAAATATACCTCTAAAAAGCATATTGAATTTGTGCCCTAGATTCAAGGCCAAAGTGCTCTGGAAAGGATTGCAAGGTTTGAACCAGGAAATCAAGGCAACAAAGGAAGGCCTAACATGCCACATGGCTCAAGTAGTGGATATGCCCAAAATCAAAGATGACAAAGTGGCAAAAATAATTGTCACTATAAATAAACAAGAGATCCAAAGAGTGGCCTTGGATGGTGGGTTCAGTGTAAATGTGATAACTATACACATGGGACTAAAATGGAAGCCCAGAGCTTTTAATGTGCAAATGATAGACAACACAATGATGGTGCCAAAGGGAATCGTAAGAAATGTAAGGATACAAGTAGCAAACATAGAGTTTTTGGTATGACTGGTGGTTCTCACCACAAAGTCAATTGCAGGATCCTACCAAATGTTGTTAGAAAGGCCATAGCTCTGGGAAGCAAAAGTCAAGCATGATTGGTACAAATAAAAGGTATCTCTAAAGAAAGGAAAGAAAATTTAAAGCTATATGTGGATTTTTGCAAAAATAAAGAAATAATAAAATTGCAACAAACACCACTATAGATTGAAGTCTTCAACATAGCAGAATGGCTAGACAATGGAAGAAAAAGAAGTGTTATTAAGGGAAAAAACCAAATCTAGTTCCTTTATGTTCCAGACAAGACCGAAGCAGTTCCTAAAGTGCTAGAAGACATTGAAGAAGTTCCGGAATGACTGCCCGGCACTAGCTTTTAAAACTTTTAAAATTCTTGGTGTTGACCGATTGTGGGCCCAACCGTCCCGAGTTGTAAAATCTGATTAATTATTGTGAGAGTCGGGACCCAAGTGCTTCCAACTTGTAAATAACTTATATCTAAGTCATGTCAAGGTCAATTGGTCGAGTTTAGGTCCGGCCAGTTGGGCCACTTAGATTAAAAATCAAATTTTAGGTCATTTTAGGCAATCTGGATTGAGAAGAAGAGAACGAGCCTCGCCCTGCGAAATCTTCCGGAGCTCACTACTCCGTGTATATGTGCTTGTTTTGCGTGCCATTTGAAGCAGGTTCTTCATCTCTCTGAGCTCTTCACTCCTATGTCTTGCATTTTCAGTTTTACTGTGTATGCAATTAGTTGTGGATGGGATTAATTAAAGTGTTAATCTTTCTGTTTAGTGCGATTTAGCCATGGGTTAGTGAGCACTTGTCAGATAGGATTGTCCTTTACTTATTTAGAGACCAAGACCTAGCCTCTCCTTGTGTATGACTCTAGTCCGACCTCCGTCCACCACTTGACACCTGCGTGGATGCTTCCATGCTCTAGCCAGGTCAGCTCCGTTCTCCGGATTGATACATTTATGTTTCTGGAATTCTTTCTACCTGCGATGACCCGTAGAACATTGGTGCTGTTGCCGGGGACAAGTGCCTAGGCTAGCAGGAGATCGGAGTTCGTACACGAGCTCTTTTCTGTCTCGGATTCCCACCTTTAGCAACGTCTTGTGTAGATAGGTCAGTTAGGCAGGATTTAGCTATCTGATG
Source organism: Lygodium microphyllum (assembly GCF_053477565.2). Lineage (NCBI taxonomy): Eukaryota > Viridiplantae > Streptophyta > Polypodiopsida > Schizaeales > Lygodiaceae > Lygodium > Lygodium microphyllum. The sequence continues at coordinate 173,692,167 of NC_141137.1, read as the reverse complement.
CCTGTCTGATTTGTTTATACATGTTATGTGCTTATGGGTTGATCAGGTCCATGTGTGCATGATTGGATTGTACACTATGTGTTCTGATGCTGCGTGATGTCTGTGTTTATGTTTGTAGGTAGGTAGGATTTAGATTACTTTTTTTTGTTTTAGTTGGATGTCTTTTACAGCTTTATTTCTAGCTTAGGGTAAGTTAGGATTTTCACTCACGTCTTCCATCTCCGTACACCCACACATCTCGTTTCACTTTAGTCTGGACTCGCATTCATCTCACATCCATACCAGTCCAGCTTTGAGTTCCCAGATCGATTGTGAGCACTTGGGTTGTTCAGGGTGTTGTATCCTTTGGTCCAGTGCTTTATATTTGTGACACGACCCTATGCTTGAGATGGTCCTCCTCATACAGTGAGATGGTTGCTTGTATTTTTGTCTTGTGAGTGCCCATGAGATGGCCCAGGCAGTTGTGAGATGATCCGATTGCAATCATAAGACGGCACATACGGCCCATGTGTGTTATACTTTAAAACAACCCTAGCCTTGAGTTCATTTGAGATGGCCTAGCCTATTGCAGACGGTCTTGGAAATGCTAGGAGACAGCCCTCCTTGTGTAGGCTTGAGACGGCCTAGTTTATGTGTACTTATATGGCCAGACAGCCTCGTGAGACGGCCTTAGCACACTGGCCTTGCACACTTTGGGGTGAGACGGCCCAACTGGTCATTCAAGATGGCTAATGTACTTGGCATCAAACGGCCATGCTGCCCTTGGCCAGACAGCCTCGCTTCGTGTTCTAGCTGAGACAACCGCTTTCCAATCCCAAACGGCCCAAGGCCGTTTAGCCCTCAAACCTCAAAATAGCCCAAGGATGTTTCACCCATAAGTCAGACGGCCCTCTTAGGCCATCTTAGCATACACATCAGACGGCCCTCCTAGGCCATCTGATTCTCAAAATCCAGACGGCCCAGGCCATCTCACGCTAGACGGCATAGGCCGTCTTGCCCAAGCCCTCAAAAGAAGTCAGACGGCCTAGGCCGTCTCACACGAGATGGCCCAGGCCATCTCACGTATCGATTTAGCCATCTTCAAAGGAATCAGATGGCCCTAGGCCGTCTCAAACGAGACGGCCCAGGCCGTCTCGAGTACATACGATGCAGACGGCCCAGGCCGTCTCGACCTAGATGGCCCAGGTCATCTCATGTTAACTACAAGGCAGACGGCCCGAGCCATCTCATACGAGACGGCCCAAGCCGTCTCACATCAGAAGCTAATGAGATGGCCCAAGGCTGTCTCACACGAGATGGCCCAGGCCGTCTCAAATTAGTGGCTTAGCCACCTGAAAGCCACACAATTTAAACTTCCGTAAAGCATCGCTTCGAGCATAAAGCCACCGCTAGAAAGCACAACGCATCGCACCCGGCAAGCCGTCAGCATAAAGCAACAATTGGCATAAAGCATCGTCGTGAGCCTCAACCCAAATGAGCCTCGACCTAAAAGCAACAAAGTGAGCATACGTAAAGCGCAAATTGGCCCTATAAAGTCGACAACCTCCCTCACCTACCAGCGGTTGCATCGAGATGGCTTGGCAGGCAAGGTTGGGGCTAACCTTGGCTCGACACTTGTGACTGAGAGCACCCCAGACGCGACGTAGTGCATACCTCCAAACAATTGTAGGGCTGTTTCATCTTCCAGATGGCCGAGGACTGTTTCACCTCCAGGCCCATACCTTGACCCAGCCTGTGCGCCTCCAAACGGCCCCATACAACCAAAACAGCCCGAGCATCTAAAACGGCCGGGGCTATTTCCTGAGACAGCTCTGCTTCAATTGTGTTGGGAGATAACCTCCTGATCTTACTCTTGCTCGAGATGATTGGCCATCTAGCAAGGCTAAAAGCAGGGTTAAAGCTCGGACTCCCCGATGAAGCAAGCTCCGAAAACTTCTCCAAAACGCTATAAGTCTCGTCCCGTGAGATTACCATCTGTACTGGCATCATACAAGACCTAAACAGGTAATTGTCCAAGCTCTGGCAACTTGAAATTCTCACTAGCATAAGAGCATCACTGCACTGCATGAGTCCTCCTCAGTAGAGAGTTCTCTAGTGGACTCAGGTTTTAAAAAAAAAAAAACTTTAAAAGTTTGACCATTGGGTGATTGTAGGAGAGATTGACGGGGATTGCCCAGCTTTAGGAGATCCTAAAACCACCTGATAGGCGTGAGATATCTTAGGCTTGGGTAAAAACACCATGGTTAGGCATTTTAAATGCTAAGCCCAGACTACTGTGTCTACATATGCACTTTGTTTTTGGGTCTAAGACTTAGGGATTACCATACCAAAGTTGAAAAAAGAGAAGGCAAAGAAGTCTCTTAAGCTGTGAGTCTCCAGTCTTTGTGAGTTCCGAGGTAGGACTATAGTAGAAATAGGTGGCCTTCTAGCTGACTGAGGAGATCCTCCTAGAGGTAGAAGTCTGATCATTAAAGAGGTTCTTTATTGACTGATTGATAGGTCCATGACCTACATTTGAGTACAACTCTCGGACTCAAAACTCAAAAAACTATTTTCAACCTGTGGGATAACTCCAGAACCTGAACTGACTGTTGTGGGAAAGACTAAGGCATCCATGCATTAGCTCTTGGACCCAAAGAAAGGGTTTACCCTTGAGGAATGGTTGATAAGCTGACATCAAAGTAGAGAGGTCAGGTGAGTGGAGAGCGGGTGGAATAGCTATTTGAAACTTCTAGTTCATTCATTGAGAGCTAAAACTTAGTGAACACATACACAAGTCTGACTTAGAAGTAAACTGAAAAGGTTGCTTACCAAGGGTCAGGGAAAACAAGGAGTAGGCTCACAACAAAGCAAATCGAGCAACATCACAAGAGAGTCAGGTCCCACTAGATTCTGACCTATCAAAAAATCGACAATTAGATCTGAGAATTGAAGGCTAAACTTGAAAACAACACGAGGATTTGAGAGATAGGAAACTTTGAGGTTGCAAAGCACGCAAAAGCATAGGCGAGTGGTCTATTGGTGCAGGTGTCTAACCTTGAATTGCAGGTTGCAGTCAAAGCTTAAGCAGCATAAGAGGTTATCGAATTGAATCTGCATCAAGTCAAGTCGGAAAACTCAAGTGGTCTGGGAAATCCAAGTAAGTTCCTAAACTTTGTTATTGAATACATGTTCTTACGTTCAGGATTGGTAAGTCTGGTAATCAGTTTGAAAAGAAAACCCAAAGTAGGGTATCAACTGAGGAGAGTGTTCACCTCTTTAGTGGACTTGAAATTGTGCTCGAAACTTTAGAAAATCAGTTTGAGACTTCATCTGAAATGGCATCCCAAAGTATGAACCCCTTTGCAGATGACATAATGGAATTCGGTCCTATGGCTGAATCTTCTAGGCAGGGATTCCGGAATTTCAAGATGGCACTGACATATTTGTATGACAATGCCCATGGTGCCAAAGTGTATGGGGACCTGCTAGATCATTTATGTGTAAAGGTTGAGGATAGTCCTACCGATTTCCTACTTGAACCTCAGGTAAATTATCAAGGGGATCGGTACATAGGCAAAGACGAGGCTATGTATTTAGTCACCCTCAAGCCTGATGAAATGGATAAGCTGGAAGAAGTGCCTTCCAAACGCCCTGAAGTCTACAAAGAGACACCTAGGATGCAAAGGGCAATGGAACCGCCATCCCCCATCAGCCTCAATGCAAAGTACGTTAACTCAATATTTGTCCAACGAGCATTGACTGATGATACATCCATTGGGTTGTATTATATGGACGATCCGAAATCCCAGGTTAGAGTCTTTTATCGGGCTATCTATCCTGTGGGAAATACCTTGACCAAGTCCAAGGTTTTGTATGCCTATATGGACGAGATGTCTCCTCCTAATGTGACATTTCAAGATCGATTCAAACAAAACTTTGAGGCTATCACAGAAAACAATGCAAGGATGTATACCTACAATGGTTTTTCGGTCAAGAAATCACTATCTTCGAAGCTGAAACCACAAGAAAAACCACAAGATGCACCTGCATTCGAAAACATCTTCGGAAGTTTGCCAGACGAGAGAGTGAGAGTGAAGAAGTCAAGTGGATTTAATGCCACTAGGCTTTCAGTGAGTGGAGCTGCTTACCCAGCAGTCTCATCAGCTACATCATTACCAACTAGACCCACTAGTGGACTACCATCGGGCAGACAGCCAACTCCGATGACATATAGGATAGGACAACAACCTGCGGTGCCTATGGTAGAAACACAGGTGCCACTGAATGCCTCAATGTACATGGGAACTCAGAATCAGCAAGGTGGTTATCAGGTCAACCAAGGACCGTACCAACCACAAAATTTTGGGCAATACGGATTCCCACAAGCTGCAAGAGGTTTCATGCCACCTTATGGGCAATATCAGATACCTTTCAACCCAAGGGCACTGAGACCATCCCAAGTGTAAAAATGGGTGGGAAAGAAATTTAGTGGAAACGGAGATGCTTACAACCATGTGGCTCTATTCACTCAGGTGATTAGAGTAGAGTAGGTTAATGATTTTCGGATCCAATATGAAGGGTTTGGACTAACACTAGAAGGAAAGGCCTTGACATGGTTCAATACATTGGACCATATACGTTTCCATAGGATAGATGAACTCACAAAGGAGTTCATCGAGGAATTCACGAAGAGCGGGATCAAGCACAACACTGTTGGCATGATCCACAGCTTCAAACAGGCAGAAAAGGAATTTGTCAAGGATGCTGCAAACCGCTTTAAGGAATATATCACCAGATGTCCAGCACCCGAGTTGCCAACACAGGAGAGGTTATTCTCCCTCTTCCTGGAAGGGCTCCGAAATAAGCATCTAAAGAAATATGTTTATCTAAAAAGGTTCACCACGATCGAAAGCTGCGCCAAAGAGGCAGTGGACCTAGTGGATAACTGTGAGTTATACGATGATGACGAACCTGAAAGCAAACCGGATTCCACTAGTGTCGCAAGAAAGAGTGAAACAAGCCTAACTCTTGAGAAACCCCAAAAGGATGCTGAGGCATTAGCTGAATACCTGCTCAAAAGGTTAGGTCTTCCTAACACTAATCAGCAGAATGTGCCTTAGAGACAAAATGTCCTCAGACCATATAGATGTGGATTGTGTGGAGGTGACCATTCCACCTACCAATGTCCTTCTTACCCCACACAGAATCCACCTCCACCCCGCATTAGTAAATGGTGTGCAAACTACAAATGGTACACCAATCACGAGAAAGCTGATTGCAACTACCGCCCTAGAAACCAAAACCCAAATTTCCAAAGACAGGGCGTGCAGTATCAGTTGCCACCACCGCAAAGATATCAGGTTGGTCAGCCACCACAAGCCTTGCCAGCTCCTGAAAAAGTCCAATCGGTACTAAGTCAACAACCACCTGTACTGAGCAATCAACAAGCGATGGTCAGATATGTACAGCAGGCTGGTGAAAGTGAGTTAGCCATCGTGCCAACCATGCCATATTATGAGGAGGACCTTGATAGTGAGGAGTACTCCGTGGAAACATGGCCATCAGCACCACATCAAACACAAAACATGCAAGGTTCTAAGACCAGACATCCTGATCATTTCTCCATGAATCAAAAGACCTTCATGTCCATTGCAGGCGGTGGTTTGCAAAACATGAACCAAAGAAATATGCAACCACCACGGGGAACAGAACCGAGGCAATCAATCTCTTATTTCAAATGCCATGGAGACCATTGGGCAAGAGATTGTCCTCTGAAGAATAACCTACCTCAAGGCTACTGTGTTGATTGTGGCCTTAAACATCTTTTTACAGATTGCCCAAATCACCCAGACAAAAGAAACCAAATGCCAATCAACAAGATAGGGGTGATCGGATCTTTGTCCACATTGAAAAGTGAGCCTATTGTGCCCATCAATGTTGTTACTAGGGCACAGGCTAAAAAACAAACTAAAAACCCAGAGGAACCTAAAGGAGAATCAGGCAAACCTAGTACATAGGAAACTAAAAGCAAATGTGGGTCATGGAAGGCCAGACGTGCTAGGCGGAAGGCCAGAATAGCAAGGGAGAAAGAGGCCAAGGAAACTCGGGAAACTTTTGAGAAACCACAACCTAAAACTCAGCCTACTTTCCCACAAACCCAACAACCACCCCTGGAGTCATCTGTAACATCCTGTGGATCTGTACTTGTGGATAAAGTCTTCAAACCATTGCAAGCAATGTTAGAAGCCTTTGAAGCAAGACTAAAACCCGGCCAGACCCAGGAGGAAAGATGGAGAGCTTATCCGGAACTAGCTCTCGAGAAGGAGAGGTTGCATATGTATACACAACTAATCAAAGTGGTACAGGCTTTGATAGAGAAATCCTCTCCGAATGCTCCATTTGTTACACCTCAACCTGTACAGCTACCAAGTAAACCACATGACTTGGTGCTCGAGCCAGAACGCATGAGAAAAGAAGAGGGTAAACAAGTTGTAATGCCACCAACTGATACCCCCTCCTCAAGTTGAGAACTCTACCGATGAGATCAATTCCATGGTGCCTGAGATTCAGGATCAATGGCCTCAAGAACTATGGGAAGAGGTCAGACAGGCACGGGACGGAAGTCAGACATTCGACTCTGCTCCCTTTCATGAATTTGATGCTGGTCCACAAACATTTGGACAAGAACACTTATCCACCAATGGGGATATAGGGTCGGATGGGTATGAACCCTCCAAGGACGATGCTTTTAAAGCCCTACCCTCATACCTAGGGGAATATAAGAATGCTTCAATCATTCGGAAGCTCCCTTCTCAGTGGAGAGATGCATCTCCAATCAAAGGCTCAAATAGCATGAAAGAAATGCTAGAGGCTCAATTGCAAAGCACATTGCAAATTGCTGAGCGTTTGAACTTAAAATTAAACCTGGAAAATGAGAAGGAGCTTGGCCAGACAAATATGGGATTGGACAAATCTGACAATGATGTTGATGCATCCACACGGGCAAATGTCAGGCCAGCTCCCATTAACAAGGTTGGTGAGTACTATGAAGGTGAGGATGGAAACACCCACCTGCCTGTTGAGCACAAAAATGTGAATACCATGGCGATACTCGACAGTGGTGCCGGTGTGGCCATCGCCACTAAGCAGATATGGAACAAGTGGGGAAAGCCCGCTCTAAGGAAAACACGCATGAAGTTGCAATTGGCTAATGGATACCTTAAGAGCCAATTGGGTTGCTCGAAAACATAGTAGTCACATCATGTGGCATAGAATATGAGCACACCTTTGTTGTGGTAGATTTCGAAAAGAAATCTGCGTATGACATTATCCTCGGGCGACCTTTCATGAGACAACTCAAGCTGATTCAGGACTGGGGATATGACTACATCTATCTACGGCAAGATGGTGTTACCACTCGGATAAACACCAAGGATCTAACATACCGGGATGTTGCTAGGACACTGGTGGAAGATTTTGAGTCAGATACTCAAGAGTCTATTGTTATTCCATCGTGGAAGAATGCCAAAGCACCCCTATGGATGTGTGGCGTGTCAGACCAGGGTAGTCTGCATCCAGATGACTGTGTGTTTTATCGACTGATAGAGGATGAGGTGTACATGCCAGATCCTTTTCCAAAAGAGGAATTTGAACCTCTAGAGTGGAGTCATCTTTTAGCAACTTTAGATGTGTGTACATTTGAGGAAACTCCCACAAAATTCTGTGATGAGAATGGATATGACATCATGACTATCATGATGGTCAATTGCATTCTTGAATCAGATAAGAATGTGGAGGAACCAATTTAGGAGATCAAGACACCCGGATGTTCCATCCTAGAACAGATATTAGGAACAGATGGACCGGCTCTATGGGAACGTGCGGCTGATGATAATTTCCATCAGAAGCCAATCAAGCACTTCCATAGATGAGGAGATCTTATGTGATGTCCCTGATCTAGGAAAAAGTCTAATCAGGCCGACCACGATGCACATGGAAAGACTAGAAGCTACACAAAAACAAGGTGGATCAATCTTAGAGAGGATCCAAACGAATGATCATCCAGTTCTATGGATGCGTGCGCAAGATGAGATCTCGATCTGAGATGATATCATCACGGAAATAGATGAGGAGATCATTTGTGGTACTCCAGCACCAATGGATCTCAGTCTCGAGGACGACGAGAAAAGTGAAACATCAACTAATGAGACTGAACAAAAGGTTGAGTTCAAGGAGAAATGCTTACTAACGAGGGATGGTAGGAAGAAGTTGTTTGACTTCCCAGGTCAAAAACTTCCATCAAAACCACGCCATAAGCATAAAAGAGAACGTCAAGAATGAAAATGAGTCAAGCAAGAGATCGAAGCTCCAAAATTCGACAATAAAACTCACTTCCTAATGCACGTAAATGCAGAAGATTGTGTCAAAGATGAAATCTTTGGAGTGTATAGGAACAAAACTGATCACACCCAGAAGAAACGTTGAAAACCTTGCTCGATCAAATCTATACACAAAAAATTGACTGAGCAAGCGCCATCTGAAAAGTCCAAACAGCCAAAGCTATCACGCTTGGAACGTAAGCAACATTACAATGAAATGAAATGTTCGATTCAGAGAGAGTGGAGTACGGAATGCGACACTACTGATGAGGAACATAATGCTGATGGCATCAGTGTACCTTCTCACTATAAGAGGTATACTGTTGAAGAGAGAAAAATAGTTCTTCAACAGCCTGTCTGACAACAAATGGCTCTGAATCAGTCATTTGATGGTCCTAAGGATGCAAAAAAGATAGATCTTGCCTATCCTAGAGAAGAACTAAAACCAGCGTATATTGCAGATGATCTAACCCAGGATAAAGAGGAGGAATTGATTGCAACACACAGGAATATAGGGACGTCTTTGCTTGGTCATACCGAAACCTAAAAGGAGTTGACCCAGAAGTATGCCAGCACACAATCCCTATGAGACCTGAAGCGAAGCCAAGAAGGCAGCATCCTTACACGTATAATGATAACTTCGGTCAGAGGATCAAAGAGGAGATAGATCGGCTAGAGGATAAAGAGGAGGAATTGATTGCAACACACAGGAATATAGGGACATCTTTGCTTGGTCATACCGAAACCTAAAAGGAGTTGACCCAGAAGTATGCCAGCACACAATCCCTATGAGACCTGAAGCGAAGCCAAGAAGGCAGCATCCTTACACGTATAACTTCAGCCAGAGGATCAAAGAGGAGATAGATCGGCTCAAAGAAGCTGAATTTATCTATGAGGTCGAACACACCGATTGGGTGTCACCCATAGTGGTCGTCCCCAAGAAGAATGGCAAACTACGAGTGTGTGTAAATCTCAAAGCAGTTAATGTGGAAACCATACGTGATAACTACCCTCTTCCAATTACTGACCATGTCCTAGAAAGGGTCGCTGCTTATAGCTTCTTAGATGGCTTCTCAGGCTACAATCAAGTGGCAATCAAGCCTGAGGATCAACACAAGACGGCCTTTGTAATGGAATGGGGCATCTTTGCCTATAGAGTCATGCCGTTTGGTTTGACTAATGCACCAGCCACCTTTCAAAGGCTGATGAGTCATGCTTTTAGCAAATACCTCCGAAAATTTTTGGAGATCTATATGGATGACTTGTGTATGCATTCGATCATTCGAAACCAGCATATCTCACATCTTAGGCTTGCCTTTAAAAAATATCGGCTTTATAGGATTTGCCTGAACCCAGAAAAATGTGTTTTTATGGTCAGACAAGGCAAAATCCTAGGGCATATTGTGTCCAAAAACGGAATCTCCACTAATATGGACAAAATAGCAGTGTGAGTAAAATTGTCTATCTCGAGAAATGTGAAACAGATACAGTCTTTCATGGGACACTGCGGGTACTATAGACATTTTATTGATATGTACGCAATGATAGCCTAGCCTCTTTACGCATTGATTGTAGATTTCAAGTGGACTGAGGAGTGTGACGGAGTATTCCGAAAGTTGAAAGAGGCATTGAGTTCAGCTCCAATCCTCAAGGCACCAGACTGGAATAAAATATTCCACGTCCATATTGATGCTAGTAATTTTGTGATTGGATGCATTCTTGCATAGCCTGGTGACGGATACATAGACTTTCCAGTATGCTATGCCAGTCATCAGCTGAATACTGCTAAAAAGAATTATACAACTACAGAGCGAGAAGGACTAGGGATAATATATGCCATGAAGAAATTCAGGCATTATCTGCTGGCTAACAAATTCACATTCTTTGTGGATCACCAAGCACTTTTGTACTTGGTTAATAAGCCATGTAATACAGGTCGCATAGTAAGATGGTTTATCCTCTTACTAGAGTTTGATTTTACCGTGGTTGTCAAAAAGGGTAAGACCCACCAGTGTACGGATCACATATCTAGATTAACCAATGGTGAGGCACCTATTGGCATCAACGATGAATTGCCGGATGAGTACCTATTTAATATAGAAATGGTCCCTAAATGGTCAGAAAAACTCATCCCTCTTCTAACTTTTGGAAGAGTTGATCCAGAGCTGAGTCTATTTGATACAACTCATTTGATAGAGAAAGCTGCCACTTTCCAGCTTATTGCAGGTAGGTTCTATAAACGGGGAAGTGATGAGGTTTTGAGACTATGCATCGAGCCATATGAACAAGACTCATATATATCAGAAGCCCATGTGGGTTTATGTGGCTGGCATTTCTCAAAACAGCAAATAGAGCAACGTTTGAAACGAATAGGTGTTTATTGGCCAACTATTTCTGGAGACATCCATCACTATATCTCCAATTGTTTTCAATGTATGGCTCATAAACCCATTGCTCATTCAACATTGTACTAAACGGCCATTGTGCCCATGTGGGATAAATACATGGTAGATTATCTGGCCACAAAGGATCTACTAGAAGACATTCCAAAGGCACAAAAGAAAGCTATTGCGGTTGAAGCTGAATCGTATGCCTTCATTGGAGGTCAATTATATAAGCGTGGTCCAGATCATAACCTAAGAATATGTGCTGCTGAGAATGAGTATATTGATATACTTGAGCAGGCACATAAGGGCATCACACGTGGCCATTTCTCAGCCGAAACAACTGCCAAATCCATTTTAGCTGCTGGGATATGGTGGCTTACACTAAACTTGGATGCCAAGGCTTATGTGAAGGCATGTGATAAATGTCAAAGAACTAAGCCTCCAATCACACGAGATAACATGCCATTGAGACCTATGATGGGAGCACGTGCTTTTGCCAAGTGGGGAATTGACTTTGTTGGACCTATAAACCCACCTGCACATCGCACCCATGCTTAATATATTATTGTGGCAACTGATTATCTCACAAAATGGACAGAAGCATAAGCTACAACCAAGGCTGATGCTCGTACAACTGCCAAATTTCTGTATAGACATGTCTTTACAAGATTTGGTCTACTAATAGAGATTGTGAGTGATAGGGGCACTCATTTCCTGAATGAGGTGATTGAAAATCTGATGGATGAATTTATGATCATCCACAGGAAATCAGCACCCTACCACCCACAAGAAAATGGTCAAGCGGAGAGCACAAACAAGATTCTATGCACTGTGCTTACTAAGATCGTGAGCTCTTCAAGATCCGATTGGGATCAAAAGTTGCATTCCGCATTATGGACCTATAGAGTAGCCTATAAAACCGCCATTGGCACTACACCATTCAATATGGTCTATGGCTTGGATGCAATACTCCCTCTTGAATTCTTGATCCCCACTCTATGAGTAGCCAAGGATCTTTGAGTGGAATGGATATGTCTTTTCATAAAGACTGATGTAGTTAGAGAAGCTAGGAGATACACGCGTAAAAGCAATCATTGGGATCTATGCCCAGAAAAAGAGGCAAAAACGATTCCATGATGCCCATATTGCCACGAAGAAATTCAAAGTGGGTGATCTCGTTTTAGCCTATACTCTTAAACAGAAGCTTGGGAAGCTTTGTAAACATGGAATGGGCCCATTTACGATCAAAGCTCTCTCCCCAAGTGGGGCAATTAAACTTGAAAATTTAGACGGCACGAAAATGCCCAACTGGATCAGTGGATGTTGAGTCAAGCATTACATGAAACCGCTAACCACTGATATGCTTAAAAATTTGCATGCCTCGAAGCATAGAATGTTCAAATATTAGCAGCTCATTGAAGATGCACAATGGGGGTCCAAAGCCAAGAAAAGACATCCCCGAGCCAGAGTGCTTAAAGCTGATGAAAACTCCGTGAATGCTACATCCATAGAGATCAATGAAGCACAGGTGACAACTGAATATGAACCAGATGGACCTAGTATGGGAGATGACAATTCGAGTTTAGGAGAGTTAGACCCCTACATCCATGTCCAACTAGGTACCAATCTTCAGTCTCACAGGAGGCCTTAATTGACTCAGGGGCCACACACAACTCCATGGCAGAAGATATGTTCAACTGCCTGGAAGGTGTGCAGTTGATACCATCACATGTCCCGTTTGTTGGATTCAATGGATCACGTGTGCCAATACAAGGATATGCTGACATCCCAATGTCCATCAATGGCATTGAGAAAATTCATCGATTCCATATCTTACCATCACAGTCCTTAGTAGAAGCAGTGATTTTAGGCAAACAGTGGCAACGGAAGAATAATGCCTACCTGGATTGGGCAAATGATAGGGTTTATTTCGATCTTAATGGTCAACGCTCCTACTTGCCCTTCACCACCAATCTAGATTTTAGAGTGATGGTTTCAGAGGATGAATGACAGGTTCAACTGACTGACAGTCCAAACAACCAAGTGGTTGTTACACCCAGGGTACAACTTCCATCCAAAAAAGCTTATGTGTGGGTACTTGATGTGACCACTACTGCATCCATTGAAGAGGTAACCCCAGTCACATTGCATCAGATGTCTCCATCTGATTCCTTTGTGTCTCTACCTACACAAGTGGTGCCACAAAACAGGGTTACAAAGCAGGTCTGGAGACCTAAGAAGTCACAGTCAGTAGTAACAAAGCAGATGTCCACACAGAAGTCAAAGGTTTCATGTGCTAAGCCTCTACAACAAGTGTGGAAACCCAAGTCCACCCAATTGCAATCCCTTAAGAAGCCCACAAAGCCGGTGTGGATACCTAAATCCACCAATACAGGCTCAACAGATTCACCTCTTAAGGCTCCAACTTCATCAACCCAAGAAGATTGCCAAAACATACTTATGCTCAGCAATCATGTACCCCACGTCCCACTACTCGCCAAATCTGGGTCCCAAAATCCTTGCTTCAGGCACAGTTAGGCCGGAGTGTAATTTGGGTTCCAAAAAGAACTCCAAATTCTTTGAAAAAAGCCTCCCAAACTCAAGTGCCAAAACGCAGAAGCTCAGCCACCATGTCTCCACCTAAGGCTTCACCCATACATCAGATTTGGATACCCAAGGTCAAATCTATTCTGCCTATGATTAAACAGGTTTGGGTACCCAAAACTACTCCATCCCACATCCCAAAGTAGGCTACACCATGCCCAATGAAGCCTCGCCCTGCCTAAACCACCAATAAGTCTACTCAAGTTTGGGTACGAAAAACTCCATTAGAACATCCAATTGCTCAAATCTTTATGGATGACTCAAGTGAAGATGCGGAACTCCAAGAGTTCTTATCTCTACTTGACCAATGCCTCTTCATCAAAAGCCCATGAGCCAATCAGGCTCATGACCCCCATCTAGCACAGCATTTTGTTTTGAACTTGCATTGTCTAAAATCATGCTGTAGGGCCACATTACATGGCCATGCATTAGACACTTTGTTCAAATCCTATGCACATGCATGTATCCACCAGTCGCCAAGGGACGGCTCCGACTAGGTGGGGGGAGGCATTCTAAATGCGGATAAGCATTAGACACTTTGTTCAAATCCTATGCACATGCACGTATCCACCAGTCGCCAAGGGACGGCTCCGACTAGGTGGGGGGAGGCATTCTAAATGCGGACCCGTAAAAAATAGAAACATCTATTATGGGCATCGCTTTGGACTTAATTTTTCGTTTGACTTTGATTCTTATTTTAATGCCCATAGATATCTGCATCAGAAAGGAGACTATGCTATATCTGATCCCCATAGCTGTGTGTATATAGCTTTAAATGGGAGATGACCCTAGTTGTTGTTGCAGGCATTTTTTCCCTCATTAGGAGGTTTTTTCCCCGTCACGTATGTACATAAATAAATTAGATCTCGTGTGTTTATTTTTTAGTTTATTTTACTTTTTTGGCAAATAAAAGAGCACGGATTACACTGCACTTCAAGGAGATATGACCAAAATAAAAGATCACGGATTACATTGCACTTCAAGGAGATATGATCAAAATGACGGAAGTTAATCTAGACTCAACAGTAGATAGATCTTCATGACCGAGAGAATGAGATGGAAACCAGCTGTATAATGGACCAAAAGGTGGTTTAGTAACAAACAGGCTACAGGTGAACAGGATGGAACGGAAAAAATAATGCTCTGAAAAAAATAAAAGAGGTTGTAATACTCATGTAGGGAAAATTGGTAAACGGCTCTACATGTAGTGGTCAACCAAATGCCAAGATTATGCAGAGAAAACCGGTAAATGGCTCTGCATAATAAGGATACAGGAGCGTTCACTAATCACTAGTTTGTTCTAACTGCTAACTCACAAGCTAAAAGATTCGAAAGTGATTATGAGAGACATGAGGCTAACTTATCTCATTTGCTGTTTCTTGAGCAGCATGTCAACTTCAACGAGTCAAGGAAGAGAAAGACAGACAAGGAACCAACCACCATTGGAGATGGACCAACAAAAGATCCGGATAACAATCCAGAAGTTCCTAAGTCCGGAGTGCTGCGACAATGCGAAGCGGACATTTATCAATCCTCCTTTGTGGATGACAAAGGTCTATAGCAAGAGGTAGTCTTCATGCCTGCAGAAGTTCAAGTCATTGAAAGACAGTCAAATTATCCATAGAGTTGGCTTGAGTGAACACTTTGCACTACCTCCTTGTGGCATTGATATCAAGAAGGCATGTCAACTTGTCTCAACCTGGGATGAGTTTGATAAAGCCATGTTGACAGGACAGCATGGAAAATTGGGCCAAGTGACAATACATGTATCCACCATCTCAAAAGCTTTACATATCCCAATGATAAGAGATAAAGTTATATACAGACTGCCAAATGAGATCATAGAAAAGATATTCAAAACCAAACACGCAATACACAGAGTATTTGAACATCTATGGGATACATAGTTGGAAAGGGCCACACGGTTATGTATGCAGCATTTCACTGTGACAAAACCTGATAAGTACAACTGTATGACCACAAGGTTTGTCTTCACAATGTATAAGGGACAGAGGGATAGGAGGAAGCCATATGATTGGTCTTCTTACCTCATAACAGAATTACAGAAGTTTGCTCAGAGGAATCAGCGCAAGAATCAACTCACACTGCTTGCAGGTGAGATGCTTACGAGGATTACATATCATGTTCTCAAGATCAAGGAGTTGCCAAAAGCACCTCTTCAAGCAGAAGTGGCACGAATTAGCGAGCTAATGCTAGAGGAGTCACCGAAGAGGGTGCCGAAGAGGAAACCACCAACTCCATTACCCATTTCCATTCACTCAGAATCGGCTGGAGAAGATGAAGAGGAAATAGAAACAGACGCTGCTGAGGAGGCCCAACGCCAACAAGAGAGAGATCAAGCTCAACAAAGAGAAGATGAGGCATCTGAGTATACCTCCTCAGGAAGGTATGCTTCTGCTATAAGAAAAGGTAAAATGATCTTGGAGTCCTCAATTGAGCGCTCTCCTGAAACTCGAATCAAAAGGTGACTTGACAGATAGCTAATGCAGACGGAAGCCACATCCTCACGACTTATAATCCCATTGTCCCCTGCCAAAGAAGTAATACCAACTCCGGGAGTCTGGGTTATAAGTGAGGAGCTAGAAGAGACAAGGGCAGAAGAATATTCAGAGGAGGAATCACTTCCAGACATCCCCATATCTTCACCCCAACTAGAGCGTCAACCACACGGAGCAGAAGAACTTGGAGTATTGGAACCAAGTGTTACTTGTGGAAAGGATGAAGAATTGCTACAGTCACTTGTGGAACTTGAAGATATTGATAAGCTAGAGAACACCCTTGCCATTATCTTCAACAACATGCTATAGAAGAAGAAGACGGATATGGAGAAGAGTCTTAAAGCTCTTCAGGAGAAGGATGCAGAGAATGAACAGTTAAAGCAAGAGGTACACTCCCTGAAGCAACAGCTTGAGGAGAGGGTACAAGCACTTGAAGAGGTCAATGCAGAGCTGTTGAGAGACAAAGGGGATCAAGAGGCTACCAAAGATCTCCTAGAGTGGTATAGAATACAATTCGAGACCTCTCAGAAGTATGTTCATGATCTGGTTGCCAGATGAGCTTCCATATCTCCTGCAATATCCACATCTTCCACAATTGAGTCAAGACAAGAAGTGGCAAGGCTACAAGCTATGAGAACACTATGAGCAATCACAGAAGGACTTGAAAAAGGCACATATAGAGGAGACAGCCAGATTGTAGGAGTAATTACACAAGTACCAACAAGGTCCACCTCCTCCTGTTGCAACAATTGAATGTGCTGTACAACCTGAAGAAGGATCGCCTATATTCTATATTCATCATTCACCACCACCAGCTGAACCACATGTGGAAGAGTAGCCCAGGGAAGATGGGGTATATACTATGTCCCCTCTATAGATGTATCAATATGGTTCTTGCAGTATATATGCTAGGAGGAATGCAGAGTGGGAAGAGAAAGTCTATGAGTCAGTATGTCACTCATACTTGACTACTAAAGACCTCGAGGAATACATTATGCCATCACTACCCTATTCATTGCTCAAACGGGATCATGAGCTATATGTGCAGTAAAATCTGATCTCAGATGATCCAACTAAGGTGGGTGGCTACTATGATACGCCTGATGAGGCATTCAACATGAGTGCCTTCAACAAAACCCAGCCACTATGGAGAAGGAAGTGGTTCAAGGAAAACCCTACACAATTGGCATGGTACAAAAGAGCACCTAGAGCCCTAAGGATTGATCCATCCTACTGTCCCATCAAGCGCAGGAAGACCTGGGAAGACTATGAGCCTTTCCATGCTAGGAATCCTTAGTGGCTCAACTATCCAGCAATGCCAGCACCCAGAGGCGATCCAACAGAGGATTATGTCATCACAACCATGGACAAATATGTGGTAACACTCAAGGATGTACCTGATTTCACATGGAAAATGTTTATTAAGATCGTGAGAATGTTACTGGCATGCCTCAATACTTTTGAGCGTGCAAGCGATATTGGGGACAAGTGGAACAGGTTTCCTGAAGGTAAAGATGGCATGGCACTTAATTTGGAGTTCATCAATGCTCCACCAAAGGAAATCCTATATGGGTTCTATGCCAGGGTGTCCTTTCTACCTTCACAAGTTTCTTCGAGATACATACCAGTATCTTTACGCCCTTCTCCAAGTTAACTAGCAGGTTCCTGGCGTACAGTGCAGCCGAAGTAAACAATCCAATCCACGAGATCATCAAGACTGATGAACAAAAGAAATGTGCACAAAAGTATCAACGAGCAGCAAGTGAGCTAGCAGCCTACTTCAAGGCAAATCGTCCAAGGCTTTCCAGACCACCAGCGCGTCCGAGGACGTATGCAGATTAGGTGGGGGGAGTGTTCCAGGCAAGACCGAAGCAGTTCCTAAAGTGCTAGAAGATGTTGAAGAAGTTTCGAAATGACTGTCGGGCACTAGCTTTTAAAATTTGTAAAATTCTCGGTGTTGACCAATTGTGGGCTCGACCATCCCGAGTTGTAAAAGCCGATTAATTATTATGAGAGTCGGGGCCCAAGTGCTTCCAACTTGTAAATAACTTATGTCTAAGTCATGTCAAGGTCATTTGGTCCGACCAGTTGGGCCACTTAGATTAAAAATCAATTTTTAGGTCATTTTAGGCAATCTGGATTGAGAAGAAGAGAACAAGCCGCGAGCTATGAAATTTTCTGGAGCTCACTACTCCATGTATACGCACCTGTTTCGCGTGCCGTTTGAAGCAAGTTCTTTGTCTCTCTCAGATCTTTACTCCTATGTCTTGCATTTTCAATTTTACTACGTGTGCAATTAGTTGTGAATGGGATTAATTAAAGTGTTAATCTTTCTATTTAGTGCGATTTAGCCATGGGTTAGTGAGCACTTGTCAAATAGGATTGTCCTTTAGTTATTTAGAGACCGAGACCTAGCCTCTCCTTGTGTATGACTCTAATGCGACCTCCGTCCACCACCTGACACCTGCGTGGATGCTTCCATGCTCTAGCCGGGTCAGCTCCGTTCTCCGGATTGATACATTTATATTTCTGGAGTTCTCGCTACCTACGACGACCCGTAGAACACTTTATTTCTAGTGCATGTGGATGAAATACTAAGGGCCCATCAAGAAATCAACCAAGGATAGATCCCAGAATCCCCAACAAATTCTAAATAGGAGACTCAAGGAAACCAAGAATTCAAAAACCTAAAGGTATGGTTGGGTGAGTAGGAGGAAAAAATGGTTGGGTGAGCAGGAGGAAAAAATGGAGCACAATTTTGCTAGAGTCAAACAAGATCAGCTTGAGCAAATCAATCTAGAAGAAGAAGGGAAGAAAAAATGGTAAATATTAGCATAGAATTAGAAAATTTTAAGCAAGCATTGATATAGTTGCTAAAAGAATACAAAGATATAATTGCATGAATGTATGCGGAAATGGAGAGCATAG
Source organism: Lygodium microphyllum (assembly GCF_053477565.2). NCBI lineage: Eukaryota > Viridiplantae > Streptophyta > Polypodiopsida > Schizaeales > Lygodiaceae > Lygodium > Lygodium microphyllum. The sequence goes on along the minus strand of NC_141137.1, from coordinate 173,673,369 downwards.
ATCTCGAATTCTATTAGCATAGGATAAATTGGAAGGAAGGGACCATCCTAGTATGACAATAGAGATACAAAATAAACCCTAACTATGCCAAGTTGGTGAAGGATAAAATAGACAGGTTTTCTACGAGAGGGTTTCATACATCCAGTGGAAAAGGCTACATGGATATCCCCCATAGTAATAGTGCCAAATACAAGCATGAAAGTCAAGCTGTGTGTGGATTTCCAAAAGCTCAATGCTACCACAATACCAAATTCATTTCCTCTACCCTTCATAGAATCATTGTTGGATACAGTGGCTAGCAAAAAATTATATACATATTTGGATGGATTTGGTGGGTACAATCAAGTCAAAATGGCCTTGGAAAATCAAGAAATAATAGCTTTCATTATAGAATAGGTAGTGTTTGTGGCTACAATCATGATGTTTGGGGTAAAAAATGCACTGGCCACTTTATAAAAGATGGTACAAGTAATCTGACAGATTTCATGAAGGCTTTTGTAGATGACTTTAGTGTAGTAGGGGAAAAATCCAAGCAATACTTCACCTCAGGCTATGTTTGCAAAGGTACATAGACACTAGGCCCAAACTAAACCCAGTTAAGTGTGCCTTTGCTATAAAGTTAGGGGTACTTCTAGGACACATCGCCTCAAAAGAAGGGCTCACAATTGATCCAAGAAAAGTCAAAGCAATAATGAATATGGCACCTTCTACTAACATCAAATAGGTAGAAAGGTTCATCAGGAAGGTTAAATGGCATACAAGATTTGTGAACTATTTGGCTCATGTAGTATGTTCCCTATATAGGCTAACAAGAAAGGATGTTGTATACAATTGGACCCCAAAGTGTCAACAAGCATTTGATCTGCTAGTGAAAATGTTGACCATAGCTTCGATGATGGCTAGCTCATATCAATCCAAGATTTTTCATGTCTAATCAAATGTATCAAACATAGCCTTGGAAAGTGCCTTAATGTAGGAGAAAACGACATGCTACATGCAGCCCATATTCTATTCTAGCAAAGCATTGTTGAAGATAGAAAGTAATTACAACACCATGGAAAGAGAAGTACTTGGAATGATATATGCCATTAGCAAGCTCAGACATTACCTATTGGACAACACATTTGTGTTTTATGTGGATCATCAAGACCTCGTGTACATAATAAATAAAGCATTTTTAATAGGCAAAATGGCTAGATGGACACTAATATTATAGGAATTTGATTTTATAATACAACACATGCTTGGTAATAAGAATGTGGTATTATACTTTTTGTGTAGGCTACAGCAAAATGTGCATGATCGGGAACTTGTGGATGAGTCGCTAGACACTAGCTAATTCTCTCTTAATTGCTTGAGCAAGGATGATTGGTATGAGAACATGATGAACTTATTAATAGATTGTGAGTTCCTAGCCCAACAGGCAAAGGAAAAGAGGAGACAATTGGCATTGCAAAGCAGAGATTTTGCAATAATAGCAAGACAATTGCACAAAAAAGGCATTGACTAGGTATTGAGATGATGTGCCTTGGAGCATGAAAACACAAGTGTATTAATTGAAGCATACCAAGGAATAGTAGGTGAGCATGCTGGAAGGGAAGCAACACAAAAGAAGATACTCCAGGTAGGATTGTGGTGGCCCACTTTGAGCAAGGATGCATATCTATTCACCAAGAAGTGTGATACATGCAAAGTTAGGACAATCAAATGACAAGGATAGGATGCCCATACACTTGGTGTTACCCTTAGAACCATCATGAAATGGGATATTGATTTTGTGGGACCCATTAAGCCAAGGGCCACACAGTCAAGGTGTGAATACATCTTAGTGGCCACTCACTACTATACAAAATGGTAAAAGGCCATTTCCCTTAGAATCATCATGAAGTCGGATCTTGATTTTGTGGGACCCATTAAGTCAAGTGACAAACAATCAAGGTTTGAATACATCTTAGTGGCCACTCACTACTGCACAAAATGACAAAGATGCCATTACCCTTAGAGCCATCATGAAATGGGATCTTGATTTTGTGGGACCCATTAAGCCAAGGGGCAACTAGTCAAGGTCACTACTACACAAAATGGCAAGATGCCATTGCTCTTTGAAACAATATAGCACAAGATGTAGCCAATTTCCTCTATAAGAACATCATGATGAAGCCGTTGTTGTGCTGTCGCATGTCCACATGAGAGAACCCTCGGGCAATCTGCAACTACAGACTATTGGAGGTCAAAACACACACACGACAAGAACCTTGGCATATGTGTAACATATGTTGATTGGATGGTTATGTATGCGAAAGGTGACGTTCTCATGAAGGCACATGGAGTGCTTGACAAGCTTTGGATTCAGAAGGTCTATCTCTAGGGGGGGCTCTCTTAGATTTGTGGGAAGCATAGCCTTTGAGGTTTGCGATGTGGTCTGGCACGTAGATGCTATTCACAGAGGTGGTGGCCAGGTCATTCCTACTGTTAGGCGTGTTATGAGTTCTTTTGAATGTAACAAGCAAAGAAGAGCCCGTGATTCAACTGGTGATATCTCAATTCAAGTTCTAGAGAAGTTTTTGGGAGATGACCATGTGGATGCTTCTAGCCAAGGAAAAGGAGGCATTTTGAGTAAGGTGAAGTAAAAGGCCAGGAAGCTCAGGAACAAAGGGAGGAATGCCACAAGTTTCTTAAAAAACCCCATGAGCATGCATAGGAGAGGGACGACTCGAATAAAGAACGCCATATGTATACTCCTGGACATGAAATTGAGGATGTTGAAGAAGATTCGGACCTGTGTGACGATGATTATGACCATGAGCAAGAGGATGATAAGATGAATCACAAAGACAATCAGTGTGAGGACAAGCAATTTCATTCCGCCCATGCTTGGTTGACCATGATGATGATGGGGGAGGTTGGAAGAACCCGAAGGTGAATATGCCTGCTAGTATTTTACAAGAGGGGGAAGAACAAAACGAGAGAAAAGGATGCACGGTCTATCGTGAACTGCATGTGGTCTCAAAAGGAGGAGGAGGGCTCATACATAAATCAAAAGGGCTTGGCAATTGGAAGGGGCTAGAAAAAATCCAGCCATAGATTTTGGGGGACAGAAGGATTGCTGGGTGACTGGAGAATCATATGCCGGGTGCCTGCCATTGGAAGGCGCATTCGCAAGAGGATCAAGGCAAAGGAGGGCAACAACGTGTCTAAGCAGGACGGGAAGGCGCCAGATGAAGGTTCTGGTCCGAGAGGGAAAGGCATTCACAAGAGGAAAAGGTACACTAGACTTCAGGACTGAGGCAAGACAGAAGTCAGTGCAGGGTAGACATGAGTCGAAGGCCATTAGGAGGCGGCTTGAGGAAGCCCGAACCTGGGATTGATTCTCAATGAGCGACAAGAAGGCAGTCCTCAGAGAGCAGGCGGATCTCTTCCTTCAAGCCCAGTAGCAGCAATGCGAGAAGCGGTCCTGAAGGATGAGCCGGCCCTGCAGTGAACCAGTCTGAAACTACGAGGCGCAAGAAAGCACGACTTGGTCCTAAGAGGTGAGCCGGTCCTCATTCCTCAAGTATTGAAGGCCACACCTTTTCAAAGTTCAATTTTGATGTTGGCCGATGGACACAAGGGGCCATAAGCAATTGAACCCCTTTGGAAGCCTTAATATTGTTATGGCCGATTCATATAATAGAGGGCCATAAGCAAGTGCAAAAGGAAAACAATGAAGCTGCCTAGAAAACATATACTGGCCATGAGCATTCAACGACGGAGAGGCAAGTACAAGTTCATTGTACTAGCTAGATGATTTTGGGGGAAGTGGCCTAGATCAAAAAAGGAGAACATTAAGAAGGAGAACATTAAGGGGAGTGGAAGAACAGATTGGCAGTGCATCTAAGAGGGAGATGACCGACGTTCTGTGGGTTTTTTCTAGAGGATGATAGACAGACCAAACATTGACTTGCAACCAACACTAGAGGAGAGATATACAAGGCCCCACACAGCTAGAGGATGGTTACAACTAAGTAGAGAAGGTCTGGACCACCTTGCTTGAGCCATGTTCATAGAAAGAGAGAGAGAGTCAAGGGCTCTTGGATCGGTATCATCCCTAGTAAAAGAAGTGAAAGTTGGGGAATTGGCTCCTCAACAACTAAGCTTGTCCACCATAGCTGCTTTAGTGCAATCTTAAGAGGATTCTTTTGAGAAGCCCTAATCTATTTGAACTTTGTAATCATCTAAAGTGTGGAGTTGGTAATCTTGTTGTTCTAAAGCCACTTAAGCTTGTAAGTTACGGACCTTTACACATCTCCACACACTCACTCACTCTCATAGTCAGAAGCCCGCCAGTGCTTCCTAGCAACGCACACACAAATCCCCGACACCGTGATCAAGATAAACACTTCATGAAAGAAGTCCTTCAATAACCCACCACTAAGCACATGATCATTCATTAAAAATAATCTATATACCATCCACATGCAATGGGCAAGTAGAATCCACCAACAAAGTACTTGTTAAGATACTAAAAAAGATAGTGGATGCTAACAAAATTGATTGGGACCAAAAGCTAGACAGTGCATTATGGGCATTTAGAACTTCTTACAAAGTTGCCACCGAGATGACACCCTTCAAAATGGAATATGGATTGGAGGGTGCCCATGGAATTCTTAGCATGAGAATAGCCATCCAGGAAAAATTACCCATGGAGAAATTGTGGGAACACAAAATTCAAGAATTTCTTAGTCTAGAAAAAGCAATGCAAGAAAGTGAATTCATGACAAAGATAATTCAAAGAAGGAAAAAGCTTGGGCAGACCGCCATGAGAAATTCAAAATCTTTAAGAAAGGAGATCAAGTATTGATATATAACTCCTAGGTTGGTAAGCATATTGGGAAGTTATAACTCAAATGGATTGGGCCCTATATAATTGAGGAAGAGATAGCTCTAGGAACATTCATACTCAGAACTTGGATGGTACAATGAACTACACTAAAGCAATGGGGCCGGATTGAAACCATATCATGGACCAGAAGACACTGAGATGGAAGCACCTCAAGTACTCTCCATAAGAACTCAACTTGTGGATGGAAAGTGGTTGAGGGACAAATCCTCGAGGGAACAAGGCAGGTCTCGGAGCATCGTACAAGAAAAATCCAAGAAAAGGGAAAAGAGGAGATAGAAAACAAAACACAAAGTGGAGAGTGAATAAAAATAATCATGGGAATTCAAATTGAAGTAATGAGTACAAAAGGTTTGGCAAGTAAGGAAAACCTTGAGCTGACTACAAGAAATCTAAAGGAAAAGATGTCAATGAATGAACCCCATGATGAAAACCTCAAGAAACACATTGACATGTAAAAGCAACTGAGCAAGCCAAGCAAACAACAAAACAACAAAGACAAGTTTGTGAGTGAGCAAGAGAATGTACAACTAGCTGAATCAATAGAAACCACTATTTGAGAGATGGTATCCAAGGTGAGCAACAAGTAGAAGGTAAATGCCAAACCCATCATACCTATGAAGCCCTCACGCGTCTTGAATATGGCAAAACCAACAAATGTAGAGTGGGAAATGCAATTCGGGTTTCGTAAGGTGATAGTGCAAGATTGGGAGATGTTGTTAGCTCTTGCAGAGGAGCTTCTTCACAATTTTGTGGATATAAAGACTCCAATCTTGCCCATGAAGAATCCTATTGAAGTCAGCACTCAATTAGTGAAATCTACCCTGGGACTACTAGATGAGGGTGCTATGGAACAAGAGAAAGCAGTGGGAGAAGAAGTGCCAAAGAAAAGAGCAATGCATCAAGTAAATGATATTTCAAACGAGGATAGAAAAGCACAGATGCAATTCTATCGATAGAATGTGGTCCTCATGGCCAAAAATGATAACATGTCTACAAAGAATTATAGAAAACTCAAGGCTACTAAAAAGGGGGGGAAGATCAACTGGGCTTCAATTTATGTGGAGAAGCTTTGGGCCAAGAGAGCAATTACCTTGGCAAAAGGAGAGAACACTATTCTACATGCACACCTCAGAGCCTTAACTTTGGCTACTCTTGATGGCTACTTTTGATGATGGTGAAGCTTTGAGGATGTAGAAAGAAAGAAGAACAAAGCAAAAAGCAAAGGATCCTTGTCCTCAAGGATGGAGATCTCATAGCCTAAGAAGCCCATTGAGGGAGAATAGGCATTACCAAAAGGCCAAGAAATATTAAAGAGGCCATAACATTTTGATAAGCTAATATACCTAGACCTTAGTGAAATGAAATAGGCAACCTAGTCAACAAGAGGATAAAAAAGCAAGCCAAAGGGAAAAATGAGCAAGGAGGAAACTGACGAGGGCCTAATAAGGAATTAGGGGAATCTCAACCACATGCAACTAAGAAGAAAGATTTAGGGGAACAACTAAAGGAAGACTCGTATTCCAAAAACAAAGTTTCTAATTAGGTCATTAAAGAGGACCAACGTGTTAAGCATGATGTACAAACACAAGGCGCACAACAAGAGCCTTCCAAGAAAAAATAAAGGGTGGTAATTGATATTCCCAAAGCACAAGCAAAACATCAAGGGCATCTGCAAAGACCCATTAAAAGGAGAGGGGAATTGAAAACCATGATGAAATTCAAGATAAGAACTATCATGGCTAACCTTTAGCATAATCAAAGGGCCTCTATGTTATAAAGGGGAGCATGGCCCAAGGCCTTGATTTGATGGTCAAGATCATGAAGAAAATGGGAGAATGCATGACAAGGACCAAGAAAAGCATGCACATGTTCTTGCAAAACTGGCCAAGGAGGAAGTAGACCCGGGAAATCACAATGTCCTTACTGAGTAATAAAGTCCTTGGCACAAGAGGTGATCATGAGGGATCGGATCATTGTGGTAAGATGAAGTAGCTGAAGGAGATAGATACCCTAAAAGAATAGGCACTAGGGGATAATAAAAATTGGGCTTAGTATAGAAAAATCATGCAAGCACAAATAGAGAAGGTCTAGTCCAAACTAGGTAAAACCAAAGAATATGTCAAAAAACACAGGGTAGAGGCAGATCAAGCAAGGATTGAAATAAATGATGTTAAGGCAACAAAGTAGCATGTAGAAAAATTATATGATGAAAATCTAGAGATATGGAAGGGAGCCTTCAAGGACTTGAATAGTGGGTTGTTCATATTCATTGTAGAGAGAGACACCTTAAAACTTGAAGTGGAAAACCCTCAAATAGGAGGAAGAGGAAGATCAGGATGTGGTGATGCTTCCCCCGAATGATAAGGCTAGACTCCTAGAGGCGGTTGTCCCCAAAAGGTGGGAAAGGCATGGGATATCTCTAGTTTAGAGGCCTAGCGGGGCATGCAAGGTGTTGCCCTGGTGGAATGCTGCTCTCTAGAGGAATATGAAGATCCCTAGCCAAGTGGAGAAGTGGATGCTACTAAGGATGCTAATGATCCATGACAATTACACAATTAGAAGGCACCACCAGGCAAGAAAGAGAAGTGTTGGATTTTGAAAATACTAGCCTATAAGAAGCAAGCTAGCCCCCTTATGGCTTAGCTATGTTACCATGATGCCTTTATATTCTCAAGTACTCTCTAATGAATTAAAATGGAATCTTTTTGCTATGACTTATGCTCTTATTTCTCTTTGATGTGAGCCGTCTTTTGTAATGTACTGTCTTAGGTATTGCATTAACAGGGGACCCATTCTAGGGTGTGCCCTTACATTTGTGAAGAGAGAGTGAGTGAGGATATTGAGAGGGGGCTGAGAGATGTTGTTGCAAGGTGAATGTCTAGTTGCACTGGGGACTTGCATTGGCATGCTTTCCTTGCAAGTTGGCACCCTAAGTGTGTGAAACACCTTAAAAGTCAATAGCTTGGGTTTTAAAGGAGTCAAACAACACAAAGGCAACCATACCCACCACAAGAGCTTTCAATACTACTAGACTTTCCAACAAATAAATGGCTCCAAGAAACCATGCAAGTAGCACATGAAAATGGTGAGGGCATGATACACGAGGATATAGAGCTTGAATTTGTTTTATCTTAATGTTTTTTCATTATAGTACCACAAGTTTGGAGCATTATGGTTGTGTGGGCATCATTTGGTTGTATAATTAATAGCTTGCATTTGGTTGATCTTAATGTTTTTTTCATCATAGTACCTATCAAGGACTTGCAACTTGAATACTTTGGAACCATCCAAGATATAATCATGGTTGGATTTATAAATTTTTATATGTTTATCCTAGATGTAAAGTAGTTCAAGCCTGTCATAGCAGGAACTTGAACGAGCATACAAAGATAAAAATATAAACTAGTTCAAGTGGAATCTACTAGGATATGGAGAGTCCCAATGGACACTTTTGTACTCCTAGAGCATTTTGAGCAAGCAATATTTAAAGAAGATTCACCATTAGAAAGAAAGTGGTGGCATATAATAAAAGTAGCTCCATGCAACAAACAAATATTTGAGGATATGGAGATTCCACAAGAAATGGAAATACAAGAGCAAGGGCACAATGGTGATGGTGTAGAAGAGAAAAATTTGGAATGTGTAGATCAAGATGAGGACAATGAATGATTGGGATGTGGCCTTAACCTAGTGCATTTTTACTACATGTGGACATGGAAAAACTCATTAGGGTAAGGTCTTGTCTTATCAATTCGTTATCATTTGGGATGAGACTTGGCAAGTAGGGGGATGGGACTTATAAAAGCACACTTGCAAAGGTTTTTTTCCATTGGACATCGAATGGTTGAGATGGGGCCTTATTGTAGCGTATTTTTACCATGTGTCGACATGAAAAACTGAAATAGTGAAAGGTCTTGTCTTGTCAATTTGGTGTTAGATGGGGAGGAAACTTGGCGAGCAGGGGCAAGAGACCTAGAAAGACATGTTTGCAAATTTTTGTTGCTATCAGACATCGAATGGTTTGGATAGGACCTTATCGTAGTATATTTTTACTATGTGTCAACATGGGAAAACACATCAAGGTAAGGTCTCATCTCATCAATTTGGTATTGGATAGAGACAAAACTTGGTAAAAGTAAGAAGATGTGACCTAGGGAGACATGCTTGCAATGTCTTCTTGTTGTCATCGGACACCGAATGGTTGGGAGACATGGCCTTATCCTAGCATATTTTGACCACACACACCAACAACCCTAAAATATTGCACTAAAATCAAATGACTATAATAAGTATGTGTACCAAAAGGCATCTAAGGCAACCACTTGATGTTCATCACCCATGACTTGCATGCCATCAAAGTATATAATGGTGAAAGTGGATACAATGTAAGCATAGGATCCACCAACTATTGCAAGTAAGCAAGCGAGACCTATAATTCTCATGTATGAACGTATTGGTGTATATGGCATCTCTAATACATTTGAAACAAGTCCAAGATATTCCTTTTTTATTATTCTTGGCTTGGGAAGTGAGAAAATGAAAAACATCACAAAAAAGTAATAAAAAAATTTATGGTAGTTGATGCATATAAAGACACTCACAGCGATGCACTTTTTGACACATTTTTCAATGTGTTTATCGACATCGATACTAGCAATGAGCTTTGCATCAAAAAATCAACATAAATACAAAAATATCCTCTAGTAATGCATGTTTCTCTATCTTTTTAAACATCCTTGGTCTATGCTCCACTTGTGAAATAAGGAGCTTTGAATGTATAGAATTAAACTAGGTAGTAAGAAGAAGTAGTTGTGTATGGATAGAGAAGGATATGGAGTAAGAGATCTATGCTCAGAGGTAAACATAGGAGAGCTATGTCGAAAGAAAGTTTCATTAAGTTTACCTTTAGGGATGAATATAGAAAATACAAGGAGTTTATTCCATATAACTTTCATGTCCAATATTCATTCTTACAGAACTCATCTGCACTGAAGGGTAAAATATTGGGAACATCTTTTCTCGTCTCGACTCCCAATAACCCTAAGGGTACGGATGACAAAATTGCTGAACTAGTGGAAGGCTTTTTCTTATGGCACTTTGTGTATAACTGTGTGATCCTACACTCTGGAAATCTCAAGTTGGTTTGGACTTGATTGACTTGCTCCCTTTTGGGGCAGCAAGATGAGATATGCCTTGTCATATAGATGAAGGGGATAGCATGGATACTTTCCTTACAAAGATCAAAGATCTCAGGGAGTAGTTTGGCTTGAGGCTATCATGTGTGCCACGTATGTGTTGAATAGGTGTCCCACTAAAGCATTGCAGTCTATGACTCCATATGAGTCTTGGCATGGCCAAAAGCCTTCCATTGCTCATTTGCGTGTCTTTGGTTGCTTAGCGTACTCTCTTGTGCCGATGCAACATCACAGGAAATTGGATGATAAGGCTGTAAAATGTATTTTTGTTGGTTACAGTTCTGAAAGTAAGGGTTATAAGTTGTATCATCCGTAAACAAAGTGTATCTTGGTTAGCCGGGATGTAGTGTTTGTGGAAGATGCTGTGTAGCCTTTGCTTTCATGTACCAGAAAGACTTGTGTACACTCACAGGATGTGTTTGATACTCTGTTGCCTCTATTTTTTGGTGGATAGTCAAATGTAGAGCCAGTTGAGGCACATGTACAGCCTACGTAGGTCTCCAATGAGTCCACCAATCAGCCTATTTCTAATGTTGATGTGCGTGATGCACTTGATGAGGAGAGAACAGGAATTGAGGAGTCTAGGTCGATGCCTAAATGGTTGGTGCAGACTTTGCGTGATAGTAAGTTGGATGCACCTTTGTCTAGTCGTACTTATTATGGTTCTCATGATGCCTCTTATGCATTGAATTGTTATGCATTGGTTGTTTCAAGTATGTGTGATAAAGAAGAGCCTGTAACATTTGATGAGGCACAAAATTCAGAAAACTGGATGGCTACGATGCGCACGGAATATGATGCTATATTGAAAAATGGTACATGGTCCTTGTGTGGTGACTTGCCTTTTGGTAAAAAGGGCATTGGTACCAAGTAAGTGTATAAGCTAAAACATAAGCCTAATGGTAGCATTGATTGCTACAAGGCTAGACTTATTGCAAAAGGTTATGCTCAAGAGAAGGGCATTGATTTTGATGCAACTTTTGCACCTACTTGTCGTATGACGACCATTCATAGCATGTGTGCTTTGGCAGCCCATCATGGTTGGAATGTACATCAATTGGGCATAAAGACTGCATTTTTGAATGGTGATTTGCATGAGGAAGTGTATATTATGCAGCCTCGTGGTTTTGTTAAAAAAGGGCAGGAAAACAAGGTGTACATGTTGACTAAGGCATTATATGGATTAAAGCAAGCACCTTGTGCTTGGTATAAAAAGATTGATGCTTATTTGGCTGCACATGGTTTTCAAAATAGTCCAACAGAGAGCACCTTGTATGTTAAGCGTGACGATGATGTACTTCTGATCATTGTCCTTTATGTGGATGAAATGCTGCTCACTGGGCCAAATGAGATGCATATTGCTGATTTTAAGGCTGATTTGAATTCAGCTTTTTGAGATATTAGACTTGGGCCTTTTGCATCATTATTTGCACATTCAATTTAAGTAATGTGATGGGGGTATTTCTTTGTGTCAGACAAAGTACATTGAGACATTGCTGCATAGATTGGGCCTTGATGATTGTAAACCTATTGCTACACCTATGGAGACAGGTTTACACTTGAGCTTTCATGATGCTGGCGACTACTTTGATGTTCTTCCTTATTAGCAGATTGTGGGATGCCTTATCTATGTATGCATTTCGAGGGTCGATATTCAGTTTGCAGTCTCATAGGTGAGCAGATTCATGCATAGCCCAGGAACTAAGCATTGGCAGGCTGTTAAGTGGATCTTTCGCTATTTGAGTGGTACCCGACACTTTGGATTGTTTTATCCCAAGGGGGGATCATTGCCACTAGATTTGCATACTTTTTTCGATTCTGACTGGGCTGGATGTTACGACACATGCATGTCTATGAGTGGTTTTTGCTTCATGCTTGGAAGCTCATGGATATCATGGTTGAGCAAAAAGCAGCCTACTGTAGCCACTTCTAGTTGTGAGGCTGAGTACAGGGTAGCTTTCATAGCTACGATTGAGTGTGTATGGCTCAGACGCCTTATCGCTGATTGAGTGTGTAAGAAGCTATGATTGAGTGTGCAAGAAGCAGCCTACTGTAGCCACTTCTAGTTGTGAGGCTGAGTACAGGGTAGCTTTCACAGCTACGATTGAGTGTGTATGGCTCAGACGCCTTATCACTGATTTGGGTGTTGGATAAAACACTGCCACCACCATCTTCACTGACAGTCAGAGCGCATTGGCAGTTTTGAGAAACCCAATTTTTTATGCTCGCACAAAGCACATTGAGTTACATTAGTGACTATGTCAGGGAGAGACTCTCTGCAGGAGAGATTAGCTTGGTTTATGTGCCGACATAGGACAACCTTGCAGATCTATTCACAAAGCCCTTGCCTCATGAGAAGTTCGAAGCTTTCCGCAAAGCTTTGGGCTTCCTTCCCTTTGTGGATTGATCACTGCCTTAGGGTTGGCACTTCCCTCTACATTGAGTGCCAACTCTTGTTTACCGCATCACTCCCAGGGGGGATTTGTTGATATCATATGGTAGTGATGTGTGTTAACACACTTAGGACTGTCAGGGTATTTTTTCCCTCACTAGGAGGTTTTTTCCTCTATGCATTGTATATACGCCTAACACTCTAGGGCATGCTTATCTTTGTACTTGCACACTATGAATACATCTTTTGCTTATGTGCTCTTTGAGCTTATTCTTATTCAAGCTTTGTGTGCTTTCCTGCAAACCTAACTCCAACAAATAACTCTCTTCATAGGATCTAATGCTGCTGGATTATAGGGTTGGTTATAGCACACCTAAGACAACAAATGCATGAGTAGGTCAAAATATAGAATAAATTCATTTTTCCTACTTACATATTAAGTACATGCTATACAAAATATACCTTTCCTTGTTGTTGTAGTAAGCACACTTCATTCCACATTATTGTCCAATCATCTCCTGTGATTTTACCTACAAAAGTATGGAGTTGATATTTAAAGTCTATTTTTATAATTGCATAAATAAGAAAACCATATGAAATTAGAACATATGTACCTTATGTACGAATCTTGTAAGACAACATAGTGACTTCTATCAAAATCATGAAAAATCTATAGATTACTTGAACCACGATAGAGCATCGCTCATAGTGTAATTTCTCTTTTGATAATGGCATCCTTGCGACATGACGTGCGCTACCCACATCAAAAAAGTCATCCATGCAACACTAAATCACTTTGGGATGTACTGGTAGGTGATAAAGGTCCTCACGTGTGCTTGGATTATGTCCCTCATGATGAGGATACATTGAAATAGTAGCTATGCCTTTCTCATGATCACAGTGCACTGCAACTCAAAATGGGCAACCACGTCTTTTTATTTTCCTAACCCTGTATTTTCTGCCTCTTTTGCATAGCTCTCTGCCCCTATGGTATGCATAATAAATATATTTTACCTTCCCCTCGTGGGCTTGAGTATTGGATCAAGTCATAACCAATCTCACTTTATGCTCAATCATAATGTCATTAAGAGCTGAACTCAAAAGGTTTATATCCACAACTTGGTTATATTGCAAAGCTTGTGAATATTTTAGTCTTTCTAACTTAGATGACTCCATGATGGAGGCACATGTACAAATACAAGGCTTGAGTAGGTCTTTCACATATGATATTGGTATACCGTACCTCCTAACATCCATTGACCACCATGACTTCTTGAGGTTGCTTACGGTAGTAGCAATTGGAAGGTGTGCATTTTCACATTCTACCATGTGGGTTTGATGGACAATTCTTTCCCACTCCTCTATGTGAGGTACCCTTATAAACAGAGATGAGCTGAAGCAGAGGTGGGAATCAGCATTTCTGTCAGCACCAAACTAAGACTACCTTTCATTTTCCTCCATCTATCCATATCCAAGACTCCTTGAGAATCACATGCCTTTAACTCCTCTAAGATTGTTGATTCATTATTTTGGAGTTTGAATTTCATCAAAGTAAGAGTGGCCACATCAAATGAGTAGAAGGTAGAAGAGACATACCGATATGAATTAGCTGCTTTGATCATGTGCTCTAAGCTTTGGTGATCACGTACCACATTGTCATTGTTATCATTTGCAATGTTTTGCATGCCATCCCCAATTTCCTCTGAGCTTGGATACTCAATATCTCTTTAGGTTAACTTATAACTGTTAGAAGAATGAAGTGAGTACTCTTTTGAAGTGAAACCATAGCTCTCTCCCTCGACTATAGTATCCATTGGTGGCATAGTTCAAATAGGGTTTATAAGACCCTAGTTCAAATAGGGTTCACAAGGGGCATAGTTCAAACTTAGTTCACTCATAGTTCACAAACTATAGGAAAAGTTCACTCATAGTTTATACTTACACACTTGCATTTGAAGTTATCAAGGGAGAACTAGAGAGAGAACTTAATGAAGCATGAAGGCTATATTTTACTTCTTATATATGAAAGATGCCTCACCTTAGTGGAAATTGAGAGAGAAGCATATTTCAAAATCAATGGAGGGAACAAAATTAAAGAACTATAACACTTTTTAGATTGACTTGGACTTGCATGTACTCCCACTTGAATACTTTTGTCACGTAGCCCATTAAATGGTATAGTTTACACCTAGTTTACAACATAGTTCACACTTAGTTCAATTAGCATAGTTCACACATAGTTCACACCAAGATCACAATTAAGATCAAATGGTTGTGATTGAAGCCACTTGTAAGCCCAATCATCCACCTTTGATCCCTTCTACTAAATTAGTGTCCTATAGTGTGATGAGTGAAGAGGTAAGTCCCCGACCTAGTTTACAACTTGTGGGCAAAGGCCTAGTTTACAAGATTGTAATCCAATGGCTAGCAAGCCTCCTTGGGATCTACAGGACTCCCTCAACCATTGATCCCATTGTCTCTTTTGACTTGGTGGCGGTGCTAGATAGTGTTGAGGGAATACTTTGGTACATGTTTGCACTACCATCACAAGAGTTTTTCCTTGTAAGAAAGGAACCAATGTCCCTTCTTCTTTCTCTAGTACTACTCAACATCATGATCTTCTGCAGGGACTGGCGGTCTTTGTATCCCACTGCACTAAACTAGGTATGGTTTCCTCTATAGTAGCTCATGATGGTGTTGTACTCCAATAGTTGGGAGGTTTTGGTTGGTATATGTCTTAAACTTCTTATGCATGTAGCATACAAATCTCCTCTGAGCATTGCAAGGAGACCCTCTCTCTCTCTCTATATATATATATATATGTGTGTGTGTGTGTGTGTGTGTGTGTGTGTGTGTGTGTGTGCCCCTCTCTCCCTCTCTCTCTCTCTACATGTAAGTCAAAGAACTAGGAAGTTTCAACTTAAAAGAATGGAAGAAAATAGAAGTCTTATTGGCGGTCTTTGTATCCCACTGCACTAAACTAGGTATGGTTTCCTCTACAGTAGCTCATGATGGTGTTGTACTCCAATAGTTGGGAGGTTTTGGTTGGTATATGTCTTAAACTTCTTATGCATGTAGCATACAAATCTCCTCTGAGCATTGCAAGGAGACCCTCTCTCTCTCTCTCTCTCTCTATATATATATATATATATATATATATATATATATATATATATATATATATATATATATATATGTATGTATGTATGTATGTATGTATGTATGTATGTATGTATGTATGTATATATATCCCCTCTCTCCCTCTCTCTCTCTCTCTACATGTAAGTCAAAGAACTAGGAAGTTTCAACTTAAAAGAATGAAAGAAAATAGAAGTCTTATTGCGTATAGTAGCTTGGACTCTAGCTGCTTACGTAAAAAGGCAACATTTGCCTCATTACGTCTTGCATACAAACCAACAAGTATGTCCCAAGTCTGTTTTGCTAATGTACATAAGTGAATGTGTGGGACCATGGAACGTTTAACAGATAGTGTAATCAAGGCATGAGCCTATGCATCTTGACCATCCCAACAAACCTGCTCAGCACTAGGCAATCTAGCTGCAGTATAAGTTGTGCTAGAACCTATAATTGCCAATGTACCAAAAGTAACACCAGTCGATGTAGTACTTCCTGCCACATCCTCAACAGTACCTGAATCCGCAACAGCAGATCCTGGTTGTACCTCAAAATCCTACACAATGTTCCAAAATCCTTTGGAAACAAATACATGTCGCATCATGTAAGCCCACATTGGGTAATTGTTTCCATCCAGCTTGTCCTCAACAGACAACATCTTGAAAAGTTCATTGTTATCAGCCATGGTGAGTGACTGTGAACCTGAACTAAATATCACTTGTATGAAGGACAAACTGCACAAAACCAACCTATGCTATGCGGCACAGCCCAAAATAGACCCGCGCATACCTGTACTATAGAAATGAAACCTATCAAAATTTTTGCACAAAAGGACGAAATAGCCTGTGCGGATATTATGATGTAAAAACGGACCCAAAAATGGACTCAGATCAAAAATCTAAAATCACCAAGCTCTATGAGATCTCCCAAGTAATAGACGCATTGTAGATGCCTTTGAGACCTTGTCGCAATTAGAGGAGATGAAGCGGGGAATGCCAGCGATGCTACTAAGGAAGCCCTGACCTGCTCTGATACCAAATGTTGGAGTTAGGTTTGCAGAAAAACACACAAAGCTTAAAGAAGAATAAGCTCAAAGAGCACACAACCAGAAGATGTATTCATAGTGTGCAATAAGCATGCCCTAGAGTGTTAGACGTATATACAATGCACGGGGAAAAAAACCTCCTAGTGAGGGGAAAAATGCCCCGGTGGTCCTAAGTGTGTTCATACGCATCACTACTGTATGATATTAACATTATTCAGGATGAATGGATGCTTGGTATTGCAATGCGCTTCTCTCAAAATAACTCATGGGCCATAGATAGCACATTCAAGACAAATGTGTTTGGATTATCTTTGTACGCTATTGTCTTGCCAAACCAAAATGAAATAGGGATCCCTATTTGGCTTATGTTGTGTACGACAGTCCAAGAACTGAGCAAGAAAGATATGATTTGCAAGTAACTCTCCAGATTGTATTTTCAAGGATGGACAACATACGTCCAAAGGAACTTGTTATTGATGAGTCCCTTATGGAACTTGAGGTCTTTGATAAGGTGGTCAAAGAGGATCCTTGTTGTTGGAGTCACAACAACCTTGGAGATCTCATCCAAGTCTCCTGTCATATTCTCATTTGTTGGTTTCATGCAAAAAAGGTATGGGTTGATAACCTTCTTTCCAAGGTAGCTCATTGAAACACTATCTTATTCTTTGTAGATAGTATGTAGGTATTGCATGAATTGTCTCTCTATGTAGGTTTCAAGAGACCAACAAGACCATATATACTCTTCAATGAATACCCTTATACATTTTGCATCTGAGGTGGAGTTTGAGCAACACTATAAAAACATACTACATGACTTTGCCACGTATATGTCCATCCAAACGTATGTCACTAATGGATGGTGTGGTCAAGACCGCCCTTGGCGAGCACGATGGCCAAAAATTGGACGACTATTTTGCCATGGAAATGTAAATACAAGAAATTTGGTGGAAAGGTTATGGCAATACATTAAATACACATTGTTGAATACACAAATAAATATATCCATTGTGGATCTCCTCCACACAATAGTGGGGGATTCTAGAAGCGGCACTTGTATGGGTGGGACCCTCATGGAGTTTTTCAAACAAAAACAAGAAATAACTATGTCTTTATGTCATACACTTTTTTGGTCTATTTTAATACTAGGTACGTTTTCAAGTCATATAATCTTTTAGTCTATTTGACACATGTCCATACAGCTGATTCGGATTGTTTTAGCATTCAAGGATCCTCAAAACATCACATCGCAAGATTGAAAGAGGCCGAGAACTTACTGATGAGATATGAAAAGGATCCATCATCGTTGGTCATTCTAAATGAGATGACATTACTTTTCCAAAGTCAAAGTGGAAGTGATCCAAATAAGTGGTACTATGCCAGCATGCAAAGTAACTATTGCAATTATCCAGATGTATTCAGTGAATTTAAACATCTTCATGTGGCAAAATTGATTATATAAAAGCATATGATGTACCTCATCCCCATTCTTCTAATAGTGGATAATACGCATGTTCAAGAAAATGTGGACGAGCATGGGCAAAAGGACTCGATGGTGGTATGTGATACTAATTCCATGGATGATCCTAAAGCTCATGAGGCAAGCATCCGGGTGTTATCAACGCTTCAAATGCTTCATGTAGAGATGAGAGATTGTATCACTATAGTGAGGAATTTGCTTGTAGCTATTGAAGAGGCTCTTAGATGCAGCAATTTATCACAAGTAAGGACATACTTGCATCATGTTACTCAATGCAAGAATGTTCTAAGTCAAGGTGTAACCCCTAAAGAAATTGACCTACCATTGCATGGTTGGATCCGAGAAGTAGAAGCCAACGTCACCCAAACACGACTTGAACATGGCAACCAACACATGGACAACACCACAACTAGCATGGCCAAGGTAAACGTTTGTCCTAACAAGCCCTCTAACCAAACTGGAGTCCTTAGAAGGAAGCATCAACGTAGCTGATCATGCATTCGATTCAATAGTGCTCGCCGAGTATGGTGCCTACATTGCCATACCGAATCCTTCATTGTTACAGATACTTCTTACATCGCAATGACATGCTCCACTTGTCATGCATTGTTGCCTCTTTCAAGAAGGAAAATCAGTGGTGGCCATAAGTTCTCCTTGATTACAAAGTATGTCAGATTTGTGATATACCAACATGCATTGTTGGCAAAATTGTAAATTGTGATTATGAGAAAATAGATTATGCTGAGCGGTATTTCACTATAGCTCAAGATTATGATAACATGTTAAGTAATGTATATGCTTCAGAATAGAGACTGAACTTGCTTAGATGAATAGAAATGTTTTCAATGCAAGTTGGATATGTTTTGATATCTCAAATGCTTATTGTTCTACTTTTGTATAAAATCTTGTTTACATTTTGTTCAGACATGGTTGACAATATAGTTCACTTAGGGATCACAAATAGTTCACAACATAGTCATAGTTCACATTGATGTTCATAATGTAAGAGGTAACTTATGGAATTGGCAGCTCTCGGGTCACATTCCTCATGTTTTCACATACTTCACAACATAGTTCACACTGGAATCACACATAGTTCACAACATAGTTCACAATGCAAGACATAAATCATGGAATTTGCATCTCTCTAGTCACATTCCTCATGTTGCCATATAGTTCGCAACATAGTTTATAACATAGTCTACACGTAGATCACGCATAGACTACAACATAATAGTTCACATTGTAGTTCACAATGCAAGACATAAATCATGAAATTGGTATCTCTCTGGTCACATTCCTCATGTTGCCACATAGTTCACAACATAATTCATAACATAGTTTACACGGAGATCACACATAGATCACAACATAGTTCACATTGCAGTTCATAATGCAAAACATAAATCATGGAATTGGTAGCTCTCGGGTCACATTTCTCATATTTCCAAATAGTTCAAAACATAGTTCATATAGTTCACACACCATAGTTTACAATGCTAGTCACATTCCTCATGTTGTGACATAGTTCACAATATAGTTTACACTAGGATCACATATAGTTCACAACATAGTATTCCTAAAAAATATGCTATGCCCTATAAAATATGGGATCATACATGGGAGAATTTCAAGAAAATATACTTATAGATATCCTCCAATTAGTATTCAACACTCGGCAAAGTGTATACGCAAGTAAACAAACATAGCTCTCATGTGCCAAGCATTCTAATGGATGGATACTTTTCTAACTCGACTATGAGAGTCATTGAAATCCATTGTAAACTATATGGGGTTTATGACCTTAGCAACCATTAGATGCTACTTTAGAGTTCTTTGCCATCTTCATCTTGTTGAAAGTTAATTAACCATTAGAATGCTCCATAAGATAAAAAGTGCAAGTGCTTGGTTTCATTAGAAATACAATCTCAAGATAGTACCACCAAGATAGATGCTCCATAAGATAAAAAATGCAAGTGCTTGGATTCATAAGAAATACAATGAAGTACCAACAAGTAGAATGCTCCATAAGATAAAAACTACAGGTGCTTGGATTCGTAAGAAATACAACAAAGTAGCAGTAAATAGAATACTCCATCAACTCTCACACATGTGATGTGCTATCCTATGCCCCGGATGTATATGCTACCACATCGGAGAGCGACAACTTAATGACACGGACATGCAACGATATTCTCCGAAATTTTAGTCTTTATGGTAAGCATGCCATTTCCACTTCCGAGTAAATCCACAATCATTGTCAAGTCGCTGCAACACTTGTTGCCAACATAAAAGTCAAGAGTCGGGCTTTCCAAGCCAAAACATATTCGTATGTTAGTCCCACACACTTCAAGTCATATCCGCCTAAGCCTACATGAACATATTGCCATATTTTCATATCATTTGGTGTGCTTACGCTGAGACGGAAAGTGTGGCTACTTACGCATCTATTACTTTATGCCAACAGATACTACCACTACACACACTCTCCACTTGTGAGGCGAGTGACCAATTGTCATCGACAACCCTTCTCGGACGGTTGCGAGCACCTCAAGCGCCTATGATGCTCCTTGCGCTACAGCTCTTTCCAGAAGCACCTTAGCATTCCTTACTCGCATAACATTCCTTACTCTTTCCAGAAGCACCTTAGCATTCCTTACTCGCACAACATCTTGTTTCCACAAGTGCATATTTATTTTCATGCAAACTAGGGAGTTCTGCCATTGAACTCATGCGTTAGACACTCCTTGCATAGAACCCATGTACATTGTACACACGGACAGGAGATTTCCTTGTCAGTTATTATTGAGGGCGAGGTTTCCACGACCTAACTGCTGGTCACTACCCTGCCTTTTGTCACCTTTGTAGTTATTCCCCAACCATTTTCAACTCCTTGCAATTTCTCCACCTGCCCTTGCTTTTGAAAATAGAGGCTGCATCCAGATCCGGTCTTGAATGCCAACTATGCTTGCTCATCAAGCTCCTGCAGATGCGATCAATCCTCTTTACCAAAGCCCGGGCAGTGGGCACTTTGTTTACTGTTCCCCTCAAAAATGGGAAGTGTCCCCGAAGTATTTGGCATCTGCCCTAGACAAGTCGAAACAATCAGCCAGCTGCCTCCCTGTCTTGCCTGTATCAATGCCTTAGCATACACTCCATCGCCATATGTGGTGAGGCCTCTCTCAGCTGTATTGTCTTTCAAGAAAGCAGAATAGTTCCATTCTCTCCTGATTCTCACTTCCACTCCACTGTTGGCAACAACCAGCGGCTTCTTCATGATGAGCTTTGGCAAAGTTCTTGCAGAGATTTCTGATCTTGGAATGAAACTGCGACTGTTCAACTATGGAAGGTGAAGCAACTAGAGAATGCATAGACAGAGGCTTTAGGGAGGGCTTGAGAATGAGCCTGGGGATTGATCGTGAAGAAACTTTTGATTGGGACTGGATTTTCTTTGGGGTTGATGACCTGTAAATAAGGCCAAGATGTTGAGGTGAAAAGGAGTTACATGATGATGACAGCTCCGATTCCTGGCATGCTGCCACAGCTTGGGAACAGTCTCTTGCTATTAACTGCCCTGGGAGCTGGCATTGCGGAGGAGATGGTAGCTTATCCCCTCTTGTAGGAGCTTGTGAGAGGCGCTTAGAAGCTAAAGAATCTAAAAAAGAGAGCTTTGAGGAAGTCTGTCCTACTGATGGAGGTTGAGGTGGTTGTTCCGATAGTGGTGGGGGATCATCAGAAGAAGACTCAAACGGACAACCAGCAGCTTGCAATGCTGCGGTACTTCTTGGAGAATCTGGGAGTTCTGTCATAAATGATTCAAAGACCTAGAACTAGTGTAGCTTCTGCAGTACTGGCGAGGATGCCTTGGGCTGCTGAGGAGAGAAAATGACGATGGAGAAATACGTCTTTGACATAGCCTTAATGGCGAATGCACCTCTGATTGCTTTGATGCTGGTAAAGCTAGAGACAATTCCACAGGAGGCCTGGCCTGAGAGAGCTGGTGTCGTTCCAGTAGGGACGACAGCTCACATTTTAGTGTGGATGGATCGGAAGTGGTAGTTTGGAGGTGTTGCAATGGTGAAGATACATCCTGATGCTTTAATGGTGATGAATGCTTCAGCGGAAAAGCCGATGCTTGGTAAACGTTCAATGGTGAAAGAATCTACACTTCTTCCCAGGTTAACAAACCGGCTTTAACTCTCAACTGTGGAGCATGCAATCAACCATTTCTTGCAAGAGAGCCATGAAACTGCTCTTATTGCATCGACAATGACGTTGCAAGCAGATGAACACCTTCGGAATGAGTTGAAGCATGCGCTCCAGGCGAGTTAGTACTTGTAGAAGGCACATTCGTATTTCTTGCAGAAAATGAAGTGTGGCGCACTTCTGCACATGAACAGTCAGTCCAGAAGTCAAAACCATTGCTCCTTTGAGGTAAGAAGGCGGCATAGTACAGATGCCATGCAGCTTACTAGCATGCAAGGGCTTCAGAATCGGGATGTTGTGGCAGTCAATAATGTGACAATTTTTGTTTAAAACTTCTTGTGAATGAGGAGCAGGGGAGTGTGGCCGAGGATGTGAAGGCCAGCAATGTCGTAGCAACCAGCGAGGGCGGCTATGGTGAGGTACCGATAGAGGGGAAAGCTGGCCAAGACGAAGGGGATGGAGTAGAGAGCAAAAGGGAGGGAGGTGGCCACAACCCACCACCAGCCAAGCCCGCCAAGCACAGCTTGCATAGTAGACATTTTCTCTAGCATTTGACAGGAACCTGTATAGGTAGGAATTAGGCAAGACGATCTGAGCCATGGTATTTATTAGGGCAGAGACGGATCCCTGTTTCTTGCTTTGCAAGGGGTTGACAAGGTTCACTCAAGACTCCGAAGGAGCGTGACATGAGTAAAGACCATGCCTCAGCACTTCCTTGCACACCTCCTGATGATAAGACTCGGATGGCCTTGTCTACAGCAGTAGGGCGCCATCAGTGACTTGCCTCTCTTCTACAACCCGCAACAATCTCCGTGCCTCAGCCCCCCTCGTGTCTATGGTAAGGGGGGGTCTTTAAGGAGGGGAGAGTGGTGATCGACGGCCCCCTTTTTGCCCCCATCACATCTGATCATCTGGGCCGTCGATCACGTTGACTGCGAGATATCTGTCTTGTCGCCCAAGTGCCCGGCTCCGAATGTGCCCGGCCCAAAATGTGCCCGGCTCCAAATGTGCCCGGCCTCGAAAGTGCCCGGATCCTGGGGTGCCCGGCCCCGAGCGTGCCTGGTCTCGGAAGTGCCCGGATCCTGGGGTGCCCGACCCTGCTTTTTTATTTTTAAAAAAAAAGGAACAGAGTTTAAATTCGAATGAAAAAACCGGGCTTGCACCACCTTTGAAGCAACCCAGTACGCGCGCGATATGCATGGAGAAATCGTGCCAAGCTTGATCCAGCTGGATTCGTGCTTGATCTGCAGAGATGGAGAATGCAGTTAACTGAATTCGTACTTGATCCAGCTCGATGCACTGAATGAATGGATAAGGTATATTTGAAAGCTCGCACCACCTTCGAAGCACCCAACATGCATGGAGAATTCGTGCCTTGATTTGGATGCACTGAATGAATGAACAAGGTACATTTGAATGCCTGCACCACCTTCGAAGCACCCAATATGCGACATGCACGGAGAATTCATGCCTTGATTTGGATTCGTGTGTGATCTGGATGGAGAATGCAACTGAAATCGTGCTTGTTCTGTATGCACTGAAGGGATAAGGTACATTTAAATGCAAAATGCAACTGAATTCGTACTTGATCTGGATGCACTGACTGGATAAGGTACTTTTGAATGTTTGCATGGCAATGGATTAGTGCAACGGAATTCGTGCTTGATCTGGATGCACAGAATGGATAAGGTCTGATCGGCGATGCATAGAATCAAGCGTTCTGCAAAGAAGGCAACCCCCCTGCTAACTAAACACATTTCTTGCAAATGGCAGGCTCCATGGCATATGCTTTTGGAGAGGATCAAATTCCAGCAGACATCATTGACAGCAGTGGAGAAGATTGCATGTCTTTAGATGTATACTCCTCAGATGTTGATTCTGTTTCTGTTTCTGAAAGCAGTGAGGAATCCAATGGAGGGAACAACTCCTTCACAAACGACCATGATGCTTCAAGTGATAACCGCAAATGGCCACACACAAATGTGCCTAACGCGCAAGATTTCCTGTCATCCAAATATTTAGCCTTTACAAGGCTGCTGTATGAGACAATGACTCAGGATATTACTGGCACAAATCATGCAACCATCGAGAGCTTGAGGCATGCATGTCCATACAAGAGCATTGATATACGAAGATGGCGAAAAATAAAAGAGAATGTATGCATTGCTGCGAACGGCCGTTTGTGCTTGAAGTCAAAAGACAAGCTTTACATTGCATGGGTCGAAGAATGGTCTGATATCGTTTGGGATGCTCACTTCGATAGAGATCACGGATGTCACAGGAGCTTGGCTGAAACTCTGAGCTTTCTGAAAAAGCATTGGTGTACAGATATCTTGCATCATGGGATTCCAACAGGCTATGTGATTGCCTTGGTGCTTGCTTGTGCTTGTCAAAAAGTGCGCCGTGTATCTGCTGAAGAGTTTAAACATACTTTGCTGGCCCAAGAGAATGCGACTGAGACATTTCAGTGTCGGATAGACGAGGTGCAAGAAGTGTTGGCAGAAATTCAGATCAAGCACAATAGTCGGCTAAGAAAGGGCAGGCCATGGAAGAGAAGCTGCCCGGATGTCAGGTATGAACGGTACGATTGCCATCGTAGCGGTAAGCCCAACAGAAGAGTCACAACTGTGCGAAGACCTAAACAATCCAAGCGATGTGGCTGTCCCTTTCGCGTGAATGTGGTTTACAAAACAGCGCTTGACAGGGCTACAATATTTCTATACGCAGATCACAAAGGGCATCAGCCGGGTACTCGTAGTGACAGATACAATCTACCCGTGCACGAGAATGTAATGCGTTGTTGTGTGGATGATTTGTTTGACGTGGGTTCAGTTAAACACGTAGCAAAAATGAGCTCAAAGAAAGAAACATGGCAGATGTCCAGAGTTCCTCTTTTGGATAGGGCAAGACATAGATTCTTTATGATACCAAAAGAGGTTGCTCAACTGGCATACAAGTTGCGGATGGGAAGTCAGGTGTCTGACAATGATTGGGTTTCAATGATGCACGAGGCATATAAGTTGAAGGAGGCTGGCAAGGTGTTGTATGTGCAACCATATGATCCAACTGCTGAAAATGTGGCAAAGCAACCATTTATTTTGATACTGCAAGACGAGTGGATGTTGGAAATGTGCAAGCGTCTGTCTCCTAACAATGCATGGGCTCTAGATAGCACTTTCAAAACCAATATGTTTGGTCTTCCGTTGTACGCAGCCGTCGCACCAAACCATATTGGGCATGGGATTCCTCTATGGCTCATGCTGTGTTCGGCTGATCCAGGGACTGCACAGGAGATTGCTGCACTAACAGTAACCATCAAAGCTGTATTCGCAAGAATGGATCACGTGAGACCAGCGGCTATTGTTATCGACAAGTCTCCTACAGAGTACTCTGCCCTTCTTAATGTCATTGCTGAAGATCCACACTGGCAGTCCCATGATGCTGAAAGACAGCTGGTAGCATGCAGAATTTTACTATGCTGGTTTCATGTCAAGAAAGCTTGGGTAGAAAACTTGTTGCCAAAGGTTGGAAGCGCTGATAGAAACTGCCTATACCAGAGAATGAGTCAATTAATGCATTGCACAAGTGAGAAAGACTTTGACACATTGTTTGATGCAACCATGCGCGAGTACTCACAGTTTCCAGATGTCACAAGTTACATTTCTCATGGTTGGTGTGGTAGAAGCCCCCAGTGGCGATATATGTGGCCCAAATTTGGGCGATTGTTTTACCATGGAAACATTGACACAACAAACTTGGTAGAGCGATTGTGGCAGTACATTAAGTACACCTTGCTAGATGGAAGGATCAATCGTTCCATAACTGAGCTTGTGCATGCATTGGTTGGTGATAGTCAGACGGGCACAAGGATGGGTGGAACCGCTCTTGAATGGTTCAAGATGAAGCAGGGGATTGCAGAGTCGGGCAGATATGCACACAGAGGGGCATCCAAAGACCATGCAAAGCGCTTGCAAGGGGGATACCGTATATGCAAGCGCTTCGAACTTGACCCATCTACTGTCCTAGTGGTTAGTGAGGAGTCCATGCTGTTCAAGGTTTTAAGCGAGTCAAACTCGGACATTTGGTACAATGTTTCCGTGCAAGCAAGTTACTGTGACTGCCCTGACCAGACCACAGAATGCAAGCACTTACTTGGGTTAAGACAAATTTTACATACCAAATTCTCACATCTTCGCGATGCTCTTCCTGTGGTTGACCATGTTATGTCCATGCGAGGAGCATTGCCAGCAGTTGGGGTGCATGAAGATGTTGATGCTGACGTGGATATCATGGAATCGCAGAAAGATGCATGTCTGCAGGCTGAAATCAGCGAGCTACGTCGGAGTTTGGAAAGACTTGAGGACGTAGCAACCTCTTTGTCTGCTGCTGATGTTAGGGGCTGTATTGAAAACATGAAAGCATTGCAGAGCCATATAGCTGGATTGCTTGCCCCTGGAACCACTGAGATGCCATCCGGGGGAAGTATTCGGCAGATCCAAGCAAATGTGACGGAGACAAGACTCGGGCATGGTGCAAAGAAGAGTGATGTTGATCCGAAAATTGGAATCTCACCTAAGCGCCCAAGGAATCAGACAGGCCGACTGCCAAAAAAACATCAACGAGGCCGTAAACGAATCAGGTTTCCTCAGCAAGATCGTATTCAGTGTCCACATTGTTGTAGCAAAACATTAATCATTGACTGCCGGTCCACATTTGCTTGCAAAACATGTGATGCAATGCTGCCTTTGGGTGCTAGAGATTGCAATGCAGAGATTGCTCGTAGCACATTGACTGGTCTTACAATCACTGCATTCCATGGCGATGCAATGTTGTGGGATGGAACAATTGCAGACATTGCGTATCCAACTGAAGGGGGGGAAAGGAGCTTTCTTGTTCAAATGTCAGGTGACAGCTCAGTGGAGGCAATTAGGGCCTCCAGATGCAGGTTGGTCCCCCGCTATGGCCTCTAAGTAGAGAGCACGGCTCCTTGGGCCACACACTGCTTGCTGTGTCCCAACTTTTGTCTGAGGACGAACATGTCAGTTTGTTTCTTTGTGGCAGACTATATGGACTCTGTGGACACAGATCTCTAAGGCGGCAGGGATGTCCATTGAGTCCACAGCTTTTTGTCATATCCTTTGTTGATGTTTTTACGGCATGCATTTCAGCTGGCTGCAAGTGCCAGGTCTAGTATGCCTTTCTGGCTTGTGGTTGTTGTCTGATTCTGAAAACTCTGCAATCGTTTGCATTTGGTGGGGAACTTTGCTGAGAGATGATAATGATGATGATACGTGGGTCTTCTGATTGTCACACCCCCAAGCTGTTGAATAGTTGATTGCTCTTCACCAATTGTTTGCTTGTGGGTCTGATCAAAGTTCAAAATGTGAATTTGTCTATATGTGGGTGCTCACTCTTGCAAAGTTGATACTGGGGCAATCTGTGGCCAAGTCTTCTCTCAGCTCCATGGCTACCTCTGGTATATAGCAGTTGATTATTCTGATATCTAATGAAAAGCAGAAAGGCAACTATGCAGACCCCAAGGCTATTGTATGCATATTTTTTAGGGAAAACAAGACTGACAAACGAGATAATCAACTGCATATTGTATGCATATTCTGTTTGGCATTGCGTGATAATCATGTCAACGTGACACAGTCTACAGCAGTTGATTATTCTGATATCTAATGAAAAGCAGAAAGGCAACTATGCAGACCCCAAGGCTACTGTATGCATATTTTTGAGGGAAAACAAGATTGAGAAACGAGATAAAATGTACTGAGTGTGGGGGAGGGAGACAGTTAGAGGTGGGAAGGGACTATTTGACATAGAAACTTTGCAGATGAATCTTTGGGTGTGTGGATGGCCATTGGGCTGTTCATATATTGAACTTGCAAAGGATTGTGATGACTTTGTTTGGTTTCTGTGATCGAAGACGTGGCTTTGTCTGATCAGATTGCGAGGCACCATCGTCAAGTTTCTGTGAGGGTGGTGCTGACGGTTCTCAGCATAAGAGATGGCAGGATAGCTCATTTGATTGTTAGTCTTGTTCTCGCAGAACTCTCTTGGGTCCAGATTGATGTGGTCTTCTTCTAATGGAGCTTATTGAGAAGGTGATAAGCAGCCTTCCAATGGACATGGAATGCTACACTCACACTCTGGAATCTGTGTGCAATGCTTGCAGTACTCTCCAAGCAGGACCATGGTGCTTGGCAGACATCGCAGAAATGGAGGGAATGGCTGTCTTTGATGCTGTAAAGGAAAACATGAAACCATTCACCTCAAATGGAGGCCTTGTTGGTCTCAGAGATCTTGACTGGTCTGTGCATATTCTTGGTGACAGGATTTGGTGCTTCCAAGGTTTGTTGGAAAGTATTTACAAAAGCGTTCGACTTTCCTTAGTCCAATTTCCATCTTGTGGAGAGAGATGCCTAGGCTCTCCTGATTTCGTTACCTTGCATGGCATTGATTGCCCACACGTCCTCGTTGATTGCCCACATGTCCTTATTGGTTTCTTTGCCTTGGATGACATTGATGTCTCACATGTCCTTACAGAGGATGTTGTTCTATCATTCAGTACCATGGTCAGAGCACACAGCTTTGCAGAAAATGATGGGTCAGCTGTGTTTTCTAGTATCGCTATAGTACATTGGCCATCTCAGTTCCAGTCTTTTGGATTGTTGTTACAAGAGTTTATGCAATGCAAGTTTCTCAATGCTCGGCAATGGAATTTGATACTGAGAATTTGCATATTTGAGGGAAATTGTACAGTGTCCAGCTTTCAGCTTACTTGGTAAAAGGTTTCCGATCTCCGTCTCTTCCTGGCACCCATGCTTAAAAGAATGTAGTGCAACCCATTCTTTGTTGTTGTGGTTTCTATTTAGAGCGGCTCTCTTCGTTGTGGTCTGTAATTGCTCTTTGGAGGGGTGGACGTGGCTGGGATTGGCTCTGATCCCATACTGAAAAGGTCTGTAATTGCTCTCCGGCTCCCATTCGCAAAGTTGGCACATACTCTCGTTTACTGCAACAGCAATCACATCATCTTCTGATACACTTGAGCCAATAGTAGCAAGTTGATCAGCTATGGTCTTAATCTCCGTGGTATACACCTGGATGCTCCTGCCATTCCTACACATATTATTGAACTGTTGTTTCAACTGGATCTTTCGTGCATGTGTCATGGTTCCATAATTTCTCATCAGTATATCCCAAGCATCCTTCGGAGACTCACAGCCAATGATTTGAATAGCCATAGCATCGGATATACATAGTGAAAACCAATGCAGTACCTTACATGCTCTTTCAGTCCATAACCTGTGAGCTTTCTTCTGTTCATTTGTTGGATTTGCTTCAGGCAATTCAGGAGCTGCTTCATCTCCTGTGCTTAAGTCCCAGTATCCTCTGCCAACCAGAAAAATTTTTCCTTCTGAATTTCCATAATGCAAAGTTTTTGTTGTCTAGCTTTTCTCCAACTATTTGCGTGATATTATCAGTCCCATGTGCATTAGCCATGATGCAACAGCCTGTATGTCAAATGCCTGACTCCCTGCAAGTCAATAAGTCCGACTGACTAAGTTCAGTCCACTACAGTTGAGTGAATTAGGTTCCAAGATGGCAGCCATGGAACCTTGGCCTCGAGCTCAGAAATCTCGAAGATTTTGGTCTCTCCTTGGTCCTCGGGAGTCCCTCTTGAACATTGCTCGAGATTTCAGCCATTAAGAAGAACGGGAAGAAGATCACAAGCAAGGTTTGAAGGCATGCACTTGTGGGCAGCCATGGCTATGGAGTAGGACCTCCAGAGAGCAAGAACCCTCATGGGGAGGTCCTGAACCATCCTGCCCCAAGCTTGATTTCACCCTTTCTTGAGGAAGCATACCCATTTTGGAGCCATGGAGCATTCGGGATCAAATGGAGCTCTCATGGAGGACTGAGGTGGCATCAGTGAGACTGCCTTCTTCTCCAAAGACTCAAGGTAACTGACTCTTGGCTCTCATTCTCTCCATTTAAGCCTCTTGTTGAATCCCATCCAATTTTTTGAGAGAATGTATGAGTTCAAGTAGATAATAGGAGACCCAGACCTTGAATGCATGCTGATTCTCATGTCCCAGTCATTTCTCTTTGATCTTATAGTGCTGAAATGGATTTTACTCATGCTGAAGCTTCATTGTGATTATATTTTTCTTACCCATAACCCGTTTGGCTTTTTGTGAATTGGCTGAGCCAAGAAGTGAAAAAAAATCCATCAAAGAAGTGACCCCCCTTGCCATCAAAGACCCTGAAGGGGTGCACAACCCGGCCCGGGGGGAACTTTGCCCACCTCCCGGTGATCTGGAGCCCAAAGAATTATTGCAGGTGCAGGTACATTTGATGGAATAGCCCGAACGCTGATCACTTGAGCTTACAAACCCTTACATGCATTGGTAATGTCATAAATCGCTTGCTAATGTATGGTGGATGCAATGCAAGAAGGGTAGGGAATGCAATATGGAACTGGTCTAAGCAATAAGCTATGGATGCAAAGAATGTATGGCTTTATGGGGCATTGAGAGCCACCATTGAGGCCCTACATGTCTGGGATAAGACCCTCACCATTGGGATAAATAATGCTTCTTGAGGGAGCCTTTGCAGGATATTACAGACAGCCAGTCCTACACAGTCAGCCCACAAGAATTGATTACAGCAAAGCCTCTTTGTGTGATTGAGCACAAGCTCTATAGCTTGACTCGAAGAGGGCATTTTCCCCTTCGATCTAAGCTAAAAATCTCCACATTCCACCCTACGGTTTGAGAGATACACTCAGTTTTGTACCCAGAGGTACTGTGGGACAGGCAGCGGTCCTACACAGTCAGCCCACAAAAAGTGATTACAGCAAAGCCTTGATCATTTACTGTCGGAGATATTTTTACATAGACTCATAGAGGGGATCGAGGGCTTTCATTTGAATCAGAAAGTTTGGCAATCGGAGTTCCCTAGCTCAAGTTATCATCATTTCTGTAACAGGGGGTCTGGTAGACTGCACTTGGGATGACAGGCCACAAGGGTAAAGCAAAGGCCAAGGAGGAATTTCAGCGTGAAATAAGGGACTCCCATGCCTCAATGAACGATCCTAGCTATGCCCAGGAGGATTGTGAAGACTTGTTTGAAGAAGGTGCCCCCGAGATAGATCGCTTATCTCTGCTCAACCAAACCCTATGCCAACATGAGACCCGTCATGCTGATCGACATAGAGAGATGGAGCAACGCCACAGGGAGATGGAAACCCGCCAAGATCAGTGTCATTCCGAGATGATGGCCAAGATGGACTGACTCATAGAGCACATGGGCGCCC
Organism: Lygodium microphyllum; assembly: GCF_053477565.2. Classification (NCBI taxonomy): domain Eukaryota; kingdom Viridiplantae; phylum Streptophyta; class Polypodiopsida; order Schizaeales; family Lygodiaceae; genus Lygodium; species Lygodium microphyllum. Next base: position 173,641,712 of record NC_141137.1, on the reverse strand, counting down.
TCATTCCCGCCATTGCCCCCCCCCCCTCGGATCGACCCAAGGAGTATGTCTCTCCCCGTGACGCTAATCGCCCTCCCCCCTTGGAGACCGGGCATAGCTCACAAGGTCTTGGTGGTACCCATGGCATTTCCCATAGCACTTGATCAAATGGCAAGGCCTACCAATAGAGGAAGCCTCTTGGCACCCAGCATCTATATTGGACGAATTCCCACACCTCAAGGAGGCTATGTTGGCTGGCACCTCACCATGACCCCTGTTTTGGGCTGCAGTTTGCATCTGGACAGCCACCTGTTTTGTACCAGATTTGGTCCTGGTCCACTCTCAGCCCCATCCTCCATACATGGCCAGAAAGTATACCTCGAGGGCTCCATTCCGACACCTTACTTGTCCCGATCGGAGTTCCTAGTGGAAGTTATGGCTGTTTTTCTCCAGCCATACCATCTGGGACTGCACGCTAGAAATTCCTGGACAGCCCTTTATTTTGTACCAGTTTTGGTCCTGACCTGATTGCAGCCCTGCCCCAGCCACATGGGCTGAAAGTACATCTCATGGGCTCCGTAAAGACACCTCAATTGTCCCATTCGGAGTTGCCCATACAAAGTTATGGCCGATTTCCTACAGCACACTCTTACAATCCATGACTACATCCCTTGTTTTTTAGGACAAAAACTTTATGGAACGGGATGGTTTGTAATGAACGGGGATCACGGGAATATCTTGTTCAGTGGAGGATAAACCCCGCTACCTTGTTCAGTGGAGGACAAAGCTAAGGTTTGGACAAAGCTATCTTCTCTCTACAAGCTGAAGACCTTTGCCCACCGTATTACCATAGAAAAGAAGCTCTAAATGCTTCCCATCGATGATCTGCAGTTGAAGACTTGTGTTATTTTTTCAAAGGAGCAGGAGGGGGTGAAGATGATCTGCAGTTGAAGACTTGTGTTATTTTTTCAAACAGGCTGAATGCCATTGTAAACTGAAGGTATGCATTGAGTGATTGCCTACTCTATGGGTCAAGTTGCAGGTTGTGGCTTGTTTAGAGCCTTGTGAAGGAGGTATTAAGCACTAGTGTGTGCTCCATCAGCATCAACCTCAGCAAATCGAGCTGCTGGAGCAGAGGTCAGATTTGCGTGAACTGCGCCTGTTTGCTCCTATGAGTTGTTGGGCTGCACTTCATCAAATGCAACACATCTGAAAAAAAGAACAGATCAGTTGCTGGAGCAGAGGACAGATCAGAGTGGGCAGATCTGAAAAAAAGGCCAGCACTGCTGTATACACAGCATACATGGTATATGCAACACATTGAAGAGCTTTGGAAGCTCTCTGACAAGCCCAAAAGTACTCTTGGAGCATAGGTATATGCTGGAGGTCATATGTACTTGTTGTGATCCACTGCAAGCTGATTTTGGTAACTGAAATGCTCAGATGTGGAGCATTTCAGACAGGCTGAAAACTGTCATTTGACATGGACAGCAAGCATTTGTTATTTACTGAAGCATACTGTGACATTTGGTGACATCTATGAGATGTATGTACTGACATATGTATGTCAGAATGTTCATGGGTTGAGAAAAGCATTAAGTGCCACTGAATGCTGAAATTTTTGAAGCTGAAGCAAATGCAATCTCGTCTTTTGGCGTATGACTTTGCTCATTAGAGATAGACAGTCTATGGTCACTACATAGTCATGCATTGACCTTGTCATACTGGAGCACATGTATGGTTTGGTTTGAAGACACTTTGAAGTGGTTTGAAGCTGGTTATGCTGGTGTTTGGTTGATTGCAGCCTGCAAACAAAACTGTTGATACTTGTACTTGCTGATTATGCACTGTTTTGTCCTACTATGCTCATGTCTCGAGTGACATATGTACTTGCAATCATCTGAGAAGACTTGGGACATATATGACATGTGTGCATGTTGCTTTTGGCATCAAAAGTGTCGCTGTTAATCACAGTTTACAGGTTTAGACTGTATGTTTTTGGACCCTGGCAGTGGATCTGCAGGAGTTCAATCTGAAGCAAGTACACGGCATATGTATTGACAGTTATTTCTACGAGCTGGACAACTTGATTGTGGACTATTTTGGGCTGATACTGGGCTGAAATTTACTGGGTTTTTACTGCATTTAATTGTAGAGAATTGATTGTGTTTATGAGTCCAAGCTAATCTATCTTGGAACCTAATTCACTTGAGTTACAATCTCTCATTTTTGATAATGTATCGTGTGTTTGATTTGCATCCACCATAGTTAACTAGCTCTACATCCGTGTTTATCAACAGAGCGAGGGCACTGGATGAAGCTGATGACAGAGAGAAGCACCGGACGAGGGAGGAGTGCCACTGGATGTCGGAGAGTGCTGAAATTTGCAAGACAATGTATCTGCCAATATATTGGGCCAGACATAAATAGCTGGAAATTACCAAAACTAGCCGACTGCTGCAAGGACATGTCAAAAATATGGTGGACCTGCTCTTGGTGCTGAACTCAATGCAATGATTGATCAAAAATGGCAAATCATTATGATCCCTTTGGTTATGATGTGTTATGTCTACCACTGATACCGTGTCTACCAAGTATTTTGATAGTGTTGCTTCTAAGCAGTGAAGCACATTACATCATGGTATGTCCTATTTATATTCTTAAAATGTACACCTAATGGGGGTTCGGTCACATGTGCCAATGATGTCTCTCAGTTGTCAAAGGCATTGGAAAGGTCAGACTTGCGTCAGTCTTTGGTGATGTATTTGCATGTGCTTTATGTCACACTGGTAAAGAAAAATCTAGCTTCTGTTTAGCATCGCCAAAGTTGGATGCCAAGTTACTTTTGATGGTACTTGTTGCTTGGTCTATGTCTTATGCATGATAGCGGTATAGTGTTTACTGGGACTCTTGCCAGAAGCTTATATATTCTCAATGCTTATGGCAGAGGCTGTTTGTGGATGCTTTTAGTGGCGCTGCTATGTTTGTGGCTTCTCTTGGATTTGTATGCATCCTTTTCAAACCTAGGCAAGGCCTACAGGAGTAAAAATATATTTTAAGATTAAGACATTAGGTTCTTTTGGGATATGTGCATGTACTGCAAAAAAGTTTAGCAGTCCAAGCTAGAGACAAGGGGTGAAGTTTGTGGGTTGACACACAACAGAGTGTACACATGATCATCAAATATGTTGGAATTCACAAATGCATGTCAATCTATCACATCTTTGGTGATTGATTAATATAACCTGGTGGTTAACCCCTTGCAAAACTCCATTTAATCTTAGTCTAATATTATCAAAGTATGAGTGTTATGTTTATGGTCAGGTCATTTTCTGCTGACTGTTTTTGAACTTCAAGAGTACTACACCTTTAGAGAGCTCTCAAATTTATTGTAAGCGATTTTGATCAATTTGAAGGACCTCAACTGCCTCATGAACTTCTGGGAGGGTCCTTGAGACTCCTTCGAGTCCACTCCTATGCACGGTTTTAGTGGAAGCTGAGATAAACCATTCGGCAATGCTGAGGTGGTTGCTATGAATATATTGCTGGACTTGGTATACAGTAACTCCAAAATTACTTTTAAGATTCCTTCTGTTTCTGCTGCCTTGGTTTTGTAAATCTCAAAAGTGCTGATTGCCCTTCTTAAAGCTGGCTGCTCCTGTGTGTGTGAGTCAGCAGCCTGTTTTTCTGCATTCAGATTGCTTGACAGCTCTATGTAGCATAGTGTTGTATCATCCCTCACAATTTTTTCAAAGCCTTGCTATTTTGTCAGCATGATACTGAGGAAGGGCTTTGGGTCTATTTCGATCTTTTAATATATTCTGTGGGTCGATCTCTATGCACTGGAGTGTTTCTACATTTAATGAAAAGCTTAAAGGCAGAAATTCTTTCCCGATTGTCAAAATATGCTTTTAAGAACACAATGTCAGAATTCAAGAACACAAGATGATTGTCTATTGGGATTCCAGAGTTTTACTATTTTACATTTCAGTCTAAATTTTTGGTTTGACAGTGGAGTTATTTTTCATGACATGTTAGCCATAAAACTTTGGATTTCGGATATAATATGTATGTGATTCAAGCTTGAACTTTGACTGTTTGTGTACATGTGGAATGACAACATCTATATATGGCTAATTGGTTCTTATAGGTGATTTGAACTTTGACTGTCTTTGTGAACATGTCGAATGACAACATATATATGAGCAATTGATTCTTACAAGTGATTTTATAGATTCTTGCTTATAATTTGGATTGGTGTTGGTGGATTTTTTGAGACAAGTCAGCATGCGTGTATTTGTTTAATATATATGTGCTTATTGCTCTTTCCCTATTTTGCTGGGTAGGGGCAAAACAAATAGCAGGCAAGACAAAACACTGCATACATGAGAAAAATTGTAAGGTTTGAAACAAGATACACCTATAGGAAATGGTCCCTATGCTTCCATCATTGAGCTACTGTTCCTAGCATCTATCTGGCTGCTCCAGCTTGATATCGCCTATAACACCTGTAGTTGATCTAGAAACAAGTACTATTTCAGACTAAATTCTGAGCTAGCCATAAATTCACAGAGACACTTGCTTGGCGGTTTGTTGTCTTCCAGTTTCAGTGATGCATGCCAGACTTTATGCATCATGGGTGCTGCTACTCTGTCAATGTCCTTCCTGCCATATCCTTGTGGTGTTAGGTTGCCCCTAATTAAAACTGCTGTGTCCATTAGCTTTATAGTCTCTTTGTAGACAGGGAACAAATTGGGAAGATCCTGTGGTAATCTGTGAGCCTGTTTGACAAGGATTCTGTTGATTGACACTGTCAAAGGCTGTTGACAAGGATTCTGTTGATTGACACTGTCAAAGGCACCATGTAAGTGTGTACTGCTTGCAATATTAGGTAGGTTGAGGTGCTTGAATATTTTGCTAAATCTCGACTCATGAGACATCTACTCAGCATAGGCTTTTAAACTTTCAATTCCTAAGTACCATAAAGTTGCCTGCAAAAGTAATTGTTTGGCATGAGATGATTCCTGTTATTGAAGATCATGATTTTACAAACAAAACTTATTTTGAAAGGTCCTCCTCTGGCCATGCGAGAGCTAGGATATCCATTTATTAAGCATGATGTCTATTTTGGTGCCCTGAACAGTTGTATATTTCATATTTGCCAAACACGTTTCATACTTGTTGCCATTTTGGTAGACTCTTAGTTAAAAGATTGGATCATGTTTACAACGTGTTGTTTTAACCTATTAACATACGTATGCTAGCACCTTTTTCAAATGGAGACCACTTTTGCATAGATGTGTCACAGCCCCAAATGGCGTAGTCAAAATTTACCATGAATTGCAAAATTAACTCAGGGTAGACATCAAAGCTGCAAATAGAAATATGTAATCTTCTTAATGAGTGTCAACAGTTTACAAGCCACATGAACGTGTCAATGGAAGCTGACAGTTTACAAAGCCAAAATTGATCCGCCTCAAGAGAAAGCGGAAACAGTCAACTGCTGTTGATGCAAACATGAAGTCTTTACAAGAGCCTCGCCAGAATGGCCTAACATGTACAATGCATTCTACCCATCCCCAGGTCCACAGTTCAAAAACATCCCATGAAACTATGGCTGGAGATCAACACCCACTCAGACATTGCCAGCCACGCGAGAAACCCATTGACTCAAGGTCCTCCTCATCTGCACAACATCATCATGCTCGAACCATCTCTTTGTCAGCTGCATGAAGACAAGGATTCAGATTAGATTGAGCCGACCTAAATCAATCCATATTAGTGCATGTACTAAATATACTCACAAAAGATGCCGTAACCACTCCCTGCAAGCAAGCCTCCACTAGCAGGCGCATGCAATGCATCACATAATACCCGCAATCAACGGCGTTCGGTTGGCACGGTATCACCGCCTGCACAGGAGGGTTGCTTAGTATGGTTTCATGGCGACGCTCCGCAGCCCATATCTGCTCCACGGCCAGCTTAACCATCTCACACATCAATGGAGTGGGTGGATTGTTCATAGGATCCAAGAATAGCAGCCCCGGCTTCTGATGCAACTGAGTCACCCCATGCCCCGAACAGTTGAAGCACACAAACAATGTCCAATGACCGCTCATGACCAAGGGTAAAAAAACAATGTCACATAGCTCATCAATCGGAGACATAAAGTTGGCCAAGCTCGACTTTGTAGATGCAGTGCCTGCCAAGCCAACCCACAAGGGATCAACAATCCAGAATTTGCAGCTTATTTCCTCCTGTAGGCTGAACTCCATCCACAGCGCAAAGAAGTTCATGTCCAAGGTGCTGGCCTGCTGTGCGGGATCTTTCAATTGTTCAAAGAAGTTCCCCTGTACTGGCAACTCCAGTTGGAGGCGTGTTGACTTGAATCGATATCTGCACAATATAATCAAAGTGTTAAATCAAAGAAGCAGACAAATAGGTATCCACAAGAAGAATCAATTGTATACGAACATGATCCTGCGTGTGTCCCTGTCACCATCAGAAAATGCATATAGCACACGACCAGGCAAAACAGTAATGTCGTAAGATGCGATCGACAATGAAGGCCCCTCTGGCGATAAGAGCTCTATGGGTGTGTCCGCAACAATGTATTCTGCAGCAGCATCCTCCTGATCTGCGGCGTCTATCGACTGTGCATGGTGCGATGACTGCGTCCGAGCTGGGCCCCCAACATCTGTGCTTGCAGTCCTCCGCTGTTGGCAACGCAGAAAAGTAAGTCGACTGCAGAAAAATCAATGGAAACCAGCAAAGTCAACTGCAGAAAAACTGAAGAACAAAGATACACTTACATATCTATCGAATCCTACGGCAATGCGAGCACGGATCCTCTTTATGTGATCATCCTTCTTTGCATCGTATCTTTTCATCTGTTCTGCCACATACGCGTCCACCCATTGCTCCGGACCTCCCATCCTCTGAGAATCTGGCAACTCACTGTATATCCTCCATCCTTTGACCATTGAATCAGTCTCATGCTTTTTTCTATTTTTCTGCCACTTGAATTCCACATCCTCGAATCTCTGGCGGCTACGATGCTCCTCGTACTCCGTGTGGGTGCCGTATACACGTGCATCAGTAGGCCCTATTCTACCTCCAGCAGGGACTGCAATGTTCAGGCCATGCGCAGCTTTTAAATGTTCCTCCATGGCTGAGCGTCGATAGTAGAAGTGTGTGCGCTTGCTGCAGAACTGGTCACAAGTGCACCGGCGAGTCAATCGACCATTCTTGTCAAAGACAATCTCGAAGGCTCGGACGATACCATCATCCGTGGGGTGCACAGGCCCAGGGCGTGCTCTAGGACCACCTCGGTCAATGCCATGTGTGTCTGCACTTGTCGTCGTTTCGCCTGGCAAAGCATCAAATGGCACAACAACAATGTTCAGAATTCAATCTGACTTGATGACAGCATTCATACACAATATTTTCTGACGCGAGTTTCTGATCTGCAGACAAGAACAACAAGAAATCCATAGTATACGTTTTTAAAATCATCCCAAATGGGCATGCAATGTACTCACTTGGTGCCAACCCCGAACCGGCCAACGAGTCAGCAGCAGGGACTTGATGTTCTTCATCACGAATATCATCGGTAGACCTGGCAGCGGCTTGATCTTCCTCATCGGCAAGATCAGCCGAAGGCCTGTCAAGGACAGGATCCTCTTCCTGGGCAAGATCGTCTGCAGGCTCTTCCGTACCTGCATCGTGGTTAACTGTTGTTTAGGCAATGCAATTAAACCTCGGTGCAAAAATAAATTGAAATCACTTATATGCGAAAAATAAAAACTTACAAGTGAACTCCCTTGAAAGCATCCGATTGATGTGAACAAATGGCAGTTGTTTCTTGGTTGGAGATTGTTGCGCCTTTGCTTGCTTTCTGGGAGCCGGCGGCACCACAAATTTGCGCACAGGAACAAACTTGCCAGAGCGGAGCTTCCTTGGTGAGGGCACGTGGGGTGTCTCAGGAGATGGCGATGCCACATGCATGGCTGGCTGAGGGGAGAGTGGTGATGGCACGTGCATGCCTTGTTCCCCTTGCGATCGGAGCTTCCTTGGCAATGGCACTTGGGGTGTCTCGGGGGATGGTGATGCTGCATGCATGGCTCGCTGAGGAGATGTTGATGCCACGTGCATGGCTTCTTGCCCTTGCGATCAGAGCTTCCTTGGCAAGGGGACTTGGGGTACATCGGGAGATGGTGAGGCCACATGCATGGCTTGCTTGGGAGATGGTGATTGCTGCCCTTGCGATCGAAGCTTCCTTGGCGAGGGGACTTGGGGTACGTCGGGAGATGGTGAGGCCACATGCATGGCTTGCTTAGGAGATGGTGATTGCTGCCCTTGTGATCGGAGCTTCATTGGTGAGCGTGCTTGGGGTGTCTGGGGGGGTGCTGATGCCACGTGCATGGCTTGCTGCCGTTGTTAACTGCCAACAGTTGAAATCTCAATTGCCCGATTATAAGTGAAAATGCCAATGGCCAAAATCTTCCCCCGATGCAAGAAATTGTTAAGATCAGACACTCTCTATGCTTAGAACCAGTGGCCCTATTTTCTGTTATGATTAAACATGTGGTAGATATTCCTCTGGTGCAAGAAATTGCTATGATCAGCCGCTCCCTGTGCTTATAGAGTCAGTGTCCCTGTTCTCTCGTGTGATCAGACATACTGTGCAAGGCCTTATTCTCTGTTCAAATGCAAAGACTCTGCTCAAGCTATTATAGGGCAGCTATACGCGAGTGGGAGGAGTACATGAAGAGATATGAAACGGAGGACGAATTCATGGAACCAGTGTCCTGGAATCTTGTCAAGGGTTGCTTGACTTGCGAGTCTTTGGAGCACCTTTGGCTCTCTGTCTGTCTGTCTGTCTGAGTGACTGAAAGCAGAAGCTGGTCTGGGTTCTCAAAGACCCTGGGCACTTCCGAGACCGGGCACGCCCGGGGCCAGGCACCCCAGGAACAGAGCACTTTCGAGGCCGGGCACGCTTGGGGCCGGGCACCCCAGGAGCAGAGCACTTTCAAGGCCGGGCACGCTCGGGGCCGGGCACATTTGGAGCAAGGCACGCGCGGAGCCGGGCACTTGGGCGACAAGACCAATATCCGTTCGAATATCTCGCAGTCAACGTGATCGATGGCCCAGATGATCGGATGTGATGGGGGCAAAAAGGGGGCCGTCGATCACCACTCTCCCCTCCTTAAAGACCCCCCCTTACCATAGACACGAGGCTCAGCCCCTTCCTTGCCTGTTTTTGCCTCGCCTGCTTCTTCCATCCAGTACGCCTGCTGCTACGATCCTAGGCATGAAAGTTGACAAATCTCTCTCTTTTTCTCTGTCGAAGCAGCACCGATGGCCACCCGCCCGACCTTGTCATTATAGGACACTAATCTTTTGGAAGGGGGGATCAACGCCCCAAGATCACCCTCTGATATGGGCCGTTGATCTTCACGGAGAATAAGTTTGGCTTAAAAAATTGAAGAAACCGGCCACCTCCAGTAGAGAGAGAAAGAGAGAACTCCTGGGAATATATAGGGAGAGGGAATGTGAATAAGCTGCTTCTTCTTTTGCTGCTGGTTATCCACCTTCATCATATCCATCGCCATCTCCTTCAGTAGCAGCAGAAAGCACCACCCTCTCTATGCTCCTTGCTCTCAAGGACTCCATCACCGCCAACCCAACTGGTTTCTTACCTTCTTGGAATAGCAGCTCCTCCTCCCATTATTGCAGCTGGCCCCCGACATCCAATGCACCTCTAGCAATAACACCAGGAGTGCAGGCGTCCACCATTCTCTTAAATTCTCTACAGCTCAATGGAACCCTACCCCCTCAATTAACAAACCTATCGGGCCTCTCCTACCTGAATGTCTCCAACAACAGCTTGAAGCTTGACAATGCAGGCTACGAGGGTTCTCTATCACCGTGGGTCGGCAACTTGTCAGCTCTCCAAATCCTCCGCATCTCAGGCAACTCCTTTACTGTCGGTATCCCTTATACTGTCGGCAAGCTCCAGCACCTTGCTGTGCTTGATCTGTCATTCAACAATCTCTCCAGCGGCATACCTCGCACCATTGCTACCCCACAACTTCTCTGGGCAGCTTCCCCCTTTACTTAACAAGCTTTCTTCCCTCACGGAGCTTAGGCTCGAAAGCAACCAGCTATATCATCAGTGCTGGGTAAATTTTAATTTGGAGCAGCATCTGAAGATACTTTAAAGATGATGATCAACTCCCGCTTCAGCTTCTTTCTGCTCATTTCAAACGCCCTTCTGCCGCAAGGAATCCATATCTGTATTTTCAAGGCCGCCGACCCGAGTTGACGGTCAATTTCTTCGTGCTCGCCGGCATCAATGCCAGCTCATAATACCTCTATGACCTTGATATGGAGGACGATGAATCTCATGCAAAACAAATGATCTAAATGGAACTGTCACACATAATCTTTTTTCATAAAACATGAATCCATGATTGTAAAACAATGAATCAATAGGAATCCAATTATTTGCAACTAATTTATTCCAATCAGTTTGAAAAGTAAGATCCTAATGATAAGTATCTTTCATAGGGATAAGGGAATCAAATGATATCACAGAAATATTATGAATTGTCGGTCTTCTACTTAAAGCATCAGCTACAACATTCTCCTTTCCTGGTTGATATTGCATAAGAGGATGAAAACTTTGAATAAAAGCTGCCCATTTAATGTGCCGGTCAGATTTTTGTGGTTGACTAAGGAGATGTCTAATGCTTTGTTGGTCAGTTTTGATCATAAATTCAGATCCCATTAAGTAATGTTTCCATTGACGTAAGGCTTGTACTACAGCTAGTAATTCTTTATCATAGGTAGAATATTTAAGTTCAGATGGTTTAAGTTTACAACTAGAATAGGGTATGGGATGATTATCTTGTATAAGGACGGCTCCTATTCTAGATCCACTAGCATCAGTAACTACTAAAAAGAATGGTTTATTGAAATCAAGTAGTTGTAATATAGGAGCATGGGTTAAAGCATGTTTCAATAAATCAAAGGATTTTTGTTGATTGTCAAACCAATTATACACAATACCCTTCTTTAAAAGTTTTGTCAAAGGTAATGCAAGTAATGAAAAATTTCACACAAACTTTCTGTAAAAACTAGCAAGACCTAGAAAAGAACGTAACTCATGCACATATTTAGGTATGGGCCAATTTAAAATTGCTTCTATCTTTTTAGGGTCGACTTTAATACCTTCTGATGAAACAATATGCCCTAGATATTCAATTTTTATTTGGAAGAATTCACTCTTTTCTGGATTAGCATACAATTGATTGTCTTTTAACAACTTAAAAACTAAAGACAAATGTCCATAATGCTCATTCCCATTTTTACTGAATACTAATATATAATCAAAGAATACTATGACACAATGCTAATGTTTCAAGAATATGCGATTCATCATACGACTAAATGTAGCTAGTGCATTAGTTAAACCAAAAGGCATAACTAGAAATTCATAGTGTCCAAATTGTGTTTTAAATACAGTTTTGAATATATCAGATTTATTCAATCTTACTTGATGATAACCAGATTTAAGATCTATCTTACTGAATATAGTTTTTATTTAGGGCATGATAATCAATGCACATGCGATAAGTATTATTTTTCTTATTTACTAATAAAACAGGTGCGCCAAATGGAGAACTATTAGGTCTAATTAATCCTCTGTTAAGCAATTCCTCTATTTGATTTTAAATTTCTTTCTGTTCAATTTGGTTATGTCTATATGGTGCTTTATATGGTGGTTGTGTACCAGGAATTAAATCTATTTTGTTATCTTCAAGACGTGATGGTGGTAGTCCAAGTGGTAAATCATTAGCAAAACAATCTTGAAATTGGGCAAGAAATTGTGTATGCCTAGGATGCAATTGTTTTTCTTTAGCTTGAATTTCATTTACCCATATTAAATAAGATTTACTACTTTTACGTAATGCACGTTTAGCCTGAGTATGAGTAAGCAGTGGAAAATTATTAAAAGCATGCATACCATGCAATGTGATTTGCTTTCCTTGAAAATAAATTTTAATTGAATATGTAGAATAATCTATGTTAGGATTATATTGATGACGCCAAGGCATTCCAAAGATAATGTCACTAGACTGTAAAGGTAAAACTAAGAAATTTCTTCGTTCAGTATATTCACCAATTTTAATTTCTAAATTATGTACTTCTTGTGTTCCATTATATATTGTGCTTAAGAATGTAGCTTTAATGCGATAATGTTTAGAAACAGTTTGTAAAGTCAATTCTTTAACTAACTTTGTAGAAATAAAGTCATGTGTGCTCCCATCATCATGTAAAATAGTCTTTTTTTTACCATGCACAAAACATTTCATTGTCAATAAAGAATGGGGAGTTGGCGTACCTGGCAAAGTGTCCGAAGTAGTACCAATGCCATCATCATCTTCCGTAAAGTCAAGCATTTCCTCACGTTCTTCTTCTTCCATTGCTCCAAGATAATTGATATGGACATGTGGCTTTTTCGATTGACAATTGGTTGCTAGATGTCCAGGTTGATGGCATTTGTAACAAACTATGGGTTTGCCTTTAGATACATTATTGGTAATGGCAAGAAGTTTAGGAATGTTGGGATTTGACTGTGAGGATGGTTTAGGGTTTGGATTGGTATTTGATGGCAAAGCAGGTGGTCGTGTCCAAGGCTTACGGAATGAAGATGGAAGAAAACGACTTTGATTGAATCTTCGAAAATTTGAATTGAATTGTTTGGAACCATAGTTACCATTAGTTGAAAATTGTTGTGGTCGCTTGTCTCTTCCGCGAATCTTGTCTTCAGTGTCATGAGCCAAGGAAATTGCATCTTCAAGGGTTGTAGGCTTGAACATATTGACTTCTGCATAGTAATGTCCAAGTAGGTCAGACATAAACTTGCGTTTATGAGTCGTTTCAGATACATCTTCGAGCATGCGTAGTTGCAGTAGGGCATTTTAGAAATGTTCAGTGTATTGGGAAATAGGTTTGCGATCTCTTTGTTGTAGCAGATCCCATTGCTTAATGGCTTTTTCATGGAACTGAGGAGGAAGGAAATTCTGCAAAAACTTCTTTTGGAAAGTCTCCCAGGTAGTAGGACAATCAGCACTCTTGCGGACCACAGTCCACCATAAGGATTGTTGATCAACTAAATGGTCAGTGACACATTTAATTTTGTCTTTCTCAGCATATGTTTCTTCGTGGAAGTAATCATCAAATTGACTGATAAAAGCAAGTACAGTCTTTCCATCTCGAGATCAATTGAAAGTACGAAATTTAAAGTTTCTTTTACTTATCTTTGTTTCTTTGCGAATGGATTGGGCTTCAAGTGTTGCATCGATGGTACGTCATATAAGATCTTCAGGTTGCGGTCCATCTTGGTCAGTGGTAGTTTTTTGTAGATTGGCCAATTGAACTTGCAAAGCTTGTCGGACTCTTCGTTCTTCTTCGAGCTGCATCATAATCAAATCCAACTTTTGTTCCATCGTTGGTTCGGGTAAATCACCTTCAGCCCCATAAGATCATCCATGTTTTGTTCAGTCATCCTGTAAAATTCAAAAGACCTCACACTCTTGAAATCTTATTAGCGGGATGAGCGTAGCTTAAAGGCAGGTATACAAGGCTTGTAAATTTTGTTTGGCTTTTATGGTCTTTGTCCTTTGCGATTGCGGTATTTGTTGTCACAACCGTCTTCATAAAAACAGTGTATAATCTGCGTATGGCCTACGTATGAACTTTTGTTCTTGCTGAGACTGGTTCAGCAAGTTTGCAGGTGTGAACAGAGTCTACCAGAGAGCAATAGACTAGTTCGTAGGCTTCTGCATGTGAACTGCCCCTTTGAGAGTTGTTGGAGATGACTTTTGTAATTTGGGTGACTTGCAGAACTTGTAGAACTTGGAGTTTTAAGACTTAGGTAGCCAAGCTGAATTTCGTGTATTTGAGTACGTCATCAAACTGAATCGGTGGCCGTCAGTTCATACTGACGCTGCAGGCGGAAAATTCAATGTGGCTAAGCTTTCTTATTAAGCTTACTATTAAGCTTTTTTAAACTTTGAGATAAAGCTTTTAAGATTTTTAGCTATGGAGGCTTATCTATCTGTTTGAAGACGACTTGAAGAAGGAGATATCCACGTGGTTCTTCGCCTACACAGGCCAGTCCTTCAGTATCAGAGGCCAGGAACACACTGGTATCGACCGTTCGTGACAAAACTGACTGTAGAGCTCGATTGTTCCAGGATCTCTGCCTTCGTACAAGATGGTAAGCAATTGGAAGCTCTCGATCTCAGCTTCGCTCTGCACGGATCAGATGCCGTAAGTGCGTGTAGTGAGCGTCAGAAGGTCCCCAAGAACAAAAGAACTCTACTTTTTGCACACAAATCAATGTAGAAAGCTTGCACGACATGAATAAGAGACCAATTGGGTGCAATCTCCCCCCATGCCTTGTGGAGTGCTCCACAAAGCATGTATTTTATATATTATTCATCTTCAAGCTCAAATAATAGCCCAAATTACAAAATAGCATGCTTTAGCTTTTGAGTTTGCTTTTGTGCCAATAAAGAATTAAAGCTAATGGGCGCCCAAGAAGTCAGGCAGTATCCAAATACAATGTCTAATAAAAATATTTAAATCGTGTACCCATGCGCATACAAAAATAATAAATAAATATCAAATGCTTTGATAAATAAGCGCGACAAAATATAGGCACCATGCCTAAGGTATGCGCCCATCAAAATATTGACGATAACTTTGAATACACACTATCCTCCAATGCTTTCCACTGCCACCGCTGCTAGCTCTACACATCAACTGAAGCATTTACAATTGTTAGAAAAATAATACAATTAAACCGACAAAAGTGAATACCTAGCAGTCTTCAGCTATATAAATAAATTGGTTAGAAATCAATCCTAACCTTAATTTATCACGAGTGCGCACTCTAAACTCATAAACGTTTATTAATTTAAATATGTATTTTGCAGAATCACCCGCTATGGAATCACCCATGTACACATAAAATTAACAAAACGCCCGAAAAGGATAGGCGTCCCCATCAACTTCTCACACAAAGAATCCACTTTATGTATGAGCCCCGGTAATAAAATCTTACGGAATCCACCGTAAAACCTCACGGAATCCACCGTGTAATATGCCTCCTGGCATCAATGTTGTTAGTGAATCCTACCCCAAGATAAGCAGCTAATTTCGTTGTAACTTTTCATCGAGGATCTCGGATAACTACTCCAACACTCCCTTTTTTATTAGGGCCCTTGGATGCCCCATCAAAATATAATGTGTACGTCCACAATGGGTTTACACAGCCAGCCATCCAGAACTCCCCTATTCGTAATTATGATAGTCAAAATTCAACATATTTAGCGGATGAATTGACGACTCCATCCCACCTTCCTCATTAAAGACTACAGGGACTCTTGTCAAAATCTGCAAAACAGTGATGACAGAAGACCTTAATCTCCCAAATGAATGTCCCATCATCTTGCTCAGTCACTTTATAGCCTTTACTGCACAATATGAGCTTTCCCTAATGATATCGTTGCTCTAGATATGGGTGCTCTAAATAAGGAATCAATCGACCCATCAACCTCTATCATTGTTTCCTTACAAATGTTTGATCAATCACGCATAGACCTGCAAGGCACTTATGTCATTAGCACAGTCAGAAATAATAAGGTTTAATCTTATTAAGATTATCCTTATTCTTAAACTCCACACCGTCAAGATCTGCCAATAATGCTGTGGATTTATTCTTCCCGATCCTGACAATTCTATAAGGAGTGTCCCATTTGGGCTCCAGCTTTCCTAGAAATAATTCTCTATGTGCATCATAGTACAACACTAACTGTCCTTTCTTTAAAGTATATTTCTTTGCTTTTAGGTCATGGAGCTGCTTCATCCGACGCTTGGTCACCTCCTGATGTAGCAAGCTCTGTAATTTAATCTCATCGAGGCATGCCAGAGTCGTAAAACACTCTAAGAGGACATCCCTGTCACCCAAAGAATGATTGATTGCGAATCTTATCATCGCAACTCGATCTCTAGAGGTAGGACACACTCCTCTCCATATACTAGCTTGAATGGGGTGTGACTAGTAGCTCGTTTGAACATCGTATTATATGCCCATACTGCCACATATAATTTGGTATCCTAGTCCCGTTTCTTTTTGGAGACTATCTTGGATAGGATACCCACAAGCTTCTTATTGGTACTTTCAACTTGTCCATTTGCTTGTGGATTATAAGGGGTTATCTTATTATGCTTGATTTTCCATGCTTCAGTCAGGCTTTTAGTTACCTTGTTCAAAAAATGGGTTCCACGGTCCGATACTATTTCTTTTGGTGGACCAAATCAACAAACGATTTGCTCCAATAGGAAACTGGTAGTTTCCTTTGCATCGTCTTTCTGTGTTGCATGTGCTTCCGACCACTTAGTAAAATAATCAGTTGCTATGATAATATATCTTTTCTATGCAGTGGGCGACGAAGTAATAGGGCCCACAAAGTCGATCCCCCACTTCTCGAACGGAAGGATCGCCATAATAAGAGTGAGTGGCCACTTCCTATTCTCTCAGCTATCATGTCATTGATAAATGTCGCATCTTTTAATGTACTCGAATGCATACTGGAAAATGGCCGGCCATCAATATCCCGCCCTCAAGGCTTTTTGCACAGTTAGCCACCCAGCAAAATGACCTCTGCAAGCAGAGTCATGGCACTCTTCTAAGATGAAAGGGACCTCGTCAGGCATTACGCATCGGCGATAGATATTGTCTACCCCTTGTTGATACAACGTGGCTGCAATTATTGTGAATTTTAAAGCTTGATGCTTAATCTTTTGCTTTTCTGCCTTCGATAGACTAGCTCCAGTCTCTCCCGTCGACAAATAATGCCTTATCGCCGCATACAAGGAGGGAATAGATGCCGTGTCAATCTTGAACAATGAGTCCCAGCCACTACCTTTAGTCAGAGCTTCCTTTGACTCCCCAAAGTCCACAAGGAACTCTACGATACCCTGCAACATGGGTGGCTTGCTCTTAACCTCATAGTCAAACTCCTGCAAAGTGATTAACCACTTTGCCAAATGGTCGGGGCGATTGTAGATTATTCATTAGCAGTCGTAGCCCTTCCGCCTTCGTATAAAGAACAACCTTCTCATAAAGGATGTAGTGCTAGTCACAAAGACCATCGCAAGGCACAACTTTTCCCTATAAGTATAATTAACTTCGGATACACCCATCTTCCGACTAGCAAAAGCAATCGGGTGATACCACTTCTCTTTCCACATCTGCGCTAAATAGCAACTAATGCTATGTATGGTGGCTGCTGCTGAAAAGTATAAAATTTTTTACCCCTCTTTAGTGCTTTCAGCACAGGTGCTCGTACGAGTTCCTGCTTGACATCCTCGAAAGCCACCTTACAAGGGTCACTCCACATAAACAAACAGTTGAAAGATAACAGATTTGTCAATGGCAACATTCTTTTTGCCAATGCGTTTATGAACCTTCGATAATATCGAAATGATGACAGAAAGCTGTGGAATTCTTTGGGGGTGCATGGCGGACTCATGGCGACTATAGCTTTGATTTTTTCAGGATCTGTCGCAATCTCTACCGAGCTAACTACATGGCCCAGCAGGAGCCCATAAGGTATGCCAAAAATGCACTTTCTCTGATTGAGAGCTATGCAAAATTGTCTGCATCGCTCAAAATATTTTTGTAAAATAATCAACTGTCTTTCTCTCATGGTGGCTACCCCTAAATCATCAATAAATACCTTTAGCTCCTGAGGGTCATCAACGGTCTTATCGGTAGTTCGTTGCCAAGAACTAGGCACATTGCATAGACCAAATGCCATCACATGATACGCAAAGGTCCCAAAGATTGTTATGAACATCATTTTGAGCTTATCCTCTTCTACAATTGCCATCTGATTATAGCCTGCAAAATAGTCCTTGAATGAATATATCTCCCTACCCACCAATTGATCCAGAATCTGGTCGATAAAGGGCAGTGGGTAATAATCCTTAACTGTTTGCTTATTCAACTCTCGAAATTCCACACACAGTTGGATTTGATTATTTTTCTTCTTCTCCTGATCACAACTGGTTAACATCATTCATGCTGCACAAGGAAGATCAAACCTGCTTTTCGTAATTTCTGTAACTCCTCAAATAGCCCATCCTGCAACTCAAATGGCATACGCTTGACTTTCTATCGCACACGATGGCTTCTTTCCTTCAACGGAATTGTATGGACAGCGAGGCTGGGAGGAATGCCCCTAAGTTCATCGTAACTCCAAGCAAAAATATCGTGGAAATCTTGGATTAGAGTGACATAATCCTCATGTTCCTCCACACTAAGCATAGACCCTAGCTTTATTGGTCGCTCATCGTCTAGCATACCAAGGTCTAGCTTGATAACATCTGCATCTCTTATTCTATCTTGAGCTTCTAATGGCTCATTTAAAGTTACTTCGATAGACATCTTCTATGGCCAATCCCTCTTTGGATTCATCAGTCGATGACGTCTCACTTTCAGACACATCTTCAATTGTCTCTAGCTCTGTAGAAGAAAAGGGAGCTCGCTCACTTTGAGGTGATTTAAGATATGCATCGACTACCACACGTCTAGCACCTCTGCCAAGTATCAATCTACCAGCGGCTATATCTACTTGACAATCTGCTTGTAAAATCCAAGGTCGACCAAGCAATACTTGGTAACTCGGATGCAAGACCCAACCTCTCCATCATCTTGCTGAAAATTGTTTCCTTGCGCACGATGATTAATAGGCCCTGGTTGTCGACTACCTTCCTGGAGGGAACTGATCTTGCTCCAACAGGTGGCTGCTAAATGGCCAGACTTCCCGCAAATGTCACACTTGACATTTGGGCAATTACGTTGATAATGTTGCCTACCACACAATTTGTAGCTGAATCTAGAGGGTGCACCGTCTTCAGGGTGTCGACTCCCTATCAGATTCTGTTGTTTCTTTAAGAAATTAACGTCAATGGCTATTTATTGATATTGTTTAGAGATCATATCTGTGTAGTGCTTCATCATCTTCTTGACTTTGCTAAGGACATTTGACGAACTTGACTCGTAGCCATGATCATCTACCTCTTGGTCCCTTGGCCGCACAATTTGATTAGGCATTGGTTGCATTGGTTGCTGACCCAGAGGAACGACATTAGGGTTTGCTACTTGGCTTCCCATATTTGGAGGTATCTGACTAGCCATAGGCATAATCACACAAGGAGGAGCTGGCAATAAAGGCACATTTGGCACCACGTTCCCTCTCCCATTAGGGTTGGCCATCCCCATCCCTTGGCTTCCATTGCCATTGATCATTTGCAGATTATTTCCCGATGCTGGACCCATATTGGGATTGATTCAAGAAGCATAGGCCGCTTGCACACATGACTCTATTTCTTGCACTCGTCTAATGGTATTGTCTATATCCGCCAAGGTGACACTACTCAGCTACACCTGGATGTTAAAATCAAGACCATGCAAGAAGTATTGCAACTAGACAACGTGTGGAATAGGGATAGAGGCATCCAATTTACAGAAAACCTATTTGATCTTCTTGGCATACACTCGTATATCTTCACGTGGTTCTTGGTGTGCCAAATTCAACACGCGTAGCCAATATTGGCCACCTCTCTCAATGGCAAACTCCCTTCGGAAGGCTTCATAAAATAAATCCACGGTGGTTATGGTTTTGACCTCAAGGCCGGACCTCAAGGCCGTCATACCATATAGTTGCCCTTCCCTTCAGGGTCATATTGAAGAGCATCATTAGATGACCTTTCTCTTGGATGCGGCAATTAAATATCAGCTTTTGGAACTCCCTTATATGAAGCTCCGCATCCTTTTCCACTAACCTATTAAAAATGGGTAGGGGGAAACCTAAGGCTGGAAAATCCACCATTCTCGCAGGGATTGTGATAGGTTGCGCCATGGCAATGATTGGATTTGCTAATGGAATCGGGACATGCAAAGTTGCCACACCACTCAAAGTGGGCAGATTAATTGGAAAGGGGAAAGTACTAGAACTTCCACCTCCCAATGGAATTTGATTCAGGGGAATTTGATTCAGGCTAAGGGTACTAAGACCTCGCCCTTGAATAGGTTCAGGACTATTCCTTTTAGGAGAATAACGCCTATTGATTTCGGCCCTCCGTCTAGCCCTCTCCGCTCTCTCCTATTTTTGGAGTTCGGCTTGACGGGTCTTTTCAAAGGACATCAACTAACAAATAGGTCCCAAGAGACCCTAGATTCGGAAACCACCACTTTGAGGCGGCTCCTGACAAACACACTACTGATGGGACCAAAAAATGGGCCAGCACTGGCTATGGCACTAGTCGGACCTCATGCATACAACAGACACCTCCATGACCACCCAGTCTCGTGGTCCAGGAGCGTCTGTAATAACTAAATACACACTAGGTACTTCTAATATTGTGTTTGTAGCTGGTGGATAAGAGTCCAACGACACCTTTCCCAAAACCCCTCAAAGGGGGTATCCCACACATATTGGCAATAAGCACCACGTATCATACACGAAGGAGGCACCCCATCGGCTGATTGCCGTGGCCCCATTGCAGCTCTCCTACATATTAGGGATTGGCACCTAGATGCATTGCTTTTACATATAAACACATTCGCACAAGACTCCTCTCTTTGTCAGTAAGATCCAAGAGATACCATGTTTCTTACCAATAATTTTCCCCAAGGAATGAATGGCTAACCTATGGCAAGGGAATTCTCACCCTCTCAAGTGTGGGTCAACTATAAATCAAACAATTGCTATGCATTTCTAGGAGTTGATATCACATGTATGATTAATGCAATAGTGGATGTCTCATCGTGCACAAACGGTTATGTTTCGAAATCAGTCTATGTGCTAGTACGCAAACAATCTTTCCATGAATTCCAACTAATACGCATATGCTTCATTGCAAGAATCTAGCACAAAGGCAAACCTTGTGCTACTAGATCCCTAATTTCCAAATAAACCGTTTCCTAAATGCTATGCATAGAAAAACCAATTAGAATTTGTATTATTTCAGCCCTCAAACTGTTGCACAAAATTCTATTCCCCCTTACCGTTTAAGTTTTGCTTCATTGCATAAGTATATAGAGGTTGTTTTGTCATGATTTAGTGTATAAAGAGCAATAAATCACACAATATAACAAAAAGATAGGGAAAATTGAGGCCAAATCTCATGCTTTGCCCCACCATACATCCACAACCACTTATTATAATTTTTTGTATTTTTGTAAGGCATATTCATATTTTTCCTCTTATTTCCTTCCATTTTTCTCTATTTTGATCTATTTTTCCAATTAAAAATTGATATATTTTCAGAGTTGTGGCTCTTGATTCTTAGAACAACAGAAATATAGATTTTATTAGCATTTTATCCCATGTGTATTGGTTTATCCCACTCGAAAACACCAAAAATCCCATTTTTCTCATAAAAACCTTGTTTTACAGGTTTCTAAAAATTATTTCCAGCATTTTAACTTTTTTTTCTGATGTTTTCATCATGGAAGCATAGAACAAATAGTGAACAACATTCCTACCAATTTTCACTCCATAAGAACAACATTGACTCAATCAAATGTAAAAAATAAGCATTTTTTCTTTGTAAAATAGAATTATCGGTTTTTCCCTTCTTTGTGGGTTTTAAAATCTGATGCAGGACTACAGATCAGCCCTCATTCAATGCTCAGCCCACCTCCAAATAGCAAACTCTAGCCCTCCACCAATCCGGGAGTGATTCGGTACCATGCCGGACAAGCGGTCTTCAATCGGTCTTAAATCCTCTTCATGGGCATGAACTGTCTCTTAAGGGGAGAGAGAGGGAGGAGAAAGAAAGACTGGTTTTCTATCTCAGCAACCGAGTAGCCAATGGAGGAGCGGAGATCGGCGATGGAGAGCGAAGATAGCAAGAAGATAATGCATCAGATCAATTGGGGGTGTTGCTTTTAGCCTGTCCAACCCCCCTCTTCATCAAGCGTGAAGATGGCATCTCCATTCTGATTAGCGCTGAAACCCCCCCCCCCCCCCCCCCCCAAACGAAATTCAAGAAATTAGGGGCCCCCAATAGGCATACCCCTTTGGCTCTCAAGATCATTTACACTTGGCCCACTTTGGCCTTGGCCTCTTGGGCACTCCCAATCGATCGTCGAGCCTCCGATTCGGCCTCCGAAAAATCCTAGGCATTTGTCTTGAAGTCCCCCACTATTGGGCATCTCCTAAAGTTTCTCTTAACATGTCGAAAAATTATGAAAATTCACTGACCACTGTCTAGTGGCTCTTTTAAGCACTTTTTTGGCATTGCCGCTTAAAATCGTATTGATTGTAGCCGCCTTCGAGAAGTCTATTTTTGCCCTAAAATTTGGAATTTTTGGCTATTTTTAAGCACTTCGTGGTGTCAAAAAATCATCTATTAAGAGTCTACCATCACAATTGTTTGCGAATTCCTCTTGCTCCATACCTTCAAGGGATAAGTTTCTCTTTGACATTTTAACCCTACAAAAACAAACAATTGCAAAATAGAATCCAATGAGCAAAAAAAAAAAAAAAGGTGGAAGATATAAATAAAAAATATGTGATATATGAAATGTGAAATGCCTTGCATGTAACAGAAAACACCAGCATGAAACTTGTGTTTCATAGGATAGCACTTGGGACAACTTGATTAACCATTAATTTTGATGAAATGCAATAAGAAGTCAAATAAATACTCATAGTGAGTATTTTACCCCAACCTTTCCAACAAAAACTCATTTTACTCTAGCCCTTCACTGAGAAGCTTATTTAGAATACAACAAGGTCTCCATCTCTAGCAACAATATCCAAGTAAGACTCAACTCTCCAAGGCAAAAACTTCATCAAGTCACAAGGTACGGATCAAAGAATCTACTCTTGTTGGTGTTTTGATACAAACCAATTAGATGAAATATGACTAGAGTGGTTAACTTTCTACATAGAGTACCATACTTGCATTTCATACATTTTAGTTTTCTTACTTGCTTGCATTGCCTTTTGTTGTGGAAATGCAAAACTATATGCTAACTTCATGTTGCAAGTGCACTATTTTTTTGTTTCATATGTTCTATTCAAACTTTGATGCATCTCATGTGAAACACCAATTTGAGAGTCCTTTTATTTGATATAGGGTTAATTTTCGTATCATATGTGATTGTGCATATGAGTAGTTGTATTGCCACATCTTTTTTTTTTTGCAATTGGTGTGTTAAGCTATGGCTAGGACTAAAGCTCCTGTAAGAAACTAGAAGAATGATCCTAAGGACATTACTAAGAAGATCCATCAATCCTCCAAGCCACCAAAAAAGCATAAGATGAGATTTTCACATGTTGTTAGATGTCTTAGAGAGATCAGAAATGCAACGAAGGCTCTTGATACTGCAGTTTCAAACTTGCCATTCCAAAGCATGGTTAGGGAGATATGTGAAAGGCATAGTCTCAATAGTTACAGGGATAAGAAGCGCCCTCAATTACATCTAGGAGGCTATAGAGGATTTCTTGATTGAGTTTTTCCAAGATGCATACGTCTGTGCTACCCATGCATATAGGGTGACCCTTGTGGATGGATAATAATATGATTATCTAAAGAAGATTGAGATATAGACTCTCCAAGGTTTTAGAGCCAATTCATCTTATAGATGAGAAGACATATAAAATTCCTCTTATATAAAATTTTCCCTATATATTCACTAGCTTATTGCTTTTACTAGGTGTACGATGCATGAACTCCCTTTTGATATAAAACACAAAATTGAGATTCTTCATCCTTCAATCTCTCGTTGCATGAGGCTAAGTGAGCTTAAAGCAAATGGATTTTACCATTGGCTTAATCAAATTTATTTTCATACCTTAGAGCTTGTTTTCATTATATACCATAGAAAATAAGTAGTTTGGCATTTTGTCTAGTTTCAAAAGTATTTATTATACTAAATTATGTGCCTGTGATTGTTTTGAAATCTCATTAGAGCCTAATTACCATAGATTGTATAGATAAATAGTAGTTTTTAATCAATTCTTTGAAAGGAATCCATGAAAATGATAAGATATAAGTTGAATAATAGAAGGCTCCTTAATCATTAGAACATTTATTTGTTGTAAATAATCTAACTTTTATTACTTTTTGATATAGAGTTTGACCATGCTAAAATCCTTGTTCAACAAGGTGATCCTATGAGCATGAGTAACGACAATGTAAGTTTCATTCATAAAGTCAATGAAAAAATCTTCAAATGCCTCTAATGAACAAGAAATCATTGCAAGCTACCATTTCTTATGAAGGCTAGATTCAGTGGACACTCTTAACATTTTGTTGGAAATATCCTTGACAACTCTAATGAAAGCTATCTTTGGAATTATATGCTCTATAGCTCTCTAGGCCTCCTTATCTCACTGAAACAATTCTACATATAATAGAACCTAGACCTCCTCTTTCTCTTTGTTGGCTTGGATGGCTCACCAACTGGAGCAAAAGAGGGCCTAGCTTGATCAATTGGTTGATCAAGTGCCTTGGGAGAGGTTGGAACCTTGCTAGTTGGAGGAGAGAATTGTCCACCAAGCTCAAATGAATTGATCATTAGCCAAAGGAATTGTTGTGACATGGCCTTGTGCACCTAGAGAAGACACATCCTCTGCATTGGATTGCTTTGATTCCATAGTTGGAGACTGAACAAAACCAAGTATCAAAGAGCACGAATGGAAGTCAACACCCTATAGGAAGTTGGAGAGACATAGGGTGGGTCATATTTAGATGCCTTGATTGCATGTTGTTGTTTAGTGTTGGTCATTATTTGGCATCCCTCTAGCTCCCATTATAGGCATAAAGCATACCATTTCTGTAAGAAGGAGGAGTCATGGTCTGTAAGCTGTTTCAACTTCTCAATTTCTTGGTTTATGGCCATGATCATGTTTATGACATAATGAGATGCTGCTTGACTGCTTGCTCTTGGGATATCTTAGTTGCAATTACCTTCTGAGGTGGTTCAAAGGCCTTAACGAATACAAATTCTGACTCCTCCCAAGAGCAAGGGAGTGTTTGTACTTCTGTTGCTATAGGTTCTTCCAAGAGGCCTAAGTTTAGTCGATCATAGCTTTTAGCCAAGGTCATGAAATTAGCGTCCAAGCATCGGAGGCAAGCAACCAAGTCATCTTCTGTATTTCTAGCTAAGTCTGCAGCCAAGGATAGAATTGATCATCGCTCATAAGAGGGTCAAAGGCCGGAGGGTGGTTGAGGCTTGACATGACTAGTGAGTTCAACAACTAATGGTTGCAGCTTGGTTTGCTCTTTAGGTTGGAGCTTGGCCTCATGTTTGATGGGTTTGGTGGTAGCTACGATTGTCATGCTACTAGATGCATTTAAGATTTGAGGGGTATCATCAATGCTAGAACTGGGCATTTTGTTAGTAGCAAGCTGCGATTTTGGATGATAGATTGGTTCAGGATCTGCTGAGCTAGGTATTGGAGGTTTTATGGAATTAGCGGCATGATTCTCTTGTGTTATGAGTGTCTCTTGCATGATGGTTCGTGTGGTCAAGCTTGAGGGTGGCATTTGTGTAGGGTCTTTGGTTGCTTTGGTTTTAGGCAGCCAAATCTAGGTGTTACCCAGATAGTAGCCTTGCACTTGCAATAAGACCTTGGGAACCCATTGCAGCTTGATTGTACGTTAGTGTTTATAGTTTTTTCTTGGCATCCTAGGTTCTGGGTGCAGATCATTAGCCTTGCAAGGCTGTGGGTTGCTATTCCTAGGCAGTGTTTTGTGTTTAGGTATCCATTTGAACTAGGGTTCGTGGGCTTTAGCATTGGTTCCAGTGGGTTGCTGGCATTGAGGCTTGGTGGGTTGCAAAGAGCCACAACCCCTCTCCTTAGTCTTGGTGGTGGGTTACTCTACCGGTGGCTTCGCGGTCTTGGAAAGAGTCGCGCCGCCCTTGCTGAAAGCTGTAATAATGCGAACGTTGCCCACGACTAGTGAATACACTCTACGACTAGTAGTCAACATTGCAATGAGCTTGCTTCTTGAAAGTTTATCCTAGCAACGATCCCCTACCTGCATTCTTAGTGTTGGGCAACACATAGAAGATTATCGGCACGCTTTCAGACTCCATAGAAACTACAACTTTGCACTTCCCTAACAGTGTGTAGGGTTGGTCTCCATAAGGGGTGAGATTAGCATTAGTGGGCTGCAACTGCGGGTTGCCAATTTGGCTCCAATGGTCATGAGTCAAGATATTAAAATCAACTCCTTCATCGATCAATGTGTTCATGGTGCATGTGTGTCTAGCAGTGATTGTCATGCATAGGTAAGCTGGTGGTACTGCTTCCTCATCCTCACCCTCCACCTCAGTGATAGTGGCTACTCGTACGTGGACAGGGGATGCTAGTGTTGGGGGCTCATGCAATGTGTGTGTGGGAGGGAAATACTTCTTTATGCGGCTACTATTGAAAAAGACTATGCCCTCACCCTCTAGGGTTTCGAGTTCTACGTTGCAAGCTTGGCTGATGGTTCGAACCTAAAAAGGTCCTAGACCTTGAAACTTTAGTTTTTGCTTACGTCCTTTGACTGGGTACAGTAGTACTAACTCACTTTGTTTGAAGGTGCGCTGCTTGATATGCTTGTCAAACTAGCTTTTGCGTCTTGCCTTCTCGCATATGGGTGCATGGGTGGCTATAAGTCGGGTTTCCGTTAAGCGTTCAAGTTCAATCAAGCATTCCATCCATGCCCCCTTCCCATCCCATCTTTCTTGAAGGGCTATCCTGAGGCTTGGTATGAAGAATTCTAAGGGAAGGATTGCCTCTGTACCATATGTCAATCTAAAGGGGTTTTGTCCCTACAACCATCTTGTAAGCCGTGTGGTAGGCCCACAAGGCCGCCATCAGCTTGTTATCCCAATCGCTACGTGAAGCAGAGATGACTTTGGTCAGGACATTTACTAGGATTTTATTTGTTAATTCAGCTTGATCGTTTGCATGTGGGTAATAAGGTGAGGATTTTTGATGGATGATTAGGGTGAGCTATCACTTTGTTGATGAAGTGTGTGCCTTGGTCATTAACTAGTTCAATGGGGCAGTTGAATCGTGAGATCACTTTCTCCCATAGGAACTTAGCAGTGGTTCGAGCATCATTCTTTCTCATAGCTCATGCTTATGTCCATTTTGTCAGATAATCAGTAGAATGGTGTATTTGGCTTGTGAATACTGTGCTACAGGACTAATGGGTTTGATGAAGTCAATCCCCCATTTCTTGAAGGGTTGTCGTGTGATAATTGGGGTTAGCTCCATGTGATCCTTACGAATCAAAACTTTAGTCCTTTGGCACTCATCACAATGTTTCACAATTTGTGCTCCATCTCGAAACAGGGTGGGCCACCACAGCTGGGACTGCAACACCTTGCAGGCTATCACATCTTCGCTGAAATGTCCTCCTGTGATTCCACTGTGTGCCTCTGTGAGCAGGTCATGGATATCGTGCTCACACATGCATCTGCACAGTAACCTATCTTGCCCTAGCCTGTAAAGTTGGCCAGCTAATCAACTTATCGGGTTGGATTTTCAAGATGAGCCGCCTGAGTCGGGCCTTTTCTATTGGTCGTTCCAGTAGTCTGTGTGTTCAAGTACTTGAACTATGTCATCTGCCCAATATGGCATCATGTCAGCTCTAAACAAATCTTTTTCACTGGATAAGCGGAATAGATGCACGTCTGGCAGTTCGTCCACAATGCCTTGTCCAGCTACTTCTTCCATGGGGATGCGAGAGAAATGGTCAGCCATGTAATGGTGTTTCCCTTTACACATCATCACGGAGAAATCAAACTCCAAAAGTAGAAGAAGCCATCTAGCAATGCATCTTGTAGCACATGGTTTGTTAACTAGACACAACAAGGCTTGATGGTCAACAAAGAAAGTAAAAGGCGTAACTAGGAGATAATGTCAAAATTTCTTTACGGAAAACACCATGGCCAAGCCCTCTCTCCCCGTTTTCGAGTAATTCATTTCAGTCTCAGTGAGTTGTTTGCTAGCAAAGCTCACTGGATAGTCCAGGTTGTGTTTATCAGGTTGGCACAACACAACTCCTATAGTAAATTTTGAAGCGTCATGCACGTGAAACATGAGTGTCCAATCTGGGGCTCGTAGTATCGGTGCTGTAGTTAGAGCCTATTTTAGTTCCTCATATGCGCATTGGCATTCCTTGGTCCATTTGAATATAATCAACAACCTGTATAGAGGTCTAGCAATCAATGCATAGTTAACACAAACCGTCGATAATACCTTGTATGCCCTAAAAAGCATTGAACACCCTTGGAATCAGTTGGGAGTGGAAGATCGACAATGACCTTGATCTTTGAGAAATCTATGGCAATGCCATTCTTTGACACCATGTGTCCTAGGATACATCCATGCTTCACCTAGAACTGGCACTTCAAGGGTTTCAATGATGAGAGGTGGTATAGTCGACATCGTTCAAAGACCACTTGGAGCCTCTCTAAGTGTTCTCGCCAAGTAGAGTGAACATACAAGTCGTCCACAAAGACCTCTAACTCCTTCCTCAGCATGTCTTTGAATATTTTACACATCAGTTTGGAAAGTGGCTAGGGCATTAGTTAATCAAAAGGCATGACTGTGTAGGCAAAGACTCCCCATTCAGTTTTCGAATGCAGTTTTATGTCTATCATTAGGGTGCACTTGCATCTGATTGTATCTAGAGAAACCGTCGAGAAAATTGTAGGCCTCTTTGCTAGCCACTCTCTCGAGCATGTGCTTGATATATGGCAGTGGGTAATTATCTCTCTTTGTAGTTGCGTTTACCTTCTTGTAATTGACACACACTCTAATCTTTCCATTCTTCTTTAATACGATAACTATGGAGGAAACCCAATCAATGTGTTAAATTTTGTAGATGAATCTTACTCTCATTAGCTTGTCGTTTTCTTCCTTGACAGCATGGGCGTGCTTTGGATTCATGGAATATGGTCATTGTTTGACCGGTGTTGTCTCCGGTGTCATGGGTATGTTTTGAGTCACCACACTCGGGTCTATCCCTTTGAGCTCTTCTAGGGACCAAGCAAAGATGTCTATATACTCTCGCAAGAGAGTAATGAGACTTACTTCATCTTGCTCAGCCAAGTCATCGGCTATAAAGAAAGTTGTGGGGTCTCTCTCTCCCTAGCTAAATTGACCTCTTTGACATTGGCGAGTCCCTCGATTGGTTCGCTTGCTTGCCCTTGTTGTTTCGCTCCCAACAAGATCACCACCCTATCTCCCTCTTTGAAATTCGTGAATCATTTTGGTAAGTCTTGTGGTTTTCGTTGTTCTTATGTTCGCATTTCATTCCTCAGTGTTCATCGTTTCTCCCTTACCCGTCGACGTCGTAGGTGGATGGGTAGGTCCCCCTTAGTGCATCCAATCTTGGGAGGCCGAGGTATTTTAGGGTCACTATTTGAGTTGACTTTTGATTCATAATCAAACTCTCCATCTTTGCTAGAAGAGGGGCTATCTCTTGGTGGTCGTAGCTCAAAAGGTGAGTCCATTTGCAGCAATGGTGCATCACTCGGTTGGGATAGGCCTGTAGGCCTACCTGCTCATTGTTGATTGCACTAGTGTGCTCCAACCAAGTTTGATCATAGTCCTCGCGTTTGACTCTTTTCTCTACTCTAAGTGCACTCTGCTTGCGTGGTCTAGGTTCTACTCGTATTTGTTTGATTATACGCCCCCTAGTGTTGTACTCTAGAGTATCGATTTTCCTTTCACTCTCATCACTGAAGGAACATCAATCCTCATATTCGCCGTTAGAGATGTCTTTGTCCGGTTGCTCCTCATTATCTTGGTTCTGACAATTCTCTTCTTGTTGGTCGAGGATTAAGGCCCAATTGTACTTCAAGTTTAAATCGTGTACCTTGGACCATTGCCATTCAGTCTCATCCAAGATGTCTTGGAGTGGCTTAAGATTCATTGCTGGATTGCTAGCCAACTTGTTGATTAAGTACCCTAGGATCTCCAGGAGCTCTCATCTATTGTTTGGGACTTGGAATGCAACATGATTTTGTCTTCCATGTAGGCTCCTGGTCATCATGTAGACTGGCACTGAAGGTGTATCCTTGGGCTTACCAGTTGCCTTGATGGCATGTTCGTACTCCTCAATGTCTGAGAACGGTAGATCAATGTTAGCAAGAACATGCATCCAGTTTCGCTCATCCTCAAGGCATGGGATATACTTGGTAAGTGCTCCATAGGATCCCCTAGTCTGCTATCCATCGCCCTTCAGCATGGTGGAGATGGCATCTAGGTCGACTGGCATAGTCTTCCAAGTGTCCATGTCTACTCTTACAGCCTTTATTTGATTGCCTAAGAAGATAAGACCGTTGTCCTAGTCTTCTATGACTCTAAGTTGCGCATCCAAGGTCAGCCTAGCAGGATGTCGTAGTCCACTCCCTTCATGACTATGAAGTCAACCAAGAATTGAAAGCTTGTAATCTTCACTAGCCAATTTTTCAACACTCCAAATGGTTTCACCTTCATTCTATTAGCCAACATGACGTTGAACCTAACAGTCTTGACCGATGGGTTACCCCAGATCTAGAGTATTGCATGGCACACTCACTTCTACCCCTGTGTCTACAATCCCCTTTCTTGTGGCATCCCCCAGAGCTAGGACTCGCAATACTGCATGCATTTCTATGCCTTCCCAAAAAGCATTGACGTGCAAGGATTTAGGCATGGAATGCAGTGTCAAACTCGGTATTTGAGTCATGCTTAGGCAGGTCTGTGGTAATTGGCTTATTTGGTTCTTTGACCCACTGTGTCAACTCTAGCCATAGCGTTGGATGCTGCCTAAGAAGGTTGCCCAAGCTTAGACTTACAGAGGTGATCACCATTGTATTGAGGAGATTGCTAGTCTTGATTTTGGTCGTGGTAGAGATATTGGCACACTCATACTTGAGAGATCATTGATCTCATCTTCTAGTATGGGCTCAACGTCTTTTAGGTGCTCCTAGGCCTCTTTCACCCATCCTTTCACCTTCTCAATGGCTAGTGCTTCGGGTTGGGGTACTCCCCAACCTTAGCACTTCCCCTTTTAGCCATCCCGTGGAGCCGACGTTTCTTCCTTTGCATCAATGACTTTCCTCCCTTTGGTAGTGTTGTGGCAGTTCCAATTTTGAGGGTGACCTTAGCGTTTGGTCTTTTCTTCCTTTCTCTCCTACACTTCTTTCCAACTGATGTTGCGTCAAGGTTGCTGGGCCTTGGCAGTGATATGCTGGCCTGATTCGTCTACACGTGGGTCATGACATGCAACGGGATAGGAGTGGCCTCCCCATCGAGGGTGTCAACGCCGAATAACCCCAACGGAACCGATGGTTCATTTCCCGAACTAGAGGATGGTCTTCGCCTAGGGAAATTGACAAAGAGATGAGTGATTCCACACTCAATGTATTGCAGGTCAGCCTTATCTCTATTTGCTTGCTTCCTCTTAGGGCAATGCAAATAAATGTGTCTTGGGTGACCACAACTCCAACAAACGATTTGATCTTAGGTTTGTGCTCTTGGGCCTCTACCTCTCCCCCTCCCTAATGCCATCACAGGCAATGGTCGGTAGTCCATAAGGACTGCATTGCCTTTCTCATCGTATGACACGTATGCGTTTATATAAGGCTCATCGTCGCTAGGCTCGTTCACATAGTGGACCGGAGTATCACTCGGTGGGTGGGTCACATAGGGTCCAAGTGGTCTAGGGATACATGTAGGATTTATTTCCATCCCAGGGATGGGTGGCTTAGCATCATTAAGTGTTGGGAGAGTCAATGGGACTCCCCTTCCAAAGAAGTTCCGATGGCTTGTTCACAAGGTAGGGTTGAGCATAAGGCTGCGAGTATGGGAGTCTCTAAGGTAATCGACACTGCATGGTGACATGGCCGAACCTACCACAATTAGCGCAAGGTCGTGACCTAGGGTCCTAACACTTAGCTGGCAAGTGGTTTCCGCCACAATGCAAACATTGGACATGTGGGCGCGTTGGTCGTCTCATCATCTCTTGTAATTTGGTTATGTCCATCCTCATCTTTGCTAGCTCTTATCTAGAGTCAGTGCCCTTCCCTTTGTCCTGCGTGCTTGGGTCTGCTCTCTCACTCGGTATTGAGGCCCTCTTGGAACCCCTGGTATTGGACTCTGTCAAGAATCACGTGGTGGAGGGGGTTGCTCAAGATGCTGCGCCGAACACACACAGAATGCACAAGGAGAAGCTCACTCAAGAGACAAGAAGAGAGATGGAGGCCAAAACGTTTTCTTGCTGATTTCTTCTTCTTCTTCCACACTCTTTACAATGTACACAAAGTATAGATAAGATACAACATAAAAGGAAAGTGGCCTACTAAGTCAAACAATGCATAACCGACTACACTAGTCGACTGGCGCTATAACTATGCCAGCTGTAAATAGGTGTAACGACCTGAATATAATAAGTAATGAGTCAGTGGCCATGTGAGATGCATAATGACCACCGACGTGCTAGGTGTAGACATGTGGACCCATCTAACCAGGTGGTCCATCATCAATGTCCGCATGTGTTGAGCTTGTCATCTCAACACTCCCCCTCAAGCTCAACTGCATCTCTGCAACTCCAAGTAAGCTTCGAAACTTTTAAAGCTTCTCTGTACCCAATGCCTTTGTGAAGATGTCAGCTATCTGATCCTGTGTGCTGACATACACCAAGTCAATCTCACCTGCTAGTACCTTCTCTCTCACAAAGTGGTAGTGTACCTCAATATGTTTTGTCCTGGCATGGAACACAGGGTTCCTAGTCAACTGTATATTGCTCATATTGTCACAATAAATGACAACTGGACCTTCCACCTGCACATCCAAATCAGCCAATAACTTTTGTACCCATACTACCTCACATGCTGCAATAGCAGCACCTCTATACTCAGCCTCTGTACTCAACAAAGCAACTGTAGATTGCTTTTTGCTGCTCCAAGCAACTGCTGCACTACCAAGAGAGAACATGTATCCACTGGTAGATCTTCTATCAGACATACTACCAGCCCAATCTGCATCTGTGTATCCAAATACCTATACATCTGTACATGCCTCATAGAAAAGTCCATAATGTAATGTGGACTTCACATATCTCAATATGCGTCTGACTGCATCCAAGTGTGGCTTTCTAGGTACTTGCATAAACTGACTCACAAGACCAACAACGTAGCTCAAGTCTGGCCTTGTAATGGTCATGTAGATCAAACTCCCCACTATTCTTCTGAACATAGTAGGGTCTTCTATCTCATCTCCAACATCAACACTTAGCTTTACATTCTGCTCCAACGGGACTGAAAGTGGCTTGCATGCTGTCATACCATACTTGGACAACATATCCAAGCCATACTGTCTTTGGGACAGCCATATACCATCATCACATATGATCACCTCAATGCCAAGGAAGTACCTTAGCTCACCTAGATCCTTCACCTCAAACTTCATCTTCAAACAGCCCTTGACTTCAGCAATCCCAGTATCACTATCACCTGTAATAATCAAGTCATCCACATAGATGACTATGATGACTAAACCTGCATCTCCCTTTCTCACATAAAGTGAGTGATCAGCATCAGAAACATAAAAACCAATATTGACAAGATACTCTCTAATCTTGTCAAACCATGGTCTAGGTGCTTGCTTGAGCCCATAGAGTGCCTTCTTCAACCTGCACACATACGTGGGATGCTCTAAATCTTCATAACCTGCTGGCTGATCCATATACACTTCTTCCTGCAAATCACCATGCAAGAAGGCATTCTTTACATCCATTTGCTGCAACCTCCAACCTTTGGCTGCTGCCAAAGCAATCACACATCTGACAGTTGCCATCCTAGCAACTGGACTGAAGGTTTCATCATAATCTATGCCATATGTTTGAGCATAGCCTTTTGCAACCAGCCTAGCTTTGTACCTGCTAATAGAACCATCTCCGTTGTGCTTAATCTTATAAACCCATTTACATCCAATAGCTTTCTTTCCCTTTGGCAATGATACTAGATCCCAAGTCTTATTGGCCTCTAATGCAGCCATCTCCTCATCCATTGCTGCATCCCAATGAGCATGACCAACAGCCTCCTCAAAACATGTAGGCTCAACATCCTCAACTAGTTTCACCATATAAGCATAATGGTGAGCTGCATAACCTTCAAAACCAAATCTTTTAACAGGGTATCTCACCCTGCTAGACCTGCGTACCACTGGATCACTCAATGGAGTCTTTGCATCAGTGCATGCTCTCTGCACACCTGGAGTCCTCACTGAAGGAATGCCAAGCTCATCATCTAAGCTCTCTGAGCCACTGGAGTCTCCATCAAGAACTGCATCAATGCCTTCTGACACTTTATTCTTTCCTTTGTCTTTACCTGTAGTGCTACTAGATGCACATGAAGATATAGAGGTACTCCTTAGTCTCCCAGACCAAGGACTACTAAATGATGTCTTTGGTCCACTAAGAGTCCGTGATTCTTGCTTTTCAGCCTGCACATGAGTGTCATGATCATCATCAACATCCAATGCATCACCACTAGATGCATACCAGCTGCTCATTTCATCAAAGATGACATCCCTGCTCACTCTGAACTTACATGTGACAGGGTTGTAACAGCGATACCCTTTCTGCTCTAAAGAGTATCCAATAAAGACACACTTTTCAGCCTTTGGATCCAGTTTCTTTCACAACTCATCTGGCACATGAACATACGCAATGCAGCCAAATACTTTCAAGTGTGAAACATTAGGCTTCTTACCTGTAAAACATTCTTCGGGGGTCATACCATGAACTGCAGCTGTGGGAGTTCTGTTCATAATATAAACAGCAGTATGAACAGCCTCAGACCAAAAATGCTTGGGCATATTCTTTTCAGCCATCAAGGCACGTGCAACTTCTGCAATATGCCTGTTTTTCCTTTCTGCAACCCCATTTTGCTGTGGGGTATACCTGCATGTGAACTGTCTCTTTATCCCACGAGACTTCAGAAAATCACTGAACTCATTTGAGAGGTACTCTCCCCCTCCATCTGACCTCAGGCACTTTACTTTCAAGCCTGTTTCTCTTTCAACTGCAGCCTTGAAGGTTCTAAAGTGCTCAAACGCTTCACTCTTTTCCTTCATAAAATATACCCACAGCTTTCTAGAACAATCATCAATGAATGTGACAAAGTATGAACTGCCTCCAAGAGATACATTTTGTGTAGGCCCCCAAATGTCTGTATGTACAACATCAAGAATATTTCTGCTTACATCTCTATCATGTGAAAAGGGTTGTCTTGCCTGCTTACCAAACTGACATGTTTCACATACCTTCTGAAATTCTGCAACTCTAAATGTAGGCAAACCTGTAACCAACCCTTTGGACTGCATTAGTTTCAGCCTTTGTACATTTGCATGTCCAATGCGTTTGTGCCAAATTTCAATGTCTGCAACAACACCTTTTCCTTTGGCATACATAGCAGCATTCATAGTAGGAATTCTGGCATCTAGAGTGAACATACGTCCAACTCTACTTCCCTTTGCTACCAACCTGCACTTGTCATTGAAGTATTCTACAAAGCAGCCTTTTGCATTAAATCTGACTTGCAGCCCTTGCTCTACCATTTAACCGACTGACACCAAGTTCTTTGTAATAGATGGCACATGCAATACATCTGAAAGACTCTTTGTCTTACCATCATGCAAGGACAAGGGAACTTTTCCAATGTGTGAAATTGGGTGGCATGAGTCATCACCCGTCTGCACATAACCTGCATTTTGCAAATCTTGCATCTCTCCAAACCATTTTACATGGCCGGTCATATGATTGGATGCACCTGAATCAACATACCAAACATCTTCATGTGTTTCCTTTCCTGTAACAGCATTCAGCATATGCTGCATAACAAATAGACGTTCATTTTTTGTCTTCATTCTGTCGTGAAGACGATGCATAGTTTCCTTGCTGCAACTTACCACTCCGAATATCATCTTTCTTGTCATAACATTGGGCTGCAATATGACCTGTTTTGCCACAGTAGTGACACACAATACCAGAGTTGTTAGAACCTCTGTTCTGCCATCCACCTCTTCCTCTAAAGCTCCCCTTGCCTCTAAAGTTACCACGACCTCCTGAAACCTGCATATCGCCAAATTGCTGATTCAATCTGTTTTGCTGGTTGTCACTACCACGTCTTGTACCACGGCCTCTTGAAGAGAACCTGCCACGTCCCCTTCCTGAACTGGAGTAGAAAGCTTGGACCTGTTCCTTACTTCTTTCAGATGTCTCACTCTGCATGTTGATCTCTTCAGTGATCATAAGGGAGACCAACTCATCGAAATCTGGAAATGGCTTTCTGACATATACAGAAGTTACAAAAGACTTCCAAGCCTTTTCATTGTTAAGTCCACCCAAGGTAGACGACACCAAATCATCATCATCAGGCATTGCATCAATCGCTGCCAATGCATCTGCAATGCTTCTTACCTTTAGTGCATACTCATTGATAGATATCTTCCCGTTCTTTAATGTATTCAACTCTTGCTTGAGTTGAATCTTTCGTGCCTTTGTATTTACAGAAAACATACTTTCAAGTATGGTCCAAGCTACATATGAATTCTCTGCATTTCTAATGTGTCCCAGCATATTATTGTCAATTACTGCAGACAACCAATACATGACCTTTTTATCCTTTGCATTCCATTCCTTCCGTGCCTTTGTCTCTTCTGCAGTTGGAGGATCACTCATCTCCGGTTCCTTTTCTTCACCTGAAACAAACTCGTAGAGGCCTTTTCCAATAAGGAAGTTCGTGACACGGAACTTCCATGAAGGGTAGTTGTTCTTGTCGAGCTTCTCAATGATAGGGCTTCCACTGTTCTCTGCCATTATCACAAGAATAATACTAAACAGCAAGCAAATCTTCTGCAATCCTCGACCTGTAGTGCACAGCAATACACTAGACAGCCTTTTTCACTGTCTGCTCAACAATACATGCAATCTGCAACCTGTTTGCAGATAAACCTTGTGTTTACTCACTGGTAAACACCTTTAATCTTACAGATCTGAAATCTGTAGCCTGCGCACCCACTGTCGGGCGATACAGCTGAAATCACAGCGTACCCTGAAACTGCTGTCCGCAACCTTGCGGCTCTAAAACGGGCCCTGAAACGGCCTCAAATGCCCAAAATAATTGCGAATAAGCCCTAAAGGGCTTTTTTGCAGAATATACAGTGCTCTTCGCGCACGCCAAATCTCACTGCAATATGAGATTTTTGTGGCCTACTAAGTCAAACAATGCATAACCGACTACACTAGTCGACTGGCGCTATAACTATGCCAGCTGTAAATAGGTGTAACGATCTGAATATAATAAGTAATGAGTCAGTGGCCATGTGAGATGCATAATGACCACCGACATGCTAGGTGTAGACATGTGGACCCATCTAACCAGGCGGTCCATCATCAATGTCCGCATGTGTTGAGCTTGTCATCTCAACAGACTCTTCTCGATTCAAGCCTCTAGAGCTTTTTTCCTTGAGCTCGTCGTCCACTCTAATAGCTTCCTCAAAGACCCTTGCCAGTGCGTCTCACTGTAAGCTCAAGTTGCCGGCCAAGGCTTGTAGAGCTCTTCACTTTGTATACCGTTGATGAATACCGTGGATACTACTCTTTCGGTTGGTCTCTCGCCCATTGGGATTCTCTTAAAGAGGCTCCTCACATGGGTTACATAATCTCAAATGTTCTCTTTCTCTCTCTGCTTGACGTTCATGAGTTGCACTAGCAAGTTATCAGAGTACCCAAGTTCTGAAAATCTCTTAATAAAGAGATTTTTAAAACCATTGAAATTGGCACGCTCCGCAGCATCTAGACTTGTGTACTAGGTCCATTGACCCTTGTTACCTAAGCACAGTCTGAAGGCTTGGGAGTGTTGAGTAGGATTAGTGAGGTTGTTGGCCTTGTAGACCTACTCAAACTACTCCACAAAGCTGTATGGATCATCCGTTGCTTGGTATTTATCTAGTTGCTTTGCTACCACGGGGATTTTTGATTGGCTCTTAGAGCCTTGGTTAACTTCCAACCCTGTCACCAGCGATGTTGCCAATGCTGCAGCGCTTTATTCTACGGCCGTGTTATCTAGCAACCACTTTGTCAAGAGCTCACTGAGCGTGAGGTCTCCTTCTAGCGCTCTCTTGCTCTCTGACTATTTTTTGCCTGCTAAGGCTAGCACTCTGTGGATCTCTCACATTTCTAAGCTCTCGCATAAGTTTCTAGTTTGCTGACCTTGGTTCTACGTGGCTAGGCTTTGCAGAGCCCTACGTGCCAGCTTCCTCTCCTCCTCGAGATTTTCTATGATGTCTTTACAGGTCTACCTCTACATGTCTACCGTGATATTCTAGACGGGTTTGAGCATCGTATTTGTTCACTAACTACTGATAGCCTCAAGAAAGACTCCTAGGTCAAGCTCCTTGTTGTTCCTACGGGCTAAGCTTTCCTCTTCCATGTCCAAGGCTTCTTGTTTTGCCAAGTTGTCAATCAAGTTGATAAGATTGGGCAGATCCACTTCCGCAATAGTGTGCATCTGGTTTTTCAGCTATGTTCCTCACTTGGTCCTACTTTTGGGGATTCGATCACTTGCCTATGTCTTTGGGTCTTCTTCTACCTGGTGGGTTTCTTCAAGTTCTTAAGTCTGGGTGGGTTCCTTGTTAATTATAACTAATCCTCAACTTAACCTCACTCTGTGGGTGTGTGCATGTCTGTGCTCGTTTTCGTGCACTGTGTGAAATCAAGATTTAGCCCTTTTCAAGTGTGCTTTGAGTGATGGAAATTAGAGTGAGTGAGAAAACAAAGTGTGTGTAGCTCTCGACGCTCTACGGGTTGGCTTGATGGGGTCGTGTATTTGGTTCCTAGCTATTCTTGCTAGCTTCTCAAGTTTTTTTGCTACGCTATCCCGTTTGGCTCATCCAGGGTCCAATTGGGGTCTTGCAATCAGCCCACAACACGACACCCTTTCAGACTGTTCGGCCACAATTTCTAGGTTTGTAACTACTTGTGAGACGTTCAAAGGGTTCTTCTAATGCTCACACTTCTCGTTAGTCGGGGTTTGTAAAATTCCCAGTTTTTCCTTCTCAGGTTGTGTTTTACCAGTGTTCGATTTTGAAAATCGGAAGCGGTCGGGTCCGATTCTCACAATCGGATAGGTGTGTCTGATTGGATAGCTCGAGTTGGTCCAATTGGGTTATGTCCAATTCTCGGAATCGGACAGGGGTGCTTGGTTTGATTTGAAGGTATGTTTGATCCGACAGGTCTGTTGGTCCGATTCTGTGGTCCGATTGTTGTGATCGGATGGGTCGAGCATCTGATCAGACGAAGTGATGTTTGATTTCTTCTCATCCGATTCTCGAAATTGGATGGAAGTGGTGAATCTAATTTGGAGTTGATCCGATTTTCAAAATCAAATAAGTGTGTGTCAAATCGGACCCAGTGTGTCCGAGTCCGATTCTAGGAATCAGACGTGTTTGTTGGTCTAATTCTAGGAATCGAACACGGCGGAAAGCATCCGATTCTGCAGGTCGAAGTGCACGTCGATTACATTTTTGCCAAAAATCCTCACTTAAATGTTGCTAGCATCTACAAGGACTTCTAGGAATCAAGGACTGTAGGCCAAGGGCATCCTATACCTCAATCTCACTGAAAGCCCCAATATGCTCCAATAGATGTGATGTAGGCCAAGACCTATAAGCTCTCTCTCTCTTCCTCACAAAGCCAGAATTGTAATTGAGGTTTTCCTTGGTCACCCAGGACCTTAAGGCCTCACTGACCAGTGCCTGAGGTAAAGTAAAGTGCTTGAGGTCAAATGGAGAGGGAGAGTATCTCTCAAATGAGTTCAGTGATTTTCTGAGGTCTCATGGGATAAAGAGATAGTTCACATGCACATATACCCCAATCACTCCACCTTCAACTCTGAAACATCTGAGCACTCTTTTTTTTCCATTTTTCCCTGTTATTGCCCTGTCCATGATTGTTTTACAGCAGTGAACTTCAAGCTTCCCACTTTGATTTCTCCTTCCTATCCTACTCTAAATGCAACAAAAATCAAAAGCAAGGTACTGAATTGATTCCTTCTACTCAACTAATCATCAACAACCAAAAATGCTTACTTGTAGCACGGTTTAAAACCCAATACCTCCTATCTATCTCAAGCTCCGATTTGAGGATGAAACCCTTACTTTGATGCTCGATTATTTGAAGCACGCAAGTGCTCAAGCTTGAATCCGTTGTCTCGACAACGGAACCAAAATGTAGAGGTGTCAACCGCCAAGACACACAGATTGCTTATTGTTCAAGAGTTTCAAGTGAGAACTAATGGCTACCTCTCACATAGCCGACATGCCATCCCTCTCTACGAGTGTAGTGAGCTTACCTTGATGCCTGATTGAGTTGTTTCCTCTCTCAAGCACTCTAATAGCTCCACGATTCTTGATGGAAGCTCAAGTATCCTCAAGCCTCCACCTCTAAGCTCCATTCTCCATAGTCGCACGTAAGAGAAGAGAAGAGGAGAGAAGAAGAAGAGAGGAGATGGTGGAGAGCTTCACTTTCTTTAACTCTCACCCTCACACACTCACTCCCGCACACTCCCACACTCCCTCCCTCAAGCACATACAAGCAAGCAAAGAGAAGAGAAGAAGGCGAGTCTCTTGTTGCCACACACCAACAAAGAATGAGCTCTCATTAATCTTTTGAACTTTATATACAAAGCCCTAAATCCCTTTTGGGTGGTCACCCCCTTTTTACATGGTCGACAGACCATTTTTTCCACTGTTCTCTTATCTTCTTAGCTTCCTTTCTACTACCCATCTACCTTTAAAATTTGCATGGGTCAGAGCCCAACACTCTTAAAATAAATCAAGATGTGCCTTGCAGTATTTAATGAAAGTATTGACTTGCACTTTTTCTTGTGCACCTCTCCTCGATTTAGGACTTTTTCACATTTCTTGTGTTTCTCAATTTTTCTTGGCATGCCAGCTTCATTTTCCGTGCCTTCATCCTCCATTCCGCTTTTGCCTTAGCCTTGTCTTTTGCTTTAGATTTTCTAGATTTTCAACCTTGTTTGTTGTCTGAGGGTTAACAACTCTGTTCGAGACTTGGAAAGGGGTGTCCAGAGCTCCACATGACCCACAAGCTGCCTAGGAGTGAAATATCATACTCATGGTTTGGCATTTTCACCGCTTGACCTTCGGTCCATGTATCGGGCAATGCCCTTCTCGGGTTAATCCGTAGTGCGATCTTAGAGATGATCCACCCGTGTAAAATATTCTTCCTTAATTAATCCAGTTAAGAATCAAGCACAATCAAGGTAGTCAGTCCTAATATCATTTTCCAAGAAAATATTCATTTATCCTTATGGCAATTTATCGTCATAGACCCCTGCCATGAATTTACCATCAATCACAAGCATTTGGAATAATCATCCAAACCACAATCCAACAATCAAATGAATGTAAAAGCATTTAGGATGTTGTTAGATCAACTAACAAAACCAATTGTATTTTTCCCAAACAATACAAGAATAGATGCGATAACAATTCCATTGTATCCTCGCTCTCCCCCTTGCGATCAAAGAGTGATTCTATGCAAAATTAACTTAACACTTATATGCACAATTCTTAATGTCATTCTTTTTATGATTATGCCATTCATAACCCCTGATCGATTCTTCCTTGTAATTGCTCTATCAACAAATAAGCCATATGCAACTAGGTGCAATTAACTTCCCTTGATACATGCACTTCGCAAACTCCATCTTTCAAATATTTGCAATGAATTTATCGTTTTCAATAATCCATTCTTGTGTAGCATAGTACGGGACTTAATGTATCTTGTGCAGGAATCAAAGCAAGCAACTAACAACTTACAAATGTATTATTTATATCTGGTAGCATAGTTGTATTGGGGGTGATACCCTTGACCGTAGCTTCGTTGTTGGTTGCAGGATTGCCATCCGCATGCGACATCCTTCGCTTGGGGGTCATCATCCGCAAGTAGATTCAAGAGATAAAGGAGGAATGAATTTGAGATGGGAGAGCATAAGAGAAGATGGCTTAGTCAAAGACCGAGATAGGGGGAATTGAGCTAACTCTCTCCCTTGCAGCCTCTCAGGGTAACCCTCTCTCTCTCTCTCTCTCTCTCTCTCTCTCTCTCTCTCTCTCTCTCTCTCTCTCTCTCTCTCTCTCTCTCTCTCTCTCTCTCTCTCTCTCGCAGCCTCTCGGAGTCTCATTGTGCTTCCTTGTACCTCTCTAACTGCTCCCTATACCTCATATTTATAGCTAAATAAGAGAAGAGGGGTTGTGACTGAGAAGAAGAGCTCTTTGTGGAAGGGATCTTGGAAAAATCAGTTATGATGCTCAAATCGTAAATATTATGGTTCCATTGGCTCCAAAAGGGGGGTAAAACCCCAAGACACTTGTTTAGAAATCTTTCAAATCGCTCCTTCTTTTTCTCCCTGTTCGAAGTGCTATTTATTGCTTGCAAACTGCGATTGTGGCGCACGTGATTTTGCCAATCCTTCTTTTTTTGTATTAAATCTCCAAAACAAGCTGAAAAACCCACTTGTTTTTTTTTTAACATAACATCTTGTTTTAGAAATATCCATAGCTTTTTAGAATATTTATAATAAGTAATATCTAAAATATCTTAAATATGCTAGTTTTGCCCAAAAATCTAATGTTTTTGGACCATCCATACTGTACACATTAACACTAGTGATTAATATAGCTCATAACTCTCGTTCACATTGTAACTTCCATGAAGGGTGGCTATGGTTCTTGTCAATCCGAGAAAAATGTCAAATTAGGACTAAATTTTTAAATATATTTTTAATTAAATAAAAATTATTAGTTATTAACGTTAATTAGTTTTTTCTTTAGTTAGTAATCTTACTAACTTATTAATTGACTAATTAACTTTTGAGCTAACCAACTAACTTTTAATTGCGTGGAAATATTACAATGGTGGCTAAGGAGGAGAGTTTGAAGGCCAAGAGGAGGGTGAGGGGTAAAGCTGAAGGGTGAGAGGCAAGAAGAGGCCAAAGGTTTATTGCTTGTACAAGTACAAATTATGCAAGTTGTTCAAGTAGAGAGAGGGATGGAGTCTAGCTCTAAAATGGAAACCTAGGGCAAATAGAGCACAATCTATGTGTGAGAGGTGCACATAGTATGGTAGAATGCCATTGGTGCTCTATTCTTAGGTTGAGGATCTAAAAGAATCAATGCTTTACAAGCATCATGGCTTATTTTTTGTGTCATTGGCTGGTAGCAAGATAATAGTCTCCACTTTGAACCTTTTTTTTCTCCCAAATTTATTTTTAAGTAAATTTTAAAATAAATAACCAATCCATTAAAAAATAGGATATGATGTCTCTTGAAACACATTAGTCACATTATGCATCACATTACTATGTAGCAGTTTGATTAAAATTTTGTGCATGACTTCTCTTTAAATGAATGTGGACTAATGTATCTATTTTTTTGTCCCAGAAACTGGCCCAAATGATAGGCACACATTGTACCTATTATTTACCTAATAATATATGAGCAATGGGACTCAAACTTTGTA
Organism: Lygodium microphyllum; assembly: GCF_053477565.2. Lineage (NCBI taxonomy): Eukaryota > Viridiplantae > Streptophyta > Polypodiopsida > Schizaeales > Lygodiaceae > Lygodium > Lygodium microphyllum. Next base: position 173,598,029 of record NC_141137.1, on the reverse strand, counting down.
CACATGTTTTTTACATTTTTGATTACTTAACTTGATTTAAGAATATAATTCAACTTAATTTATTGATACATTTTAATTTTTTAAACTAAATTAGATGTTTGGGATGAATTTATTGGCCTTAAGTGATGACTTTCTATGTATAACCAATGACTCTATGCAATGAACATATTATACTATGCAAATTATATGGACCAATAAGTAACACTTCGGTCCTTGTGGGACCCAGCCTCACATTTTTAACAGTTCAATTTTGAGATATACACTATAATTAGATGTAAATTAAAAAAATATTAGTTGAATAACAAATTGCATGAAGCTCAATGAGAAAATAGCCTCATTTATGCTCTACCTATAAGAAAAAATTGGGCCAATTTGGATATGGGAAGTATGATTTACATTACCAACAAGGTGAACTCTCTCTCTTTTAGGGTTGGAGTCTTCTCTCCCAAACCTATGTCTAGGATTAGTGGTAGGCTTGGTAATGATGTGGCATTTCCACATTGTGAGCTCCCCCTCTCCCCTTGGCTTAGTCCAATCTTACTACATCATCCTCGAGCAGCATATGCCACATCATCAAATGTCACCTCATGGCACCACTTGGCATGCCATTGGTTGGCCATGTCATCATGGTGATGTGTGATTCTTCTCGTTTATACCACAGCATCACATGATATGTCACTTTGCCAACTCACCTTGCCACTCGACTATCTAAGCAAAGTCACTGATGAGATGGCATCTTTGTCAACCTTACCATCTCATCACATGCCTTGTCATCATTTTGCCATATTCTCAAAAATCCTCATCATTATGTCGACATGGTAGTGATGTAGCATAAGAGGGTGACATGTGACCTACCCTCAAGCCATATAGGCATAGCATACATTATGTGCCACCTTGTCATACATTCATATATGTCATGTGGCATGTATATGAGGTGTCCATGCATGCATGCATACATGAATCATGGCTATGCATACATGGCTATCCTACATGTATCCATGATAATATACAAATTTTCCAACAAGCATGCATACATGGTGGCCATTTAGTATATATGCATACATATAGGATGGCCATCCGTCCTATTAGGTTGGATATTGGTATACAAAAATCCATCAATCATGCTCCACTATCCTAAGGTCTAACCTTATATAAACATATGAGGATATATCCTCTTTTTATATTATTGGTAATTTAAAAGCCCAAGTAGATAATTTGTGATGAGGATCCACTAATGGTGTAGCAACTCAATCTTGTTAATTTATCATTATATCTCGATTAGAAGCAATTAAAATAGATTGACTCTCAAATGAATGGCATGTTGCATAATCTTGGAGTTTGGGTAGGACCAACTTGAGTCTTTGTGCATAAAATGAACTTATGTTGATGTATCTTATCATTATGCAATAGAGTTTCTCCATTCTTCACACTATCCAGCAAAATGACCCCTACATGCTATAACATGGCATTCTTCTAGAATGAATGCACCTCTTTGGGCGCACTAGTGATATGCTTCAACATCCATATCGCTTCTGTACAAAACACCCACTATTAAAAGGAGAAGTAAAGTGGTTGTTGCTAAATCTTTCTCTTTTCTAATTTAAATAGAATCTTCATTGGGTTGCTTGTGAATAAATACTATGTAATGGAGGCATACCACAAGGAAATGGAGGCCGCATCAATCTTGCATAGATCCTAACAATCACTAATAATAGTCCACTCCTCTTTCGGCTCATTGAAGTCCACTAAGAAACTTTGGTGGCTTACTCCAAATCTCATAATAAAACTATTGCAAGGAGATCAACCATTTGGCAATGTGGTCACGAGGTTGAAGCTTATTCAATAATAGGTGTAACCCCTAGGTCTTTGTGAAAAGTACAACCTTCTCATACAAGTTATAATGCCTAAACTTCTTGGTGGCAAAGACCATAACCAAAAAAATGTGCTAGAGATAGCTATAACAAAGCTTTGAAACTCCCAACTTCTAGCTTGCGAATGCAATAGGATGATAAAGATGTGCTTTCCAAATCAGGGATAGGAAATAACTAAAACACTATGCATCGTTGTAGCCATAAAGATATAGAAAACTTTGTCTCTTTTAGGGGCCTTTAGGACTAGTGTCTTGAATACTACCAATTGTACATCTTCACACACCACTCTAAATGGTTCGGTCCACTTGAAGATATGAATGTGTGAGGAAATTTTATCAAAGGTAACAATGTCACATCCAAAGTATTAATTGACCTTCGATAATACCTCATAGATGAAAGAAATATGTGAAACTCCCTAGGATTGGTGGGTGTGCTATTGCTACAATGACAATTAGTTTTTTAGGATCATGTAGTAATGCCAACTGCACTCACAACATGTGCCACTAATAATCCATAGTGCATGCTTTCAACCAAGACTATTTTTTTCCAAACACTTTAAGTCGAGGTGTTCAAACTTGCCAACCTTGGTTTACACAACTAGAGTCTTGCTAGAGGATTTTAGACTAGATGCATATGGAAAATTGATTAGTAATACTTAGAGCCAACCTCATACATGTATTAATAGTATCCTTGGTGGTGCTTATGGTCCAAGTGTTGATGTGGAGATGAGGGAAAATACTCAACTTTCAGGTTTCCTTTTGCCTATTAGAATGGAAAGGTGAGGGGTTTATTTGGTGGAATATGTCAAGGTTCGAAACTAGGATGACATGGTGATAAGAGTTAGATGATTGGTTTTTACGTTTTCATTTGATCTTGGGCTTAGAGTTAGGAAAGTGTGTGAGGGCAATGAAAATTCAATTATATTTTCATTTAACTTTTTCAATCTTTGAGCTAGATCTATGTTACTGAGTTGTGATGAATGTTAGCACCACTTTCCCTTCGAGCATTCTCATAAAGTAGGTGTAGTTGCCATGCAAAACAATAGAGCCGCTCCATTGATGGATTTTTTGCTCTTGAAACAAAATTACATGCAAAATTACATCATAATCCTTTTTTTTAAATCCAACCCCAACCCAATCTCCCCTTGATTTCCTCATCAAGGCTTTTTGCATTGAGGCTAGTACATTTTAGTGGGTCTCTAATGATTAAGTTTCTTGCCTTCATTGGATGAGTTCTTCTACATATATGAATTCCTAGAGCCAAGCCACCAATGATACTTGTGGTGTCATCGCTTGTTTGGCGCATGAGGTCCCAAAATATTTCTTTATTGGTTTTGGCCATAAGCCATTCTTTTTGCTTGAATTGAAAATTTATTTGCCGCCTAGGCCCATCACAATGCCTATGTATTTGCATTTGAATTTCTCTGAAGGAATTTTATTCAGTTGGATAAAAGCATTTGTGCAACTGTGGCTATACCTTGAAATCTCGGCTTTGTTCTAGAAGTTTTGAACTAGTAGACTTCCCATTTCCGTATTGTCCTATTAGTTTGACTTTAATCTTTTGCTTGTTTGCAAAATTCTTTCCTTTTGATGACATGGCTTTCTCCCAACCATCATCTTTTATCACTGCAGGTCTGTTGACTCAAGTCTAATTGCATGTGTGTTGAATCTCTATATTTTTGTTACTTTTTTCCATCTTTCACCATGACGTATTTCTATGAGACGAAAGGGACCTATAGGCAAGCACCTAGCCTTGTGATCTGACTTGTCCATCCCTACATTTTTGCATGGGAATTCTTTATGATAGTGGTCCCATTGGCCATATGAGAAGCATGTTCCTTGGACTCGCTCCAAGAAAGGTATAGCTTGAGTACAGTGATGTTGATTTTCAAAATGTCTAGCTTCTTCTTTTCCATATTCCATAGCAAGTATATGCTATTTTTAAATGGGCTAGCCAATGGTGGCACATATAATGTTAGGACCAAAAACACTTCAAAAAAGGCACTTGTAAGAAAATGATTAAATTTTTAATTAGTTGAGGATTTGGAAGAATGAAACCTCCAAATTTGGTTACTTAGATGTGATTAATAAGAGAATATTTGGTTCATTGAGAAGGGGTTACTTGCTCTCATCTTTTAATTCATGTCAGGGGTCACTTTTTCGGCCATTTTTGTCTTAAAACTTTCGAGATATTTGTATCAAAATCATGTTCATTTTTTCCCATGTCTTCTTTTCACACACCATTGCCATTCTTTTCTCTACACTTGTTTTCTATCACTATGAGATTCTTGTGTGGTTGATTTGCTAAAATATTTGGCAATACCTCTTCAAGCAATAAAGCTATAGGCACACACAACTACAAACTTACATTTAGCTAGATTTGATTTATAAATCTTGGAGAAGTATATATCATTGAGTATTGATAGATGAGATCGAGGCCAACAGGTTGTGATTACAAGGAAAGACACATATAGAGAAATATTTATCCCAAGGACTGTCAAGATTGTGGGAGAGAAGGAAGGAGTCTCGCTTGAAGCTTTCTTGCTTGCACAATGGGGGAAGACACACAAGGGTGGAGGCTGAAAACAGTTTTCCTCTTCTTAGTTGTGTAAGCCAAAAAGAACTCTAGTACAAAGAAATAGAAGAACCCTATATATGGGTCTCAAACCAAACTCAACTAACTAAGGTGGCATACTAACTGAGCCACGAACTAGAGTAGATAAGGATAGCTATCATGTAGCTATTATTCATGGGCGATGTACCAACCACGTCTGCAACTGACAAGTCGGTGACATAAATACACAACGGTCACCTTGGCGTATCACGAGTGGAGCTCGATATCTCAACACTCCCCCTCGAGCTCAATCCCAATTCATGCACACCAACCAGGTCTCTAAACTTGCGCAGCTTCTCTGCGCCCAATGCCTTCGTGAATATGTCAGCTACCTGATCCTCTGTGCTGACATAAACTAGATCAATAAGACCTAGTAAAACCCTCTCTCGCACATAGTGATAATGCACCTCAATGTGCTTTGTTCTAGCATGATAGACTGGGTTATTTGCCAAGTGTATACTACTCATGTTGTCACAATAAATGACAACTGGCCCATCTGTAGACTGATGCATATCATAAAGTAGCTTATGCAACCAAGCTACCTCACATGCAGCCATTGCTGCACCCCTGTACTCAGCCTCTGTGCTCGACAAGGCAACTGTAGGCTGTTTCTTGCTGCTCCAAGTGACTGCAGCACTCCCAAAAGAGAACACATATCCACTGGTAGATCGTCTATCAGAAATACTACCAGCCCAATCAGCATCAGTGTATCCATGCAACTGTATCTGAACCCCAGTCTCATAAAATAGTCCATACTGCAATGTGGACTTCACATACCTGAGTATGCGTCTAGCCGCATCCAAATGTGGTTTCCTTGGAGCCTGCATAAACTGACTTACCAATCCAACAGCATAGCTCAAATCTGGCCTGGTAATAGTCATATAAATCAAACTTCCTACTATGCGTCTGTACATAGTAGGGTCTTCTAGAAGCTCACCTGCATCTGTGCTCAGCTTCACATTCTGCTCCAAAGGAACTGAGATAGGCTTACAGCCTGTCATTCCATATTTGGACAGCATGTCCAATCCATACTGCCTCTGCAAGAGCTGTATCCCACTTGGTGATCTAATCACCTCAATGCCCAAGAAATAACGCAGCTCTCCCAAATCCTTCATCTCAAACTTCTGCTTCAATAGCATTTTCACATGAAGGATATCTTCATCACTGTCACCTGTCATCATCAAATCATCAACATAAATGACAAGTAGCATAATACCTTTCTCTGTTTTTCTCACATAAAGTGAGAAATCTGCCTTGGAAATCTGAAATCCAATAGTGACAAGATACTGTCTTATATTGTCAGACCATGCTCTAGGCGCTTGCTTCAATCCATACAAGGCTTTCTTCAACCTGCAAACAAACTCAGGATGAACAGCATGCACATAACCTGGTGGCTGCTCCATATAGACCTCTTCTTGCAAATCACCATGCAAGAAGGCATTCTTTACATCCATCTGATGTAAAGACCATCCCTTTGATGCAGCCATAGCAATGACTGCTCTTACGGTTGCCATCCTTGCAATCGGACTGAATGTTTCTTCATAGTCAATGCCATATGTTTGTGCATACCCCTTGACTACTAATCTTGCCTTGTATCTGTTCACAGAACCATCTGCATTGTGCTTCACCTTATAAACCCACTTACAGCCAATTGCATTTTTACCTTTAGGCAAAGGTACCAATTCCCATGTAGCATTAGCTTCCAAGGCATCCATTTCTTCATCCATGGCTTTCTCCCATTTTTCTTTTCCCATGGCTTCCTCAAAAGAAGTGGGTTCTGGTTCCTGTATCACTTTGACCATATATGCATAGTGAATGGCTGTAAATCCATCATATTTCAGCCTATCCACAGGATACCTAGCTCTCGTAGACCTGCGCAAAGTGGGTTCACTCCCAGGTGCTCTCAAAACATCCCTGGTCTTCCTTACTCCAGGTGTAACAATAGAAGGAATACCCAACTCATCATCAATGCTCTGTTCTGAGCCACTGGATTCACCATCCACATAAGAGTGACCTACATTCACATCAAACATGGGCTGATCAACCTTCTCTTTTCCTTTTCGTGATACATACATACCACTATCTGCATTACTTTGAGAAGATTCTCCTGATCTCAATCTGCCTGTCCATGGCGAAGAATGTGAACCACTGCTAGAGGACGCTCCAGGTCCACTGATATTTTGTGACTGCTGCTGTGAATCCTATGCAGCATTATCATTTTGTGTATCTACATCATCAATCACATTTACTGGTTTATACCAGCTACTCATCTCATAAAAAATAACATCTCTGCTCACTGTAAACTTACGAGTAGAAGGGTTATAGCATCTATACCCTTTTTGCTGCAGAGAGTAACCAATAAAGATGCACTTCTCAGCTTTTGGATCCAACTTGGATCTCAACTCATCTGGCACATGTACATAGGCAATGCAGCCAAAAATTTTCAAATGAGAAATATCTGGTTTCCTACCAGTATACCTCTCCTCTGGAGTCATTCCATGTATTGCTGCAGTGGGAGTCCTGTTCATTATGTAGACTGCTGTAGCAACTGCTTCAGCCCAATAAAAATCTGGCAAGTCTTTTTCATTGAGCATGGCACGAGATACCTCTCCAATATGCCTGTTTTTCCTTTCTGCAATTCCATTTTGTTGTGGGGTATGACTGCATGAATATTGCTGCTTTATGCCATGCTCCTGCAGGAACCTTGCAAACTCATTTGAGAGGTACTCTCCCCCTCCATCTGACCTTAGGCATTTTATCTACAGGCCTGTTTCTTTTTCAACCATCGCTTTAAGAGTTTTGAAATGCCCAAAAACTTCACTTTTCTTTTTCATAAAATACACCCAAACTTTTTTGCTATAGTCATCAATAAAACTGACAAAATAATGACAGCCTCCAAGAGATGCAGCTTTAGTTGTCCACACATCAGAGTGGATTAATTCCAATGGCTTCTCACTCTCTTGAACATGTCTAGGAAATGGTTTCCTTGCCTGTTTTCCAAACTGACAGGCTTCACATATCTTATGCATTTCTGCAACCTTGAATTTGGGTAATCCTGCAACAATATTTTGGGCCTGCATTGATTTAAGTCGCTGTACATTAACATGACCAATGCGTTTATGCCAGATATCAATATCTGCAACTACACCGGTCCCATGTGCAAACATTGCTGCACTCAATTCAGACATGTCTGCATCCAATGTAAACATTCTGCCCTTCTTCTTTCCTTTTGCTATCAAGCGACCTTTATTTTTCATATCATCAACAAAGCATCCATGAGGATTAAATCTGACCTGCAAGCCCTGTTCAACCATTTGACCAACAGAAACCAGATTCTTGGTGATATTCGGGACATGAAATACATCGGACAGGTATTTCTTTTTCCCATCCTGCATAGACAAAGGAATTTTTTCAATCTGCACAATAGGATGTGCAGTATCATCACCAGTCTCCACAAATCCTGGTTTTTCCATTTTCCTTGCATCCTCCATCCATTCTGCATGACCTGTCATGTGGTTTGATGCACCTGAGTCAACATACCATACATCATTGCTTTCTTCTGCACTTGTCACAGAATTGTTCATGTGCTGCACCATGAACAAATGCTCATTTCTGTCATCACCCTGTCTGCTAGAAGATGCATAATTCCCTTGTTGCAGTTTTCCATTCATGATGTCATTCTGCTTTTTATAGCAGTCTTTAGCCATATGACCCATTTTACCAGAGTAGTAGCATTCAACATTACTGTTTGCATTTTGACCTCTTTGCCATCCACCACGACCTCTTTGGCTCCCCTTGCCTCTAGAGTTACCACGTCCTCCTCCATAGGACTGGTTTTCTTGAGTTTGCTGCATATTCTGATTTCTACCACGGCCTGCAAATCGGCCTCCTTTACCTCTGCCTCTACCTCTTCCAGCATTTGAGTAGAAGACAGCTTCTTTTGAAGTTCCTCCTGAAGAAGATGCACCACCATTTCTCTGTTCCTCAGAAATTAGAAGAGCAATCAACTCCTCAAAATCAGGAAATCTTTCACGAACTGAAATGGATGTCCGAAACTGTGCATAATCCTTTCCTAGACCATTCAAGGTCACAGAAACTAAATCATCATCTTCCACTGGTGACCCAATGGAAGCAAGTGCATCTGCAATCTTCTTCACCTTCATGTGGTAGTCGTTGATGCTCATATTTTCTCTTTGCACATTGTGCAACTCTTGCTTGAGCTGCATTTTCCTGGCTTGCGTATTTGTGCTATACATTTTTGACAAAGTATCCCATGCCTCCTTTGGCGTACTTGCATCCTGAATATGCACAATCATAGAGTCTGAAATGCTGATAGACAGCCAATACATAACTTTCTTGGCTCTCTCATGCCATGCTTTAAATGCCTGCATTTGCTGTTGATTGGGAACATCAGGAAGAACTGGTTCTTCTTCATTTCCTGCAACAAATTTCCAATATCCTTTTCCCATAAGGAAATTCGTCATTCTAAACTTCCATGCTTGGAAGTTATTCTTGTCAAGCTTTTCACTGACAATCTGTGAAAGAGAATCAGATGCCATTACAGAAGACTGCAAAAAATTCTGTCACTGCAAAAACCACAGCTTCACCCTCACAAGGGAAAATCTGCAAAACTGGCGAAAGTGATATTTGACCACACAGTCACTTCCTAGTGACGATTTTGCATCAACAGGCAACAGGGATGATTCTGTAACTCCCAATGTCTCTGCGCACAAGCATACAATGCAATTTTTACAGTAACTATTCACCGACCTGTAGAACAGTGTCTGCACAGTATAAAACTGGGCCTTTTCTTGAGTGCGTGCAGAAAACTTCCGCCTCCAAAACAGGCCCCGAAATGGCCTCAAATCAAAAAAACAAGGTCGCCATGGGCTAAAGCCCTCACCCGCAGCATATACTGCCCTTTTGCTTCACCGCGAAGGGCGTCTCAACCTGAGACAATGCACTCCTGCACTTTCCGGCTGTGCTACCTGCAGAGATCTGCTCCCGAAACAGAAAATGAAAGCAACACTGCTCCTCTTACCGGAACACTGCGAGCTTGGCTTGCTTTCTTGAGCTCCTTACCACGAACAAGGCTCTGATACCATGTCAAGATTGTGGGAGAGAAGGAAGGAGTCTCGCTTGAAGCTTTCTTGCTTGCACAATGGGGGAAGACACACAAGGGTGGAGGTTGAAAACAGTTTTCCTCTTCTTAGTTGTGTAAGCCAAAAAGAACTCTAGTACAAAGAAATAGAAGAACCCTATATATGGGTCTCAAACCAAACTCAACTAACTAAGGTGGCATACTAACTGAGCCACGAACTAGAGTAGATAAGGATAGCTATCATGTAGCTATTATTCATGGGCGATGTACCAACCACGTCTGCAACTGACAAGTCGGTGACATAAATACACAACGGTCACCCTGGCGTATCACGAGTGGAGCTCGATATCTCAACAAGGACCCTATTACAGGTAAACCTCCTCTTTTTTTCAAGATTTATGACTACATAAGATATGTTGAAGAAGGTTATGATAGGATGCTTAGCCACTATATGAGGTTATACTCTACATCTTACACATACATAGCTCAAGTCCACAAAATGCAAGAAGCATTAATAACTACACAAACAAATGTTTTCGAGTTGAAAATAAGATTAACATTTTGGAAATTACTAATAAGTCATTATAAGACAAGCTAACACTCTTGAAAGAAACTCTAGTAAGATTTAGAGAGAGGAAGAGACCACAAAGAAAAAACCCAACTTGTATGAGGGATTAAAGAAAATGAGGCTAAATCTTACAAAGAAATATGTCTCTAATATATGAGGCATTAATATCTAAGAGAGTGAGAAGAGAATCAAACTTTAAAAGGAAACCATGAATAAGAAAGATAATTTGAGGATTCTTAGGTCACTTGAAAATGTGATTTGAGAGGCCCAACTCTCAAAGAGTTAGTAAAGGATTTAAAAGGCATGGTAAAACTAGATGAAATTGTAGAGATATGTGATACTATGGATATTAGCTAAAAAGGTTATTATGCTATCTCTAGATTATGGTTTAAGAACCTTAGATATAACAAGGTAAGTGCATTTGGGTTGCCTTGAGCCCTTGCAGTTTCAATTGCAAGGATTGCCATAAATCGTAAGATTCCACATGTTTTTGGAGAGTACATTCATATCAGAGAGTCTATGCCCTATGAAAAGTAGAAAAGCAAATCTATTTTTGAATACAATGCATTTAACAATATATGGGTTGATCTAAGAAGAGTATCCTTGTGTTTATTGCTAGATATATGTTAGTGAGTTGACTTAAAAACGGTCAAATGTATACTTGAAATATGAAGTGGAGAAAAGGCAAAATATCATTGTGTTTATTGCATGTGGAAAGTATCAGGTCTAAATGTTAGAGCAACTTGCAAATCAACAAGAAGAGCCCCAACAACTAGAGACTCTATAGATTTGAGTAAGTTTAAAAAACAAAGAAGACATATGGGATCCCATTCTTTCAAAATTTCTTAGAAATATTTATATTTGTACTTTACATGTAGAGATTAGAATAATTGAAAAGCTTCTTAGATTGGATCTTGATTAAACATATGCAATTCCACCATTGTCTTTATCAAATGAGTATATTGACAAATTCGAGGCATTACTCTCGAAAATGGATTTGTATGGGGGTCAAGTTCACTTAAGAAAACATCTGAAACTTCATAGAAAACAAGAGATGTCTTGGCCAATGTCTTTATGGGAGACTCAAAATCAAGACAATTTCCAAGAAACCATATAGGAAAATGGATGAACATGACTTAGAAGTGTTGGAGAGAGTTGTGTGAGATCATGACAAATGTTGCAAGGATACTGTGACTTGTGTTTCTAAGAATGGAGATTTGAAGACACCTTGATGTCTTTCTAAAACTCCTCATGCAACAAAACAAAACATACACACATATAGAAGAGTCCAAATATTCAATTACAAATCTTGTTCAAGCAATAAAGGAGGCATGCGGGGAAAAGGATATAATGTTTTATTTGGTAAAGTAGAGAACATTTAACGTGAGTTTTCTCTAATATATTTTCAATGGTGTAAAATGATTGTTACTCTCTTGTATTGTAGAATATCCTTTATATTCGCGAGCCTTACTTTGTAGAGGAGCAAGTCTCCCTAGCAACTTATAGTGGCTAAGGCATGGAAAAATCTCACATGCACAAGTTTTTTCAAAGCACAAGACATGGAGGAGTTACAAAAAGAAATGCTCTTTGAGGAGCTATTCAATTGGTTTTTTCAATGAAAAATTCAAAGAATAAACACAAAAGATGAGAATGAAACCTGAGAATTCATACTATTTTATAGGATAGAAAAGTACAAAGCTAGATTTCAAGAGCTTTCACACCCTCTCCCTCCTTAGGGATCTTTCATCTGTAATGCAAAAATTTTCTTGTCTTGTAGCGAGCTATGGTTTTTATATCTATTTGATTTGTTGCCAAAGCATAAGATGAGAGGGCCAAGAAGTATCCTACACTAGAAGTAGAATAGCTAGGATTGTAACCAAAGATCTTAATTGCCACTATCTTCTCCAAAAACATTACCTTGTGGGCATTATACTGTAACCTAGAGAAACCAAGTAGCCTTGTAAGAGCCTTTATATAGAGTATAGGCCATGTTGCTTCCTTTGAGAAAGTGCTATGGAATACTAAGAAATTATGAGGGTAATTCTGGCCAAGTAATATCCAAGTGCAATGTCTTTGAATGAACTACCACCAACTCTCAACCCTCTCCCATGTCCGAAGAAGGTATCAAAATCTGCAATCTTCAACTACAAAAAATACAAATACCAAATGAAAGTAACTCAAATTTGTTGATGTATTTTAAAATATCAAAGACAATATTACCACTTGGTTTTCATCATTCTCAGGTTTAGTTGGATTCCATGGATTAATTAACGTTGATGTCTAATTAGTGTCTTTCAATTCTTTAACATACTCCGATTGTTCTCTTCCAAAATTAGGAATTCCAAATTAGTCCTGAAGACAATAAAACTCCTCATAAGTAATCCCATTAACATCTCTTGATTTGTTGAAACAAAGAGAAAGGGCTATATCTAGTTTAAGTAATGCTTCATTGGACTCATTGTCAACATCAATTATGCCATTCGCAGCATTAGAATCCTCTCCAATGACCGCTAAACAATAATCCTCTTTGAGATTAAAGAGCCTTTGGATGTATGATAGTAGCATTTTTTCCTTGTCCTTGATAGGAAAAGTTAGTAAAGAAGGAACAGTACAATAAGAAGGGGAGTCAGACATACTATCTACATGTGCATGACTTTCTTGAATAATGGTCTTAGCTCTGAATTGAGAAACATTTTGATTGTTAGCAAATACATGCTATGTCTTGAGGATCCATAGGCTTCTCTATATCCTCCTTATCTACCAGCTCATCCAACAAATAAAAGTTATGACTTTACTACCTCCAATTGTTGTTCATCAGCTCTTATAGAATATTTAATAAGAGTATATGCAATATATGTAGTAGACTTTGACATCAGCCTGCATTTCCTAGAATGAGTAGAACAAGACACATTTGCTACATAAAACCTGTCATAAAACCTATCAAGAGAATGAGCTCCAATACTCCCTTATGAACAAGGACTTCTCTATAGCCGAGGTCCCAATAGGTATATGAACATATTCATTTGTATCATTTTTAACCACATGCAATGCTAGCCTTTCAAACTCAACAAAGTCCTCCACACAAAAGTTTTTACAAAACTTCAACACATGATCAAGATCCAATCAAGGTTGAAAATATCCTTTCAATTGCATAATAAGAAAACTCTATGCATTCTAAAGAAGAAATTCCAAGATCCTTTCTAAGGAAGTCACCTTTGTGATTTGGCATAGATTGGGAATCTTGAAAGGTGACTTACTTTTCCTTGGAGATTTCTTAGGCATTGAACACTTGTTGCTAAGCATGGAGAAGACATAGAAGGAATTTTAGGAGGCAAATATGTTGGAGCACTAATTGAACCCCTTGACCCTATAGACAACCTTCTTCTTTTCCTCTTTTGTGTTTGCAAATCTAGGGAACATTGAAAGCTTTTGAAATCCGACATCTCAAGTGAAGTGAAGATATGGTGAGAATAGACAAATCCACACTGGACCGGAAGTCCCTTCTCACTTCATATCTTGAGAGAAAGGGATAGGGTGAGTAGAAGATACAATGTGAGAGTAGCAAAAATGATGATCCAAGCAGAGGTGCTATCATGAGATATTATAATAGGGAATACAAAAAGGCAAAAGTAGAAAAGAAGGGCCATGATCGAGACTCGAATAGAAGGACAAACGATATGTAAAATTTAAAAAAAAACTCATATGACAGACTACCCATGCATTTTTATATATGTGATTTGGCCGACTCAACATGTGGCAGGTGGAGATGGTGGACAAGCGAAGGACACATGGTGCATACATGGCATACACTTGGCACACATGTGGTGAAGGCATGTAACGTAGCTTGGGACACATGGCAGTAGGAAGATAGCTTGCATGTCGATTAACATGTTGATCATTACAAACCCTAGCTAATCACACCATGCCACATTGTGTCAAGGAAGTCCCTAGGTATATAAGACAGGGCCTAGCTTATGTGGACCATTTTTGCTCTCACCGCAAAAAGGCACGAATGACACTTTTGGGTCCCTCGCCCTTGTAGACATTCCATCATATCTTTCCCACTCTATTGTTTTGCATTTTTCATCTCCATGATGATGTGCACGCTCCAATCCATATACCTCACATCCTACTATTTGTGCCATATCTTTAACATGTAGAAGTTGCTCACTCTTTCTCGATGTTTTGCATGATATGACACAATAATGAGTCTTCACATAGCTAGTTTTTGACCATAGTTTCATTGTATCTTCCTTGTCTAAGAAATGGCATGAGTGTCTCCTTTTGTGGGACTGTCTGTTCTTTGATATCGTGTCATATCTTGAACTACTACGGAGCAACATCTTGCCACTTTCTATCCTATCATTCTTTGTCAAGCCAATGGCGAGGATAAGGCAAAAAGCAAGGAAATACTATATGGACAAGAAGAACAATGGAGGAATGAGAAAACTATTAGCATCAGATCTTCTACAGGCATGTCCTTCAGAGGTTCCATAAGTTGGGCCATCAAAGGTTCCAGAGGCTAGGGCCATCAGAGGTTTTGGAGGTTGTTGCATCCCAAGGATGGAAATAAACCCTATAGGTATCCCTAGACCACCTGGACCCCATGTGACCCACCCCCGAGTGACGCTCCAGTCCACTATGTGGACAAGCCTAGTGGTGATGAGCCTTATGTAAACCCATATGTGTCGTACGATGAGGAAGGCAACACAATCCTTATGGACTATCTACCAGTATTGGTGATGGCATTAGGAAGAGGGAGAGGGAAAGGCCTAGGAGCACAAACCCAAGAGCCAATCATGACTTGCAGTCATCCAGGACACATTTCTTCGCACTACCCCAAGAGGAGCAAGCAAATAGAGATAAGGCTGACATGAGATGCACTAAGTGTGGAATCACTCATCTCTTTTTCGATTTTCCTAGGCAGAGGCCATCCTCCAGTTTAGCAAATGAGCCATCAGTTCCATTGGGGTTGTTTGGCATTGAGACACTCGATGGGGAGGCCACACCTATCCCATTCCATGTCATGACCCGCACGTAGATGAAGCAGGTCGGCATATCATTGCAAGGGCCTAGTAACCTTGATGCAACCTTAGTTGGAAAGAAGAGTCGGCGATGAAGGAAGAAAAGACCAGACACTAAGGTCACCCTCAAAATCGAAAGTGCCACAACACTACCTACTACTGGAGGGAAATTCATTAACGCAAAGGAAGAAATGCCGGCTCTACTACGGACGGCTGAAAAGGGAAGTGCTAAGGTCGGGGAGTACCCCAACCTGAAGTGCCAACTTAAAGCCATCAAGAAGGTGAAAGAATGGGTGAAGGAGGCCTAGGAGCACCTATAGGATGCCGAGCCCATACTAGAAGACGAGATCAATGATCTCTCAAGCATAAGCACACCAATCTCTCTCCCACTACCAAAATCAAGGGAGGCAATGGCACCACAAGTAGGGCTGCCTAGACAAAGTCTAAATGCTCTGGGTCAGCAAACCAGCTAGGGCCATTGGCCAAGAACCACTGAATTAGGAGAGAGGAAAGTGGCTAGCAGCCTCCTCAATACGCTAGTGACCACCCCTGTAACTCTAAGCTTAGGCGACCTACTTAGGTAGCATCCAATGCTATGGTTAGCAAATGTGCCAATTACCATAAACTTGCATGAGCATGAAACAGAAACTCAAATAGCGAGTCTGACACTGCATTCCATGCCTAAATCCTTGCACGTCAATGTAGTCCTGCCAGTCTTAGCCCTGGGGGATATCACCAAAAAGGGGATTGTGGACACGGGGGCAAGAGTGAGTGTGCTAAGCCATATAGTGCTCCAAACTTGGGGTAACCCGCCGGTCAAGGCTGCTAGATTCAATGTCACACTAGCAAATGGAATGAAGGTGAGACCATTTGGCATGTTGAAAAATTGGCCACTAAAGATTGCAAGAATCCAATTCTCTGTCGACTTTATAGTCATTAAGGGAGTGGACTATGACATCCTGCTAGGCCGACCCTGGATGCGCAATGCGAGAGTCGTAGAGGACTGGGGCAATGAAGAGCTATCTTTATAGCTGATGAGCAAGATGAAGCAAGTCTCATTACTCTCTTGCGAGAGTATATAGATGTCTTTGCTTGGTCCCTAGAAGAGCTCAAAGGGGTAGACCCAAGTGTGGTGACTCACAACATACCCATGACACTTGATGCAACACTGGTCAAAGCAATGACCGTATCCCATGAATCCAAAGCATGCCCACGCCGTAAAGGAAGAAATTGATAAGCTAATGAGAGCAGGATTCATCTACAAAATTGAACACATAGACTGGGTTTCCCCCATAGTCATTGTGTTAAAGAAGAATGGAAAGTTTAGAGTGTGTGTCAATTACAAGAAGGTAAACACGGCTACAAAGAGAGATAATTACCCTCTGCCATACACCGAGCACATGCTCAAGAGAGTGGCTGGCAAAGAGGCCTACAGTTTTCTAGATAGTTTCTCTGGATACAATTAGGTGCAAGTGCATCCTAATGATAGGCATAAGACCGCATTCGCCACTGAATGGGGAGTCTTTGCCTACATAGTCATGCCTTTTGGGATGACTAACGGGCCAGCCACCTTCCAACAACTGATGTGTACAATATTCAAAGACATGCTGAGGAAGGAGTTATAGGTCTTTGTGGATGACTTTTGTGTTTACTCTACTCCGAGAGAACACTTAGACAGACTTCGAGCAGTCTTTGAACGATGTCGACTATACCATCTCTCGTTGAACCCCTTGAAGTGCCAGTTTTGGGTGAAGCATGGATGCATCCTAGGACATGTGGGGTCGAAAAATGGCATTGCCACTAATTTCTCAAAGATCAGGGTCATTGTTGACCTTCCACCCCCAACTGATTATAAGGACGTTCAATGCTTCTTAGGACATACAGGGTATTATCGACGATTTGTGTTGAACTATGCATTGATTGCTAGACCTCTATATAAGCTATTGGTTATATTCGAATGGATCGAGGAATGCCAACGCACATATGAGGAACTAAAAAAGGCTCTAACCATGATACAAATTTTATGAGCCCCAGATTGGACTCTCACATTTCATGTGCATATTGATGCTTCAAAATTCATCGTAGGAGCAGTGTTGTGCCAACTTGGTGAACACAACTTGGATTACGTAGTGAGCTTTGCTAGCATACAATTCACTGAGACCGAAATGAATTACTCAACAACGGAGAGAGAGGGCTTGGCCATGGTGTTTGCTGTAAAGAAATTTGGGCATTATCTTCTGGCTATGCCTTTTACCTTCTTTGTTGATCATCAAGCCTTGTTGTATTTGGTTAACAAACCTTGCGCTACAGGACGCATCGCTAGATGGCTGCTTTTGCTTTTGGAGTTTGACTTCTCCATGGTGGTGCGTAAAGGGAAGCAAAATTACATGACTGACCATATGTCTCACATCCCCACATGAGAATCCACTGGGCAAGACATTGTAGGCGAATTGCCAAACGCACATCTATTCAGTTTGTCCAGCGAAAGGGATTTTATCACATAGTTCAAGTGCTTGAGCATAGACTACCAGAATGACCAATAAAAAATGCCCAACTTAGGTGGCTCATCCTAAAGATCCAACCCTATCAATTGATAGCATGCCAACTCTACAGGTTGGGGCAAGACAAGTTACTATGCTGATGCGTGTGTGAGCATGAGATGCACGACATACTAATAGAGACACACAATAGAATAACAAGAGGACATTCCAACGGAGACGTGACAACTCGCAAAGTGCTGTAGTCCCAACTGTGGTGGCCTGCTCTCTTTCAAGATACAGCACAATTTGTGAAGCATTGTGAATAAGTGCCAACGAACTAAAGTCCCAATTCTTAAAGACCACATGGAGCTAACCCCAATTATCACACGATAACCCTTCGAGAAATGGGGGATTGACTTCATCGGATTATCTCACAAAATGGATAGAAGCACAAGCTACGAGAAAAAATGATGCTAGGACCACTGCCAAGTTCCTATGGAAATAGGTGATCTCACGGTTCGGCTGCCCCATCAAACTAGTCAGTGCGACCAAGGCACTCACTTCATCAATGAAGTGATAGCTCACCTCCTATCCTCCTTCCTAATTATCCATTGTAAATCTTCACCCTATTACCCTCAGGAAAATGGTCAAGCAGAGTCCACAAATAAAACCTTAGTAAACGTCTTAACCAAGGTCATCTTTGCTTCGCGTAGTGATTGGGATAACAAGTTGATAACGGCCTTATGGGCCTATCCCACGGCTTACAAGATGGCTATAAGATAGACCCCTTTCGATTAACCTATGGTATGGAGGCAATTCTACCCTTGGAGTTCTTTGTACCTAGCCTCAGGATGGCCCTTCAAGAGACATGGGATGGGAAAGAGGCATGGACAGAGCACTTAATTGAGCTCGAACACTTAGCTTCTAGCCACCCATATGAAAAATATGTGAGAAGGCAAAACGAAAAAGCTGGTTTGACAAGCATATCAAGCAGTGCAACTTCAAACAGGGTGAATTAGTACTATTGTACTCAGTCAAAGGGCATAAGAAAAAGCTGAAGTTTCGGGGGCTAGGACCTTTTAAGGTTTGAACCATATGCCAAACTGGCAATGTAGAACTTGAAACCCTAGAGGGTGAGGGCATAGGCTTCTTCAATGACACTCGCATAAAGAGGTACTTCCCTCCCACGCACCCATTGCAGGAGCCCCCAATGCTAATGTCTCATGTTCACGTACGAGTAGCCACTATCATTGAGATGGATGATGAGGATGAGGGAGCAGTAGAACCAGCTTACCTAAGCATGATGGTCACTGCTAAACACACATGCACCATCAACACATTGATCGATGAGGGAGCTGATTTTAATGTCTTAACCCATGATCATTGGACCCAACTTGGCAAACCACAATTGTAGCCCACTAATGTTAAGCTCAACCCTTATGGAGGCCAACCCTACACACTTTTGGGAAATTGCAAGGTTGCAATTTCTATCGAGTCTGAAAGCATGCCGGTAATCTTCTACGTATTGTCCAACACTCAGGATGTAAGCACGGAATCACTATTAGGATGAACCTTCAAGAAGCAAGCTCATTGTACTGTCGACTATGAGTCACAACATATCCACCTAGTCATAGGCAACATCCGAATAGTTACATCTTTCAGCCAAGGGCAACGTGACTCCCTCCAAGTCTACTAGGCTACTGGTAGAGAACCCCACCTTCAAGTCTAAGGAGGGGGGTTGTGACTCATCACAACCCGCTGGACCTCAATGCTGGCACCCCGCTGAACCCTAGTTCAAATGCGTACATAAATAGCAAGGATCGCCAACTAGGAATAGAAACCCACGGCCTTGCAAGGCTAATGACCCACATCAAAACCTAGGAAGCCAAGACAAAACTATAAACATCGATATACAGTGAAGCCATGATGGGCCCCAAGACCTTATTGCAAGCGCAAGGCTACTATATGGATTTGTCTCCCTAAAGCCAAAACAACCAAAGGCCCTACTCAAATGCCACCCTCAAGCTTAACCACACGAAACATCATGCTAGAGACACTCAAAACACAAGAGAATCAAGCCGCTAAGTCCATAGAACCTCCAAAGCTAGACTCAGCAAGGCAGCCTAAACCGATCTATTGCTCGAAATCGTAGCCTGTCACTAACAAACCGCTTAAACCTCAGAAGCACCTCTACACGTGTCAACCATAGCTACAACCAAACCCATCGAACATAAGGCCCAGCTACAACCTTAGGAGCAAACCAAGCAGCAAACATTAGCTGCTCAACTCTCTAGTGCTGTCAAACCTCAACCACTTATCGGGCTTAGATCCTCTTATGAGCAGTGATCAATTCTAACCTTGGCCACTAACTTAGCCGAAAATATTGGGGATGACTTGATTGATTGCCTAAGACACTTGGATGCTACTTTCATGACATTGGCTAAAAGCTACGATCGACTAGACTTAGGTCTCTTGGAAGAACCTATAGCAACGGAAGTACGAACACTCCCTTGCTCTTGGGAGGAGTCAGAATTTGCATTCATTAAGGCTTCTGAAGTAGCTGAGGAGTTAATTGCAACTGAGATATCCAAAGAACAAGCAATCAAACTGCGTCTCATTTACATTGTATAGCAAGAACACGATCATGGCCTCAAACCAAGAAATCGAGAAGTTGAAATAGCTTGCTGACAATGACTTATGATTATGTGCTGAGGACCCTTCATCCTCTAACCCTTTAATCCTAGGAAGGATTCTTTCCATTTCAGAAGGGGGAGGGGGTAAGGTGAATCAAACCAAACACATATGGAAAACAATAAAGGAAAAGCACACATTGCAAGGGTAGGATGCAACAACTTGTGATTGAGGAAAATGTCAATAAAATTTGAAATCAATAGACTACTGGGAGGAAAAACTCTACTTCTGCACTCAAGCATTTCAGTTCAGTAAGTATGTAGTCGTTTCCTGTTGATTGTAATTATTCTGAAAAACACTAAGGGTGAATATGGCTTTATGACAGGCACCAATCATGGCCCGCCAAGAAAAGGTTGGTAAATTGCATTTTTTAGAAGAAAAACAAACAAAATATAGACTTTCAGTGGAAACACGAGCCTTCAACCAGTTCAAGTTCCGGCATATCCTCACGGCATATCCTCAACCTAGAAGATGTGGCCATTGAAGAATGGGCTATGAAGCAGATCATTGAGCAATGCAATCTGTAGAAATAAGTGGAAGCAGTAAGCCAAGGGGTGGACTACTTCCACTATGCAGAGTTCCTGAGGACTTTCCACAGGAACCGCGGCACCGTAACTGTGCATGAGGGAGAGGAAACTTGTCAGGTGCAGATTGAATTGACCTCGGAGTTAGTGGAAAAGGCATTGGGCTTGGCAAACAAAGTAGAGAGGAAGCCGAAGAGACATGTATATGCCTTGCTAAGAATGGACAAGGTAAAAGTCCACATCAATGATGGCATCAGCTTGGCAGATATCCAGGATCTCGAAGTCCAACTCTAAGCCAAGATTGTGCACACGTTGTTCTCTAATCAAAGGTACAACACCATCATGAGCCGCATCAATGTCCTTCTACTAGAGAGCATCGCAAGAAGGTTGCTTGATGAGGTGAACCTCAATGGTTTTGTGAGGAAGACCATTGAGACCTTAGCAAAAGCTTTGGCAATGGGAGCATAGCCTGCCGGAGGAGAATCTCCGGCCACCAAGGCTAAAAGAAAAGCTTTGTCTTCAAAGGCTGCAACAATCAGATTCAGTGGGTTTCTCACTACGATCATCAGGGAAGCCTTGGGACAAGGGCAGGAAGAAGCAGGAGAAGGAGTAGATGGAACACCAAGCAGGTCGCCACCTCACCATGAACAGGAGGCACAATCCAGTGAAAGGACACTAAGTGAGAAAGAAGAAGATAGGAAACAAGAAGAGCAGACTAGCTGAGGGAAGGCTTAGAAGATAAAGAAGAAAATCGTGCTAAGAAAGCAGGAAGAGGAGAGGAGAAAACAAGAGAAGGCGGAGTTGTAGAAGAGGTTCATAGGGAGTCCAAAAAGGCCGAGGAGGAAAGAAGGAGAAAGCATGAAGAGGAGAAAGAGGAGTTGAGAAAAAAGGAGGAGGAAGACATGGCCCTCACCTTGTGCAGGTTCATTGAGCAGTAGTCCAGGCAAGACGAGCCAGAACCTACAAGCCCAATCAAAGACGAAGGGCCGAGCTCAAGCACCCATGTGCCAAATTTCGTGCCACCTACAGTGCAAGAAGGCAAGGGCAAGGCCCCAATCACCCCCATTCCCACTCTCCTGATGCCCGCCACCACCATCGCCATCTCCACTCCCAATTCTACAACCCAAGTGGACGCCAGCAACTTAATGGCTTGGGTCCAGTACTTGGTGAATAAAGAAATGGGCCAATGAGTAGGAGAAGAAACCCCCCTTGTAGGAACCAAAAGGCTAGCCGTGGGTGGCAGATGCCAAGTCGAGGCAAGACCCTAAGAGACAAAAGGTGAAAGGCTCCACAACCTTCGTCCCCGCAACAGAGAGGCCATTTCAAGAATACGACGAGTATGTCAAGGAGCTCCTCTCTCAATTAGAGAAAGCCAAGGAGGAGAAAAAAATCACGGTAGCAGAGCTTGAAGCCGAAAAAGAGGCCGTGGCTGCATCCTAGTTGGAGAAAACATGCCAAATAGCCATGGCCAAAGAGAAGTTCGCGAGCTGAAGGAGCAGCTACAAGCTAAGGAAAAGACAGAAGCACAATGGCAGACACGATTGAGTGAAGAAACCGAGGCCGTATGACGCCTATGACAACACAATGAAGAGATCATGGCATGCTATGAATATCTGCAAGCTAAAATGGAAAATATCACTAAAGCCACAGAAGAACTGGAGGAGCTGAGGGAGGAAAGAGCTCACAAGTACAAAAGAGAGGTGGAGAAACTAACCCAAGAGGTTGCCTCAACACAGAAAGAGTAGCAAAAGCTAAGGATAGAAATGGAAGATCAAGAACGAAAGCTGACAGTGCTAGCTTAGAGGCAAGGGGAAAGCCTCGAAGTTATGAACATGAGGGCAAAGGAATGGACTAACCAAAATGAAAAAAGAGTCAAAGCCTTGGCATGCTTCTTGCTCAAGTCAAAAAAGAAAAAATACTTGTTGAAAGTAGAGTAGAGGCCACCCAAGTGAGCTTCCAAACCTAGCAACACGCCTTCCTGGATACCCTATTGGATGTCACCCAGGTAGAGGAGGGAGAATCCATAGAGGCAATGAAAAATAAACTAGGAATGGCTCATAGAGCATTGAAAGCAGGATTGCAGATGCCGCCACAAGCGAGTGGAGTTGGCCCAAGCCTAGAAGAGCAAGGCCATTATCTCCTATTGGCAGGCCTAACCTTGCAGGAAGTGGATGCACTCGGGTTCATCAAAGAAGAGTAGTAGGAGCCAAGAAAAGAGAGGGAGGTTGATGTGAACTTTGGAATGGGATCATACGAAGAAGAGCTTGTCCCACCGCCTCCTTCCCCACAGTGGCATGAAGAGCAACAACGTGCAAACACTTCCATAGAAAGGAAGGCGGAACTAAAGGAAAGAAGAAAACAAATGGTGGAGGACACAAGGAGAAAATGGAATGCCAAGGGAGTGAGGGTGCCCCACGCACCTATCCCACCATGCAAGAATGATGCCCCAACAAGCTTCCATGTTGAGCTTGTAATCTAGGAGAGGTAAGAAACGTCCACGAGCCCCTTCGACTGTAACTTCCAGTTCCCCACTACAGGGTTTTGCCCATCAAGGTGGTGGAGGAGGTGATTAGCATCGAAAGCAGGCTCGAACAGAAATGGCTGGAGGAGGAGAGAGAGTAGAATCCCACCTTATGGCCCACTGAAGATTCTAAATTTTGGCAAAATAAGGTTTTTGAAGTGCCAAGCTTGGTGGTGGCTGAGCTACGAATGTCAACCTAAATGGAGAAAAAGGGTCTGCGACTCCAACCCGGACACTTGGATGGCCTTTTGCAACACTCAACCCTTCGAGCAGAATGACCTAAGATTTATGCCTTATACTCAACCATTTTCAACATTTGATAGCTCATTTGAAAGGGGACATCCTAATCTTTATACAAAGACAAGAAGTTGGTCATTTGGATCATTAGAGCTCAAGATATTTGAGTTTTTATTCTGCTGTACACTCAAGACAGGATGTTGCCTATGGCCAAAAATAAAAGAAAGAAACCCATTATGGATACCATCAGTGAAGGATTAAGGGACTATCAGCTGGATAAAGAGCGTGAAGCTTCACAAGAGGCTATTTACCTTGAGAACCATGGTAATGAGGAGCTAGAGATAAGTTCAACACATGCTGCAGTAAACAAACAAGTGAATGGGGTTGGCATTACTCATGCCTCGACTGATTCTAACAGTTTTCAACAACTCTTCAATGACATTAAGGATATGAAATCGGGCATTGAAAATCTTGTGGCTCTCTTGAGTGAGAGGATATTACCTACAGCTATTCCAAATGCTCCAAGTCTTCCCATTGTCCAAGAGCAGTCAAAGTCCTCAACTTCCAAGGTTTTTGGGAACTTTGAAGTTGGAGAGTCATCAAAAGCACAGCCCTCTCATGTTCAGCCTCAATTTCAGCCCCTAAATCAACCCAAGTCCAACACTATCCCTCATGGAAGATAAGGCCCAAGCAAACTCAAGACTTGATGATGACACACATGGATGCCATCCTTTTTAAAAGTCTTTCTATGGACAACCTTCTAATATCCCTAAATCTACACATGAAGAGAAAGCCGAAGAAAAAAGGTCCTATTATGGTCAAGAAAGTGGAGAAAATAATTCTCATGGGCATCACCCATACAATGGACATGATCATGTGAATTCAGTTCCAAATTCTTATGGACAGCAACATCATGCCAATAATAATCATGTATATAATCATCCCTCTAAACAAGGCCCTCATTCAAATCAGTTTTGGTCTCATCAAATGAATGGACAACAACCACCAATGAATGTCACACCAAATATACACTCTCCAATGTATGGACATCAAGTCTATGGACAGCCTGGCAACTCTTTCTCTCCGTTGCAAGGACATTTTAATCAGCCAAATGGGTTTGCAATTTTCATGGACAACAACAACCATATTTTCATGGAACATGGAATAATGATGTTCAAAGACAAAATTCTATTGGTCCAAACTTTTATTGACAGCAACACAATAATGGCCAATCTCATCAATATGAGCAGGAATACAAGGAGAAAATAACCATTTCTAATTTCAAGGGTGAAAATCCATCCCCTACCAAATTAGAAGAATGGTTTGACAAGCTTGAGATGTATTTTTCTTTGTATCCTAGACTGGAGAATGCCAATGTAAAATTTGCAGCCCTACATTTGGAAAGATATGCACACACTTGGTGGCGGTACATGTCAAGGATTGGTAATGAATTCTTAACATAGGATGCATTAAAACGGGCAATGATTGAAGTTTTTGTGTCTCCTATTGAAAAAGAGAAGTTAGAGAAGAAGTCATATGCTCTTGAGCAAAGGGGATTATCGGTTAGAGATTATTCTAACCAATTCCTTAACCTCTCCATATATGTGGATGGAGTATCCAACAATCCCAAGCTAAATAAGTATATATTTGGGTTTAAATCTTATCTATCGTCAGAAGTGGGAGCTATGAAACCATCCTCTTTACAAGCTACCATACAATTGGCTGAAAGGTATGGTAAAAAATACAAGAGTTTTCAGCAAAGAACAGGGCAACATTTTCAGTCAAACCATTCCACTAGAACAGCCACAAATTATGGGTAGTCAAAGACTGAATTTCAACAAGGAGGGAAGCCAACAAATACCTATAGCAAGATCCCTACATTTCCTACTGTTTATGGACCAAAACAAGGTAGTAATTTCAGGTTTAATGCTGAAAACATATCAGATGGAAAGAGGACTAAAATTAGTGGCAAAAACTCAACTCCTATACAAGAAGCATGTGTCGAATGACAAGTTGAAGGACATGTATGCGAAAGGTCTACACTTCAAATGTGGGGAGAAACGGTCTCCCGATCACAAGACAAAATGCAAAGCCAAGAATGTCAAAGTGAGCATGATCTTTGAAGAGGAATCGGATGTTGAGGAAAATGAAGGAAATCTATCTCAGCTTGATTTCTTACCCACTCTTGAGGAGACACATGGCCATGATGAGGATTGCCATGAAGAATTCTATGACCCTATGGATGGTTTTCCATCAACCCGGGTGGTTACTTTATGGATGATTTTTTGACAAATTTGGATTCTTTGAAGCTTTGTTCCATTTCTCGTGATGCTTGAATGGTTCCAAAGGGGACTATACATTGCACCTTAAAGGTTACATTAATGGAAAAATTGCTCATATTCTTATTGATACCGGGAGTACATATAGCTTCAGTCTCTTGATGGGTTGAAGTTGTATACACAAGAAATTCCTTCTTCACTAAGAATCCAAGTGGCAAATGGAGCTTATGAGTGCAGTAATTAGATTTTTTCCAATGTTTCCATCACTTTATCATCATCTTGTATCACTTTGGTGAATTTGATTGCCTTGGAGATGGATCCCATTCATGTCATACTTGGCTAAAATTGGTTGAAAAGTATTGGAAGGTTTACCATGGATTTGAATAGGCTACAAATGGAATTTCAGTGGAATGGACAATAAGTTACTCTTCAAGGGATTGAGAAGAAGAAGCTAGAGGTGATTAGCACCAAGAAGATTAAGAGAGAGATTAATGCAAAGGCATGTATGTTTACCCTTCTCTTATCAAAGGTTGATGAGGATTAGCCCTCTTCTAATCAGCCCTCTACTCCTTCAAAAAGTATGGATTGTTGCCTTTGTAAATTGTTGGAAGAGTACGATGATTTATTTCAGCCACCTACCTCTCTTCCTCCAAAGCGTGAAGTGGATCACCCCATTGATGCTTCCAAATACCAAGCCTATCAATAAACCTCCATATCACCTTTCAAAGATGGAAAGAGAAGAAGTTGAGTGCCAAGTAAAGGAGCTACTTGAAATGGGTCTTATACAACCAAGTCAATCTCCCTTTGCTTCTCCCATTCTTCTAGTCAAGAAGAAGGATGGTTCATTCCGCATGTGCATAGATAATTGGGATTTGAACAAGGCCTCCATCAAAAATAGGTATCCAATACCAAGGATTGATGATCTTTTGGATGAATTGGGATGCCAAGGTCTTTTCAAAGATCGCAATTTGCGATTAGGATACCCTCAAATATGCATGAAGGAGGGGGATGAATACAAAACTGCATTTAGGACCGAGAGGGGATTGTATCATTTTATGGTTATGCCCGTTGGTCTTTCAAATGCTCCATCCACATTCCAAGCTTTAATGAACAAGATACTTCAGCCACTTTTGTTCAAGACAGTTTTGGTGTTCTTTGACGACATATTGATATATAGTAAAGACAAAGGGGAGCATTTATAGCATGTTAGAGAAGTTTTTTGAGATATTGAGAAGCCACTAGTTGTTTGCTAAAGCAACCAAATGTACATTCATGACCAAAGAAGTAGAATATTGGGACATATTGTTGGAGAAAATGGCATCAAGGTTGACCCAAAAAAGGTCCAATGTGTGAAAGATTGGCCTACTCCAACAAATACCAGTTCCTTGAGGGGTTTTCTTGGTTTATCTTCTTACTACCAAAGATTTATCAAGAATTATGCTCATGTGGCTGCACCATTAACGGATAGGTTAAAGAAAGAAGCCTTCTTTTGGGATGAAATAGCTGGCAAAAGCTTTAATGAGCTGAAGCAACTCCTCATTTCAACACCCATATTGGTTTGTCCCGACTTTTCTAAGGTCTTTGTGATCTATGCAAATGCTGGTGGGAGAGGATTGGGGGTTGTTTTAGCCCAAGAACATGGCGTCATTGCATATGAGAGTAGAAAATTTGATGAAAAAGAGAGACAAATGCATGTATATGAGCAAGAGATGCTAGCTATACTACATGTAGTCAAAAAATGGCATCATTACCTCTATGGAAGTCACTTTAAAGTGAAAAGTGATCATAGGGTGTTGAAGTACTTCCTCTCACAACCTAACTTGTCTCCTAAGCAAAGAATGTGGTTGGCAACTCTTCAATCATATGATTTTGAGATAGCATACACGGCTGGAAAAGACAATGTAGTGGCGGATGCGCTCTCTAGGATGTGGGCATGTAATGTATCTACCGTCTCCACTATATATAAAGATTGGATAAATGATATACAAGAGGAATACAGGAGCATGCTGCCACAATAATGTAGAAATTATAGCAAGGGGTAAATGAAGAATATCCAAACTTCAAATGGCATAATGGACTTTTATAGTACAAAGGAAAGGTCTATTTGATCCCTGAAAGCAGTTTTAAGCTGAAAGTCCTTCAAGAGATGCATTCTTCACACTTGGTTGGCCATCTTGGTCTCTTTAAGACTTTTGACAAAGTGCACAAGAGTTTCTACTGGAAAGGCTTATGGAAGGATGTGAAGGAGTATGTTTCTCATTGCTTAGAATGTCAACAAAATAAAGATTTTTCTTTATTACCAGCCGATCTCCTTCAACCTTTACCTATCCCACAAGGAAAATGGACCGACATTTCAATGGACTTCATTACGGGCCTTCCTACCACAAGGCATGGTTGGAATAGCATTTTTGTTGTGGTGAATAGACTTACCAAATCAGCCCATTTTATTCCAACCAAGACACAAATTTCAGCAAAGCAAGTAGCCGGTCAATTCATGGAAGGAGTGTTCAAGTTAGATACTATGCCTTTGAGGATAGTGTCGGATAGAGACACTAGATTCACGGGAAATTTTTGGAAGGGTTTATTTACTTCCATGGGCATTACTTTTACCCCTCGTATGGCTTACCACCCTCAAACCGATGGTCAAATCGAAAGGGTTAATCAATGGGTGGAAATGTACTTAAGGCATTTTTGTCATGACACGCAATCAACTTGGGATGATTGCATGACACGCAATCATCTTGGGATGATTGGTTGCATCTTGTTGAATTTTGCTACAATAATACATATCATATGAGCATTGGGATGGTTCCTTTTGAAGCACTTTATGGATACAAGGTTCAAATTCCTTCAGCTATGTTTCATGAAGACGTGAATCCACAAACGAAGGATGAGTTAGAAAGAATGAAGATGCTTATGAAGCAATGTAAAGAAAACATACGAAAGGCACAAGATGTCATGAAGTCCTATGCTGATGATAGGCAGAGGCACATGGAGTTTGATGTTGGAGATTGGGTCTTCTTGAAGGTGCCCAAGACTCATTTTGCATCCCTTAAGGGTGGAAATAACAAGTTAGCTCATAGATTTTATGGCCCATATTTCGTGTTGGAAAAGATTGGAGAGCTTGCATATAAGCTCCAATTGCCCTCATCTACTCACATACATGATGTTTTTCATGTATCACAATCGAAGAAGTATATTGGGCAGGATGTACAAGTTCTTGAAGAGCTTCCACCACTTGATGAAGATGGACTGATTATCTATGAACCTGTAAAGATTATTGGGAAGCGTGAAAAGATTCTTAGGAACTGAACTCTCACCGAATTCCTGATCAAATGGAAGGGGCTACTATGGAAGAGTCCACTTGGCAACCCTCTTCTTATTTGGATGCTTTTCTATGGCTTTTGCAAGATGAATGATCATAATCTGTGTAGGGATAACTTGCTGTTTTAAAATATTGTTATTGATTAAATTACCTTAACAACATCAAAAAGTTATATTGATGGTATGGGATGATGCTTTAGGGTGTGTACTTCATTTCTACTTTTCAAACACTAAATTTGGACACTCGAGTCAAAAGTTATGGCAAATCTACAATCGCACCCCTGTTTGGACAGCAAGCAGTCAATTCACTGTTTCAGGTTCATTATATTGGTTCTTCACACAAAGTGCTTCCACATGCTTATGGATCTTCATTGACATAATTTGCTTCATTATAAACTTGCCTACTACTCAATATCTTCATTTTGAGGACAAAACATCTCTAGGAGGGGATGATTTGTAATGAAGCAAATTATCAACATGAGAGTTAAAGCCTATTTCAAGTATAAAACTTTGTAAATACTTGAGCCTAGAAAAGAGGACTTAGGTTTTAGTATAAAAGGCAAGAAGTGCTAATGTAGCATCATTCTTTGACATTATCAAAAATTTCATCCTTCTTATCTCACACAATTTTCTTGTACTTGGATGATAGTCCATGGCTACATTGTGCTATGGTAATGGAAGTTGTTCCATGGTATGGCCATGTTGGAATCTCAGTTTAGTTCATTTCTTGTCATTTGTAGCTTAGAGTATTTTTGATTTCCTGTTCATTTCCATTGTTAGATTAGTCCTTCTTTACAATCTAGAATAGGATTTTTCAATGCCACAAATGTTGGGGCCACGGAGGTCTTCAACTTCATTTGGGACTTGGCAAGGGGTGTCCAGAGCTCCACTTAACCCACAAGCCGCCTAGGAGTGAAACATCATACTCGTGGTTTGGCCTTTTCACCACTCGAACTTCGGCCCATGAATTGAGCAATGTCCTTCTTGGCTTAATCCGTGGTGCAATCTTGGAGATGATCCACCCGTGCAAAATATCCTTCATTCATCCAGTTAAGAATCAAGCACAATCAAGGTAGTCATCCCTAATATCATTTTCCAAGAAAACATTCCTTTATCCTCATAGCAATTTGTTGTCACAGACCCCTTCCATGAATTTACCATCAATCACAAGCATTTGGAATAATCATCCAAACCACAATCCAACAATCAGATGAATGTAAAAGCATTTAGGATGTTGTTAGATCAACCAACAACACTCTCCCCCTTGGGATCAAAGAGCGATTATATGCAAAATTTACTTAACACTTGTATGCACAATTCTTAATGTCATTCTTTTTATGATTATGCCATTCATAACCTCGACCGATTCTTAAATTTCAAGCATTTCAAGTGAGCACTAATGGCTACCTCTCACATAGCCGATGCGCTATCCCTCTCTACGAGTGTAGTGAGCTTACCTTAATGCCCAATTGAGTTGCTTCCTCTCTCAAGCACTTTGATAGCTCCACGATTCGTGATGCATGCTCAAGCATCCTCAAGCCTTTTCCTCCAACCAAGCTCCATCCTCCATAGCCACATGAGAGACAAGAGAAGAGAAGAGAAGAGAAGAAGAAGAAGAAGAAGAGAGGAGATGGTGGAGGGCTTTACCTCCAAGTTCCCTCACCCTCACACACTCACTCCTTCACCCACTCACACTCCCTCCCTCAAGCACTCACAAGCAAGCAAGAGAAGAGAAGAAGAAGAGTCCACTTTGCCACACCCAAAGAATGAGCTCTCATTCATCTTTATATACAAAGCCCTAAATCCCTTTTGGGCAGTCATCCCCTTATCCCCCTTTTCTTACATGGCCCGCTGTGGCATAGGCCCTTTTTCCCATTGTCCTCCTCTCTTCCTAGCTTAGTCCTACTTCTTGTTCATGGTTACAAATTGCACATAAGGGGGAGCCTGGAGCTCTTTAGCAGAGGTTTTGGTTGTGCGCCTTCTTGCTTTTGGCTTCTTACGGCTTCCATGTTGCATCTTGTACTCATGGTAGTTGTTCCCATGCTTTTAGATTTCTTCTGAGCCCACTCTCTAGTAGGGCACATTTTCCTTTTTTCTGCCTTGCACTTTTCCTCTTGATGCCTCATTTTCCACTTCCTTTTCTTTGTAGTAAACATAACCTCCCTCCTAGTTGAGTGCCAGTCCTATGGCTCTATTGGGTGGTGAGTCAAATTGTGTTTCTGGGGTAGCTAGGTGGCTTTTTGGGTTTGTATACAAGCTCTGCTAGAAAGAATGTTGGAGGGATTTATGGTTCTGGAAGGCCCTTGAGTTGGATATGAGCATGGTTCTAAAAGGCCCTTGAGTTGGATATAAACCCTGGTGTTGGAGGGATTTATGGTTCTGAAAGGCCCTTGAGTTGGACATGAGCCCTGGTGTTGTAGGGATTTATGGTTCTAAAAGGCCCTTATACGAGCCCTGGTGGAAGGTGTGTTGGAGGGATTTATGCCTTTGAAATTGAAGATAAAGTTGGGTGAATCCTTTCATGGAGAGAGGTTGATGTGCAGATCCATCTTTGAAATTGAAGATATAGTTGGACAGATTTGTCGTTTGGTCCTCCTTGGCTACCTTCTCCTGCATTATTCCAAATGAGCTTCTTCATTCACTTTTTGACTGGGGTTGTTGCGTCTGCCCCTTGCTTTATTGTGCTTGCATGGTGACATGTGCATAAGATAGGGAGTGCATTGCATGGATGATGGGACCTCTGGAGCTAGTGGTCGGGGCCTTTGTTTGTACCTGGAAAGAAAAGAAAGGTGCACTACCTGGGGGCATTTCTGCCTTACAATGGAGTACATAATGCTCGTGCTTATGGAAATGGGAGATGGGTCTGACCTTGGGCAAGCCCTTGGTGGTGTCCCACAATTGAGGACCCACTTTATACATAACGGAGGTGCAGTGTAGGGGGCTTAGGGTGGCAGGTCTAACCCTAAGCAAGAATTACCTTCCTAGGTATGTCCTTCCCTTGATGTGCCCTAAGCAAGTGTCATGGGAAATCCAAAGGGCTAGGGAGTTAAGCACGGAGCTAGCTAATCGAGGCCATCGGACACACCTAACTTGAGGATCCCTAGGTACAGTGACTGTGACTGATGTGTAGCGTGTCTACGTGTTTTTTTTTGGCCCAAGTTACATAGTCATGACAGAAATTAATCTTCATCATTGGAGTGAGGTGGAGAAGGGGGCTTAATAGATTTGTTAAGAAACTAGCAGCTTTGGAGATACCCCTTGAGGTTTAGGCAGACCTGAAGGGTGGTGGTGGAGAGGAATGGATGATTGCAGTGGGTGAAGCGACTATCATTCATGTCCTTTAGAAGGGCTAAGAAAAATGAGGGTAATAGAGCTTCCTGCATCATTAGTCAAGCCATCGCATAACTATCTATAGAATTAGGATCAAAATGGAGTAATAGAAGGTTGCGCTCTTGTGGGGTGGGGTCTTGCCTAAGGAGT
The DNA here is from genome assembly GCF_053477565.2 of Lygodium microphyllum. Taxonomy (NCBI): domain Eukaryota; kingdom Viridiplantae; phylum Streptophyta; class Polypodiopsida; order Schizaeales; family Lygodiaceae; genus Lygodium; species Lygodium microphyllum. The sequence continues at coordinate 173,565,316 of NC_141137.1, read as the reverse complement.
ATCGTGAACAGTCCAAGGTAATTACAAGTAGTAATAAAGGCGGAGCCAAGGTATGAAGAGAATTCGTTAGTGAATTGGATTAGGGTATCATACAAGTTCTCTGATGTGAAGATGAGGGCCTCTTCATATGTAGTACAATGAGGATTATAGATTATAGGAAAGTCGTAGCGGCCATGGACGTTGGAGTCAAAATCCACTCCCACCCTTCGAGGAAAATTCTGTAAGTAATTTATTATAGCTATCTGGAATTTTCTGCAACCTGTGAATGCTCTGTTTTGGTAATTTAATGACTTGTACCATCAATTTCATGCATGTACCAACATGTAGACTTGCAAATGAACTCCCTACATTTTTCAACACTGAAAATAACCTTTGCAATTAACCAAGGATTGAACAATCCCATTGTATGCTACAAAAGAAGGATCCAATCAAGGACTTTGTCCCCATTTGCCACTTGCATTGCATTATATTGCCATATATTTGCCTTTGCATCATGTAACCCATGCCAAATATACCATGCTAAAGGGTGAATTCTTATTCCCTTGAGTGGTACCTGCACCTGAACTTTAAATGCATGGGATTTGAGACTTGAGGGGCGTGAAAATTTCCTTCTCAAGCCGGTTTGTGCTCCCCTTCAGGGTCCTTGTCAGTAGGGGAGGGCCACCTCTCTTTTGTCCTACCAACTCACCCGGCATCCACTATTTTCTTGTACTTGGATGATAGTCCATGGCTACATTGTGCTATGGTAATGGAAGTTGTTCCATGGCATGGCCATGTTGGAATCTCAGTTTAGTTCATTTCTTGTCATTTGTAGCTTAGAGTATTTTTTATTTCCTATTCATTTTCATTGTTAGATTAGTCCTTCTTTACATTGGTATCATAGCATTAGTTTAGATCTTGTCAGAAGTCATTTTCATGCAATAGATTTAGTTGCAGTGACTAGGGAGTGAAAACCGCAGTTACAATTTAGTCTCACAGGAGTTAGTTTTTCCATAACCGTGGTGGTCTGACATGGAGATCTCTTACAAATTGTCACTAAGATGGAGGTTCTTGGCATGAACCAGTGGACAATGGTAGGCTCCAACCAATTTGGCAACTTGTGAGCAAGTTTTGGACCAAAAATTGGGATACGTTGGACAAAATGAAGGTTACAGGACTTAGTTTGGTTCAAACTCGAGTTAGTTTTCAAGAATATGGGTTTCTTCCCTTTCCTTTCAAGCTTCTCTCAAGAATCCATGGCCAAAGGTTGAACAAGATCTCTTGCCTGTGATCTCTATCATGCAAAAGGACTTCATAGCCTTGTTCTCCATCTCTTAAGCTTCCTATGGAATGGTGGTTTGGCATAATATGCTTCATTCTTGCTTGGGAATCCAGCAGTGTGAATTGCGCCTGTTGCATTTTCAGACCTGTCACGTGTTGAAGATGAGCTATGGAGCTCAAGTAATCCTTGAATAGTGCTCAAGCACCATTGGCAAGTGGTCTCCTTAAATCTTGTACAATATTTCTCTCTATTGTGGATTCTCCTCTCTCCTATGGAACCCTATTATTGACAATTTTGGACAACAATTAAAAATCTTTGATTTCTTGAAGCAAATGAAGGGAGTATTGGTGGCAAATAACTCATGGAGCTTCCTTATGCATGTGGCTTCAATCCATTGTCAACATTGAAGCAACATTGAAGCATCGTTGGGTTTATTTTAATCTATGGAAGCTTGGGACAGCTTGTATCTTCAATGTCAGTAAAATTCTTGGTTCTCTTGCTAATAATTGGAGTTTTCAGCTTATATTGGAGTTATTCTCTACTATCTTCCAAGTTCTTCATCAAATAGAACAAGATTACTCCTTCATCAACCATCATTGAAGCATGTGGCAACAATGGAGTCCATATGAAGCTGGGAGTTTTTCTTACATTGAAGCTGAAATTGGGGATTTCTGTGGATCTTTATGGTTGAAGACAATCTATTTTTGTGTGAGTACTCTACATCAACTACATTAATCAATCACAAGCATATGAGGTATTTTAAATAATCTTTAATCTCTCCCTTATGAATCCAACTGCTGAGCTAATCCAATTGATGAATGAGGGATTAAAATGATTCAGAATTCCCACTATTCTATTAAAAGCACTTCATGAATAATCCATTTAGCAACCCTAGTGATTAATTTTTGATTGATCACTTACATTCATTAAAAATAACCACTCCCAATACTTCAAATTCTCACCCATTCTTCTCTAACCTGACATTGAACTGTTTTCCTTTTGTCTCCTTGCCTTGAATAAAAAAATGTTGCCCAATGGTAAGTGAAATACAATTGTAAAGCAGTGAGTCACTGCTGCAGGTATTCTTTACCTAACCGCCATGAGAAAAAACAATGAATTAGTTTACTTGAATCTAAAGAGAAAAAGGAAAAGAAAAAGAGCATAAACATTAATGTCCCCTCATAAGTCACCTTCCTCAATTAATTCCCATCAAGTCAATAGTTAATACTCCCACTTTTTCAACTATTAAAAAAGATAGGATATACCCTCTCCCCCTCCCAGTTAAAAGAACCCCAAATTCTCACATTCACTACCATAAAAACAAGTGAGAAACTAAATTATCAAGAAGCCATATAAATTTTCAAGATAGCCGGAGAATGGCTTGTATGCTTAACCATCACTCCTTCTATGTGGTTCTTCCTTGAGAACAAAGACTCCCATTCCATGTGTGCTTACCCATGAGATAGGCCTCCAATGTAATCTTCTAAAAACGGTACTATACCAATGGTTCAGGAGGCGAAGTTGTAAATATTTCAAAAGATAGTAGCATAATTCTCTTGGACACTATTGTGGATTTATTATTCAAAATCCATCCCATCTTCTCTTTTTTCCATAGTCATCCTCACCATCCCCTTATTCTACCCCTCCCCCCTAGTCCCTTTTCTACCCCCCCCCTTTGCACACCCCCTACATATTCCCCCTTCCCCCTTTAGCATAGAACATTGTGGTGAATATATATATACATATATATATATATATATCTCTCTCTCTCTCCCAAAAATTATAATATTAGGGTGAATTTAACTTATTTCTTTGAATTTTTCTTTCACATGAAGGGCAAAAGAGTCTCCATAACCTTGATATACCTTAGAAATGTGGATGAATACAAAAACTCAAAGTAATAACTCAACCTACTCAACTTTTTTTAAAAAAAGATATATAAAATCTTAGCAAATTGGTGAATATTAGCTACTAAAGGGATCCCTAAAAGGATATTAACATAATGTAAATGGTTTTGTTAGTAAATATAAGGCCAGGCTGATTGAAAAACTCTATGCACAAACATATGTCATAGATTATGAAGAGAAATAAATTCAATCGAGTTACTAGGATGACATTTTTCAAATGTGTGATTGCTTTGCAGTAGCCAAAGGTTGGAAGTTGCAGTTGGATATGAAGAATACCTTCTTGCATGGTGATTTGCAAGAAGATGAGGATATGGAGTAGCCAACAGGTTATGAGGATTTGGAGCATCCCACATATGTGTGCATGTTAAAGAATGTGCTTTATGGGTTGAAGCAAGCACCTACAATATGGTTTGACAAGAAAGGAGAGTATTGTCAATATTAGCTTTTATGTTTCTAATGTAGATCACTCACTTTATGTAAGGAAGGGTGATATAGTTTTGGTCGTCATAGTCGTTTAAGTGGATAACTTGATTATTTCAGGTGATAGTAGTGATAGTGGAATTACTAATGTCAAGCGCCTGTGCATAGCCATCTGTGTATTACTACATTGACAATATCCACACTTGCATACTACAGTGGCACGCACCCATCACTGTCACTTTATTCTTTATTCTTTCAGTGACATTTGAATAAAGGTAAGCCCGATCACACATTGTGACTATTACAATTCCCACATCTTGAGAAGGGGGAAGGTCAAGAAGTAAGTCTTTTGAGAGAGCTTTTGAGCTTTTTTTGGCAACCCTTTTATTCTTGTCCACATAGTTTACTTATTCTACCCTTAGATGTATCCACCTTTTGTAATGAAAGATTCTTAACCTAAACTGATTTAGCCTAATTGTAGCCTATGAACATGAAATTGAAAAGAAATGGACAAGAAATTGGCAAGAAACCATAGCTAGAACTGTCATTATCTATGAAATGAAATGGTTACAAGGGAAGAAACAAATCAAACTTCTTGTTCCAAAATAGCATGATCCAAAATTTAGTGGATGCTCCCCTATTTATAGGTAACCCTAATCTAACCCTAGCAAGCCTTAAAATTCCTACATTACAAACCATCCCTTCTCGAAAAAAAGCTTTGTCCTCAAAGCTTGGGAATATAGAAAGAATTACAATGAAGGTGATGGCTGTAAACTACTAAAAACTGTCCAAACAGGGCTGTTGTAGGAGAATGGCCATAACTTTTGAAGTACATGTCGGTTTTTAGCATATGAGATGTCATAATGAAGTAGACATCATATAGTACCTTTCCCAATCATAAATCTTGCAAATTGACTGAGATAAGTCAATTTATTTTATGACAGAAATTTTGGACTGTAAGCTACCTTGTCTTTGGAATGCACTTTTCCATATGTAGTAACCATAGGAAAATCATTAAAATTGTAGCACGCATTTATGAGTTACTAGCTTGTAGGCAATACTCCAAATAAAGATATCAAGTACCCCCGGGATCAAAAGGAAATCCCTCAAAATAATAGTCATGATCATGGGTACCTGTCCAAGAATCATGCATATCATTTATACCTCCCGGGTCAAATGGGAAACCACCCAAGAACTCATGATTGCCATCATGAATGCCTGGATCATAGGGAAATGATGCATTCAAATCATATGACATATCAGCACCATATTCAAAATCATATACATGAGAATCCGAAGAAACGCCATTAGGTAGTTGCAGTCCTTGATCAACTATGGGCTGATGTAGATCAACCATGGAGTCATAAGAATCATGATCAAGGATGGGTTTATGTATCTCATCAACATGATTATCCCAAAGTAGCTCATCATCATATGGATATGCATTCTCATCCATTTCTGCAACTAACTCTCCTTGTGAACCATCATCACATATCTTTGCATCCTCATGTTCTTCATTATCGATTAAACTCTCTTCTTCATTTTGATCTTCATCTTCTTCACTATCTTCATTCTGAAATTCTTGCTCTTGGTCTTCTATTTGATCATTCTCTTGTATATCTTCTTAATTGTCATCATCATCTTGAGTGTTGTCTTCTTCATCAGCTTCTTCATTTTTCTCTATGATGTTAACCTCTTCGGTTTGCATTATATACATTCTTGCATTAGTATCCATAGGCTGACCATAATGAATTCCTGCATTACATGGTTCATGCTGCCCATTGTCAACTAGATGTTGTTGGAAACAAGATACATGATATTCATTCCTATAAGATTGCTCTTGGAAGCATTCAGGACAACTACATTTAACACTGCAATGCTGCCCATAAACATAGGCATCCCCATAGGAATGATCATCAGCATGCTGTCCACAGTATTTTGGAGTAGGTTCCAAAAATGAAGCATGATCTTCATATGCATACGTCCCTCCAAAAGACCCTTGCTGCTGCCCAAATGCATCAAGCTGCTGGCCATGAGCATTTGTATGATTACTCTCATGATCAAATCTGCCATAGACAAAACCACCTTGTTGTTGGCCAAAACCATTTGGATAAGGATCACCTTGATCATCTTGGCATGAGGTATGGCATCCATATTGCCCAAAAGAACTTCTAAGACTTTGCCCATTTGAAGAAAAAAAAAACATAAGATCCATAGTCACTATATCCATGAACTGGAGCATCATGGGAAACACATCCATAAGCATTAGTGCCATTCTCTCTTTCATGAGATATACCATATGTATAAGCATCATGTTGAACATTTGACACCTCTGCAATGCTCCTATCAATGATGGATACGAGCTCTTTAACTTTCAACTTCATTTCCCTTACATCTCTGACCAAACTGTTCACTGTAACCATGCTGTTGTGATTATCCCTATGCACTGTTTTGGCCATATCTTGAAGAATACTGATCCAAATGAGGTGCTTGATGGCTTTGCTCGAAACCCACGATGTCTAGTACTAGTTAAAAATCTTGGTTCACATTAAAATATTCCAATACCCCATTCTGGAAATGATTTGTTATGTCTGTCCACAATAGACAGCACCCTGTCTAAAGTACCTAGTTGCATTGTTTTAACCATAACTTGAGAAATTCTGATTGGAATGAGGTGTTTGATAGCTTCACTCGAAGCCCACGATGTCTACCTTCAATTAGGAATCTTGGTTTGCATTATTTTGTACCTACACCCCATTCTGGAAATGATTCTCTAGGTCTGTCCATAGTAAACTGCTAGTGAACTATTGGAACAAAATAGACTCTAACTTGAGAAATATGTATCCAAATGAAGCATTTGTTAGCTCCAATCCAAGCTTGTGATGTCTAGTATCAATCCCAATTGTCTATTTATTGTTAGAATGATGCTACTAATTTCTGTAGCAACTTTTCCAAATCTGTCCCTGTTTGGACTGCACCCTGTTTTAGCCAAGGAACTGAAGAAGGCAACCGACAGCTTCAGCGACTCCCGTAGGTTAGGGAAAGGGGGCTTCGGCGTCGTGTACAAAGGTGTCCTCAGAAATGGCCAAGAAGTGGCAGTGAAGAAGCTGGTTCTGTGGACCAATTCATCATGGAGGTTTAGTACCAGTTCATACCATTAATTCTCCAACAACACCATGTCCTCATGTTCCTCCTGGGTTTTCTAAAATTGCTTTTCAAAGATCAGGCTCACAAAAAGAGAATGATCAAGGAAGCAAGATTTCATCTGATGTTGATGGGAACTTTAAGGAGTCAAACACATGTCAAGCCATCAGAACTGAGAAGCATCAACATGATGGCACAGAAGATGAAGATCAACCCGCAACCAACACTAAAGATGATGAGGCCTTTTTGCAGCCAGCAATATCAAAATTTGCTCAATGGTTTGGTAAAGAAAGGAATGAGCCAAGATTTCTCCAGACTCTACAAATGGAGCTGTCACTACTGATGTTGCACCGGCAGTTCCCTCACCTGTTGAGTCAGGATGTGGTGAAGCTCAACCTCAGCTTTCAAGTCTTACAATATCCAGAATCAGAAAAGCCCGGTTCATGAAATGGCAACATCAGTGCCCTTGATGCATATGCCTTCTCATCCAGCTGCACATTCAACATGGAACAATCTAACAACAGCAGTGTTGATTGGTCATTTTCATCTCCGAATGTCTTCAAAAGATTGGTCGAAGCAGAATTTTGAGAGGCAGCATGCGGTGATTCCTGGAGTTCCGTGTTACCAGGGAGGTCTCCTTGAGGTTGTCCAAGAAGATGCTTTGGAGAATCCAATCAAGATACACCGTCTGTTTCTGCCTCAGTCTTGAGAGATCCTTTGAGATAGATTCTTGAGACCCCTTATTCCTTTGGTGAAGCGTTCAAAGCAAATGGCAATTGGCTGTTTTGAATGCCCTTTGCAGATAAGAGACATAAATCTGCAAGGGTTTTCTCAAGTAGATCTTCTTGGTTCAGTGCTCTTTCGTTTTCTCTTTAAAACCTCATTGGGCAGTTTTTTTTTTTTTGGAATCGTGAAAGCTCATCACTGTCAGGAGCAGCAGAACCCTCCACATCATGCAGCCATCCTGGAGGAGTTGTAAGGAAACTATTGAAACTGTTGGGAATGTGCTTTCTTTAGCTGGTCTGAGGGAAGATGCTATTTTTGACTCTTTCAATATGCTTCTTACCTCAGCACATAGTTCTCTGTGCTTCCCAACTATATCAAGGGTCATGCATTCTCATCTCCATAACTGTGAAAGCTGGATTAATTTTCTGGAAAGCAGGTCAGAGGAGTCTGTGAGCCAGCTTTAGAAATTTTTTTTTGTTGTCAAGTATCAATGAACAAGGGCCTTTAGCTGTCAAGCTCCATGACATGACGGAACAAGCATTTTCAGAAATTGCAAGTCAAGAAAGAAGTGACTCAAGTCTTTTGGGCTCTGTACTCAGAAGGAATTCACTGCTGAAATGAACAAGCGATCCTTCAAGTATGCTTGGGTGCTCGATAAGCTCAAGGCTGAGCGGGAGCGTGGTATTACGATTGATATTGCTCTCTGGAAATTTGAGACCACCAAGTACTACTGTACTGTCATTGATGCCCCTAGCCATCGTGATTTCATCCAGAACATGATTACTGGAACTTCGCAGGCTGATTGCGCTGTACTCATCATCGACTCCACCACTGGTGATTTTGAGGCTGGTATTTCAAAGGACGGACAAACACGTGAGCATGCTTTGTTCGCATTCACACTTGGGGTGAGGCAAATGATTTGCTGTTGCAATAAGATGGACGCGAACACCCCTACATTTGTTGTTCTGCACAGTGAGCTACAGACACAGATTGAGCAGCAGCTTGGCTAGATTCACTGTTCAGCACAGTGAGCTATAGGCAGAGAGTCACAGATTGAACAGCAAATTTTGCATCCTTTCTGGCACGGGGGCTCATACACGCCCATCGCTTGAGTGGATTCACACCAGCGTGTCTACAGATTGTGAACATACAGGTGGAGGTAGCAATTTGCAGTTTATACACCTAGTGTTGTGCAACTCAAACACATCGCGAGTATATCTATGCTTTAAGCAAGGTGGTGCCTCATTCAGCAGGGCTTAGATTTGGGCTTTAGAAGGTAAATTCAGTCAAGTGGGAGACAAATGGCTCAGTTGTCGAATGAGGACATAGCCAAATATGCACACAATCCTGTTCATTATGCTGTTGCTCGTAAGGATTATGCAGCGTTGCGCAGGATTATCTCTGCTGCAATTGCTGAAGGAGGCTGTCTTCGTGCTTTGACAATAGCTTTGTATGTTTCATCAACACTTAAACCAGTCCATGGCACAGCTCCAGTGCACATCGCAACCATGACACATCCAAAACTCCAGACATCAGCTTAAACCAGTCCACAGCACAGATCCAGTGCACATCTCAACCATGACACATCCAAAATTCCAGACATCAGATTCTGGTGAAATTCCCACACGGTCATCAGCAAAGAGATTAAGAGCGGACTTCCACATTGGTTCCCACGCCTCAGGTGCTGTATAGTGAGGGTTTAGCATGATACATTCTAAGCAGAATGCATCTAAGCAGAAGGTAGACGTGATGCTCCATCATCACTCCCTGAAGAACGAGCCTTTCGGCAGTAGGAGGTCCCGTATTGTCGAAAATCTTCCAAAGGTCCTGTGCTTGAAGAAGAGGAAGCAGGAGAAAGAGACATGGATTGGCAGCAAGGATTGCAAGGAAGGGGTTCTTTGCCTCACTTCTAGTTTTTTTGTATTTGTTTTTGTGCTTGCAGCAGATAGCCCTGGTCTGCTTCGCGTATCCCTTGACGATTGCCCCTTGTCCCAAAGAGTTCTTCTGCACCTCAAAGAGAAAGGCATGCCTTAAAATGCCAAATATGTGGACCTCGTCAATAAGCCCAATTGGTTTGTTGAAATCAACCCTGAAGCCATGTTTCGGACGCAGCACCAAGGGAAGAGGAAGAGCCAGGCCAACAATGGCTGCGTAGAAGAAATCTTTAGTGCTGCTTGTTTCCTAAAGCCTCTTCAAAGCCTTCAATAATGGTGCTCCACTTGTTAAGAATGAAGAGTAAAGAAAGTTTCCAGCACGAAATGCCTTCAAAAACCTCATGGCTGAAAGCTAGGAGAAGATCTGTGCTGCAACTCCATGAAAGCTTGGCAAAAGCTTGGAGAAAGAGGAAAGGAAGACCTCTTTTGAAAAGTAACCACAGTTGAACCCCAAACTAAGCCCGGTTAATCATCCTTTACCCTAGTTACCTCCATTTTTGCATGAATTTTGATGACGTCCAGCCATTTAAACCTTATCCGCCATATCTGACCTTGGATATCTCCAGATGTAGTCTTTTGCTAACTGTAGATGTCCTGCAGCACTCCACTAGTCACTGTCTTGTACCATTTTTGTCTGAAATTGATTTTGAAATAGGAAAATAGGAGTGAAAATGGAAGAAAATAATGGATCAAAGACTGAAGCTCTGATACCAATGTAATGAAAGATTCTTAACCTAAACTGATTTAGCCTAATTGTAGCCTATGAACATGAAATTGAAAAGAAATGGACAAGAAATTGGCAAGAAACCATGGCTAGAACTGTCATTATCTATGAAATGAAATGGTTACAAGGGAAGAAACAAATCAAACTTCTTGTTCCAAAATAGCATGATCCCAAATTTAGTGGATGCTCCCCTATTTATAGGTAACCCTAATCTAACCCTAGCAAGCCTTAAAATTCCTACATTACACCTTTGCTGTCACTTCTAACACCACCACCGTCATTCACCGCCGTCGCTACCGCTCACTCTACCACCACCACTACCACCACCACAATCACTATCTTCACCACCATCTTCACTCTCTCTATCTCTCTCTTTCCCTCACTCTTTCTCTCTCTACATGTAAGTAGCTCATTCTCATTTTCTCTCTCTCTCTCTCTCTCTCTCTCTCTCTCTCTCTCTCTCTCTCTCTCTCTCTCTCTCTCTCTCTCTCTCTCTCTCTCTCTCTCTCTCTCTCTCTCCGTGTTTGCAATATGAAAACTTTTGTGCAAGCATTTCAAATCGATAAAACTTGTATTGCGTTGGATTGTTACATATTTGTAGGGAATAGTTCTCTCTTTTTATATATATATATATATATATATATATATATATATATATATATATATATATATATATATATATATATATATATCATTTACAATATAAAATAATTTTTGTAAGCAATCTGAATCTAGATTTGTATTACATTGACTTGTAGCAAGAGTATTACTATTCCACAAACTAACAGACAATGATAGTAAAAGATAATCATAAATTTTGTCATAGCTAACCAATTGAGGTATATTCGTATTTTCTCAATACAAATATAATATAATTTCTCTTAGAATTAGCAAAATATTTGCTTTGCTAGTCACACTATGGACAACATTGAAAAATTTCTTCTCTTTTTAAATATGAGATGTAAGTTTCTCTTTCAAGCATGGGTTAGCGTATGAATATGTCTATATTTGCATCCATTCTAAACAATCACTAAACATTTTTCTTTATACATGGCTCTAGCAACATCATTAAACATTGGCTACTAGAAAGTAAAAACTCATTATTAAAGCTCACACATTTGTGGATTATTTATTATGGTGGCAAGAAGGGATATTGATTGGTGTAAGCACGTATAAATTTGATACTCAATTAATATGCTTCATGAGAGAGAGAGAGAGAGAGAGAGAGAGAGAGAGAGAGACCATCATCTTGATCTCTCATTGTGCATGTCTTTGCCGACTTGCCATCATGTTGTTGTAATATTAATATTCATGTGCTATAAAATATATTTACATTTATTTGAACTAATCATATGTGTATAGGTGTGTGTGTGTGTGCATGTGTTAGGACTTCCAATATACACACACAAGTACATGCACACATTAATATGTATATATATCAATGACAGAGAGAGAGAGATTTTTAGTGACAATAGTTTTTGAATAAGAGAGAGAGAGAGATAGAAATAAGTTCTTAATGAGACACACACATGTGTGTGTACACACACACACACACACACACACACACACACACACACACACACACACAACAATCAAGATAGGTTTGCCTAATGTATATTATAGAACTAAAGACATAGCTTTAAAGATTATTGCTCATGGAAACTCTAATCCACCTTGACTAAGTAATTTATCAATGGTTTGTCTAGTCTTTAAAATGAAAAAATTATTCTAGATACTTTGAATGCAATGAATTTCAATTGGAAGGATATTAGGACTCAAATGGAGAAAAGATGGATGAGAGAGAGATAAAAATAAAATTTGGATATGAGAGAGAGAGAGAGAGAGAGAGCATCATCTTGATCTCTCATTGTGCATGTCTTTGCCGACTTGCCATCATGTTGTTGTAATATTAATATTCAAGTGCTATAAAATATATTTACATTTCTTTGAACTAATCATATGTGTATACGTGTGTGTGTGCATGTGTTAGGACTTCCAATATACACACACAAGTACATGCACACATTAATATGTATATATATCAATGACAGAGAGAGAGATAAAGAGAGAGATTTTTAGTGACAATAGTTTTTGAATAAGAGAGAGAGAGATAGAAATAAGTTCTTAATGAGACACACACACATACATAGAGAACAATCAAGATAGGTTTGCCTAATGTATATTATAGAACTAAAGACATAGCTTTAAAGATTATTACTCATGCAAACTCTAATTTATCAATGGTCTGTCTAGTCTTTAAAATCAAAAAATTATTCTAGATACTTTGAATGCAATGAATTTCAATTGGAAGGATATTAGGACTCAATGGAGAAAAGATGGATGAGAGAGAGATAAAAATAACTTTTGGGTATGAGAGAGAGAGAGAGAGAGAGAGAGAGAGAGAGAGAGAGAGAAATGATACTTTGCCACATCCAAGAAAATAAAAGAAAACTAACAAGAAATGCTTCCAAGAAATGCTAGAAACAAACCATAGCTTGCCATTCATATTCAATGAGAAGGAGAAATACAAATGTTGAAGCCATGGCTGCTTGTTGAGAATACTATGATGATAGCTGCTGCAAGGTACACACCCTTTGCAATGGTGGGAAGGAAGAAACCTTCTAGCTCCAAGAAGTGGAGTTTCAAGAAATGAATTGAAAGTTGTGTTACATTGGCACTCTCTTGCCTTTTATACTCTAGCCTAAAATAGACTAATTGGCCTATTTAAAGTAGCATGAAAATTGCTTTATTACAATCCATCCTTGCCCAAAAGTTTCGTCCTCAAAACTTTGAAGACTAAAATGACAAGTGGATGGTAAATGTAAAAGAACGAGAGACCAATGCTGAATATCCTTGTTGAAGTTGTCCTTTGAAGAAGATACTCTTCCATGAACTGATTTGCCACCTGTTTGGTTGAATATTGGACTTTGGTAGGTAAGAAGTGGGCTGATTTGGTCAGACAATCAACCACAACAAAAATGCTATTCCAGCCCTGCTTAGTGGTAGGAAGTCCTGTAATGAAATCCATACTGATATCAGTCCATTTACCATGAGGAATAGGCAAAGGCTGAAGTAAACCACTAGGCAATGAATTGGAATCTTTATTCGGCTGGCATGGTAAGCACTGCATCACATACTCCTTGACATCTTTCCAAAGTCCCTTCTAATAGAAACATTTATGGATCTTATCAAAGGTTTTAAACAAGCCAATATGTCTTGCCAAAGGAGAAGAATGCATCTCCTGCAAAACACGTGGCCTAAATGATGACTGAGGGGTCAAATAGACTCTTCCTTTGAACCAAAGAAGTCCATTTTGCCACTTGAAATTGGGAAATTCAGATCCATTGTCTTGATGTAATTTCTTCATAATGTTGGCAGTGTGTTCATCCAAAAGATATTCTTCTTGAATGTATTGAATCCAATCTTTATGTATGGTAGAGATAGTAGAAACGGAACATGCCCACATCTTGGATAAGGCATTAGCCACTACATTATCCTTGCCTGCCATATAGGATATCTCAAAATCATATCCTTGAAGAGTAGCTAACCACCATCTTTGTTTGGGAGAGAGATTTGGCTGAGCAAGAAAATACTTCAGCACTTGATGGTCACTCTTCACCTTAAAATGGTTGCCATAGATGTAGTGATGCCACTTCTTAATAGCATGAAGAATGGCTAACATTTCCTGCTCATAGACATGGAGTTCCCTTTCTTTATCATCTAACTTCCTGCTTTCATAAGCAATAACACCATGGTCTTGGCATAAAATTGCCCCAATACCTCTGCCACTAGCATCTACATAGATGGTAAAGTCCTTGGAAAAGTCTGGGCACACTAAGATAGGTGCTGAAATAAGAAGACTTTTCAGCTCATTAAAGCTCATAGTGGCTGTAGCATCCCAGAAGAAAGCTTCTTTCTTCAATCTGTCAGTAAGAGGAGCTGCTACATGGGCATAATTCTTGATGAACCTCCTATAGAAGGAAGATAACCCAAGAAATCCTCACAATGAAGTAGAATTTTGTGGTATGGGCCAATCTTTGATGCACTGTACTTTCTTTGGATCAACCATGATTCCTTTCTCACCAACTATATGACCCAAATATTCTACTTCATCAGCCATAAAAGTACACTTGCTTTCTTTTGCAAAAAGCCTATGTCTTCTCAAAGTAAGGAGAACTTCTCTGACATGTTCCAAATGTTCCTCTCTATTCTTGCTATAGATGAGAATATCATCAAAGAATACCAAGACTGATTTATACAAGAATGGCTACAAAATCTTGTTCATAAGTGCTTGGAAGGTTGCAGGTGCATTGGAAAGTCCGAATGGCATGACTAGGAAGTGGTAGAGACCTCTTTCTGTCCTAAAAGTTGTCTTTTACTCATCCCCCGCTTTCATTCTGATTTGATGATACCCGATCTTAAGTCGATCTTGGTGAAAATCTTTGCATCCTTGAGTTCATCCAACAAATCATCTATGCGGGGAATTGGGTACTTGTTCTTCACAATGCTCTTATTTAGATCTCTATAGTCAATACACATCCTAAATGACCCATCTTTCTTCTTGACAAGTAGTATAGGAGAAGCAAAAGGTGACTGACTAGGCTGAATAAATCCCATTTCCAGCAAGTCTTTAACATGTTTCTCTACTTCTTCTCTCTCACACTTGGATAATTTGTAAGGAGGTTTGTTGATGGGTTTAGTGTCAAGCATTAAATCAATAGGATGATCCACTTCTCTCGCTGAGGAGGCAATGATGTAGGTGGCTGAAATATATCCTTAAACTCTTCCAAAAGTTTACATAGACATGGATCTTGCTCCTTAGGTGAAGTAGATTGCTGATTTTCATCTACCTTTGATAGAATAAGTGTGAAAATGCAAGACATAGCATTGATTTCCCTCTTCATCTTCTTCTTACTGATTATTTCCACTTGTTTCCTCTCAGTGCCATTAAGTTTTACTTGCTGCCCATTCCAAGTAAACTCCATAGATCCAAGGAAAATTTTCCAAGCTGTTTAAGCCAATCGTAGCCAATGATGATGTCAATAGGACCCATATCTAGGACAATCAAGTCAGTCATAATAGTGCAAGACTGTGATAGTTCAATAGTAGTCTGCTGGCATATCTCTTTACTCAACTCTTGAGCTCCATTTGCCACTTGTACCTTCAATAGGGAATCCATTTCTTGTGGTAATAACTTCAACTCATACAATGACTTAGCATTGACAAAACTATGTGTGTTGCCCGTATCAATGAGAATATGAGCAATCTTTGAATTTATAGTACCTTTGAGTCAAAGTGTATTTTCACCCTTACAACCCATCCATGCATCCTGAGATATGGAACATAACATGGGTTGACAAGAAACCATAGAACCACCTGGATCATAGGGAAAGCTATTGACCAGCTCTAAATCCTCTTGCACATCTTAGTCCTCTTGATCATGCATGTCTTCATATGTGGGGGCTGCATCCACTTGCAAAAGAGCATCTTCATTTGCTTCTTCATCCTCAAATTCTTCTATATTCAGCATGTTTGACTTTGCTATGTATCCCTTGCACTTCTGTTTATGTTCAAGAGACCACTTCTCCCCACACTTGTAACATAGGCCCTTGGTTTTGTCATTGGGAAGTGCTTTATTGTTGTTGGCAATGGGATATGGTTTGGGTGCAGCTTCAGTCCTCTTGAAATCCCCTTTTGAATCAGCATTACTCCTAAAATTAGTGCCATGCCTTGAAGCATAAGCTGTAGGATATATAGGCACCCTGCTAAAATTATTTGAGAACCTATTTTTAGTTCTATTTCCTTCTCTTTGTTGGCTGAATTGCTATCCAAATCTCATGGGTTGATTTGCTTGATAATGTGTCCCTGTTTTGGGCTGAAATGCAGTCAACTCTCTTCTATACTTTTGGCTATACCTTTCAGCATATTGTATGGCTACATGTACACTAGTTGGCTTGGCTGCTCCAACTTCAGCTGAAAGGTTAGGATCAAGACCAAATATGTACTTATTTAACTTGGCTGCATCGGAGATACCTTTGACATACATGGAAAGATGTAAGAATTGGCTGGAATAATCCATTATGGAAGATTCCCTTTGCCTAAGATCGTACCATCTTCGTTCAAGTTTTTCCTTTTCCATGGGTGACACAAATACTTGAGTCATGGCTGATTTAAACTCATCCCAAGATTGAAAATTTTCCCCTATCTTGCACCTGTATCTCCACCAAGTATGTGCATACCCTTCTAGGTGTAGGGCTGCATAACAAATCTTTGCTTGTTCGTTGCGAGGGTATAGAGTGAAGTACATTTCCAATTTATTGATCCACTCCTCAAGCTCGGTCGGTGAAGGGTTATCTCCTTTGAAATTTGTTATATTGATCTTATCCTTGTATTCTTTATCATAGTGATATTGTTGCCCACCATGATTGTTAAAGCCAACAGATTGTTGTCTATGAAAAGAGTCACTTCTTGGTTGCTGCCCATGATTGTTTGTATATGATTGCTGCCCATTGCAACGGTTTCCATGTGATTGGGTATGATTAGAAACACCATGTGGCATTCTATCCTCATGAACATTAACATGCTGAAAACTGTCCCCATGTACATGTTGTCCACGATCTTCTCTCACATTAGGTTCTCTTACATTAGGAGTTTGAGCATGATGAATATCAAACTCTTTATAAGAGGGGTGACATCCATGAATAAACTCTTCTTCATCTTCATGCAGTGAATGACCTTGCTATCCATGTTCTCTTGAGATAGGAAATTTAGGCCTGCCTCTACTCCATGAATTAGCACGTGGCTGAGGTTTCATTGACTCTAGAAGGACCACCATGTTCATAAGTCGATGGTATATGTTGATGAGCTATAGTAGATCTCACATTCCCATGAATAAGTGGCACTTCTTCAACATGGGGTGGTGGTTTACTTTGGAATCTATCTCCCAAATTGCTGAATATAATGATCAACTGATCAAACTTGGTATCTAATCTACTACTTTGTTGCTCCATATGAAAAATCATCTTGTTAAATTTATCATCCATGGAGTGGGTAAGCTGAAGTAAACCATCATTCATGTTGCCAAGTTGCTTAGACATTTATTGGAAGTCGTTAGAATCACATGAGATGTTTACTTCATTCCCCTGATCTATGACATGAGGGTTCTTTGGCCATTGCACTTCGTCATTGGTGGTACTAACTCCCATGAATTCTAGCCTCTGATTTGTGGCTCTATTATTGTCATTTGTCTCAGCATGATACTCCTCCAAGCCTTCCTCAATGTGGTCTAACATTTGCTCTTTCTTCTTGTTCCTTGCCATGTTGTAATTTCAGCACTGTCAGTCAAAGATTGGTCTATATCTTGAGCTATGCTTCCCCGATCCAAGTGCTTTATAGCTCCAAATGGAGATTAAAATATGTATGTATACAGATTTACTGAAATAAGCACTTTGGAAAAGGTATATAATGGTTCCAGACAAAAACAGTGTGTCTCTGCCTGCCTGTCAAAGTGTCTACAGTGACCACCTGTCACAAAATGGGATATAACTTGAGCCCCGCTACTCCAAATGAGGTGTGCTATAGCTAGGATCGAAGAATACTTTGAGCTATACGTATTGAGCACAAGAACCCTTATTGCAGAATTAAAAATGCCTTTCTTCTAATAGGTTCTTTATGACTGTCTAGAATGGGACTGCACCTTGTAAAACCCTGTAGAAGCACTGTTTGAGCACTGTTTCATTCCATATGCATATAGACCATGGTAAAACTCATGTGGGAACTGAAGGGAAACTTGTGGACTGAAATCACCACCTAGAATCAAATCTGTAGCACCTATAGACCTATCAAACTGTTCAAAAATGTGACCAAACTGCCCTGTTTTTCCTTGTTTGTACCAAGTGTCTTCAAATATTTTCCACTTTCATCCTGAGTGGTCTTCTGTGGTCCACCACCTGTGGTGAGGGATAAAATGGCGGAACAGGCACCTAAATAGGCTCTAAAACCGGAAGGTGTGCAAAGTTCCTTCTGGGCCAGGTTGTGCACCCTTACAGAGTCATCAATAGCAAGGGAGGGTTACTCACTATTGTCTTGCTATCTCGTCCGACTTCGACCTTTTTCCTCGGTCGGTATTGAACATGGCAGAGCTAGTATTCTAACAAACAAGGTATGATATGCAAGACCGAATCAAGACATTGATCCTTTCATGATATGCATGAATTGGAAAGGTATCATGAATGAAAATGGGCTAAGATAGGCTTACCAATAGTATCAGTGACTCACTACATACTATGATCACCTTTACAAATTTATTTTGGGAAATCTCAAAGATTGGGTCAACACATACTCATGGGTTAGGGTTAGGTAAATCTCAATCAAAATTTGAAGGATTATATGATGAATTTTGAAGTCTTCAATCAATCAAATGCAATAGATCAATGGGATGATTAAAACTCAATCAATGAATGGCTGGTTGACTGAGTAGATACTCAATCAATGGTTGACAATCCAAATTGAAGGCTCATTGTATGAAATTTGATGATTCATTATCAATCAATGCTGAAGGTAAAGTCTATGAAGCAAGTCATTGCTTAGATTACTCTCTTAATCTCTCCTTCAACAATAGGAGATGCAGTCAACAAGTGGATTAATGATTGGAGAGATTAAAAAGAGTATTAGAAGTACCTCTTTCAATGCTTGGAGAAGAAGATGTTGCTTGTCTCAAACCTCAGCCATAAAGAGTGATAGCCCATCTTCATAAGTCCTCCAATTGATCAAGAGAGAGTAATACTCCATAATTCCATACAATAGCTCCAAGTATAATCCAAGGATAATGCCTTGAGTGAGTCTTCAATTCCAAGAAGCCAAATGAATGGAAGATCCTTTGTAATTGGAGCCTCTTTAACTAAGATTTCTAAGAAATTCTCCAATCCCTGTCATGCTTGAAGTCCAAGAGAAAATTGGCCTTCAATCTTGAATCCATTGCTTAAAGCCTTCAAAATCTTGAGTGTTTGGAGTAGTAGGAAGGTCCCTGAAGTCATTTAAGACCAAAGCCCTATGAAATAGAAGAGAACAGACCAAAAATTTGAAGCCTATAGCTTGCTGCCCTGTTTTGACTCCATAGCCATGTCAAAATGAAGCTCCAAGCTTGAAGAAGGTTCAATGTCGATCATGAGAGTTGTGTAGTAGCTTCAGGGAATGGATTTAAGCAAAAACCCCATGAAATTGATCAAGAATTCTGAAATTTTCTCTCTGCTGTAATAATAGTCCATTTCTAGGGTTTGTATGAGAAAGAAGAGCTCAAGAATGGCCATTGATTCATGCCAAAGTTGAAGGAGACTAATTGGTAAACTTATAAGCATTATGGCCAAGCCTCATGGAGCTTAATAACTCCATTTTGAATCGTGAATACAGGAGTATGTATTCAGCGCAAACAATGCAAAAAAAAACTCAGACCCGTTTACTTAAAATTCACATGAGCCAAGCAAGGCTTATGCCTACTCTATGTGATGCTTGGAAGATGAAGAATTAGCCAGTAGAAGCCATGGAGGTAGATGAAGTCTTGGTTGAGAGATGTGAGCAGGATTTTGGCTATGGAAGCTTGAGAGAAAGAGGGAAGAGAAGAAGCAACCCTTGGTTAACAAAAAGTAACCCTGTTTACTCCTCCCTAATCCCTGTTTAACTCCAATTAGTCCAATCTCCCTCCAAAATGACCTGTGAATTGACCACGAGCTATTATTTTCACCATAGATCCTCCAAGAACCTTCAAAATAGTGACGACTTGATGTAGATAGCCATAGCTAGTCACAGTTTGAATTGTAACTAAGCATGTGACCAAATCTTGTCCTCCCAGTTACCCTAATCCAAGTCTGTGACTAAAATTCACCATGAAAATGACCCTTCCCATGGATCAAATCCATGCTCTGAATACCAATGAAATGATACTTTGCCACATCCAAGAAAATACAAGAAAACTAACAAGAAATGCTTCCAAGAAATGCTAGAAACAAACCATAGCTTGCCATTCATATTCAATGAGAAGGAGAAATACAAATGTTGAAGCCATGGCTGCTTGTTGAGAATACTATGATGATAGCTGCTGCAAGGTACACACCCTTTGCAATGGTGGGAAGGAAGAAACCTTCTAGCTCCAAGAAGCGGAGTTTCAAGAAATGAATTGAAAGATGTGTTACATTGGCACTCTCTTGCCTTTTATACTCTAGCCTAAAATAGACTAATTGGCCTAATTAAAGTAGCATGAAAATTGCTTTATTACACACAAAGAGAGAGAGAGAGAGAGAGTATTATCTTGATCTCTCATTGTGCATGTCTTTGCCGACTTGCCATCATGTTGTTGTAATATTAATATTCATGTGCTATAAAATATATTTACATTTCTTTGAACTAATCATATGTGTATATGTGTGTGTGTGTGTGCATGTGTTAGGACTTCCAATATACACACACAAGTACATGCACACATTAATATGTATATATATCAATGACAGAGAGAGAGAGAGAGAAACAGAGAGATTTTTAGTGACAATAGTTTTTGAATAAGAGAGAGAGAGAGATAGAAATAAGTTCTTAATGAGATACACACATGTGTGTACACACACACACACACACACACACACACACACAGAGCGAACAACCAAGATAGGTTTGCCTAATGTATTTTATAGAACTAAAGACATAGCTTTAAAGATTATTGCTCATGCAAACTCTAATCCATTTTGACTAAGTAATTTATCAATGGTCTGTCTAGTCTTTAAAATGAAAAAATTATTCTAGATACTTTGAATGCAATGAATTTCAATTGGAAGGATATTAGGAATCAATGGAGGTAAGATGGATGAGAGAGAGATAAAAATAACTTTTGGATAAGAGAGAGAGAGAGAGAGAGAGAGAGAGAGAGAGAATGAATTATTGATGAGAGACAAGAGAGAAGTATCTTTTTAAAAATTCATTGATGAGAGAAAAGAAAAAGAAATGTGAAAAGTAGTTTGGATAGTGAGTATCTTTTGCAAATCAATGTAGGAGAGGCCCAAAAGTAGTATTATAATATTAAAGGAGCTAGAAATTTTTGAATGGGAAGAAGGGGATTTGGTTTTTGAATCCAAAAAGTCAAAAATTTCTAGCGCTCTCTCCTATAATACTACCTTAGTGTTAGAATATCAAGCTCATACTATTCTCCTGTTAGTATGTGTGACCGGCATTAATCTTGTCCAGCTGTATCAGCAAGTGTGGGACATTAAATAAGTCTATGGTCTTAGACCCAGTGTGAATGGTCCTACGGATCTTAGTACTATTGTATACACTTACTCTATGTGTGTGGTTAAGTGAGAATGAATGAATGAAAAAGAAGAGAGCATGCTTGCTCCTCACTCTGTCTCTGCCTCTCTCAATCTCAACATGGTATCAGAGCACCCATGACTAGGCTCTGTGGAGTGCATATGGGAAGAAGACCTGAAGATTGAACTATCAGGGTTGAAGAGAACAAAGGACTGACTGTCATTTTCCTTCATTGCTCTAACACAAGGTATGCATCTGTTCATGTGAGACTCTATGCTTCATGGCAGCAGTGAAGACTTGTCTAGGAGTCTTTGGGAGCATCCTTGAGCACATTTGAGTACTCATCATCATCATTATCATCAACAATAGCTGCTGGTCCAGGATCAGAAAATAGCGTGACTGTGCCTGTTTATGTTGCTGCCTTCATGGTCTGCAAATCATCAATTCCATCATCCATGGAATGACACACAGCTTGTCTATGCTCTTTGGAAGGTCATTGAAGCTCTGGATATGTCAGTACTTGATCATGAGCTCATCTATGAGCTGTGACAATTGACCTTAGATCTGAAAACAGTGAAGACCTGTTGTAATCAGGGTGTATCAGCATATACTTGATTCTACTCAAGAGCCTTGAGCTTCTTGGCATGCTCAAGCGAACTTGTTGAAGCATATATATGCTCTGGGAACCATATGCATTGTCTAACATGGTTGTGGACTGAAGTTATTGACTGAAATGCTCAGTTTTGGGAAGTCAATGATAGGCTGAAAACTATCATAAAACTGTCATCATCATATAGTCAGTGCCTTGAAGAAGTACAGGGAATGCTATAAGCATTGATATGAGCATTGGAAGCTCTTAAAAACTGAAGTCTGAATCTGGAAACAAATGTATTCACAGGGTATTGGCTGGTCATAAATAGTGATGCATTATATGACATTGCCTCTTACAGATAGTGTCTGCGGATGCTTGTTTGGTCATGTATTGACCTGTACACACAGTGGCATATGTATGAAGTGGTCTGAGGTTCTCTTGGGCTGAAATACATCTTGGTCAGACAATTTATTGGCTGTATACAATTTGTGAGCAGATTTATGTCACTTGTACTTGCTGGATATGCACTGTTTTGTACCCGTATGGTTATGCTTGGACTGCTACATGTACTAGCAGCTGTCTATAAAGGTTTGGGACATGTATGACATGTATATGACTCACTTTTGGCTTTGAATAAGCTGCTGGTCACTAATAGTTTATATTTTTTAGACTGTATGTATTTATCCTGGTAGTGAGGTTGCAGGAGTTTAAGCTGAAGCAACTCCAAAGCATATTGACCGTTATACTTATGAGTTAGACCATTGGTTGTGGACTATTTTGAGGGCTGAAATACCCTGGTTTTTTTACTACAATTAATTGCAGAAAACTGTCATAAACAGTTGAGGATTGAACTTGGTCAGTCATACTTGTTGGTTTGCAGGTAGTCAGGCAAAGTCTAGAACATGGCAAATGCAGAAAGGATAGACAACATAACCCAAATAGTGGGGGAAAAGCTTGATAGTAACAATTATGCCATATGGAAGTTCCCCATGGAGAACTTCTTAATAGAGAAAGGCTATTGGGAGTTGGTGACTGGAGCGGAAGCTGAACCTGAGCTCCCAGATTGACCTACGGCTGATCAGAGACGTTTACACCGAGCTTGGACAGAAAGAGCTTGTAGAGTCTTGCACTAGCTCTCTTTATGTATCTCAAATGCCATGGTAATGCAGAATGAACTGCAGCTCTCCTAAGGATACATGGGACATTTTGGTCAAGTATTATGGCACAACCACAAGTGCCAGGAAGATACAGTTGAAGCAGAAGTTCAACAACATGGAGAGGAAGAGCAGATCTATACAGGATTATGTCACGAAGGTTAAGACCATTGCGGATCAGTTGGCATATGTTGGTTCACAGGTTGAAGATGAAGACATGGTTGCTGTGACCTTGAATGGCTTGGGACCTGAGTATAAGTCTTTTGACACCTCTGTGTCTGTGCGGGCTGAAATGCCCGATTTCAATGAGTTGGTTGCATTGCTTATCCATGAAGAGGTTAAGCTTGGCTTGGCTACATGATCTAGCAGTTCTAAAAACAAGGATGCAATTTTCTATTCCAATCAGCGTGACTGTGGAAACCGTGGTAGAGGCTTTGGATTTGGCAGAGGAGGCCATCAAAATGCATCCTATGGCAATAATAACCAGTAGGTATCGAATACAAGAAGTGGTGGAAACTTTAGAGGCAGGGGGAGATCTAGCCCTAGAGGTAGAGGCTCCTGGCAACAGCAGTGTCCATCTGACAATCCGAACATGGATAAGGATTGTCATTACTCCGAGAAGTATGGGCATATTGCTAAGGACTGTTGGAAGAAGCAAGGTAATCAGAAAGGCAAACAACATGGACATTTTGCTACATCTAGTCAGGCAGATGACACTTTAGGAGATAGATTTTTTACCATACAGTATGTAAAATACAGAGTTGCTGAAAAATCCATTGATGATGTAGTTTGGTATATTGATTTAGGGGCATCGAACCACATGACTCCTCACGATGATTGGTTCACTAATATGGTGGCTGAAAAAAATGGTTATGTCTGTACATGTGATGACACCCAGCATAGCATTGAGCATAAAGGCAAAGTGCCTCTTGTGGTTCATGATGGCAAAAAGAAAAATTTGCATAATGTATTGCATGTTCCTTCGATTACAAAGAACCTACTGTCTGTTGGTCAGAGCAAAACTTGCAGGCTAGATTCAACAAGCATGGTTGCTTTATTGAAGAGTTTTGCAATGGATGCAAGTTGATAGCTCGCGGTCTCACAGGAATGGCAGAATGTTTACTCTTGATGCTACCTTGCTAGAGCTGAATTCAGCTATGTTTGCCTAGGGTGCTGGCACTATTAGAGACTTGAAAATTTGGCACAAGAGAGTGGGGCATGTAAATTTGCAAAGGCTACAAATTATGCAGAAAAAACAGCTTGTTACAAGTTTACCCAAGTTCCAATATTCAGATATTGGTCATGTATGTGATGCTTGCCAGTTTGGTAATAAGCAGTCAAGGTTGCCATTTGTCAGGCATGTAAGGCAGAGTACACGTTCGCTACAGTTAGTGCACTCTGATGTTTGGGGGCCAACCCATAATGCATCCATGGGAGGCTCAAAGTATTATGTGACATTCATTGATGATTACAGTCGCTATACTTGGGTTTACATTTTGAAGACAAAGGATGAGGTGTTTGCTATTTTTCAGCAGTTTAAAAAGCAGGTTGAAAAGAAATTTGACTGTTATATCTCTTGCTTGAGATCAAATAGCGGTGGGGAGTATGTGTCAAATGAGTTTGACAACTTTTTGGCAGAAAATGGCATACGTAGGTAGCTTACCTATAGCTACACTCCTTAGCAAAATGGGGTAGCTGAAAGAAAGAACAGGGTCTTGATGAAAGCTGCTCGTGCCATGATAAATGAGAAGAAGATGCCGCTCTATTATTGGGCTGAAGCTATTGTGACAGCCATGTAT
Organism: Lygodium microphyllum; assembly: GCF_053477565.2. Classification (NCBI taxonomy): domain Eukaryota; kingdom Viridiplantae; phylum Streptophyta; class Polypodiopsida; order Schizaeales; family Lygodiaceae; genus Lygodium; species Lygodium microphyllum. Next base: position 173,540,366 of record NC_141137.1, on the reverse strand, counting down.
ATCTTGAATCGGACTCCCACTGCAGGTATTCATGAGATGACACCATTTGAAAAGTTGTATGGCTATAAGCCGAATGTAAGTCACACGAAAGTCTTTGGTTGTCTTGCTTATGTGCATATTCCAGATGAAAAAAGGAAGAAGTTGGATCCAAAAGTGCATGTGTGTTTTCATTGGATATTCGCAGGAGAAGAAGGCATATAAATGCTATGATCCCTCTACCAAGGAGGCCTTGGTGAGCAAGGATGTTATTTTTTATGAGATGGGTTCTTGGTATGTATCACCGGCTACAATGCCATCAGATATGCCTTCTACTCATGTATCCATAGTTGATATGCAGCATAGCATTGATATGACAGGACCTAGTACTCAGATAGCATCCCCATGGACAGAGAGATTGAGGAGCTCAATATCCATTGACACCAGTATGTCAGTGAGGGGGAGATATGCTGTCGTGGACAAAGGAAAAGAGAAAGTTACTGAGGATGTATCTGGGATGATGACACCTGGTAGAATGACTTCTGGATATGAGTCTATTGATACTTTAGACAGTGAACTTGGTATTCCGACTGTCTATACGCCTGGCGCAAGGTAGAGCAGGTACATTCTGCCTCATGAGAGAGGGGAATCGAGCAATGCACCACAGCTTAGACGCTCACAGAGGGTCAGATACCCTGTTGACAGGTTGACATATAGTGGCTACACTGCAAAGCATTATGCTTACATGACAAAAGTGATGGAGATCAAAGAGCCAGGTACATATGCTGAAGCAGTGGAAAATGAGAACTGGCGTGCAGCCATGGATGAAGAAATGAATGCCTTGGCTGAAAATAAGACATGGGATCTTGTGCCACTGCCTGAAGGAAAAAAGACCATTGGCTATAAATGGGTCTACAAAATCAAATGCAAGGCAGATGGCAATGTGGAAAGGTACAAAGCCAAGCTGGTTGCTAAGGGGTATGCCCAACAGTATAGACTTGATTATGTGGAAACATTTAGCCTTGTTGCCAAGATGGCAACCATATGCACTGTGATTACCTTGGCTGCTACTAGAGGATGGAAATTACAGCAGATGGATGTTAAGAATGCATTTCTTAATGGTGACTTTGCAGAGGATGTCTATATGGTTCAGCCAGAAGGGTATGTTCACCTTGATTTTTAGCATTATGTATGCAAGCTGAAAAAGGCACTGTATGGGCTGAAGCAAGCTCCGAGAGCTTGGCATGCTAGGATCAGTAACTATTTGCAGAGGTTGGGATTTACTGTTGGTAGAGCTGATCACAGCTCCGAGAGCTTGGCATGCTAGGATCAGTAACTATTTGCAGAGGTTGGGATTTACTGTTGGTAGAGCTGATCACAGCCTATTTACAAAGAAGACTGACAGTGGATTGGTAGTGTTGGTCATATATGTTGATGATTTGATCATCACTGGTGATGATGAGTTGGGTATACAGCATGTAATGAAGATGCTGAAATCTGAATTTGACATGAAAGATCTCAGTGAATTGAAGTACTTTTTGGGTATTGAGGTAATCAAGGCTGAAAATGGTTTATGGCTTATGCAGAAACATTATGCCATGGAAATGTTGAAGAAGTATGGCATGGCTAAATGCAAACCATTGGATACACCCCTTGATCAGAATGTCAAGCTAGACATTAGCACTGGAGCTGAAATTCAGGATGTGGCTATGCACAGGTAGATGGTTGGAAGTCTGATCTACTTGACCATCACTAGGCCAGATTAGAGTTATGTAGTTTGGCTCATAAGTCAATTTATGCAGAAGCCCAGGAAGCCACATCTGGATGTTGTTAAGCGGATTATGAGGTATGTTAAGTCCACTGTAGATTATGGGTTGTTCTATATGAGAGATAAGCCCTTGAAACTAGTTAGATACACAGATGCGGATTGGGCAGGATGCTCATATGATTGTAGATCTACGAGTGGTTATGCTTTTGGCCTTGGAAGTGGCATGATCAGCTGGAGCAGCAAGAAGCAACCAATGGTTGCATTGTCTAGTATTGAGGCAGAGTACAGGGGTGCTGCATTGGTAGCATGTGAGATTTCATGGCTGCTCAAGCTTATGGCTGATTTGGATATTCAAGTGGATGCTCCAGTGACCTTATTATGTGACAATCTCAGTAGTGTACTCCTGGCAATAAATCCAGTATATCATGCCAGGACAAAACACATAGAGGCACACTACCATTTTATCAGAGAGATGGTTCTTGCAGGGAGAGTAGATCTTATGCATGTGAAGACTAATGAACAAGTTGCAGATATCTTTACCAAGTCTTTGGGTAAAGACAAGTTTAGTATTTTTAGACAACTACTTGGAGTTCATCAGATGATTTGAGCTTGAGGGGGAGTGTTAGAATATCAAGCTCATACTATTCTCCTATTAGTATGTGTGACCGAGATTAATCTTGTCCAGCTGTATCAGCAAGTGTGAGACATTAAATAAGTCGGTGGTCTTAGAACCAGTGTGAATGGTCCCATTGATCTTAGTACTATTGTATACACTTACTCTATGTGTGTGGTGGTTAAGTGAGAATGAATGAATGAAAAAGAAGAGAGTATGCTTGCTCCTCACTTTGTCTCTACCTCTCTCAATCTCAACACTTAGACCCTCTCCTACATAAATAGCATTAGATCTTTATATGTGAATGCACACATACACACACACTCTCTCTCTCAATGCTATAATATTATTTTTGGACTTTTCTCATAGATTAATAACTTTGAATTTTTATCAACACACACACAATCTCTCTCTCTCTCTCTCTCTCTCTCTCTCTCTCTATGGCTTTAAAAAATTCTAGCAACTCTCTCCTATAATATCGCAATATTACCTTTGGACTTCTCCTATATTAATAGCTTTCTACCTTTATCGAAAAAAAAAAAACACACACACACACACACTCACTCTCTTACATGTGTGTGTGTGTGTGTGTGTGGTTTTACGAAATTCTAGCAACTTTATCTTACAATACTACATTTGGGCATTTTCTACACATTAATAGCTTTGTATCTTTATCCACACACACACACACACACACACACTCTCTCTCTCTCTCTCTCTCTCTCTCTCTCTCTCTCTCTCTCTCTCTCTCTCTCTGTGGCTTAAAATAATTCTAGTAACTCTTTTCTATAATTCTACAATACTACCTTTGGGCTTCTCTTACATTAATAACTTTACACCTTTATCAATACGCACACATATACACCTACACAGACACACACATACACACTCTCTTCAACTTGAGATTAAATTCCTCTATTTAAAGGTTTTCAGCCTAAGTACAATTAGACTAAAAAGGCACAGTTTGATTATAATTTTGATAGAATAATTAAAAAAAATCTTTGATAAGATCTTTATTTTTCCAAATATACAATGCAAAAGATAATAGCCATTATACGTTATGTTAATTATTATTTTTCTATGTTAGGAGAACAAATTTTCCAAAAGAGAGGATTGCTTTTTATTTAGAAGGTCCAAACATTTCAATATAGTTCATTCACAAAGTCTCAATATACTATATCTCACATTAAAACATATAATAAATACACACTTAATATGATATTCTTAGCTAATAATTATTTTTTATCTCTTCTCTCTCATATATATATATATATATATATACATACATACATACATACATACATACATACATACATACATACATACATACATACATACATACATACATACATACATACATACATACATACATACATACATACATACATACATATATATATATATATATATATATATATATATATAGTCTCTTTATCTATCGACTCTATTGAGTCCTAATGACGAGAGAGAGAGAGAGAGAGAGAGAGAGAGAGAGAGAGAGAGAGAGAGAGAGAGAGAGAGAGAGAGAGAGAGAGAGAGAGAGAGAGAGAGAGAGAGAGAGAGAGAGAGAGAGAGATACCAGAGATACACACGGTGACAAATGAAGATAAGGGCCATGCACAAATACACACACACACACACACATAGAGAGAGACACATATACACACATGCAATACTTAATTTATTGCTTAGTTAATAACTTACCTATCAATTTTTTGGTTAATTACTAAATAAAAATATAAAAAGAGAGGGAGAGAGAGACATAGATGAATGAGAGAGAGAGAGAGAGAGATTATGTTACTTGCTTTGAATTTTTGTTTGGTCGAGAAGGGGGTTGCTAAATAACTTGTCGAGAAGAGGGCTGCCAACAACCCTCTTCTCGACGAGATGAAAATTTTTAACAAGTTTCCTTCATTATTTATTTGAGGGACTTGTGAAAAATTTTTATGTCGAACAAAGGGTTGCTGACAATCCCATCTTGGCGAAAAAAATTTCACAAGTTCTCTCTTTTTCTTTTTTTCCACTGAGAAGGGGGCTATCAACAACCCCTTCCTAGCTAAAAAAATTCATAAGTCTCCTCAGAGAGATGAAGGAGGCAACTTGTCAAAAATTTCATTGACTCGCAACCCTTGTATAGTGACAAAAATCTTCACATCCCCTTAGAGAGATGATGGAGGGCAATTGTGAATCAAAGCTCTCTCTCTCTCTCTCTCTCTCTCTCTCTCTCTCTCTCTCTCTCTCTCTCTCTCTCTTTGTGTCATCAAGAAGAGATTGTTGGCAACCCCTATCTAACAAAAAAAAAAAATCATGTCCCCTTAGAGACATGCTGAAAAAGTCACATAATCTATCTTTCTCTCACTCTCTCATTTTTAATGAGGAAACTACTACAACATTCAAATGAATAATTTTTTTTTCTTCTACTTCACATAGGAGATTAGGAGAATATCAAACCAAATGATGATATTGAGTTTTAGAAGTCGTGCAAGTTAGCAATATGGAGAATTCTCTACAGGCATAGCTTGGTATCCTTCTATAGAAGTATATTTGTAATGGTATCTTGTCGATGTGTTCTCTATACATAATAGAGCTATGAATGGCAAGTTCATGTATGTGCGCGATTGGAGAAGGGGATGTTGCAAACTTTGCCAAGGAAATGCAGGGTTAGGTGCACTTGAAGAAGTAGTAGCTCATATATAAGAATCACCAGATTGAGTAGCACTGGAATGAGGTGGTGTACCAGAGATTGTCTATCTTGACTATCGAGATGTGAATTCCCCTCAAATGAGAAGGCATTATACAAAAAATACTCGAAGAAAAAGAGGTGTAAGAGACATAAGGATCTAGATTCCTGGTGATTAATTTCACATATATTCTTTAGAATATGTTGCACTTTTATGTCTTCTTCTAAAGAGACTATGACTGAAAGTGATACCTTTGGTGAATTTGCAATTGTAACTCATTCTTTGGAAAGGATTCAGGGTGAAGCCACAATTTCTAAAATATTTTGATGATATTGATTGGCTACACTTCAGCTCTACAATGATATTATTTGTGGATGATAGCATAAAGAAGATGCAATGTAACCCACCTAACTGCTTTGTATGTCCATCTACATTTCGAGAAAATTCCATGGATATCATCTTCTTCAAACACGTACTTCCCTATTTGACTAAGGAAAATCCCATGAATACCATCCTCTTGAAATGCATGCTTCCTTGTTTGAATGAGTTAGTAGATTTTCATGAGGGAGTCTTGGAGTTTATTAGAGAACATCCATTTCACCCTCGACAATGAAGCCAAATTGATATTTAATGTTTGCAATAAATATGTTCATTCGCTTTGCACATAGTAGTTTGGTAACTTGCAAGTGCATTTATAGATTTAGTATTTTTTTATAGTTTATGTAGTACAATGTGAAATATATTACTATATTAGAATATTTTGTTGTTGAAGTTTGGAGTGTAAAATGAATCATTTTTAGAAGGAATAACAACTATAGGTAATAAAGTAATACGGAGCTATATTTTATAGAGATTGTGAAGTAATTGCTTGCAAGAGTTTGTTGTAAATAAATGCATGACTTCAATCCATGTGTAAGCCTAATGAAATGAGGAAGAGAGAGAGGAATGTGTAAGTATAAGTGAATGTGTATGTGGTTTGATCTTTTATGCATAACTGAAGTACTAACACATCAATATATAATTATGAGACACGTGCAAAGAAGGGAGAGAGGGGGGATGTGAATGTATATCTAGTGTGATATCTCATATATATGCATAACTAAACCATTAACATTGTGATAATATTATCAAAGTTAAGCACATAAGCTTAATCTAGTGACATAAATAAGTTAAGGGAGAGAGAACTAGTAATACATTGTTGCATGCGTGCATGCGCGCGCGCGCGCACACACACACACACATTGTTACTCATAAGAAGGAGAGGGAGATTCGTATTGTGGATCCCCAATATGTGTGTGTGTATATGTGATGTGTTTTTTAGGGGAGTGACATGTTGATGGTTGGTCCCCAATATATGAGAGAGAGAGAGAGAGAGAGAGAGAGAGAGAGAGAGAGAGAGAGAGAGAGAGAGAGAGAGAGAGAGAGAGAGAGAGAGAGAGAGAGAGATGTGTAAGTGTATCTAGTTTTGCTTATGTGTGCACTATTGAAGTACTAATATATCATGATGTAATTATAGTATTCATGCAAAATAATTGAGAGAGGGGGGATGCAAATGTATATGTGAGTGTGATATTGCTTGTGTATGTGTAATTCAACCACCAATATTGTGATAATATTGTAAAAATTAATCACATAAGCTTAATGTAGTGATGGAAAGAACTTAAGGAGAGAGAACTACTAATGTGTTGAGAGAGAGAGAGAGGTAAAAAAGAGAAAGAGAGAGAGATAGAGCGAAAGGGTGTTATTGAGGGGGAGGAAGAGAGGGAGATGCATGACATGGGTCTCTGAGAGAGAGAGAGAGAGAGAGAGAGAGAGAGAGAGAGAGAGAGAGAGAGAGAGAGAGAGAGAGAAGAATTGGTTGTGGTTCTGATGATTAGGGGGGAGAGTAAGATGTGGTGATGGTAGTGGCAAAGCTAGTAGTGTAATGTTATTGAGGGTGTCAGATGTTGATGGTTGGTCCCCAATATATGAGAAGAGAGAGAGTAGAATTATTTATGGTTCTAATGACAAGGGGGAGAGTAAGATGTGGCGGTGCTAGTGGTGGAGATGGTAGTGGCAATGAAGGAGCATCAATGGTGCTTGATATATGCCCAAAAGAAAAAGAGGCCCAAGTGGATTATGTGGAATAAAAGTGGAGGTTGACCAAAAAATCTTACTCCAAAAACTTGCTTCTTGCATGCACTCCATCTTGAGTCTCTCTGTCCCTTGCTCTCTTGCTCTATCTTCCATAGCTCACATCTCTCTTGCTTTTGCTTGTTTGTGCTTCCACTTGGACTTCTCCCTTCAATTGGTATCAAAGCCTTCTTCTTTGCGAGCTCAAGCTCAATCCACCATTGCTTCAACTCTCATTCGAGTTACCTACAACAGGGTTTCACCATTGGTAGCCATAACTCCACCTCTTGAGGTTCATATTGAGCTCTCATTGCTCTAGGACTTCTTAAGACCTATTAGGGCTCTCTCAAGGCATTCTTGAGCCTACATTGAGCTTATTTTAGGGAGTATTCACTAAAGGGGAGCTACAAGATCTACCCCGATGTAAAATATTACACGGCGCAGCGAACAGAATCTGAGAAAGAGATAGAGAGTACACAACAGATAAGAGGAGAATCAGTAAAATTCTTTAACTCCAAACAACTGATACAAAGATGGCTCTGTCCACCCGTGCGCTTCCACTGTGTGAAGCTTAGATGGCGATCTAGACAGAAGATAGGTGAAGAGCTTAAGGCTAGCTGGAACAACAACTCTGACTGGGTGAAAGATGAGTGTAAGATGGCTGCGAAGGGGTTTAGCTTTTATAGCCCGCGAAGGTCGTTAGGTCGGCCTGTTGACCGACCTACCATATGAGCCTCCACTAGTCGGCCAGGGAATATTCCAGGGAATATTCCCTTTACCATCGGGCCGGGGGCGCTGCCCCCGGACCCCCGCCAGGGGGGCCGCTGGCCCCCCTGGGACCCCCCAGCCAGGGGCCGCTTCCGCGGCCCCCGGACCCCACAATAGGGGCCCCTTTTAACTCCCTTACCACGCAACTCAATGCAATGTGCCTCGAGTTGCTACCAGCTTAACCACTCCGTCTAACCCAAAGATTAGACCCACAACAGTCACCTTTTTGCCATCCGGTCACATAGACCTCATCTGATATACAAGTCAGGACTCAACCAATGTCCGGGCTCACATTTGGCTTCTCCTCATAATGGGGGCCTTACAACTTTGAGCACCATGGATCATTGGTAGCACCTAATAAGGGTGGGGCATTGATCATATCTAACACCCCCCCTCAATGTCCACCCATAGGTGAACTATCTCCTCGGCCCAATGCCGAGTCTCTGAAGATGAACTTGAAGCAGATCCTTCGTAAGTGCTTTGGTGAAGATATCTGCTCCATTCTCCTCTGTTGGACAGTAGACCAATTCCACTATCCCATCCTCCATCAAATCACGCACATAGTGATACTGGATCTCTATATGTTTGGTGCGTGCATGAAACACTGGATTTTTGGCAATGGCGATGCAACTCTGATTGTCACATCTCAGCACAGTTGGTTCTTCATCTTGCACTCCCATATGGCATAGAATCCTTCTCAACCATACGGCCTCACATGCAGCAAAACAAGCTGCCTTGTACTCTGCTTCGGTAGAAGACAATGCCACTGTTGGTTGCTTCTTACTAATCCAAGAGAAAATTCCTGAACCCAAAGAGAAACAATAACCAGAAACTGACTTCCTGGAATCAATGTCTCCTGCCCAATCTGAGTCACAGTTCCCCACAAGAGAAGTTCCGAAACTGTATGTGATACCATAGTCAAGAGTTTTCTTCAAGTATCTGAGCACCCGCATCCCAGCCTTCCAATGACTCTCATGAGGTTTGTTTGAGAACCTGCTCAAAACACCAACAGCAAAACTGATATCTGGTCTGGTGTTACACAAGTAGATTAGACTGCCGACCAACCTCCTATACCTCCCAATGTCTGCTAGTGCTGATGTATCCTCAACGGATAACTTTACATTCACCTCCATAGGTGTAGCTATCTCCTTGCACTCGGTCATGCCAAATGCCTTCAAGATCTCCCATGCATACTTCTTCTGAGAGATGAAGATCTTTCCTGGCTCTTGCCAGACTTCAATCCCCAAACAATAGTGCAGCAAGCCCAAGTCTGTCATTTCAAACTCAAAACTCAAAGCCTTTCGAGTTTGGTTGATCATATCTTCATAGTCACCTGTAATAAGAAGGTCGTCCACATATAGGACAATCACTACAGACTTTTTACCATCCCTGTAAACATACAAGTTAGCATCTGAGGCACATCTTTTGAAGTTTAGGTTTAAAAAGAACCTATCTATCCGCTGGTACCATGCTCTGGGGGCTTGTTTCAGCCCATACAATGCCTTCTTCAGTTTACACACTTTGTTCTCAGAATGGGGGGCCTCAAACCCTGGTGGCTGAGCCACGTACACCTCCTCCTTGAGGTCACCATTTAAGAACGCTGACTTAACATCCATTTGGTACACTGGCCACTTCTTGTGGGCAGCCACTGCAAGTACCGTGCGAATAGTGGTCATTCTGGCAGTTGGGGCAAATGACTCTTGAAAATCAAACCCTTCAACTTGTGAAAATCCTTGGGCAACCAGTCTAGCTTTGTACTTTTCTAAGGTACCATCAGCCTTGTACTTTACCTTCCAGATCCACTTGGTGCCAATAATCTTCCGCTTTGCTGGCCGATCCACTAGCTCCCAAGTGTCATTCTTCATTATGCTGTCATACTCCGCCTGCATAGCAGCCTTCCATGATGGATCTGCAAGTGCTTCTTCTAAGTCAGTTGGCTCCTTTACTTCTCTCATAATCTCAACCATCAAGGCCATGTTGACTATGTGAGCAGAAGCCCTCCTTTGCTCCTCTATTCTCTGAGACCTCCTTGGTCCGTCTGCCTTCTCCTCAACAGATGCAGGCCTAGGATTATTGTGGTCATAGAGCTGCTTCACCCAGCGCGGCAATGGCTTTTCCGGTGGGGTGATGTCAGGTTGGTGAACTTTTTCCTCATCATCTGAAGATGATGCTTCCTCCTCCTTAAGGATAGGGATAGCTCTCGGGACAGGTTCATAGTGGACTACTTCTTCGCTTGATGATAAAGTGGAAGACCTTGCCTTCTCCTCCTCCACTGTATGCGGCTCCTCCTTGAACACCACATCACGGCTCGCGATGATCTTCTTTGCCTCTTGGTCATATAACTTGTAAGCCTTCTGCTCATCACTATAACCCAAGAAGATACATTTTCTGCTTTTTGGTTGTAACTTGTTTCTCTTCTCATCTGGAACATGTGCATAACATTCACATCCAAAAATTCTGAAATGTGAAACAGATGGTTTCTTACCAGTGTAAGCCTCATGAGGTGTTTTTCCCTTGAGAGCCTTTGTGTAGCTCCGATTTAGAATGTAGACTGCAGTATTAACAGCTTCAGCCCAAAAATGGTTAGGCAATCCCTTGCCCTTTAGCATGCATCTTGCCATCTCCACAATGGTACGATTCCTGCGTTCCACAACACCATTCTGCTGAGGTGTGTGAGGCGTCGTCAATTGACGCTTGATCCCTTTGCTCTTGCAAAAGCCTTCAAACTCCTTTGAGTTGAACTCACCACCACCATCTGTTCTAAATTTCTTCACACTTTTCCCTATTTCATTCTCAACAAGTATTAGCCATTCTTTAAACTTACCAAAAGCTTGAGCCTTATCACGAAGGAAGTACACCCACATCTTCCTACTATAGTCATCGACAATCAACATAAAATAAGAAGATCCCCCCAAGGCCTGTGTAGGCATCTTACCACACAAGTCAGCATGCACCAACTCTAGAGGAGCATGTGCTCTATTCTTGCTTTCTTGTGGAAATGCCTTTCTCTGTTGCTTGCCCATCATACAAGCTTCACATGGTTCCTTCAATTCAGTTATTGTAGGTAGGTGAGCAACCATACCTTGCTTTTGCATCTCCTTAAATACTGCAAATCCGATGTGTCCAAACCTTTCATGCCAAAGCTTACTTGTGCCCACTCCAGCGGTGGCTGTAAGAGCACTTAGCTCATACAGGTTGTTCCTTCTTTCTCCTTTGCCAACAATTGTGCCAGCACTATCAATAATTTCTGCACCTGTCTTCTTGAACCTCACTTCACGACCAAGATCAGTTATGGCAGCAACTGATAAGAGATTTCTCCTGATTTCGGGAACATACAACACATTTGAAAGCTTTTTGACTTCACCATTTGCAGCAACAAAAGAAATAGTACCTGTGCCCGCAGCAGGGCATTTAGCATCATTTCCAACCGTCACAGTGATGGATTCTTGTAGAGGCTGCATAGAACTGTATAGACCTTTCTTGTTGGTCATGTGACGGGAGGCCCCACTATCCAACACCCAAGAGTCAGTGGTAGATTCTTCTTGCGCCGAGGAGCACACTTCCTCAATGGTCGCCATGAATAATTCCAACTCTGCTTCAGCCGTATTGGCTGTCTCTTTCCCTTTAGTTTTAAGGGTACCATTCTTTTCATCTGCCTTCTTGACACGACAATCTGCAATTGCATGTCCTTTCTTCTTACAGTAGAAGCACTCTCCTTGAAACTTCTTCTTGCCGCCCTTTTTCTTTTTGTCACCATCATTTTTGGTGGAGGAAACACCTTTGCCTTTTGCATTGGCAGAGAATGCAGCATCTCCATTGTTGCTTCCTTCTCGGGCTTTCAGCCTCAACTCCTCCTCCATTAATAATGCACAAAACTCCTCAAAAGTCAAAGCTTGAGGTCTCACCTGAGTATTAAGGGCAGTTACTAGTCCATCAAACTTTTGTGGACAAATCCGAAGACACCTCCGAGCTAGCTCTTCGCTAGTCTTTTGTATCCCAGCGCCAGCCATCTGGTCGCGCAGATTCTTAATCCGAGTGATGAATGCTTCAACCGTCTCTCCTTCAGCAAACTTCTCCGCTGCTAGTTGATTCTCCAAGTTTTGAATCCTTGTTTGGTTTCGTGTTTCATACTGACTCCTTAGTACATTCCAAGCCTCTGACGCTTTGGTTGTATGCTGAATCAGAGTCAAAACACTGTCAGAACAGCTTGTAACTAAGGCACACAATGCATCTGCATTCCTTCGTTTCCAAGCTCGTAGAAGATCTGCATTCGGAGGAATCATCACACTAGGATTTGATGGGTCGGGGGTAGGCTGTGGTTCTGCGTCAGTCCCCAGCACAGTCTCCAGAAGCTCATAAGAATCAAGGATAGTTGTAATTTTGAACTTCCACAAGGTGTAGTTTGTACCATCTAACTTGCCTTCGCTGAAGGTTGGTGGACGAATCCTCAGTGTTTGAATAGCCGGTACAGCAGCACCACCTCCTGCACCGCTTCCTGATGCGCCAGAACTGCTTCCCGGAGTCGACATCGTTTCTCTTTGCTGTTGAAGCCTTTGCCTCTTGCACGCTCTCCGATCTCTAGAGCCCCCTGGGCTCTGATACCATGTAAAATATTACACGGCGCAGCGAACAGAATCTGAGAAAGAGATAGAGAGTACACAACAGATAAGAGGAGAATCAGTAAAATTCTTTAACTCCAAACAACTGATACAAAGATGGCTCTGTCCACCCGTGCGCTTCCACTGTGTGAAGCTTAGATGGCGATCTAGACAGAAGATAGGTGAAGAGCTTAAGGCTAGCTGGAACAACAACTCTGACTGGGTGAAAGATGAGTGTGAGATGGCTGCGAAGGGGTTTAGCTTTTATAGCCCGCGAAGGTCGTTAGGTCGGCCTGCTGACCGACCTACCATATGAGCCTCCACTAGTCGGCCAGGGAATATTCCAGGGAATATTCCCTTTACCATCGGGCCGGGGGCGCTGCCCCTGGACCGACAGTCACCTTTTTGCCATCCGGTCACATAGACCTCATCTGATATACAAGTCAGGACTCAACCAATGTCCGGGCTCACATTTGGCTTCTCCTCATAATGGGGGCCTTACAACTTTGAGCACCATGGATCATTGGTAGCACCTAATGAGGGTGGGGCATTGATCATATCTAACACCCGAGACCTACGGACCGCTTATTGATCAAGCGTTTCAAGCGAGCTCTAATGGCTATCTCTCACCTAGTCGACGCGTCGTCGATCCTATAAGTGTAGTGAGCTTACCTTGATGCTTGATCGAGTACCCTCCTCTCTCTTGCACACCAGTAGCTCCACGATTCTCAATACTAGCTCAAGCATCCTCAATCCTCCTCCATCTCCAAGCTCCATCCTCCATAGCCGTGCGCGCAAGAGAAGAGAAGAGAAGAAGAGAAGAGGAGATGGTGAAGAGCTTCACCCTCTTGATCCCTCACTCCCACACACTCACTCCCTCACACTCTCACACTCTTCCTTCACTGCCTCCTAGATGAGCACAGTCAAGACACCTCCATACCCAATGAAGGAGGCTTTGGAGGAGGCTTTCTTTCTTTCTGTAACTTTAGAGGCTAGAGATTCTGCTCCTGCTGGTACACTTCCTAGGGCCAATGCTTTGGCTGCCTGATCAATTGTTTTTCTCATGTACTCATTCCAATCTACTTCATCTAGAGTATGGGATGCTACATTTTCTAGCACATGTATGCTAATTCGATGCATCAATGAATTGTAGGGCTAGTTGGAGAAGAGCACATGTATCAGCTTGGCTTGCATCTTGGCTTTTGCATCAGGGATATCCTGGATGCTTATGCCATCATTTGTGAGCACATCTTCCTTCTTCATTTTAAGCATGGCATAGACATCCCTTTTTTGTTTCCTCTCTGTCTTTGGTACCAACCCCAAAGCCTTCTCCACCAAGGCTAGGTCTAAGCGGACCTGTACCTGCTTTGCATCTTCTCCTCTGCCCACCATTGCAGTACCACATTCTTGATCTGGGTTGTACATTCTGAGGAACTCCACGCACTTCAAGTGGTCCGGCTCCTACGAGAACTTTTCAAGATACTTTGTGAGGTTGCATTGTTCAACCATCCTCCTGGCTGCTTCCTCCTTGGGCATCACAACTTCTATGCTGTGGATGGTTCGAAATTTGAGCTGGCTGAAGGCGCGGTTCTCTAGATGGATGTTGTATTGCTCCCTTTCCTTGTCTGTGAATGGGAGTCGATGGGTGCGGTCTTACTATGACATGTTATGCTCCTGACATAATTCATGACTTTCATTAGTACTTTCCACATACTAATTCATTGATTGCTGGAAAAGAAAAACTCTATGCTTTTTGAATGAATTCAATAAGAAGCCATGTAGATTTTCCTTTTTAGACTTGGACTTTTTGCCCTTTACTTCAAAGTTTTCCTGCCCATTTTCCTACCCCATCCGTTTTTCATAATACATGTTTATGCTTTTTACTGATTTTACTTTGATTTATCCCCTTTGATTCATTTCTCATCAGATTCATTTCACCTTACCCCCTCCCCTTCCATCTTGAGAAGAATCCTTCCTAGGATTGAGGGTCAAAAGGTTAAGGGCTTTCGACATGTTGGGTAGGAGTTACTTGTGAAGGAGCCAAGTATAGAAATTTGGATTGTATTCCAATTGAGCTGTGCAGTCCAAATCAAAGGGTCGAATTCCCACGTGCGTGATGTATGTGAGAACATCTGTGAGGAAGTCACCAGAGTCGACATGGCTAGCAATGTGTAGCTCTTCCTCAGTCAACAAGTGATCGAGGTAGGGGTGTCCTTTGAGGTGTTCTTCCATGGATCGGTCCTGAAGAGTGGTTAACACTCTATACGAGGTGGGTGCGACGTAAGTGGGATCATACTCTGCTGTTTTGATGGCGCGGCGTTGCTCGGCGTTGGTCATTATGCGACATCCTTCAACTTCCCATTACAACCTAAGAGCGTACCACTACCTCAAGAAAGGTGATCCAGTATCAGCAAGGTGTGATAACTCCATGATTTCTTGGTCAGTGATAGCAGAAGTGGTTCGTGGATCGTATGACATGATAAGGTGCTGTTTGATGGCTTGCTCCTTAGAGATTTCACTGTTAATCAACTTAGCAGCGGAGCGAGAAGCTTTTGCGAATGCGAATTCAAAGGTTTCCCAAGAGGAAGGCATATTTTGCACTTCAGTTGCAAAGGGTTCTTCTAATAGACCTAAGTCCAAGCGGTCGTAGCTTAGTGCAAGTGACATGAAAGTGTCATCGAGTTGTTTAATACAATCCACCACGTCATCCTCGGTGTCCTTAGCAAGGTCAGCGGCTAGCGCTAGAAAGGATTTTCGTTCATAGGAGGGCGTAAGGCCGATCGGTGGTTGAGGTTTGACAGAACAAGAACTTTTGACAATGAAGATGGGTGGTTGGGAGGGTTCGTGAGTTTGTGTTTGGGCCGCTTGGAGGTTAACTGGATTAGGAGTAGCCACGACGGACGGGCTGCTGCATCCAAGTTGGAGTTGGGGAGGCGGATTGACTTTAGCGGGTGGTGACTCTTGTGATGGAGCCTGCGGTTCGGGCCGGTTGGCTTGTGGGACTCTCTTGGGTCTAGGCGTGGATGAGGTGGATGGTTGTGGTCCAGGAGAGCACTGTGGCTTGTGGTTTTGAGGGTTTATGGGATGCGGTTTGATCAAGCTTGAGGGAGGTGTATGAATGGTACCGTTGGCCGTGTGGACCTTAGGGATCCACAGCCAGGTATTTCCCTCGTAGTAGCCTTGCGCACGTAAGAGGGCTTTAGGGTCCCATCATTGCTTGATCATGCGGCGCTTTCTGTGACTGCGTCTTGGCCTCCTAGGGCTAGAGTTTTTGGTCCTACGAGGATAGGAGTGTCGACTCCTAGGTGGCGATTGTGGCTGTTTAGGCTTCCATTGAAATCTAGGCTGCTGAGTCTGATGTTTTGCTACTGTGGGCTGTGATTCTTGAATGCTGGGAGGTGGCGGCCGTGCACTACCCCCCCTCCGTAGATTTGGTCATGGAGAATCCTATCGGTGGCTTTGCGGGACGGTGATGAAGTCGCACAGCCCTTGCTGAAAGCTGTGACAATGCGAATGTTGCCTATTGCGAGGTGGATGCACTGCGACTCATAATCAATATTGCAGTGAGTCTAATTTTTGAAAGTGCGCCCTAGCAGTGACTTCGTGCCTGTGGCTTTTGCATTTGGCAACACGTAAAACATCATTGCGACAGTCTTAGACTCGATAGAAACGGCTACTTTGCACTTGCGAGGAGTGCATACGGATGGGCCCCATATGGGCTTAATTTAGCATTCGTGGGCTGAAGTGGTGGTTTGCCAAGTTTGGTCCAATGATCATGAGTTAGGACATTGAAGTCTGCTCCCTCATCGATCAAAGCATTGAAAGCGCAGATTTGTTTTGCAGTGATTGTTATATGGAGATATGCGGGCTCCACGGCTTCCTCATCCTCGTCATCAATCTCAGTGATTGTGGCCACTCGTACTTTGACAGGTGGTTCTAACATCGGTGGCTCGTGCAAAGGATGGGTGGGAGGGTAGTACTTCTTGACATGACTACCATTGAAGAAGTCTATTCCTTCACCGTCTAAGGTTTCGAGTTTGACATTGCCTGTGCGGCTGATTGCACGAACTTTGAAGGGTCCAAGGCCTCAAAATTTCATTTTCTGTTTATGTCCCTTAACGGAGTAGAGGAGCACTAAGTCGCCCTGTTCAAAGTCACGCTGCTTGACATGCTTGTCAAACCAACTCTTGCGATGGGCCTTCTCACATATAAGTGCATGGGTGGCTAGAAGACGGGTCTCTGAGAGGTGTTTGAGCTCAACCAGGCGTTGCATCCATGCCTCCTTCCCATTCCATTGTTCTTGAAGGGCTATTCTCAGGCTAGGAACAAAGAATTCTAAGGGTAGGATTGCTTCTGTTCCATAGGTCAGCCTGAACGGGGTTTGATCGACATTCGTTTTATAAGCTGTACGGTAAGCCCATAAAGCCGCCATAAGTTTGTTGTCCTAGTCGCTTCGTGAGGCTGAGACTACTTTGGTCAGGACATTGACGAGAATCTTATTCATGGATTTTGCCTGACCGTTTGCTTGAGGGTAGTATGGAGATGATTTGCGATGGATAATGAGAAAGGTGGACAAGAGATGCGCTATCACTACGTTGATGAAGTGTGTGCCTTGGTCATCACTAATGACCAGTTCGATGGGACAACCGAATCGCGAGATCACTTGCTCCCATAAGAACTTGGCAGTCATCCTAGCATCGTTTTTTCGTGTGGCTCTTGCCTCTGCCCATTTTGTGAGGTAATCCTTGGCCACAACGATATACTTGGCTTGTGAGTACTGCGCAGCAGGATTGATGGATCCTATGAAGTCGATTCCCCATTTTTCGAAGGGTTGGCGAGCAATAATTGGGGTCAACTCCATTTGATCCTTGCGAATCAGGACTTTTGTCCGTTGGCACTCGTCACAATGCTTGACGAATCGCTTGGCATCGCGGAAAAGCGTGGGCCACCGTAGTTGAGACTGCAGCACCTTCTGTGCTGTTGTGTCTCCACTAAAGTGTCCTCCCACAATGCCGTTGTGCGCCTCCAAGAGCACATCGTGCATCTCATGCTCACACACACATCTACACAGCAATCCGTCTTTCCCCAGCCTAT
This sequence comes from Lygodium microphyllum, assembly GCF_053477565.2. Classification (NCBI taxonomy): domain Eukaryota; kingdom Viridiplantae; phylum Streptophyta; class Polypodiopsida; order Schizaeales; family Lygodiaceae; genus Lygodium; species Lygodium microphyllum. The sequence goes on along the minus strand of NC_141137.1, from coordinate 173,522,756 downwards.
AGAGTTGGCCTGCAATCAGCTGCGCTGATAGGGCTGGATCTTCAGGATCAAGCGCCTAAGTCGGGCTTTTTCTATTGGTCACTTAAGTAGTCATAGTCCGTGCTCAAGCACTTGGACTATGTCGTCCGCCCAATATGGCGTTAGATCATCCTTAAATAAATCTCTATCGCTGGACAGGTGGAATAGGTGGGCATTGGGTAACTCATCAACGATGCCTTGTCCAGCGGCTTCTCCCGTGGGGATGCATGACATGTGATCAGCCATGTAATGTTGTTTTCCCTTTCGTACTACCATGGAGAAATCGAACTCTAGAAGCAGGAGGAGTCATCGAGTTATGTGTCCTGTAGTACAAGGTTTGTTTACTAAATAGAGCAGGGCTTGATGGTCCACGAAAAAGATGAAGGGTGTGGCCAATAGATAATGTCGGAATTTCTTCACAGCAAACACTATGGCTAATCCCTCTCTTTCTGTTATTGAGTAGTTCATTTCTACCTCAGTGAGTTGTCTGCTAGCAAAGCTCACTGGATAATCTAAGTTGTGCTCACCAGGTTGGCACAACACCACCCCCACAGCAAACTTAGAAGCATCGATGTGCACATGGAAGGTAATGGTCCAATCTGGGGCTCGTAGAATTGGTGCTATTATGAGAGCCTTTTTCAATTCTTCGTACGCTCCTTGGCATGCCTCGGTCTACTTGAAGACAATCAGCAGCTTCTACAATGGTCTGGCAACGATCAGCGCATAGTTTAGTACAAACCGTCGATAGTACCCTGTATGGCCTAAGAAGCATTGAACTCCCTCGTAATTAATTGGGGGTGGAAGGTCAACAATAACCCTGATCTTCAAGAAGTCAGTGGCAATGCCGTTCTTCGACACCACATGTCCTAAGATGCATTTGTGCTTTACCCAAAACTGGCACTTCAAGGGGTTCAAGGAGAGATGATATAAGTAACACCGTTTAAAGACTGTGCAGAGTTTGTCTAAGTGTTTGATCCAGGTTGAATGGATGCACAGGTCTTCGACAAAGACTTGTAACTCCTTGCGAAGCATATCCTTAAAGATGGTGCACATGAGACGTTGGAAAGTGGGGGGGGCATTGGTCAACCCGAAGGGCATGACTATGTATGCAAAAACGCCCCACTCAGTGGCAAAGGCGGTCTTGTGCATGTCAGCAGGATGCACTTGCACCTCGTTGTACCCTGAGAAGCCATCCAGAAAACTGTAGGCTTCCTTGCCTGCCACCCTCTCAAGCATGTGCTCGGTGTACGGCAATGGATAGTTGTCCCTCTTTGTAGCAGTGTTCACCTTCTTGTAATTGACGCACACTCGGATTTTTCCATTCTTCTTCATCACAATTACTATGGGTGATACCCAATCTGTGTGCTCAATTTCCTAAATGAAACCAACTCTCATCAGCTTGTCAATTTTCTCTTTGACAACATGAGCGTGTTTTGGATTCATAGGGTACGGTCGCTGCTTGACGAGCGTTGCGTCTGGCGTCATGGGTATGTTGTGAGTTATGACACTCAGATCTATCCCCTTAAGTTCCTCTAAGGACCAGGCAAACATGTCTATATACTCTCGCAAGAGAGCAACAAGACTCGTTTCTTCTTCATTGGTCAAGTCATTGGCAATGAATACTAGTCGGGGTGTTTCCCCTTCTTTGGCTAAGTCTACCTCCTTGACTTTGTCTGGTCCCTCAATTGGTTCACTCATCTGCCCTTGACGTTTGGCACCTAACAAAACTACTATCCTATCCCCTTTTTTAAACTTCGTGAAGCGTTTAGGGAGGTCTTGCAGCTTTTGTTGTTCTTCTGTTCGCATATCCCTGGGTTGCTTTTCCTTTTCCTGCCTTAACCATCTGCACCTCAGGTGGACAGGTAGGTCCCCCTTGGTACGTCTGGTAGTGGGTGGCCTAGAGATCTCTAGATCACTATCCGAACTAACTTCTGATTCAGAGTCAAACCCTCCGTCTTCGCTAGAAGAGGTGGTCTCCCCTAGTGGCCGCAGTTCAGATGGTGATTCAATCCTAAGTACTGATGTCGTTCCTGGCTGGGCTAAGCCTGCTTGCTTAAGGTCTATGGCTCCTACGCGTTCTAACCAAGCGCGATCACATTCCATGCACATGACTCCTCGCTCTACCCTAAAGGTCCGCTTTTTCTGCGGCTTCGAGTCTGCTCGTATCTGCTCAATTTCTTGTCCTTAAGTGTCGTATTCTACGGTATGTACTTCACCCTCACTCTCATCACTGAAGGATTGGCAGTCTTTGCATTCGTCGCTAGAATCTTTGTCATCCGACTGCTTGTCGTCTCCTAGGGTTTGGTATGTCCTGTGTCGTTGGTCACGAACTAGGGCCCCAGTTATACATGAGGTTTAAATCATGCACCCTGGTCCATTGCCACCTGGATTCCTCTAAGAGATCCTGGAGTGGTTTGAAGTTTGCAGTTGGATTGCCAGCAAGTTTGTCCGTTAGGTATTCCAGTATCCCTTGGAGTTCCCTTTTGTTGGATGGTACCTGGAAGGTGATAGGCTTAGGCTTTCCATGGGGGCTTCTTGCCATCATGTAGACTGGTATAGAGAGTGCTTCATTAGACTTGCCGATCGTTTTGATGGCTTGCTTATACGCCTCATGATTTGAGAATGGCAGGTCGATTGTAGCGAGAACGTGCATCCAATCCCACTCATCCTCTGAGCAAGCATGGGATATACTTGGTCAAGGGCCCATAAGACTTCTTGACCTGAGTGTTACCCTTGAGCATAGCAAAGATGGCGTCTAGGTCAACTCGTGAGGTCTTCCAAGTGTCCATATCTATCCTTACGGCATCTGTTCTATTGCCAAGGAAGATCAAGCCGTTACCCCAATCTTCGATGACTCTAGCGTTGCGCATCCAGGATCGGCCTAATAGGATATCGTAGTCCAGTCCCTTCATGACTATAAAGGTAACAGAGAACTGGACACCTGCAATCTTCACTGGCCAATTCTTAAGTACACCGAATGGCTTCACTCTCATACCATTTGCTAACGTGACATTGAACCTAGCAGTTTTGACAGGTGGGTTTCCCCGAGTCTGAAGCATTGTATGGCTAAGCACACTAACCCAAGCTCCCGTGTCTACGATTCCCTTCCTTGTTGTGTCACCTAGGGCTAGGACTGGTAAGACTATGTGCATCTCAGAGCCTTCCCAAAAGGCATTGACGTGCAAGGATTTAGGCACGGAGTGCAGCGTCAAACTTGGTAATTGCGTGTCTGCATCATGGTCTTGAGGGTTTGCCGTGACCTGCTCTTGTGACCCTTCGACCCACTGCTTAAGATCTTGCCATAGGGTAGGATGTTGCCTAAGCAGATCTCCCAGGCTAAGTGTTACAGGGGTAGTCACTAGTGTGGTCAGGAGATCATTTGATATTCGTCCTTCCCCTAACCTAGACTGATCTGCAGCTCTGTCGCATCAAGGCTTGGTCTTAGCGGCACTACTTGTGGCGCGGTTGCTTCTGTCGACTTAGGTTGAGGCAGTGATATTGGCATGCTTATGCTAGAGAGATCATCGATCTCGTCCTCTATGATGGGCTCAGCATCTTTGAGATGCTCTTGAGCCTCCTTCACCCATTCCTTCACCTTTTCTATGGCCGCTAACTATCGCTTCAGATGCGGGTATTCCCCTACCTTGACGCTTCTTTTTTCGGCCATCTTAGGGGCTGAAGTCTCTGCCTCTGCGTCTAAAACCTTTTTTTCAGCAGGCAAAGTCATAGCACTCTCGGTTTTTAGTGCAACTTTAGCTTCCGATCTCTTATTTTTCTGCTTGTGGCTTTTCTTCCCTATCGAGGTTGCGTCAAGATTGCTAGGTCCTAGCAGAGAGATACCGGCTTGCTTCGTTTGGGCTCGGATCATGACCCATAATGGGATAGGTGTGGCCCTCCCCATCGAGGTTTTCGACACCAAATAGCCACAATGGGACATATGGTATGTTGGCTGAGCTAGAGGATGGCTTTCGCTTTGGGCAATCTACAAAAAGATGGGTGATTCTGCACTCTGCACACCTTTGGTCAGCCTTGTCTCTGTTTTGCTGCTCTCTTTCAGGGCAGCATGATGAGACATGCCTGGGGTGACCACAAGTCCAATAGGTGACTGGATCCTGCGTCTGCCCTCCTAGGCCCCTACCTCGTCCCCTTCCTAACTCCATCACCGACACGGGTCGATAATCCATGAGGACCGCGTTTCCCTCGTCGTCGTGCGAGACGTAAGGGTATATATAGGTCTCTTCCTCAGTCGGCTCCTCCACATAATAGTGGACTGGAGCGTCGCTCGGTTGATGGGTCATGTAAGGACCTGGCGGTCTAGGAATGCTTGTAGGGTTTATGTACATTCTAGGGACGGCTGGTTTTATATTGTTAGGCGTGGGAAGAGCCAATGGGGCTCCCCTTCCGAAGAATGGCTGCGGCCTGTTCGCTAGGTAAGGCTGGCCATAGGGTTGCCAATATGGAAGTCTTCTTGGTAATCTGTATTGCGCGACGTCATGGCCAAACCTACCACAGTTAGCACAAGGTCTTGATCTAGGGTCTTGACACTCGGCCGGTAAGTGGTTTTTGCCACAATACACGCATTGGACGTGCGGGCGCGTTGGTCATCTCAACATGTCTTGCAATTTGGCTAACTCCATCTTGGCATCAGCCAAGCCTTGGTCTATATCGATGGCCTTCCCCTTATCTTGGGATGATGGGATTGATCGTTCACTAGAGGCTGACGTTCTCTCTGAGCTTCGCGAGTTGGTCTCCTCTAGATTCAAGCTCCTGGAGCTCCGCTCTTTCTGCTGATCATCGACTCTGATGGCTTCCTCAAACACTCTAGCTACCGCATCTCGCTGCAAGCTTGAATTTCCTGCCAAAGCCTTATATAACTCCTCGTCTTGAATTCGGCTGATGAATACAGTCGAAACCGTTCTTTCAGTCGGTCCCTCGCCCAAAGGGATTCTCTTGAAGAGACTCCTCACATGGGTCACGTAGTCGCCGATGTCCTCCTTCTCTTTTTGCTTGATGTTCATCAAGCGTACTAGCAAGTTATCGGAATATCCGGGCTTGACGAATCTCTTGACGAAGAGATCCTTGAGGTCATTGAAGTTGGCTCGCTCTACAACATCTAGGCTCGTGTACCACATCATACCCTTGCCACCTAGGCAAAGCCTGAATGCTTGCGAGTATTGAGTTAGGTCATTGAGGCCGCTGGCTTTGCAAACTTGCTCAAACTACTCAACAAAGCTGTATGGGTCATCATGGGGTTGGTACTTGTCGAGTTGCTTGGCAACGATTGGTATTTTGGACTGGCTCTTTGAGCCTTGGTTCGCCCCTAGTCCTACGAGCGGCGACGTCACTAGTGCGGTGGCACTCTGCTCTGCTGTTGTATTCTCGAGCAGCCGCTTCATGAGAAGCTCGCTCAACGTCAAGTCTCCCTCTAGTGCTCTCTCATGGTTCGTTAGGTTTCGGCCAGCTAAGTTCAGCACTCGCTGCACCTCATGCAGCTCCATGCTTTGCCTTTGGCTCCTAGCCTGCTGCTCCCTATTGTACTCGGTTATGCTTTGTAATGCTCTACGGGCTAGCCTTCTCTCCTCTTCTAGATCTGCGATGATTGCGTCTGCTATCCTGCCGCGGTGCTCGTACCGGACATGCGTGTCGTAACTACTCACCAACTACTGAATAGCATCTGAAAAGACGTTCAAATCGAGTTCCTCATTAGACCCGCGGTCTGAGCTTTCCTCTGCCATTGTCGAGTTGTCTTGCTCCACTAAGCTGTCGACCAAGTTTAGTAGACTTGTTAAATCCACGTCGTTGGCGCCCCTTGCTTGGTCCTAATCTGTACTTTGATGGTTTGTCTATGTCTTGGGTCCTCGCTTATTGGTAGGTTCCTTGAGTGGTTTATCTGAGCAAGTTCCTTTGGTTATTGAATATAAACCTCAATTTATGATCACTCAGTACGTGTGTCGTTTCTCGTGTACTTGTGCTCGATCAGGCTTTCAGCTTTCTTAAGTGTACTTCAAGTGCGAAAATTCAATGTGAGTGCAACAAGCAATTCCTCAACGTCTTACGCACTCTCGCTTGTTTCGGGCCTGATAGGCTTGTAGATCCATTTTCTGGCCTGTTTGTCAGGGTTTAGGGTTTTCTCGTGTGTTGCCTTGTTCGGTTTTGGTCAATCAGGTTTTACAGCTCAGCGGTTTGCGTCTAAGACCTTGGATCTCGCAACTACCCACTTCTAGCTACCAAGCGGCCACGCATTACGATTTCTCCTATTACGTGTGCCAGAATCAAGTTCTGGATGCCGAAGGGTTTCGACAGTTTGCGCTGCTGCGTATTTGTCGGGTCAGGTCAAATTCCTAAAAATTTTGATAAAAACTTGCACTCGGACCAATTGGTCCAAATTGCAGGGTTAGACTCGGACGGTTTTAATTCGGACGGGCCGAATGGCGAATTCAGACAAGGTGACTCGGACGGGCTAATGGCACTTGGGTCGAGGGCCGAATTTGAGGCTCGGACGGGTCGTTTGGACGGGCCGAGGCCGAATGTGCCACATAGCAAAAAGTTTTGACTTGGACGACCGAATGGATTGACTCGGATGGTTTGCCTCGGACGGGGTCCGAGGGCTGGCTGAGTGGGCCGAGTAGGGTTTGGCTGAGTGGGTCGAGGGCCGATTCTGGGACTCGGCCCAGGAAAGGCCACTGGGATGGGCCAAATGCGGCGCACGTAACCCGCGCGAATACGATTTTTGATCGATTCACCAGATGTAGGCCAGCACCATGGCCATGCACTTCCAAATCCTATCTAGGGGAGTAGAGGGAGAGATTCATATACCTGAATGGGCAAGTAAGTGCATCGGTGATGCGATCGAATTGATACGGGCTGAAGCTCCCTATATATATATATATATATATATATATATATATATATATATATATATATATCTCTCTCTCTCTCTCTCTCTCTCTCTCTCTCTCTCTCTCTCTCTCTCTCTCTGTGAAATGGCACAAATGAGCTCTCCCTTGGCCTCCTGGCTCTTATACCCCTTCCCAAGTGTGGCGTTGATGCCCCCAATCACTCACTTGCTGATCTTAGGCATCACTAGCGAGCATTTTACCCATTTTTGCACGATTTTTGCCCTGTTTTGCCTTGTTTTGAAACAGTAAACCCTACCCTTCTCCGGTTCGATTTCCTAATTCTAACCTACGCTAAATGCAACAAAAATCGAAGGCAAAAAACTGAAATAGATTCTTCATGCTTTCCAATCTTCAAACAACCAAAATATCCCAAAATACTTGTTTTGAAGATCAAGAACACCTAAACTTCCTACCTATCTCAAGCTCTGTTTTGGGGATGAATCCCCTACTTCGATGCTCGATATGAGGTGCGCAAGTGCTCAAGCTTGAATCCGTTGTCCCGGAAATGGAACCAAAATGAAGGGAAGCTACAAGCTTTATCCCGAGACCTACGGACCGCTTATTGATCAAGCGTTTGAAGCGAGCTTTAATGGCTATCTCTCACCTAGCCGACACGCCGTCGATCCTACGAGTGTAGTGAGCTTACCTTGATGCTTGAACGAGTACCCTCGTCTCTCTTGCACACCGCTAGCTCCACGATTCTTGATGCTAGCTCAAGCGTCCTCAATCCTCCTCCATCTCCAAGCTCCATCCTCCATAGTTGTGTGCAGAAGAGAAGAGAAGAGAAGAGAAGAGAAGAGAAGAGAAGAGAAGAAGAGAAGAGGAGATGGTGAAGAGCTTCACCCTCTTGATCCCTCACTCCCACACACTCACTCCCTCACACTCTTACACTCCCTCTCTCAAGAGCACACACAAGCAAGAAGGAGAGAAGAAGAGAGGAAGAAGAAGACTCCTTTTGCCACACACCAAAGAATGATATTCCATTCACTTTTTGAACTTTATATACAAACCCTAAAATCCTTTTTCCATTTCCCTCTTCTATCCTTATGCCTTTAGCCTATGCCCCTCTAATATTTTACAATTGGCACAGGAGGGGGCCTGACGCTCTTTTACAAGAGTTTTCCAAGTTTTTTGAGGCGCCTTTCATTTAAAATTGCGCCTTTGGTTTGGGCTTAGCTTCTAGAGGTCTCCTGCGTGTCTTTGCTCTTCGTCCATGCTTTTTTCGCTTTTTCCTTCATTTTCTACCATTTTTCGCCATCTCGACTTGAGATTAACATTCACCTCAGTATTTAGGGATGGAAATACAAAAACGTTTTTTTCAGTTGTGGCTATTTCTAAGCACTTGTGCTTGCTCAACCACTCCCCAGCATTGGAAAAGGCTTTGGCATTGCTTACCACTCCTCCCAACATCAACAATTAACATTGAGCATTGGTTTTGAGTCTTTGAGCTTTAGCTATTAATTGTGCAAACATGGTATCATGCTATCATAAAATAGAGATGGCTATATCTTCAATGTTTGGAGCTTGTATATGCTTCCCCTGATGCCCGTATATATATGTTTTATTGTCAGGGGATTATATATCATTGGTCTAAGATGCTATTGGACTAATTCAAGCACTCTTTTAGCTCAATATTCTCAGAGATATCACTGCTATCATAACAGGGCTGAATGCTATTTGTCTAAAAAATGTCATGATCTTGGCTTATGTGATGCTCCCAGAATGCTCATTTGATGTTGGCCACTTGGGGGATGTTTGTCTAATGTATTGGAATGCTTTTGGACTGATTTGAGCCCATATTTGACTCAATTTTATTGTGATTTTTTCTACTATAATAAGCAAGATTGAAGGCTATTTTAGTATGACAGCATATGCCTATTGCTTGCTGATGCTTCTTGGCTATTTGGGATGATACATTGATGTCTATGGTTGATGCCATAAATGTGGACAGCAAGATTTTAATAGGAACAATCTATGTCCATTGCTCTTTCATGCTATTCAGGCATTCTATCATATGTATTGGTGCATAACATTGAAGCTCTATGCTTGCTTATGCTATTGAATGTATTTGAGCTTTGATTTGAGCTTAGGACATTTGACATTGGTTGTGAGTTGCTTAATTGGATGCTTCAAAGGTCTATGACCTTACGAGCTTGAAGCTTTTATTGGGTCTTATGCTCCTAGTTATGTACTTGATGTAACTTGGATGCTTGGATGCCACTCACATGAGGACTTGAGCTTTGTTTGCTCGTCTAGCATGTGACTTTTATTCTAGTGGGAGTTACTTACTTGACACTTGGATGTTACATTAAGCTTTGGATTTTATTCGCAGTTGAGCTTGAGCTACTTCAACTTTTGCTCGCATGCTTTTGTAGGTTGTTTTGTATCAGTGATTGCTCTTTTTTGGTATTGATTTCTTATTGCCATGCCTCATTTTCAACATGTTGTAATTGTAGATTGTTGTATTATTTATGAGACTATCCCTCTCTATTTGATGCTATTTTGGTCATAGTTTATGGACAACTCATTATTTGGTCCGTACCTCTTGTTTTCAACTTTTTTTGGTAGTGGTTTTGGGGTTGCTTGCAAGTATTACAGCAGGCTATTTGGTCTCTGTATGCCTGTTTTTTCTATAGTATGGTTGGTCATTCAAATGGTAGTGCCACCTTCAACATTGAAAAGTTGGATGGCAGCAATTGTGACTATTGGAAGACCCAAATTTGGTAGGTTTTGGTATAGAAATCTCAAACTAGGCTGATCAAATACAAGAGTATTAAGCCTAAAGGTTAAGATTAGGATGTATGGGATGACTTATATGAGCTTTATAGGTCCACGATTATCCTATCCCTCAACAAGTAGGTTTATTATAATGTTGTCAAAGATGGATAGTCTGCTGAATGGGATCTCTAGGAGAAAATCCGTAATCTCTATGATAAGTAGAGCCCTTGTTCTTAGATATATTAGGTAAAGTAGCTTATGGACCCTCATATGAAGGAAGGTACCAATGTTTCTCAGCATTTTAGTGATTGGCTAGCTGTCATCGTAGGGTATTGACTTTAAGGACAATCTTCCACCTTTGTTCTTGTTGGTCACATTGCTAAAGTCTTTGGACACAGTTTATATTACTATGCATGCAAATATACCCAAAATGGGCTGAAATTGTCTGATGTAGAGGATGCACTCCTAACATAGGAGATAAATAGGAAGAATGTGGATGCTTCTCGTACTTCTCATGCTTTGACTATTCGAGGTCACCATGATGGCAAGAGTAGAAATGACCATTGTGGTAGAGACTCACATAAGTCTCATTTAAGTCCCTAGATAGTCTCGCAGTAAGTCTTATGGACATAAGTCCAATTTGGCATGCCATTACTGTGGGAAAGTAGGACATATCAGGCTACATTGCCATAAAATGTGCAATGATAAGCACAAGGAAAAGGGAAAATGGAAAGTGCAGGACATGTCTGATGATCACAGCATTGGCCCTACTAAGTTGAGTATTAAGATCAAAGAGATCCATGTAGTGCAACAACCTGACTTTGCTTGCTAAGAGCTACGAGCACTTAGATCTAGGTCTACTTGACCCATCATTAGCATTGGAAGTCCACGCCATGCCATGCACTTGGGAGGAATATGAAATTTTTACAGTAAAGATTTTTTATGCCGAGATATCTCGAGATCAAGCCCTTGAAAAATGGTTGATCACCTCCTATAGCAAGAGCAGAGTTACTGCCACGAGCCAAAAGTTGGATGAACTTTGCAAGTTAGTTGATAATGACTCACCCTTTTTATGCAAGTGGTATGCTCTCAGAATCCAGTGGGAACAAGAAGGCTACCATATCATGACCAATGTTGAGTAGCGATGTGCCATTAAGACCTCTATTTTGATCCCACTTATGTGGCTCCAACCTCCTATAGGGTGTTGACTACCTTTGTGAACCAACCCCTAAAAGAGCACATCATGACCTTCCCATACTTAGATCGAATTCTGACCAAGGAAGAGTTAAACATCGCAACAGGATTAACTCTGGTGACTTTCTAACAGATTTTCTCAGCTACCTCACTCAAGTAGGCATCCATCCTTTTGACATGGACCACTATGCTAATCTCGAATACAATCCAACTTCTATGATTGGCTCATGCAAAAGTGAAACACTGCAAGCCAGCATTGAATGCCCTTGACCCCTCAAACCTTAATGCTACAAAGGATTCTGGGGCAAGGTAGAATCAAACATGCGTACAAGTAAGGTTAATGAAATGCATGAATGAAGCCTCCATCAGTATGACCAAGAGTGGAAGAGAGTGGACAAAATTCAACTTGTTGACTGATGAAAAGTTGTAAATTTTTTGGGGAATGAGTAGGTTGCGTGAAGGAAAAGATGTTGTTCTTGTAATTAAGCATGTTAAGTTTTCTTAGAAAGCATAATTAATTCCTACTCACCTTTCTGCGACAATAACCTTGAGGACACTAATGGTGAACTATGGCATTACGGCAAGTACCCACTATGGCAAGCCAAGATAAAAGCAGCAAACTCCCATTCTCAGACGAGGAGCAGGTGAAGTATGCCCTCTCATTGGAGATGAGGGCTTATAATAAAGTCAAATTTAGATATATCCTAAATCTAAAAGACATAGTCGTGGAAGAACTAGCCATCTAGCAATTGGTGAAGCAATGCAAGCTTCAGAAGTACATGGAGGCAGTCGGCCAAGCCATCGACTATGAGAAGTGCACCAAGTTCCTTTGAACTTCAACAGAAACCGGGGCACTGTCATGATGCACCTAGAAAATGAAGCTCACCAAGTAGAAATCAAGCTAAGCCTTGAGATGGTACAAAAAGCACTAGGCCTACCAAACAAAGTGGAGAGATAGCCAAAACAAGATGTGTATGACATGCATAAAATGGACAAAGTGATAGTACACACCAACAACGACATCAACCTAGCTGGCATCCCCGATGTCGAGGTTCAAATCCTTGCCAAAATGGTACACGCTCTGTTCTCTAGTAAATGGTATGATGCATTGATGAACAGAATCAACGTACCAATACTGGAGAGCATTGTTGCCCGCGAGGTAAACCTCAATGGCTTCATGAGAAAGATGATAGACGCATCAACAAAATCATTAGCCACCGGTGGAAGACTTGTGGGGGGAGAGTCCCTGGACTTCAAAGCCATGAAATTTTCATCCTCAAAGGCCTCCATCATTGGCTTTGGAGGAATCTTGGCAATCACTATAAGAGAAGCACTAGGGAAAGTACAAGACGATGAGGTCATTGGAGATGTTGGATAGGTCCCTTCCACACCAAGGACAAGAGAAGTCTAGCGAAAAGACCATGAGTGAGGATAGAGGAGAGCAGGAAGCACAATCTAGCCAAAGAAGGGCCAAGAAGTCAAAGAAAGAGACTCCATAGAAGAATGCCAAAGAAGAGAGGGAGAAGGAGAAAACAAATCTACACAAAGCACAAAGCAAGTCCAAAAGCACAAAAGAAAGAAGAAAGGAACGAGGTGAAGAAAATAAAATAGGAATCTAGAAGAGCTGAGGACGAGAGAAAGAAAAGAGTTGAGGAGGAAGAGGCGGAGCTCAGGAAGAATGAGGAAGAAGAGGTAGCTCTCACTATCCGCCTCTTAGTGGAGCAACCTTCAAGACAAGAGGATTTCGTAGCCATGAGCCCACCCCAACATGAAGGTCCAAGCACCAACCCCAAGTCACCCAAAGACTTGCAACCCCTAGTGATTGACAGAGGGAAAGGGCAAGGGTTTGATCCACCCTATCTGAACCGCCCTACTACCCACCACCCCAGTCCTACACCCACCTAAGACTCCTCTACCATGGTAGATGCTAGCAATCCGGTGGCATGGGTGTAGTTCCTAGTAAACAAAGAGAGGACTCAAGGTGCAACTGCGAACCCTGGTGATGAGAGCAAGAAGACAGATAGCTCTACAGATGCAGAATCCAGAAAATTCCTCAAACGGTTAAAGATAGAGGTTTCTACAACCATTGGTCCCTCTGCACGATTTTTTCCACAACCTACAATGCCTATGTGCAGGAACTCCTATCATAGCTAGAACAAGCAAAAAGGAAGAAAAGAAGATAGACATTGTTGAGCTCGAGGCTGAAAGGGAGACCATGGCAGCCTCTCAGTTAGAAAGGATTCATTAAGTGACCACCTATCAAAGAGAGATCAAGGAGCTAAAAGAGAAGCTTGAGGCCAAGGGAGGAGAAGATGAGACATGGCAAGCCAAACTTGCGATGAAAGCACATAGACTTATGAGCCTACAATGCAATTTTGATGAGTTGGTGGTGCTGCACAAAGAGCTCCAAAAAGAAACTGAAAAAATCCGAGATGCTACAGAGTAGCTAGTAGCAATAAAAAAATATAGAAGATGACGACACCTAAAGCATATAGAAAATCTGGAACAAAGGCTAGCCTAAGATCTTGAAGAACAAAAATGCTTAAAAAGAGAAATCAAAGAACATGAGAGACACCTAAGGGTGGTAGCCTATAGGCACACCAAAAGCCTAGAAGATATGAGGAAAAAAGTAAATGACAGGGTGAACAAGAGCGAAGAAAGAGTGAGTGCCTTAGCGTGCGGACTAGCCCTTGCATAAGGTGACAAAGTGCTAGCAGAGAGCAAGGTAGAGGCTACACATGTGGCCTAAGAAGCCCAACCCACGCATTCCTCCGCACTCTCTTAGACGCCACACAATTTGAGGAAGACGAGGCCGCTGAGTCTTTAAAGAAAAAGCTGGAGATCATCCGCATGCCTTTAAGGAATGGGCTACACATCCAAACACAAATTGTAGGGCCCATAGAAACAGAGCCACTAGAGCATAAGGGAGAAAAATGGTGAAGGCCAACTGAAGACATAAGGCCAAGTTTTAAAAGGGGGCAGCAAGCAACGGCTCCTTAGAGGGAGGTTTTTATGACAAGGATGCCCCCACCACTCTTTTGACTTCCAATGTCGGCCAAGATATCTATTCTATGGTTGGATCAATGTGTGGCAAAAAAAAGGAATGCAAATCATAGTCATTGAACCTAGGGATCCTCAAGTTAGGCATATCCAATGACCTCAATCATGATTGGCTCCATCCCTAACCCCCCAACCCATTTTTTATTTTCCACATCATGCTTAGGGCACCCCAAGGCCAAGACTTCCAGACCCATCTCCCTAAGTTGTGCACCATACCTCTAACAATGCACACAAACTAGGTCCTCAAGTGTCAGACAACACCCATGCCGGTTTGACCCAACTCCCAATTTCACTAGCACGAGCACAATGCAATACATGGTAAGGTAGACACCCCCCTAGTGCACCTTATTTTCTTTTCAGGTACACAAACTGGGTCCTCAAATGTCGGACAACACCCATGTCGGTTTGACCCAACTCCTAATTCCACTAGCATAAGCACAATACACTACACGGTAAGGTAGACACACCCCTAGGTAGTGCACCTTATTTTCTTTTCAAGTAAATTAAAATACTACAACCCACCAACTTCGGAGGCCCCATAATCCATGCAGTGTGCTCTCAGTCTCCACCACATTAACTGGTTGACTAGTTTCTTCCCAAGACTAATCCCCCCTAAGACCCCATCATCCTCGACTCACATGATCACCCTTTTAAATCACCGAGCCTTTGTAAACTCCAAACTGCTAGTGTCATGGAACTTGCAACCGTCTAGGAGGGGATAATGTTACACGATGTGCTTGAGCTCGCATCACGAATCATGGAGCTACCGATGTGCTTGTTGAGGGAGGAGGAAACTCCTTTGGACATCAAGGTAAGCTTGTTACACCTTGGTGGGATCAAAGGTGCATCGGCTAGGTGAGAGATAGCCATAGGTGTTTGCTTGAAATGCTTGAAAGAACAAGTGGTCTGTGGGTCTTGGTGGTTGAGCGTGAGCTCTGCCAACTACAATAGATAGCCAATCAATTGATGCTCACACAAAAATTATGAATGGACTTAAGAATTGTGCCTAGCCCATTTATATGTGCTAGTGCGTTATTATACAAAATGCAAAAAAAAGTTCCTTGATTATTTAAGATCCTTATCCTCACCTCTCAACACTTAACAAGAAGAAATGTCGTATTCCGCTCCTCCAACCCAAAATCTCACTACTACTCGAGAGAATAATGGTCCTCAAGATAATGACTAGGAAAACAACCCATCTCACAATTGGTGGCGTCCTTCATGACCCTCTTACTCATCCGACCACCTTACTATTAACACTCAGACAAACAAGATGAAAAATCTAGAAAATCTAAAGTAGAAGATAAGGCCAAGGTAAAAGTGAAAGGGAAGATGAAGGTGCGCCAAGAAGAATTTGGAAACACAAGAAGTGTAGAAAAGTCTTTAATCAAGAAGAAAGGAGCATAAGAAAAAGTACACGTCAACACTTTTGTAAAAGAGCACAAGCACCATGATTTATTTTAAAAGCGCTAGGCTCTCACCCATGCAATTTGTAAAGGTAGATGGGCAGTAGGAAGGAAGCTAGGAAGATAGGAGGACAATGGGAAAAAGGACCTAAGCCACGGCCAACCATGTAAAAAAGGTAATAAGGAGATGACCACCCAAAAGGAATTTAAGGTTTTGTATATAAAGTTGAAAAGTGAATGAGAAGCTCATTCTTGTGTGTGGCCAAAAGTATCTCTCCTCCTCCTCCTCTTCTTCTTCTTCTTCTTGCTTGCTTGAGCTTGTGCTTGAGAGAGGGAGTGTGAAAGTGTGAGGGAGTAAGTGTGTGAGGGTGAGGGACCGTGATGGAGAAGCTCTCCATTTTCTCCTCTCTTCTTCTCTTCTCTTCTCTTCTCTTCTGTTGCTCGTGGCGATAGAGCTTGGAGTGTGGAGCTTGAGGATGGAGTTTGCTTGAAGCTTGCACTTGGATCGTGGAGCTATCGGCATGCTCGAGAGAGAAGGCAACTCGATTGAGCATGGAGGTAAGCTCACTATACCCATAGAGATAGATGGCACATCGGTTATATGAGAGGTAGCCATTAGTGCTCAGCTTGGAACACTTGAAACAATAAGCGATCCTTGGGTCTTGGGGGTTGATCACCTCCACATTTTGGTTCTGTTGCCAAGACCAAGGGATTCAAGCCTTGAGCATTTGCACGCTTTGAATCGAGCATTGAAGTAGGGTTTTCTCCGAACTGGTGCTTGAGGTAGATAGATAGGAAGTGAGGGAGTTTGAAGAGGTATTTGATCTCCTTAACAAGTAAGTTTTTGGTTTTTTGGATTTGGAAAAGCATGTTGGAGTAGTGTAGGTAATTGCTTTGTGATTTGTATGCATTAGGGTAGGAAAAAACAAAGAAAAAGAAGGAAAAAAAGCATTGGAGTTTCTGTTGTCATAACAAGGCAAGAGGGTTTGATTCATTTTCTGATTTGCATTTTGGAGTTTATTTGCTATTCTCGGTATATACAACTCTTCCCCTCTACCCATAGCTTTGTTTTGGAGGTGCATGCGATAAGCCATGGCCTAAATTGTGTGATTTGAGTGATTTATTGTTCCATTGGTCAAAATCGCGCTACGTTCGGTCCGTCCAAGTAACCGAGTCAGAATCGACCCTCGGCCCTCGGCCCTCCTATGTTTGGCCATTCGATCCACCACCATTCGGACACTTAGGACTCGGCCTGGCCTAATCAACCATTTGGCCCATCTGACTCATACACGTGAAAATTCGGCCCTTGGCCCTGCCAACTCAGCCCAACCTCACTCCAACAAGCCCCCCCGTCCGAATTCACCATTCAGACCTCAACCCACCTAACTTGGCCCTTGGCCATTCGACCCTTACAATTTGGACCTATTAGGCCGAATTTGGATTTTTTCAAAATTTTCAACCTATAGATTTTGAAACCAACCTAGAGACTATATAGAGCCAAAAGCATATCATGGATCTATCACCAGGCTAAGATCTAGAGTAACTAGTTCAAAACTTGGCTACAAAACGTTCCTTCCAATCATGCATGGTATTTAGAGTAATGGCCCTGCATGCCGGGGGGATTTCCCCCCCAAACCCTCACAGAGGGGGCTCTACCCCCTCTGCACCTCCCCCAAGTGGGCTGGAAGGAAAACATGTGCTACAACAGGTCCTCCAAATTAGATCCTGGTGTAGTGATGGCTCTGCAGACACATAGACTCTCACTTGCAAAACAATAAACAAAAGCCCATACCCGAACAAAGACAAACAAAAACCCTAGAACCTCAATGGGCCAATCTAGCCAACAAGGGCAAAAAGGCCACACCACAAAAATGTCAAGATTGTGGGAGAGAAGGAAGGAGTCTCACTTGTAGCTTTCTTGCTTGCACAATGGGGGAATACACACAAAGATGGAGGCTGAAAACAGTTTTCCTCTTCTTAGTTGTGTAAGCCAAAAAGAAGTCTCTTACAAAGAAATAGAAGAACCCTATATACGGGTCTCAAAACCAAAGACAACTAACTAAGGTGGCATACTAACTGAGCCACGAACTAGAGTAGATAAGGATAGCTATCATCTAGCTATTATTCATGGGCGGTGTACCAACCGCATCTGCAACTGACAAGTCGGTGACATAAATGCACAACGGTCACCTTGGCATATCACGAGTGGAGCTCGATATCTGAACACTCCCCCTCGAGCTCAATCCCAATTCCTACACACCAAGCAGGTCTCTAAACTTGCACAGCTTCTCTATGCCCAATGCCTTTGTAAATATGTCAGCTACCTGATCCTCTGTGCTGACATAAACTAGATCAATAAGACCTAGTAAAACCCTCTCCCGCACATAGTGATAATGCACCTCAATGTGCTTTGTTCTAGCATGATAGACTGGGTTATTTGCCAAGTGTATACTACTCATGTTGTCACAATAAATGACAACTGGCCCATCTGTAGGCTGATGCATATCATAAAGTAGCTTATGCAACCAAGCTACCTCACATGTAGCCATTGCTGCACCCCTCTACTCAGCCTCTGTGCTGGACAAGGCAACTGTAGGTTGTTTCTTGCTGCTCCAAGTGACTGCAGCACTCCCAAAAGAGAACACATATCCACTGGTAGATCGTCTATCAAAAATGCTACCAGCCCAATCAGCATCAGTGTATCCATGCAACTGTATCTAAACCCCAGTCTCATAAAATAGTCCATACTGCAATGTGGACTTCACATACCTGAGTATGCGTCTAGCCGCATCCAAATGCGGTTTCCTTGGAGCCTACATAAACTGACTTACCAATCCAACAGCATAGCTCAAATCTGGCCTGGTAATAGTCATATAAATCAAGCTTCCTACTATGCGTCTGTACATAGTAGGGTCTTCCAGAAGCTCACCTGCATCTGCACTCAGCTTCACATTCTGCTCCAAAGGAACTGAAATAGGCTTACAGCCTGTCAACCCATATTTGGACAGCATGTCCAATCCATACTGCCTCTACAAGAGTTGTATCCCACTTGGTGATCTAATCACCTCAATGCCTAAGAAATAACGCAGCCCTCCCAAATCCTTCATCTCAAACTTCTGCTTCAATAGCATTTTCACATGAAGGATATCTTCATCACTGTCACCTATCATAATCAAATCATCAACATAAATGACAAGTAGAATGATACCTTTCTCTGTTTTTCTCACATAAAGTGAGAAATCTACCTTGGAAATCTGAAAGCCAATAGTGACAAGATACTGTCCTATCTTGTCAGACCATGCTCTAGGTTCTTGCTTCAAGCCATACAATGCTTTCTTCAACCTGCAAACAAACTCAGGATGAACAACATGCACATAACCTGGTGGCTGATCCATATATACTTCTTGCAAATCACCATGCAAGAAGGCATTCTTTACATCCATCTGATGTAAAGACCATTCCTTTGATGCAGCCATAGCAATGACTGCTCTTATGGTTGCCATCCTTGCAACCGGACTGAATGTTTCTTCATAATCAATGCCATATGTTTGTGCATACCCCTTGACTACTAATCTTGCCTTGTATCTGTTCACAGAACCATCTGTATTGTGCTTCACCTTATAAACCCACTTACAGCCAATTGCATTCTTACCTTTAGGCAAAGGTACTAACTCCCATGTAGCATTTGCTTCCAAGGCATCCATTTCTTCATCCATGGCTTTCTCCCATTTTTCTTTTCCCATGGCTTGCTCAAAAGAAGTGGGTTCTGGTTCTTGTATCATTTTGACCATATATGCATAGTGAATGGCTGTAAATCCATCATATTTCAGTCTATCCATAGGATACCTAGCTCTCGTAGACCTGCGCAAAGTAGGTTCACTCCCAGGTGCTCTCAAAACATCCCTGGTCTTCCTTACTCTAGGTGTAACAATAGAAGGAATACCCAACTCATCATTAATGCTCTGTTCTGAGCCACTGGATTCACCATCCACATAAGAGTGACCTGCATTCACATCAAACATGGGCTGATCTACCTTCTCTTTTCCTTTTCATGATACCTGAATACCACTATCTGCATTGCTTTGAGAAGATTCTCCTGATCTCAATCTGCCTGTCCATGGCGAAGAATGTGAACCACTGCTAGAGGACGCTCCAGGTCCACTAATATTTTGTGACTGCTGCTATGAATTCTGTGCAGCATTACCATTTTGTGCATCTACATTGTCAATCACATTTACTGGTTTATACCAGCTACTCATCTCATCAAAAACAACATCTCTGCTCACTGTAAACTTACGAGTAGAAGGGTTATAGCATCTATACCCTTTTTGCTGCAGAGAGTAACCAATAAAGATGCACTTCTCAGCTTTTGGATCCAACTTGGATCTCAACTCATCTGGCACATGTACATAGGCAATGCAACCAAAAATTTTCAAATGAGAAATATCTGGTTTCCTACCAATATACCTCTCCTTTGGAGTCATCCCATGTATTGCTACAGTGGGAGTCATGTTCATTATATAGACTGTCGTAGCAACTGCTTCCCCAGTAAAAATCTAGCAAGTCTTTTTCGTTGAGCATGGCACGAGATACCTCTCCAATATGCCTACTTTTTCTTTCTACAATTCCATTTTGTTGTGGGGTGTGACTACATGAATATTGCTGCTTTATGCCATGCTCCTGCAAGAACCTTGCAAACTCATTTGAGAGGTACTCTCCCCCTCCATCTGACCTTAGGCATTTTATTTGCAGGCCTGTTTCTTTTTCAACCATAGCTTTAAGAGTTTTGAAATGCCCAAAAACTTCACTTTTCTTTTTCATAAAATACACCCAGACTTTTCTGCTATATTCATCAATAAAAGTGACAAAATAATAATAGCCTCCAAGAGATGCAGCTTTAGTAGTCCACACATCAGAGTGGATTAATTCCAATGGCTTCTCACTCTCTTGAACATGTCTAGGAAATGGTTTCCTTGCCTGTTTTCCAAATTGGCAGGCTTCACATACCTTATGCATTTCTGCAACCTTGAATTTAGGAAATCCTGCAATAATATTTTGGGCCTGCATTGATTTAAGTCGATGTACATTAACATGACCAATGCGTTTATGCTAGATATCAATATCTGCAACTACACCGGTCCCATGTGCAAACATTGCTGCACTCAATTCAGACATGTCTGCATCCAACGTAAACATTCTTCCCTTCTTCTTTCCTTTTGCTATCAAGCGACCTTTATTTTTCATATCCTCAACAAAGCATCCATGAGGATTAAATCTGACCTGCAAGCCGTGCGCAACCATTTGACCAATAGAAACCAGATTCTTGGTGATATTCGGGACATGAAATACATCGGACAGGTATTTCTTTTTCCCATCCTGCATAGACAAAGGAATTTTTCCAATCTGCACAATAGGATGTGCAGTATTATCACTAGTCTCCACAAATCCTGGTTTTTTCATTTTCCTTGCATCCTCCATCCATTCTGCATGACCTGTCATGTGGTTTGATGCACTTGAGTCAACATACCATACATCATTGCTTTCTTCTGCACTTGTCACAGAATTGTTCATGTGATGCACCATAAACAAATGCTCATTTTTGTCATCACCCTGTCTACTAGAAGATGCATAATTCCCTTGTTGCAGTTTTCCATTCATGATGTCATTCTGCTTTTTATAGCAGTCTTTAGCCATATGACCCATTTTACCATAGTAGTAGCATTCAACATTACTGTTTGCATTTTGGCCTCTTTGCCATCCACCATGACCTCTTTGGCTCCCCCTGCCTCTAGAGTTACCACGTCCTCCTCCATAGGACTGGTTTTCTTGAGTTTGTTGCATATTCGAAATTCCTCAAAATCTTCTTTGCCATCAACTCCTCAAAATCAGGAAATCTTTCACGGACGGAAATGGATGTTTGAAACTGTGCATAATCCTTTCCTAGACCATTCAAGGTCACTGAGACTAAATCATCATCTTCCACTGGCAACCCAATGGAAGCAAGTGCATCTGCAATCTTCTTCACCTTCATGTGGTAGTCATTGATGCTCATACTTTCTCTTTGCACATTGTGCAACTCTTGCTTGAGCTGCATTTTCCTGGCTTGCGTATTTGTGCTATACATTTTTGACAAAGTATCCCATGCCTCCTTTGGCGTACTTGCATCTTGAATATGCACAATCATAGAGTCTGAAATACTGATAGACAGCCAGTACATAACTTTCCTGTCTCTCTCATGCCATGCTTTAAATGCCTGCATTTGCTGTTGATTGGGAACATCAGGAAGAACTGGTTCTTCTTCATTTCTAGCAACAAATTCCCAATATCCTTTTCCCATAAGGAAATTCGTCATTCTAAACTTCCATGC
The DNA here is from genome assembly GCF_053477565.2 of Lygodium microphyllum. NCBI lineage: Eukaryota > Viridiplantae > Streptophyta > Polypodiopsida > Schizaeales > Lygodiaceae > Lygodium > Lygodium microphyllum. The sequence goes on along the minus strand of NC_141137.1, from coordinate 173,501,094 downwards.
TTGGAAGTTGTTCTTGTCAAGCTTTTCAGTGACAATCTGTGAGAGAGAATCAGACGCCATTACAGAACACTGCAAAACATTATGTCACTGCAAAGAACATAGCTTCAGCCTCACAAAGGCAAATCTGCAAAACTGACGAAAGTGGTATTTGACCACACGGTCACTTCCTAGTGATGATTTTGCATCAACAGGCAACAAGGATGATTCTGTAACTCCCAATGTCTCTGTGCACAAGCATATGATGCAATTTCTACAGTAACTTTTCACCGACGTGTAGAACAGTGGCTACACAGTATAAAATTGGGCCTTTTCCTGAGTGCGTGCAGAAAACTTCCGCCTCCAAAACGGGCCCCGAAATGGCCTCAAGTCAAAAAAACAGGGTCGTCGAGGGCTTCACCGCAAAGGGCGTCTCAACCTGAGACAATGCACTCTTGCAATTTCCGATTGTGCTGCCTGCAGAGATCTGCTCCCAAAACAAAAAATGAAAGCAACACTGCTCCTCTTACCAGAACACCGCGAGCTTGGCTTGCTTTCTTGAGCTCCTTACCACGAACAAGGCTCTGATACCATGTCAAGATTGTGGGAGAGAAGGAAGGAGTCTCACTTGTAGCTTTCTTGCTTGCACAATGGGGGAATACACACAAAGGTGGAGGCTGAAAACAGTTTTCCTCTTCTTAGTTGTGTAAGCCAAAAAGAAGTCTCTTACAAAGAAATAGAAGAACCCTATATATGGGTCTCAAAACCAAAGACAATTAACTAGGTGGCATACTAACTGAGCTATGAACTAGAGTAGATAAGGATAGCTATCATCTAGCTATTATTCATGGGCGGTGTACCAATCGCATCTGCAACTGACAAGTCGGTGACATAAATGCACAACGATCACCCTAGCATATCACGAGTGGAGCTTGATATCTCAACAAAAAACACATATAGGTTGCATTCGGACTATATCTAGTCAAAGTGGAATGGAACAACATCAAGCTACAACTGCGAGGATGACTAGACATGACAGTCCTGACGATAGATGATGCACCTTGAACGGCACTACACAAACGACCCAAGACATCAGTGGAGAATCCACATCTAGTTGTGCAATTGGGGACTCAAGGGCATACATCAAAAGGCTTATATTTATAAGCCAAGACCCAGAAGATGAATACATAGAACCGCCTTCTTATCTTAGGGTCAAACTCACTGCAAAAAGAGAGCACAGTCTCGATGCTCTCATCAATGAATTAGTAGATTTCAATATCTTGACCTATGAAGCATGGACACTACTAGGCCAACCTGAGCTCACACCAATTAATGCAACTCTTAGTCCTTATGGTGGACACCCACAAGCACTTATAGGAAAGTGAAAAATACTTGTAACTATTGAAATTGAAAGCTTGTCTATCCTATTCCATGTTCCTCCAAATAGTGCTGATTGTGGAAAGGAAACCCTCCTAGGAATACCCTTCAAAAGGGCGATGAAGTAGTGTGAGGCTGATTATGTAGAGCAGACTATACACTTGACACTACCGGGTGTGAGGATAATCACAACATTTAGCAAGGGTGGCCTCATCAAGCCTTGAGGGAAGGACAAGGAACATTGTGGCATACCATGCAAGTCTAGTGATGAGAGCAAGGACTTGTTGAAATAGTTGATACAAGGGCATGTTGAACAAAGAGAACCAGTGAGCGAGGCCATGCTTGAAACAAGAAGGTCAGGAGACAATGCCAAGGATAGGGTTTGGACTTACAAATATCATAGAAGACCACAAAAGAAGACCAAGCCTTATAGATGAAGGTATCAATGGAGAGCTAGCACAATGCCGTGATGGATATCCAAAGTGTTGCTCCGTACTCAAGGGTATTACGTAGGTAACTGATGGATTTGGGTGCCAAAGCCCCCTGCTAAACCACCTCAATCAACTAAAGGCTAGATTGTATCAAAGGCAAAGAAGAATAGGAGGAAATCTAAACAAAAATCCAAGTCTCGAGTCAACAACATCAGAGTGACTGAGCCCCTCACGATTGAAATCAAGAAGCCAAACATGACTGTAATAGGCTGCCGTCCCACCACCGTAATGATGACACCTCCCCCCTTTTTTTCCTCCTATCACTGTTGTCGTAAATCCCCTCCTTTTATTAGAAAAATAAATAAAATAAAAATAAAAATTTTCATTTGTCACCTCTCCTTGTCGACGCCATCTAGGTGGCGGAAGGAGAGGGAGTTCAACTACACACGTCGACGAGGGTAGGAGGAGTCAAACTGCGGAATGGAGGAGAAGTCGAACTACAAGATGAGGGAGGAAGCTAGAAAAAACTAACGATTGCATGGTGGAAAGGCCATTGTAGCCATTTGAATGGAGAAAGAGGAAGGGGGTCTCATGTTACACCCCCTCCCCGTAATACCCTTCTCCCCCCTCCCTATAAAATCTTCCCCCCCTCTGGGCAAGGGGGTAGTCTTCTTTTTTCATCCCCCTTAACCAACACCCACCCCCCTCCATTATAATTCATTTTCCTTCCCTTTTCCTTTCAAGAGACTTGTTATTCCTCTTTTTCCCCCCCTTTTGTCTCAAAATTTTTTAGAAAGAGAAGGAGAGGGAGAGGTAGTGAAGGAGAGAATGAGAGATAGAGGAGAGGGAAGGGAAACTAGAGTAAACAAGAGTAAGAGAGGGAGAGAAGTGGTTCAATAATAACTCCCTTACTGGGCAAAAGCCCGAGAGTACTGCTTCTCCTCACTGCAAGTCCCGTAGTCACTCCATTGATGGCCTCCAGTGACCGCGAGAGTCAAGGCAAGTGCAGGGAACCCCGGCACCAAGGAGACCTTCGTGGGAAGTGAAGGTCACTTCCAACTCCAAAATGGCCCAAAAGCGTAAGCTCTCCCAAGTAACCAGAAAAGCCGCAACTATAGGAGAAGGATTGGGCAAAGATGCCACTATCAACACAAATAATTCAACTCTCCAAAACTAGGTACTGCTACCGTGTCTAGAAAAGTTGAAATCGAATATTTAAAGATAGGCATCATTAGGGAAAAAGTCATACCTCGCATCGGGTAATTTGCATATTTTGAAAGATAGCCAAAAAGGGTTTAATAATCATGGGATGTTGGAGATAATAGAGTATCTACGGTTATAGCAGAGGCAAGTCAAGTATTAGGATCTAACTTTCGCAGAAGCATCATAGATTGTCGGGTACATAAATATTCCATATAGGTCAACTCCACTCCATAGACCATCGTAGAGAATTAACTTTCATTTACAACAAATGCATGTACACTCACATTTGAGTAATTAGGTCATGCCTTCTGAGTTGCGTAAATGTACTAGAAGGGATTTTTATGAGTAGGGACCTCGCATCACATCGACAACTCAGGGAAGACTTGCATTGGGACTTGCATGGCATCATGAATAGTTTCAATTGCACCACATAATGGGGTATGCATCTAAAAAGGTAGATTAGGATGTGGATGTGAAATGTTGAGCTTATTTGAAAGGAATAGTTTGGTAAATGAGGTCCTGGTCGATAAGCGAAGCCAAGATTTAGCTCGCCCATCTAGGACCTTTGTCGTAAATAAATCGGTTTGTCCATACGACCATATTTTGACTTGGAGTCAACACGCTCTTTGGTCTCTACCCCAATGGCCAACCGCAATGAATCCAAAACACACTTAGGCATATCATTTCCAGAATATGAAACATCCTGAAGCTAACACAAGGAAGCTCGAATGTAGTACCCACAAGGAGAATGACTACTTGCCAAGCTACATTTGATGCTCGTAACTATTTTGGGATGGTAAATAGACTTGGTTTACGTTTGCCTTGCAAGAGGAGTAAATACAAGTTCCCATTATCTTGAAGACGAGAAGACCCTAGGGTGAACTTAGAACTTGATAGAGTTCTAAGATGGAAAAGATGATTACCAATTGACCCAACAAAATCCTAGACCAAGATCTTAAGATAGGGGGACCAAAGCATAGTAACCCAAGGGAGCCATCATCTGAAACTATAATGTAATAGCTCTACCCTAATACATAGTAGTGAGGTCAAGAAGAGGGTATTCTCTATCCCTCAAAAAATAATGGAAAATTACACCTAGGCAGGAATGATCAAGAAAGGCGATGTTAGTGTCAAAGATGAGGATTCCACCTTAGCAGATGCCCTGAGAGAACTCACCTTCATTGTTTGTTTATGTTCATAAATCTAGGTTCAATGTTTGTGAAAGGAATGAATGACCCAAGCTTAGAACAGAAATTTGAATAATGAATCATATTGAATTCAAGGAGGGCGGGCCAAGCTACCCCTAGTTGGCCGCCAACCCTAGCCGAGGGGGTTCCAAATAACCATGACGGGAATGTGGACCAAACCCACCACGAGAGGTCTCTCCATGGATCAGTTTGAATGTAGGAGGATACTTGGATGCCAGGGGGGCTCTGGCTGTAAATTCCCTGCCTCTAGATCCTACTCAAATGATCTACGTGAGTCGAGATAGATACTCGAGGCCCTGTTACTAGTACAAGGGCAAAAACTTGGAGGAAATAAGATCCATCCCCATGGATTGCGGAATCTGACCTTTTTGGACGAGACTTGTATTTCAATTAAGATGATAATATAAGGTTTACTTCTAAAGAACTTGCATGGGTTGTTTTTGTATCAATGCCATAAGTTACGTAAACGAACCCTGTTTCCTAAAAGGCTTAATTAAGGAATCTTTTTAAAATATCCCACATAAATGTGATACGACCTAATTAGGTAACTAAAGAATACCCATTGAGGAAAGCAGGTGGGTGAAACCCCCGACGGATTCGTCCTACGGCAAGGTGGTCCCAGAGAATTGGGAGGCTTCTCACATGTTTCTATCGGCATTCGACATTTAGGAATCGTTAAGTTTGGAACCCGACTAATGCCGTTTTAGGAGACCGGAATGGGACTGTGCCCTATGGGCAAAGAAGTTGAGCGATGCATCCTTCTCATTTCCCATTCTCTTTGAACCAAGTGTGGCATGGGTCTACTTCAGCTTGGGTATCTTTGCATAAAGTAGGATGTCCAGGATCCGATGCTAAAATGCTATTAGGAGACCTTGGCCTCTAGGAACCCAAATTTTAGGGTGATCCTAGTGGGTTCAGCCGCAAATATTCCATTGCGAAGCGGACTTAGGGAACCCTAGGTGATAAACCTTAGAACATTCCATGGGGGTGCCGAGCAGCGACGCTTGGATTCGTTTCTCAATAGACTGCTAAAAATGTGCTTGGACAACCGTTAGGCAGGTGCGTTACAATTGGTATTAGAGTGAACCAATGAATTAAAAAATCCGGGTAGGGATAAATTAGGAAGGGAGAAAATATGTTCTCATTAGGAAAAAATATTTTTTTCTATTACTCATTTGTGGATTTTTGCATCTTCCAGACTTACGAGGCATGGAGCAGGTTCCTGGTATTTCACATCATGTTCAAGATGGCTATGAACTCTTCAAGTTATTGCCGACGATTCGACATGATGGGGATCCTGGATCGACTCTACAGCCCTTCACTGCTGTATGTAGAAAGGCGATGGACTTGGAGCGTGGGATATTGCTATATAGATGCCAACTGACTTGCCTATCTTCAAAATAATCTGAAGAGGCTAAAATGGTTGGAGGACTTGAAGGCCATCAAGTTATTCATCTTCCATGAGGCTCGCGTACATTCAATCCTACACATTGGATGCTGGCAAGTAGAACAAAATCTCTATATCTATGACGAGGTCATCAAAGTCTTGCCAGCTGACAGAATTAAAGTAATGGGGCAAAACAAATGGCATGGCTACCAACAACAGAGACTTCCCGAGCTTCCCATGTCTTACCACTTTCTGAGAATCCATTCTCCCAGTCCATATTACTATAATGTCCATGTAGCTGAATCCAATAGGAAATTATTAACTTGGCATTGATGTATCTATTGGAAAGAAAATCATCCCAGCCAATCCCTATCTATTCCCGAATAATTGTACTTGAAACCTATGCTTCTTTATGAATAAATAATAATTTTACGTTCATTTGAGTTGTTGTATAGTATCGATGAAAAATAATTTTGCACATTGATTCAAGAGGTGTAGAGAAATTTAAATGTTATCTTAACATTAAGGTTTTAATCCAAAACCAGATACAACCCCAAGCACAGAGCCACTGTCTTGTGTCCGCACTAAGCCCACAGCAGAGGCACGAGAGAAAAAGTTTCTCCTCAAACAGATTAAACCACTAGAATTCGATGGAAAGGGGAAGAATGTTGAAGCTAATGCTAAAGTATGGATTGAATCCATGGAAATATTACTTCAGTGCATCAAGAACATCACCTCTGAACCATGCCATGATTGCCAAGCTCAAACTTGCTAAAATATTGAGAATGCATGCTATGGAGGATCACTAATGAGAAAATAGACAATCATAATGATGAAAAAGCATTGACAAGGAAGAATAACTAATATTATCCAAGCATAATGCAAGTACAACTGATTGATAATGACTAACTAAATGAGTGTGGGGATGAGTGCCTTTTATAGGCTTACAATAGGTGGTATTGGTAGGTGGAGATAGGTGGAAAGGGACCATGGTATTCAACAACCGTGGTTTTAATAAATTGTGCATACATGACCTAGTCTAAGGCTTTATTTGTAGTTTGTTTCTTTGCCTTGTTTGTCCCATACAAAGAGGCTATGGTGGATGTGATTGCACATTTCTCAACACCCCTCCTCAATCACAACCGTAAAAGACACTGAGTATACAGAGGCTGTCGTGAGTAGAACCTTGCTAAGTGTAGACATGGAAGAGACAAAAAACAACCATGCAAAGCTAGAGGCTGTTACAAGGCCTCACTAAGCGTGTAAAGGCTATAGTGTGTAGAGGCTACATGAGGAGTTTAGGAGCTTATGGTGGGAACATAAGGCAAGTCCACATTTTAAACTTTAAAACAGTCTATCATCAGAAAATGAGCTACAAAAGAGGGATTGGTGAGTCTTATCCTTTTGATCTTGGATTTATTCTTCTCCTTCTTCTTCAATGTTGTCTTCATCTTCTTTGACTGTAGCAAGATATGCTCTTTGAGACTTTTTCTTAGCATAGCAGAATTTCTCAATATGCCCAGGTTTTTTACAAAAGTCACAGACTACACTCTTCTTCCCTTTCACATAGAGGAGTTGTTGGTCTCCTCTTGGGATGCTTGTTTCTCCTTTGTTCTTGACCTTATTTTCCTCTTCCAGAAGAGAGGCTTTGATGTCCACAAGCTTTGGCTTTGGCATGTTGATTAATGTGGTAGACACATTATCAAATTCAGGTAGAAGACTTTTGAGAAGCACTCCAATGCAAATGTCTTCATCCATCTTCAAGTTGATTCCTACAAGTTGTGTCAACAAGCTTTCCATATAATTCAAATGAGTTGCAAGTGAGGTATTACTTTGCATATCGAGCCTAAAAAATTCAATTAGTAAACCGTATTTTGAGGATTTGGAATGAGCTCCAAATGAGGTTTCTAATCGATCCCATGTCGCGTAAGAGGTTTCACAATCATCAACATGATGAATGTAGCTATCATCAAGTTCAAGCTTGATAATAGCTTGAGCCTTATCATCATTTTTATCCCATACAACTGAAAGTGCAGCTTCCCTAATTTCTTCTCTTGACCACTTGTGATTGACCACAAGCCTTTCTTCATTAGGATCAATTTGATCCTAGTTTGCCATGTATGGAATCCAATGCCATTGAATCGGGATGTCGGTGAATCCTTGCCCATTTTGAGATTTGCAAGATCAGCAACAAATCAGCTCCAAACAATTCCAGTTTTAGTTGAGCACAAGTGCTAAGAATCACTAGGTGATTAGTATCAAGAGATACTAGGCAATTTAGTGACTATGATGCCCTCGAAGTTGAAATCTTCAAGATCTGATGCAAGTCCGGGTCTTTCCCTCCTTGATTTGATGCTGTAGTTGCACAAAAAATCAATTTTGATTAGAGGCAAAGCTGATTGTGTTAATTGAAATTAGTGCTAAAAGCACTAGATGAGTGTCAATGTACACTGTTTCTTGAAATGCTTGAGAATCTTGTTAAGATCTTCTCTCGTTGCTGATAAATAACTTGAATCCTTGCTAAAGACTGAGTACTAGAGTAGATTAGAGAGTCAGTAACTTGATTTGAGCCAGAGGAGTGAGAGAAGGAAGTAAAACAAGATCTTGAAGCTTGAAAGCTATGGAGTTTGCATTAGGGTTTCAGGGGGCAGCTTGGTTTTTCACCTCCTGTGAGCTGAATACTTGATCATTTCCAAAACTTTTTTGATAGAAATGAAGCTTAGGAAGTAGACTATCAAAGACCTATGATGCTCATCAGCATCACAACATGTACATGCGGAATTCGACGTACAAATAGCAGAAGGCGCAATCTAGACAGCGTGCCATTGCAGGCGCAATGCTGGAGCAGAGAGGCAGCAATGTTGGACTTTGAAGTGATAGGGAGGAGATCCTAGAGGAAAGGAAGAGTTCTCCAGAAGAAAGTATGAGCTAAAATGGCCCGGTTTGAAAGATTCAAGCCCTCCACTGAAGATGGGTAGCAATGGAGGTAGGTGAGAGATTCATGGAAAAGTGGAGGGAGCCAGAATTTCAAACTGGAATGACTCAATTTGTGGACTGATGACTCATTGACTTAAAACCCGCTCTGATACCATGTTAAAATACTGAGAATGCATGCTATGGAGGATCACTGATGAGCAAATAGACAATCATAATGATGCAAAAGCATTGACAAGGAAGAAGAACTAATATTATCCAAGCATAATGCAAGTATAATTGATTGAGTGTGGGGATGAGTGCCTTTTATAGGCTTACAATAGGTGGTATTTGGTAGGTGGAGATAGGTGGAAAGGGACCATGGTATTCAACAACCATGGTTTTAATAAACCGTGCATACATGACCTAGTCTGAGGCTTTATTTGCAGTTTGTTTCTTTGCCTTGTTTGTCCCATACAAAGAGGCTATGGTGGATGTGGTTGCACATTTCTCAAAAAAACTTACCGAAGAAGCTAGGCTCTGGTGGAGGCAATGGTGTAAGGACCAAGAAGTCTCTGAAAACACAATAACTTAGGATAAGCTAAAGGAAGCTGTTTAGGAAAGATACATGCCACCTACATACAGAACTCAGAAGATGAATGAGTTCTTCAAATTGAAACAATTAGGCATGTTCACTAGAAGTGTACTACTCGAGATTTGTCTCCTTACTGAAATACGCTCCAACCATGAGCATTCCCCAACAAGTTTTGAAGTTATGTGATGGGCTCAACCTACCATTGAACAGTCGGTTGGAATCAATGTGTCCTTCAGATTTGCAAGACACATTGATAAGAGCAAGACCTATTGCCCAAGAAGTCCAACCAAAGCCCAGGAATAATAGACCATGGTCTTACAAGGACCAGGATCCAGGAATTTTGAAAGCTCAATTCAAGAGGGCTCAAGGACAAAGTCAAGGCCAACGGAAGAAGCCAATGGCAAATGCAATCAGTAACTTTGTCCCCACTCAAAGAAGCAATCAAAGCATGAAATGTTTCCACTGTAATAAACCTGAACACTTCAAAAAGGAATGTCCCAAACTTGGCGGAGAGCATTGCCAAGGGAAATTCAATAGCCATGCCAAAGCTACCCGTGGCCGCGACTGTGCAGCAATGGGAAGGGCAAAAACTTCCAATATCTCCACTAAGGGAATCAACGAAGAAGAAGACCCGTCCATGGAAGCTAAGATTGAGAGGGCATCCTTTCATGCTGCTCTCCTTAAAAAGGGACCAAACCGCCAGTTCTCAGTAATCCAAACACCATCAAATTACCAAGGTAAGAAATTTAAAACCCTGATTGACTGTGGCAGCACTCATTCCTTCATTTTACCAGCTTATGCTAAAAGGTTAGGAATAGCCATTGTAGTTGCACCTACCTTGCTTGTTGAACTAGCAAATGGGTGATAAATCACTTGCACTAGATATACTGCTAAGGTGGAATTCCTACTCAAAGATGAGCTCACAGATGTTAAATTCAGGGTAATGGATCTAGGAGTCCATGAGTGCCTACTCAAGATGGATTGGCTAATCCCCAATGATGCCCACATTCATTGTAGAGAAGGACAAGTCTCCTTTCATAATCCTAAAGGTGACCAAGTGACAACATAGGGAGAAGCAGGTAAACCAAAAATCCAACTAGCTAAGGTGACATGAATAGTTTAGGGGATAAGAAAAGGATTACTCATCTACCTGATCAAGATAAACAAACCCGAATAGGTAAAGGACACGAATGAAGAACCATCTTGGCTAAAAGAGTATGCAGATGTGTTCCCAGAAGAGTTGACTGAATTACCACCACCTAGGGAAGTGGATCATGAGATCAAGCTAACACGAGGAGCTGCACTAGTCACAAAATGACCTTACAAGATGTCCATTTCAGAAGCTATTGAGTTAAAGGAACAATTCAAACAGCTATTGGACCAAGGGCACATATGACCCAACAGTTCTCCTTGGGGAGCTCCAATCTTGTTCCAAAAGAATAAAGATGGTAGACTTTGCCTTTGCATCAATTATAGAGGCCTGAACCAAGTAACCATCAAAAATAAATATCCTATCCCAAGGATAGGTGAGTTATTTGATCGATTGCAGGGAACAAGAATCTTCTCCAAGATCGATTTGAGGTCAGGATACTATCAGATCCGCGTCAAAGAAGAAGATATTCATACAACCGCATTCAACACAAGATATGGTCATTTCGAATTCATTGTAATGTCTTTCGGATTGACTAATGCCCTTGCCACCTTTAATAGGCTAATGCATGACATTTTTAGACCATATCTTAATGATTTTGTGCTTGTCTTCTTTGATGATACCTTGATTTATTCAAGGAAGAGGAGGACCATGAATCCCAAGTTCTCATCATCCTTGAGACCATAAGAACTCATAATCTCTATGCTAAGAAGAAAAAGTGTGCCTTCCTCAAGAGGCAAATTGAATACCTTGGATTCATTGTGTCAAATGAGGAAATCTCTGTAGATCCTACAAAGGTCAAGGATGTCCAAGGGTGGCCTCCACCAACTAATATTAAAGAAGTGCTTAGCTTTCTTGGGTTAACGGGTTGGTACATGATCTTCATTAAAGACTATGCCTTAATCGCATCTCCCCTTATGAACTTGCTGAAGAAGCAGGTTACCATAGCATGGACGCTCACTGAACAATCAAGTTTTGATCAACTCAAGCATAGCTTAGTGATAGCGCCGATTCTAAAGCTCCCTGACTTGAGCAAGGAATTTGAAGTTGTCACGGATGCCAGTTCACTTGCACTAGGATGCAAGGAGGTCATCCTATAGCATATTCTTCAAGGAAGCTAAAGACCCATGAAAGAAATTATGCTACCCATGACTTGGAGCTATTAGCAGTTATTCATGCTTGCAAGCTTTGGCGATACTATTTGCTTGGTAACAAGTTCTCTTTGGTCACAGACCATAAGAGCCTTAAATGAATCTTCACCTAGACTGACCTCAAAATGAGGCAACGACATTGGATTGAGGTTCTGCAGGAATATGATTTTGAGATCAGGTATTGCTGATGCCTTAAGTTGCAAAGCATTCCTCAACGCTCTTATTATAGAGGAACCCTCGATGGCAGAATCATTGGCAACTATGGTATCAATGCCCAGCAACCCTATCCTTGAATTAGCAAAGGAGGAAGCTAGCCATGACCCATAATATCTCAAGACGATGAAGGAGATCTTGGGAAAGGACCAAAACCCCAAACTTAAGGTCAAATATCAAGAATTTTCTATCAATGAGGGACTTTTCTAATTTAGGACAAGATTGTGCATACCCTCAAGCAGGAAGCTCAAACAGAGAATACTTTGGGAAGCACATGATTCCCCCTTTTCAAGCCATCCCAGATATGTCAAGACCCTTAACACAATCAGGAAGAGCTACCACTATGAAAGGATTAAGGGAGATGTGCTCAAATATATCACGAAATGTTTGTCTTGCCAGTGCATTAATCCAGAACATGTCAAGATGCTTGGGAAGTTGCAACCTCTTGACATTCCCCTAATGAAGTGGGAATTTATCAGCATGGACTTTGTTATTGGATTACCTTTAGTCCAAGGAGGATACAACTCAATTGTGGTCATAGTAGACATGCTCACTAGGTTGCACACCTCATTCCAGTCAAGACAAACTATAAAGCTTCAAATATTGCCATATTATTTATCAAGGAGATATTCAAACTCCATGGGTTGCCTACGAGGATCATTAGTGACCGCGATTGCATCTTCACATCTCATTTCTGGAGAGGGATATTCGAGGCCATTGGGACTTAGCTGTGTTTCAGTATAGCCTATCACCCTCAAACTAATGGCCAAACAAAGAGATTCAGCCAAGTCATTGAAGGCATTCTTAGGTCATATTGCTGTCGCAAACCCAAGAAATGGATCCAATATCTACCATTGGTAGAGTTCACCTATAATGCTTCTTACCAACAAAGCATTCAAATGACACCTTTTCAAGCATTGTATGGGCATGATTGCCGTACTCCATTGAATTTTTCAAATCCTACATTGAGAGTAGAAGCTTCCAAAGAAATGCTTGAGGAGATAGATGAGCAGGTCAAGGCCATCAGACAAGATATTAAAGTTGCCAAGGATAGGCAGAAAGCCTATGCGGATCTAAATAGACAAGAGTGACTCTTCAAAGAAGGAGATATGGTCTTTATTTGCATACAACCCAAGAAGAGTTCCTTATCACTGGGAGAGTTCAAGAAACTAAGTCCAAGGTATTGCAGACCCTACAGGATCCTCAAGTGTCTAGGACGTAGTGTCTAAGATCCAGTGTCTAGGGCCCAATGCTTACAAACTCCAACTCCCTGAGAACGTAAAGGTTCACAATGTATTCCATGTTAGCCTACTAAAGAAATATATTTTCAATCCTAGCTATGTACTCAATGATCAACAAGTTGTAATGCCAAGCCAAGGAGTCCTTGAGCTCTGGTCACATAGAATGCTAGTCACTCGAGAAAAGAGATTGAGGAGTAGAACCCTAAAAGAGTACCTCATCCAGTGGAAGGACTATCAAGAAAAAGATGCCACATGGATTGACGAGAGTACTCTCAACCAACAATACCCCCAATTCCTTTTGAGATGAGGAAGGATGTAATAGGCCGCTGTCCTGCCATCGTAATGACAACACCTCCCCCCTTTTCTTCCTCCCACTACCGTCGCCATAAATCCCCCCTTTTATTAGAAAAATAAATAAAATAAAAATGAAAAATTTCTTTTGTCACCTCTCCATGTCAACACCATCTGGGTGGCGTAGGGAGTGGAAGTTCACCTGCACACGTGGACCAGGACAGGAGGAGTCAAATCGCGGAGTGGAGGAGAAGTTGAACTAGAGATGAGGGAGGGAGCCAAAAAAAATGATGATTACATGGCGGAAAGGCCATTCTGGCCATTTGAACAAAGAAAGGGGAAGGGGGCCTCATGTCACACCCTTCCCCTATAAAATCCCCCTCCCCCCTCCCAATTATAATTCATTTTCCTCCCCTTTTCCTTTCAGGAGACCCGTTACTCCTCTTTTTCCCCGCTTTTGTCACAAAAATTTTGAGAAAGAGAAGGAGAGGGAGAGGTAGTGAAGGAGAGAATGAGAGATAGAGGAGAGGGAAGGGAAATCTAGAGAAAGAAGAGTAAGAGAGGGAGAGAAGTGGTTCAATAATAACTCCCTTATTGGGTAAAGGCCCGAGTACTACTTATCCTCACTACAAGTCCTATAGGCACTCCATCGATGGCTTGGCAAGTGCAGGGAACCTGGGCACCAAGGAGACCTTCGTGGGAAGTGAAGGTAGCTTCCAACTCCAAAATGGCCCCAAAGTGTAAGCTCTCCCAAGTAACCAGAAAATCCGTGACTATGGGAGAAGGATCGGGCAAAGATGGCCCCTATCAACATGAATGGTGTATCAGGTGGAAATGCTAACTCAACTCTCCAAAACCAGGTACCACTATCGTGTCTAGAAAAACAAAAATCGAATATTTAAGCGTAGGCATCATTAGGGAAAATGCCATACCTCACATTGGGTAATTTGCATATTTTGAAAGATAGCCAAAAAGGGTTTAATAATCATGGGTTGTTGGAGATAGATTGATTATATATGATTATAGTGGAGAGAAGTAAAGTATTAGAATCTAACTTTCGTAGATGTATCATAAATTGTCGGGGTACATAAATATTCCGTATAGGTCAACTCCACTCCATAGACCATCGTAGAGAATTAACTTGCATTTACAACGAATGCATGTACACTCGCATTTGAGTAATTAGTGCATGCCTTCTGAGATGCATAAATGTACTAGAAGGGATTTTTATGAGTAGGGACTTCGCATCGCATTGACAACTCAGGGAAGACTTGCATTGGGACTTGCATGGCATCATGAATAGCTTCAATTGCACCACATAATGGGGTATGCAACTAAAAAGGTAGATTAGGATGCGCATGTGAAATGTTGAGCATATTGGAAAGGAATAGTTTGGTAAATGAGGTCATGGCCGATAAGTGAAGCCAAGATTTAGCCCGCCCACCTAGGACCTTAGTCGCAAATAAATTGGTTTGTCCTTACGACCATATATTTGACTTGGAGTTAACACGCTCTTTGGTCTCTACCCTGTTGAGAATCAGCAATCACACTCAAACAGCCTCTTTGTATGGAATCTCAGGGTCAAGGATATGCAGGCTAACTTATCCCATATGCACAATGGTGCCTACTGTAGTTTCCTACTTTCCTATAAAGCATTGTACTTGCTTCCTTTCTTAATGCAATGATAGTACTCTTTTCATTTCAGTAAAGTGTCAACGTCATTGTCCACATACACAAGATTGTGTTTATGAGTCCAAGTCTCAATCTTGGAACCTAATTCACTTGTGTAACAAACAATGTCCATTCCATCATGAGTCTACACTTCTCCTTCCATCTTCCATAGCTTCCGCTTATGCCATGCTCTAGATCCCGCATTTTCACATGGTATCAGAGCACAGCTGAGCATGGCTTAGCATGTCTCAGGTCTCCTCTCTGCTCTTTCAGCTCCTCTTCATCTCTGGACAGCTCAAGATTGGTGTATGACTCTATTTCCAACTTCATACTTCATCCTCACTCTTGTCTGCCATAGCCAGACAGTACCCAGCTCACTTGGAGCTTCTTGATCTACTTCTACAGCCCATATTTCCCCACGCTTCCTTCTGGAGAAACTTTCCTATGGTCCTAGCGCAGCTCCTTGTCACATCAAAGGCCGACATTGGTAAATCCTAGCTTCAGCATTGCACAAATTGAAAGTCGCTGCCCATTCTGCGCCATATTCTGGTCGTACAATTCGCGCTGCCTCTGCATGCTGTGATCTGGTCCGTGTCCATAGGGCAATTGAAGCTCATTACCCAAGCTTCCTTCCCATCAAGTCTTGTGCAAAATGGTTACGTCCACGAACTGCACGAGCTGAAAAACTAGGCTGCACCCTGCAAACCCTAAAGGGAAGCCATATCCCTTGAACCAAAGCTCATAAGCCTATTCAATTTCTCATTCCTTTGGGCTCAACCAATAATTTGCAACTCTGATCTACTCAGTGCCTCATTCAAATCAGCAAGGGAAGTGAGAAATCATAGCACAAGAATCAACATGAATTCTTTAAGTGGATGCTTCTCATGAAGAGTAGCATTACTCTTGCTACTCATTTCAATTACATAGAAGATATTTTTACTCTCTGAAGTTCATTTAAGTACTGTCACTCAGATCTGAAGGCATCACCATCAAATCAAGAAGGGGAAGATAACTTGGAGTAAAAGACTTTTGCAGATTTGGTATTCATTGACACTCAGTTAGTGCTTTTTAGCACTTGTGTCTCTCAATCAATTCTTCTATTGCTCAAATCTAATAAAGTCTGAAGTTGATTTGCTACTGTTCCTGTAAATCTAACATGGGCAAAGACTCTCCAAATGCTCGATTCAAAGGAGTCGGATTCCACACTTGGCAAACCCGCATCAAGCTCATCCTGATGAAGAAGGGTCTCTGGGCCATCACAAATGGCAAAGAGAAGAAACCTCGGGACGCGGACCTTGCAACTACTTGGCAAAAGAATGATGACAGAGCCCAGGCCATTATCAAATTGGAGCTAGATGACAGTTATATCCATCACGTGGATAACTGTGAGACCTCACAGGATACATGGAAAAGACTTGACACCCTGTTCGGTGCACAATCTAAATCATCAAAGTATGGTCTCCTAATTGAATTCTTCAGGCTTGAAATGAAGTCCAGCACATCACTTGCCACACATCTTAATTACATGGAAGGACTCCTAACCCAACTTGCAGGAATCAACATTAAAATGGATGAAGATGTTTGCATCGGTGTTCTACTTAAGAGCTTGCCTCCTGAATATAATAATGTATCAACAACTTTAATCAACATGCCAAATCCTGAACTTGTTGATATCCAGGCATCACTGTTAGAAGAAGAAAAGAAGCTAAAAACTAAAGAAGAACCAAGTACCTCTAGAGATGAGCATGCATTATATGTTGGCAACAGGTACAAAGGCAAGAAAGATCAGCTCTTTTGTGACTTCTGCAAAAGGACCGGACACACCGAGAAGTTCTGCCACGCAAGAAAGAGATCCCAAAAGGCCTATCTAGTCGCAGTCAAAGAAGAAGAAGAAAATGAAGCAAAGGAAGAAGATGAAGACCACCAGGATCGGAAGGACAAGACTCATCAGTCCTTGTACTCTCATAATTCTGATAGACTGTTTTAATAGCCTTGTATTTTTCCTTGCCCTAATGCTTCCTGCCATAAGCTTTGTAAACTCCTTATGTAACTTGGCATTACAGTCCCTGTACACTTTGTGAGGCCCCTGTTACAGCCTCTGGATGTCCACCATGTTTATGGTACCCACACTTAGCTTCTTCTGCGACAGCCTCTGGTGTTTTGCCATGTCTGTGGTATGCCCACACTTTGCAGGTGGTTCTCATTATAGCCTCTACACACTCTGTGCCTTTCCTAGTTGTGATTGAGGAGGGGTGTTGAGAATCAGCAATCACACTCAAACAGCCTCTTTGTATGGAATCTCAGGGTCAAGGATATGCAGGCTAACTTATCCCATATGCACAATGGTGCCTACTACAGTTTCCTACTTTCCTATAAAGCATTGTACTTGCTTCCTTTCTTAATGCAATGATAGTACTCTTTTCATTTCAGTAAAGTGTCAATGTCATTGTCCACATACACAAGATTGTGTTTATGAGTCCAAGTCTCAATCTTGGAACCTAATTCACTTGTGTAACAAACAGTGTCCATTCCATCATGAGTCTACACTTCTCCTTCCATCCTCCATAGCTTTCGGTTATGCCATGCTCTAGATCCCGCATTTTCACATACCCCAATAGCCAACCGTGATTAATCCCAACACAACCCTTTTCTATTCAATCTGTAAGTAACCCCTTTATATGACACCCTTCTTTATGTAAAAAATGTATAAAAATGGTGTTTTAAAAACCCCTTATTTTGAACTCACGTTATATATAAATATATTCATGAGTGACGCCCCTGAGAATTGGAGAAAGCTAAAGTAGCAAAGATAGAAGAATATCGTAACGCTAAACAACAATTGACCACAATTAATAAGGTCAAAGAATGGGTGGATAGAAAAAATGGTATGCTCTATGACTGCAATGGGAGCTAGAGGGATGCCAAATAATAACCAACGCTGAGCAGCGATGCGCAGTCAAGGCATCGAAATACGACCCCCCCAACCTATACAGCTCCAACTTCATATAGGGTGTTGACTACCCTCCATAATAATCGACCCCTCGAAGAACACATTAAGGGATATCCTTATTTAGATTGCATCCTCACTTAAGAGGAGTTGCATGTTGCTAGCCGAGTGGACTTCGGTGACTTCTTGCTTGATGTCCTCACTTACATTACGTATGTAGGCATCCTCCCTTTTGATATGGATAGCTATGCTACTTTAGATTATAATCCGAATTTCTATGGCTGGCTCATGTGGACGTAAAACTGCACAAAATCTTTTAGTGCTCAATGAGCATTTGACTTCCCAAGTGGATAGTGAGCACCACAGGCATAATGCTACTCATGATAAGGCTGATTGCTCAACAAAGCAAATGGAAAAATTGTCTAATAGCCAGAGCAAATCTTGCAGCCATTGGCAAGTCCACCTAGGAGTCCCAAATCTCCTGTACTCTCTTTTCCTAAACAACGGATACAAGAAGCAAAACAACAATCGTCAAGTGCAACTGCTCAATCCCAATCTCTATCTCCATCTGAGCTTCCAAATGTCAAAGATGTGGGACATGACACCATCCTTAGCTCTCAGCCTAAGGATATGCATGTGCAATCCATCATGATTAGATCTGCACAAGTGAATGTGCAAAGGGCAACAAGAGTTACGACCACTTCCAATCTGCCTAAGGACCTGACACTGCAATAGTCTACCAACAGTGGGGCCAGTCCACTAAACTATCCGCTAGTACTTCCAATTAGGAATCACAACAATCACAGCCTTTGGCCGTGAGGATGCCCCTTGCGGAACGTGTCCTTAGCAATTCACCTGCAGAAGAGATGTCACAACCAACATCCTTGATACCTCCAGCACTTCCAAAGCACCTAAATCCTAGGCTTGCAGAGAAATCTCTCAAAGATTTGGCCAAGGAGATGGCGCATGTGACCAATGAACTAGAGATGAAGTGCCTCATGAAGCTTGATCACAAGCTAACAGCCATCACACGTGCATATGTCCATGTGGAAATTGGAAGGCCAACACCAGAGCACACAAAGCTCATAGCCAAACCCCTAACTTGGGACGAGCAACAACATGTTTGCTCTTGCTATGTAGTTATCACTGTAGAAGTCATAAAGGACACCCCAAAAGCCATAACTAGAGAATTGCACTTGATACCCTCACTCTATATGGCTCAATGTGTGACAAACAAGGAAAAGATCAAAGCAATCAAATGAAAAGAAAAAGGAAAATGTGATTTTGTGCAGAAATGGTACTCCTTGGCAGCCAAAATTGGCCACCAACTAGTGACACTTGCCGAGCAAAGAAAAGCCCTTTGGACATCAATGCACTATCCCACGTACATTTCCCCGACCTCATTAAGAGTGTTGGCAATGGTCCATGAGGTCCAACTTTCTGGCACTATCCAAAAACATCCCTTGTATGATAAATTGCTTCTAGAAGAAAATCTACGCATGGCTAGCAAGCTAGGAGTAGGGAGCATGGTACTTGATGTTAGCACACATGTCTTTTGCCTCACTCAAGACCCTGCAATCCTAGATCTCTATGCTTCCCATCAATACAACCCTGATTTCTTCAACTTCTTTTGTCCAAGCTTTCCCAACAAGAATCCTAAACCATCTCTTGTTTCTACACTAGAGTCACCTAAACCTCCAAGGCAAGAGAAAAAAATCTCTACACACAACACCCGCTCTAATAAGAAGCAATGGAGGCATGTTCCTATGGGTAAGGACAAGAGTCTAGCGCAAAAATGAATGACCAAGAGCAATTGCAAAGTAATCAGATGAGGAGCTAAATGGAGGGGAATTAGTTGAAGAGCTAGACTTTCCAAAAAGAGAGGCAATTGTACCCTCACAACCTAGTAAGGCTATTCAATAGGCAGCAACTATGTCCCATGAGGACACATTAGAAATAGAGAATGTTGAGGCCCGACCAAGAATATCAACATCTAACCTAGTTCAGGGTCCCAAGTCTTCAAGGGATACACCTCAATTGCCCAAGAAAAAGAGGAGGAAACAACGTAAACAATGGCAATTGCAAGTGGTTGTAGATGCCAAAAAGACTGAGACCAACTAAGAGTGCTGAAGAGCTAAGGAATAAAGCATCGAGTCCAACCATGAATGAACCCATTGCCATCTCTCCTAACAGCGGTAAAACCTCAAACACATCCGTGTGTTCTAATAAGTCAAAACAACCATTACCATTGACAGTTTCTTGCAATCTCAATCCACCGATAGCAAAACTTACGTTGACCAATCAAGAGTGGATACAACATTGTCACAACATGTTGACGAAACTATAGTAGTCACATCCGAGGAGAACCATGACACAATAGAAGAAAAGCCTCAAGAGAAACATGAAAATCTCAAGGATAAAAGCAATCCTAGCATTGACCAATCTTGCTCATCTAGGCTTGAACCCCCAACTATGCTAAATCTTAGGGAAACTCCCAAAACCTTGCATGAGATAGCAACCAAGCAAGCCTTCATAGAACATAGAAGTATCATAGAGTGCTTGACTGAGTTGGATGCTAAACTCAAATTATTCACACGTGTCTACATCCTTGCAAACATGGGCACATTCCCTAGGGAGCATCTTGAGGAATACTTGCCATATCCTCTATCTTGGGAAGAGCATGAAGATCTTAATGAGCACTATGACAAGCTCCTACATGAATGCATTCAACTCATCTTTGACAAGGAGGCTGATGAACTACGCTTAACTGTGACATTCAATGAAGCACTTTGTCAACCAAACCTCTTTGAGATAGAGAAATTAAAGCAAAAAATAGAGTGTCAAAGTCGATTTGAAAAACGTTGGTTTGAAATCCGCACTACAATGGCCAAACTTGGAGCCCAAATTATGACAGTCTCAAAAGAGTGACTGGCCAAATGGCAATCTCAAAGAGACCCAACCTATGTGGCACCAACTTCCTTTTGAGTACTGACTGTCATTTGAGGTATGGACTTAGCTCGAACTAGCCAAGAGAACTCTCTAGTTGATAAAATTCTCACTGATGAGGAGCTACATGTTGCTAGTAGACTCAGACAAGGTACCATGCTACTTGATGTTGCAAAATATTTGTTATTATTGAGTAGTCTTCCACGAGTACTAGATGCGTGTGCCACACTCCAGTGTACAATCTTGAGTTCTACACTTGGTTTTTATCCTCATGAATGACATGGATTTATAAACATGTATATAAATAAACAATGTGTTTTGTGACTGTGTATAAATAATACCAAAAGAAACAAAGCTACCACACACACACAAGCAATGATAATCAAGCACATGTAATGTGCATCAAATTCAACACTATAGGATTAAGATAAGTGATGTCTTTTAGAGCTACACATGTTCATTATGGTCAAAGCATATGACTTGCATGTACTCTCATGAGTTGCCAAGTGAATGCAGGATGACATAGATCTTTGTATGAAAGCATTCAATATTCAAGTCACCACAAGACCACCAACCTCACAAGAACCATTATGGAGAAAGTGACAGAAATACCAAGAAATAAAGAGTCGTGACGAAAGCCACGCTAGAAGAGAAAATCACCCCTGCAAAAAGTACACATTACATTTGAGCATGGCCCAAAGCATAGTCATTGGCTGCCCTCCCTTTCTTAGCTAGACTCTACATTCGGCTCACTACAATTGCTACCTCGATTGTTCCGATGTCTCACAAGTTACAAAGAGGTTTGCAAAATCTCAAATGTATCTCTTTATCTCAACAACTATTCCTCTAGCATCGAGGCTAGTAACACAATCATCCTTGTAATATCCATTTTTCACAGCCTTTGGATCTCGACATTTCTTAGTCCAAATGAAAGGCTGATAGCCTCAATGTGTTACATTGGTTGTATTCATTTTATCTGAAAAGAATAGAGAAAAAAAAACAAGAGAAAAAAGAAAAAGAGAGAAATCAACAAAAGAAAAAAAAGAAAAGAAAAGAAAAGACAAACAGAAAAAAGAAAGAAAGAAAGAAAACAAAAGCACTCATGATCACAGCGCAGCACCTAGGGTTTCTAGGTACGTCCACTGACCTTGGTCGGTTGGCTCCGTCCCTAGTCCCCTAGCCCTTTACACATTCCCCACAATTGTTCAGGGCACATCAAGGGTAGGACATACCTAGGGAGCTTGTCTCGCCTATGGTCAGACCTATCAATGTGACCTATTTGCACGATTCTTTTTTCAAACTCCATCTCAGTACCATTGCAATCAGTAGTGGTGAGCAAGGCAAAAAAGACCATGGAAAGTGCACCGTACTCTTTGAACTATACAAGTAGCCCACCCACTACCAAAAGCTAAGGTGTCAATGAGCTCAATTATGCTACATCGTGTTGTCAAAATCACAAATGATGTCTCAGGAAGCCTTCTTGTATAATTCTCCTCAACATCGATTATTTTTTCTACCCCATTGAACCCTTGCTTCATCCACACATTACTACGAGGAACTAGACCAGCAATATTCTAACTACATAATATCTAAGTATGCACAGGCACTCACATAATATCTAAACCACAATCTATACACAGTTTAGGTTCTCAAGTGTGTGCAGGGCATTACTCTCAACTTGCTTAGAGTGACATGTCTCCCAAACTAATCAAACTACGTCTTGTGCACACAATAAGAAGACTAGCACTAACCCCTAAGGAAAGACCATATGAGAGGTTTTCAATTGCAAGTATTAAAGACTCCAACGAAAGTACCATCAGCTCTTTATCAAGACTCAACTCTGAACTCCTGTCATTTATCATCATGCAAGCCCACCAAAGAATCGTCATGTGTAGAATCCCCAAAAACCAACACCTATGCCACCCATCGGTGCAATTCCCAACAAAGAATAGCCCTATCACCAACTCCAACAACTCTACCACCAGCCACCTAGGCCAACAACGTGCCCCCAACGACCTTCATCTGCACCACCACCAAAACTCCTCCAAGCCAAACCACAGATGTCCCTTCCATCCACATCTTCAATGCATGCCAACGCCTGCTACCTACAACAGTGAGTGCCATGGGACTAGCACTCGTCTAGGAGGGGGATAATGTTAACCCTCAGATGAACAAGGTGGAAAATCCACAAAATCTAAAGTAGAAGACAAGGCCAAGGCAAAAGTGAAATGAAAGATGAAGGTGCACCAAGAAGGATCTAGAAACACAAGAAGTGCATGTCAACACTTTTGTAAAAGAGTGCAAGGTACACCATGATTTATTTTAAGAGCACAGGACTCTCACCCATGCAATTTATAAAGGTAGACGAGCAGTAAGAAGAAAGCTAGGAAGATATGAGAACAATTGAAAAAAGGGCCCAAGCCATAGCCGGCCATGTAAAAAAGGGGATAAGGAGATGACTGCCCAAAAGGGATTTAGGGTTTTGTATATAAAGTTGAAAAGTGAATGAGAAGCTTATTCTTGTGTGTGGCCAAAAGTAGCTCTCCTCTTCTTCTTCTTCTTCTTCTTCTTCTTGGTTGCTTGAGCTTGTGCTTGAGAGAGGAAGTGTGAGAGTGTGAGGGAGTGAGTGTGTGAGGGTGAGGGACAGTGGTGGAGAAGCTCTCCATCTTCTCCTCTCTTCTTCTCTTCTATTCTATTCTCTTCTCTTGCTCGTGACAATGGAGCTTGGAGCGTGGAGCTTGAGGATAAAGCTTGCTTGAAGCTTGTACTTGGATCGTGGAGCTACCGGAGTGCTTGGGAGAGGATGCAACTTGATCAAGCGTGGAGGTAAGCTCACTATACTCGTAGAGATGGATGGTGTGTTGGCTATGTGAGAGGTAGTCATTAGTGCTCGGCTTGGAATGCTTGAAACAATAAGTGGTCCGTGGGTCTTGGCAGTTGATCACCTCCACACTTACGCACTGAACCAAAGGTTCCTAATTTGGTGATGAAAATCCCAACTCTCATGTGTGCAAGAAATAGTGCATGCTCAATGACAGGTGCTCTCCCAAGTGCACATGCACATAAGATTTATTGGATATAGCTGTAGTAGGCCTCATGCAGTACTAGTGCTCAACGTTGGTGCAAGATGTACATAAACCCAATCCATGGCATGGAAGTATTTGAAAATATCAGGAGATGACCCCCAAGTTCAATGCATTCGACAAGTGCATCATGAAGTGCTTGTAAACCCATAATCCCCGTGATATGCAAGAATCTCGGCAAGAAAACGAACCTATTCCACAATGTTTAGTAGCTACTGGTAAACTTGAGCTCCAAATTGTCCAAAAAAAAATCAAAATCGACAAAGGCTATCAAGTTTTGACGCTCAAAAATCTAATCAAAATGACAAAAACAAATCTTATGCTAGATAAACACAGAAAATCCAAATACAAAATGACAAAACAAGCAGCTACGCAAACAACTAAGCTACAAAACATCAAACCTGGCTACAATTTGACTAGGGGTTTTCAGTTTTCAGAAAACGCTTGACAATGGTTGAAGAAGGAAGCAAGGAAGAAAACTAAGGATTTGAATGTTGAAAAGCAAAGGAAATCACATGACCTACTTGAACAATTCACAAATTTCAGAAAGAGTGATAGAATAGTGGTGTTATTGGGAGCAAAACAACAATGCCAAACCAACGAGCCCATGGAAGGACTTGCCAAGGTTAAGAAAGTCAATTTGGCTAGTGAAGTTGAAAAACCCTTGCCAGTATTCATAGTAGATGACATGACCAAGGAAAAGGAGGCTAACCTCGTTAGTCTCTTAAAGGAATTCTCTGATGTGTTCACATGGTCCATAGAGGAGCTAAAAGGCATCGGTCCAAGCACAATAACCCACCATATCTCTATGGTCCTTGATGCAACAAACAAAGGTCTTACGCCATGAATCCAAAGCATGCTCATGCTATGAAATAAGAGATTGACAAAATTTTGGGTGGAGGATTCATTTATGAAATCAAGTAGATAGACTAGCTATAACCCATTGTAAAAGTACTAAAAGAGAATGGTAAGATTTAAAAAAAGTCAACATATCTACTAAGAGAAACAACTATCCATTGTCGTACACCAAGCACATACTTGAGAGAGTGGTGAGAAGGAGTCATGTAGCTTCCTAGACGGGTTTTCAGGCTATAATCAAGCACAAGTCCACCCAAACAACATGGATAAAATAGTATTTGCCACTAAATGGGGGGGTATTTTCCTATATATGTTGAGATATCGAGCCCCACTCGTGATATGCCAGGGTAATCATTGTGCATTTATATCACCGACTTGTTAGCTGCAGATGCGGTTGGTACACCGCCCATGAATAATAGCTAGATGATAGCTATCCTTATCTACTCTAGTTCGTGGCTCAGTTAGTATGCCACCTTAGTGAGTTGAGTTTGGTTTGAGACCCATACATAGGGTTCTTCTATTTCTCTGTACTAGAGTTCTTTTGGCTTACACAACTAAGAAGAGGAAAATTGTTTTCAGCCTCCATCTTTGTGTGTATTCCCCCATTGTGTAAGTGAGAAAGCTACAAGTGAGACTCCTTCCTTCTCTCCCACAATCTTGACATGGTATCAAAGCATGGTTCGTGGTAAGGAGCTCAAGAAAGCAAACCAAGTTCGCAGCGTTCTGGTAAGAGGACCAGTGTTGCTTTTATTTTTCAATTTGGGAGCAAATCTCTGCAGGTAGCACAGCCAAAAAGTGCAAGAGTGCATTGTCTCAGATTATGACGCCCTTCGCGGTGTAGCAAGAGGGTAATATATGCTGCGGGAGAGGGCTTTAGCACTTGGTTGCCCTTTTTTTTTTATTTGAGGCCATTTCGGGGCCTGTTTTGGAGGCGGAAGTTTTCCGCACGCACTCAAGAAAATGCCATGTTTTTTGCTGTGCGACCATTATTCTACAGGTCAGTGAAAAATTACTGTAGAAATTGCATCGTATGCCTGTGCGCAGAGACATTGGGAGTTACAAAATCATCCTTGTTGCCTGTTGATGCAAAATCGTCACTAGAAAGTGACTGTGTGGTCAAATACCACTTTCATTACTTTTGCAGATTTGCCCTTGTGAGGCTGAAGCTGTGTTTTTTTGCAGTGACATAATTTTTTGCAGTGTTCTGTAATGGCGTCTGATTCTCTTTCACAGATTGTCACTGAAAATCTTGACAAGAACAACTTCCAAGCATGGAAGTTTAGAATGACAAATTTCCTTATGGGAAAAAGATATTGGGAATTCGTTGCAGGAAACGAAGAAGAACCAGTTCTTCCTAATGTTCCCAATCAACAACAAATGCAAGCATTTAAAGGATGGCATGAGAGAGCCAGAAAAGCTATGTAGTGGCTGTCTATCAGTATTTCAGACTCTATGATTGTGCATATTCAGGATGCAAGTACACCAAAGGAGGCATGGGATACTTTGTCAAAAATGTATATCACAAATATGCAAGCCAGGAAAATACAGCTCAAGCAAGGGTTGCACAATGTGCAAAGAGAAAGTATGAGCATCAATGACTACCACATGAAGGTGAAGAAGATTGCAAATGCACTTGCTTCCATTGGGTTGCCAGTGGAAGATGATGATTTAGTTTTTGTGACCTTGAATGGTCTAGGAAAGGATTATGCACAATTTCGAACATCAATTTCCGTCCGTGAAAGATTTCCTGATTTTGAGAAGTTGATTGCTCTTCTAATTTCTGAGGAGCAGAGAAATGGTGGTGCATCTTCTTCAGGAGGAACTTCAAAAGAAGCTGTCTTCTACTCAAATGCTGGACGAGGTAGAGGTAGAGGTAGAGGAGACCGATCTGGAGGCCGTGGTAGAAATCAGAATATGCAGCAAACTCAAGAAAACCAGTCCTATGGAGGAGGACATGGTAACTCTAGAGGCAGGGGGAGCCAAAGAGGTCATGGTGGATGGCAAAGAGGCCAAAATGCAAACAGCAATGTTGAATGCTACTACTGTGGTAAAATGGGTCATATGGTTAAATATCAAGAATCGCATGGTGGGGGGACTTGCTCAAGATGCTGCGGCGATCACACACAGAATGCACAAGGAGAAGCTCACTCAAGAGACAAGAAGAGAGGTGGAGGCCAAAACGTTTTCTTGCTGATTTCTTGTTCTTCTTCCACACACTTTACAATGTACAAAAAGTATAGATAAGATACAACATAAAGAAAAGTGGCCTACTAAGTCAAACA
This sequence comes from Lygodium microphyllum, assembly GCF_053477565.2. Classification (NCBI taxonomy): domain Eukaryota; kingdom Viridiplantae; phylum Streptophyta; class Polypodiopsida; order Schizaeales; family Lygodiaceae; genus Lygodium; species Lygodium microphyllum. The sequence goes on along the minus strand of NC_141137.1, from coordinate 173,474,171 downwards.
ATGCATAACCGACTACACTAATCGACTGGCGTTATAACTATGCCAGCTGTAAATAGGTGTAACAACCTGAATATAATAAGTAATGAGTCAGTGGCCATGTGTGAGTCATAATGAACACCGACGTGCTAAGTGTAGATGTGTGGACCCATCTAACTAGGCGGTCCATCATCAATGTCCACATGTGTTGAGCTTGTCATCTCAACACTCCCCCTCAAGCTCAACTGCATCTCTGCAACTCCAAGTAAGCTTCAAAACTTTTGAAGCTTCTCTGTACCCAATGCCTTCGTGAAGATGTCAGCTATCTAATCCTGTGTGCTGACATACACCAAGTTAATCTCACCTGCTAGTACCTTCTCTCTCACAAAGTGATAGTGTACCTCAATATGTTTTGTCCTAACATGGAACACAGGGTTCCTAGCCAACTGTATACTACTCATGTTGTCACAATAAATGACAACTGGACCTTCTACCTGCACATCCAAATCAATCAATAACTTTTGCAACCATACTACCTCACATGCTACAACAACAGCACCTCTATACTCAGCCTCTGTACTCGATAAAGCAACTGTAGATTGCTTTTTGCTGCTCCAAGCAACTGCTGCACTACCAAGAGAGAACATGTATCTACTGGTAGATCTTCTATCAGACATACTACCAGCCCAATCTGCATCTGTGTATCCAAACACCTGTACATCTGTACCTGCCTCATAGAAAAGTCCATAATGTAATGTGGACTTCACATATCTCAATTTGCGTCTGACTGCATCCAAATGTGGCTTTCTAGGTACTTGCATAAACTGACTCACAAGACCAACAGCATAGCTCAAGTCTGGCCTTGTAATGGTCATGTCGATCAAACTCCCCACTATCCTCCTGAACATAGTAGGGTCTTCTATCTCATCCCCAACATCAGCACTCAGCTTTACATTCTGCTCCAACGGGACTGAAAGTGGTTTGCATGCAGTCATACCACACTTGGACAACATATCCAAGCTATACTGTCTTTGGAATAGCCATATACCATCATCACATCTGATCACCTCAATGCCAAGGAAGTACCTTAGTTCACCTAAATCCTTCATCTCAAACTTCATCTTCAAACAGCCCTTGACTTCAGCAATCCCACTATCACTATCACCTGTAATAATCAAGTCATCCACATAGATGACTATGATGACCAAACCTGCATCTCCCTTTCTCACATAAAGTGAGTGATCAGCATCAGAAACATAAAAGCCAATATTGACAAGATACTCTCTGATCTTGTCAGACCATGCTCTAGGTGCTTGCTTGAGCCCATAGAGTGCCTTCTTCAACCTGCACACATACGTGGGATGCTTTAAATCCTCATAACCTGCTGGCTGATCCATATACACTTCTTCCTGCAAATCACCATGCAAGAAGGCATTCTTCACATCCATTTGCTGCAATCTCCAACCTTTGGCTGCTGCCAAAGCAATCACACATCTGACAGTTGCCATCCTAGCAACTGGACTGAAGGTTTCATCATAATCTGTGCCATATGTCTGGGCATAGCCTTTTGCAACCAGCCTAGCATTGTACCTGCTAATAGAACCATCTGCATTGTGCTTAATCTTATAAACCCACTTACATCCAATAGCTTTCTTGCCCTTTGGCAATGATACTAGATCCCAAGTCTTATTGGCCTCTAATGCAGCCATCTCCTCATCCATTGCTACATCCCAATGAGCATGACCAACAACCTCCTCAAAACATGTGGGCTCAACATCCTCAACTAGTTTCACTATATAAGCATAATGGTGAGCTGCATAACCTTCAAAACCAAATCTTTTAACAGGGTATCTCACCTTGCTAGACTTGCATACCACTGGATCACTCAATGCAGTCTTTGCATTAACGCATGCTCTCTGCACACCTGGAGTCCTCACTAAAGGAATGCCAAGCTCATCATTCAAGCTCTCTGAGCCACTAGAGTCTCCATCAAGAACTGCATCAATGCCTTCTGACACTTTATTATTTCCTTTGTCTTTACCTGTAGTGCTACTAGATGCACCTGAAGATGTAGAGCTACTCCTTAGTCTCCCAGACCAAGGACTACCAGATGATATCTCTGGTCCACTAAGAGTCTGTGATTCTTGCTTTTCATCCTGCACATGAGTGTCATGATCATCATCATCAACCAATGCATCACCACTAGATGCATACCAACTACTCATTTCATCAAAGATGACATCCCTGCTCACTCTGAACTTACATGTGACAGGGTTGTAATAGCGATGCCCTTTCTACTCTAAAGAGTATCCAATAAAGACACACTTTTCAGCCTTTGGATCCAATTTCTTCCGCAACTCATCTGGCACATGAACATACGCAATGCAGCCAAACACTTTCAAGTGTGAAACATCAGGCTTCTTACATGTAAAACATTCTTCGGGGGTCATACCATGAACTGTAGCTGTGGGAGTTCTGTTCATAATATAAACAGCAGTATGAACAGCCTCAGACCAAAAATCCTTAGGCATATTCTTTTCAGCCACCATCAAGGCATGTGCAACTTCTGCAATATGCCTGTTTTTCCTTTCTGCAACCCCATTTTGCTGTGGGGTATACCTGCATGTGAACTGTCTCTTTATCCCATGAGACCTTACAAAATCACTGAACTCATTCAAGAGGTACTCTCCCCCTCCATCTGACCTCAACCACTTTACTTTCAAGCCTGTTTCTCTTTCAACTGCAGCCTTGAAAGTTCTAAAGTGCTCAAATGCTTCACTCTTTTCTTTCATAAAATATACCCACAACTTTCTAGAACAATCATCAATGAATGTGACAAAGTATGAACTGCCTCCAAGAGATACATTTTGTGTAGGCCCCCAAATGTCTGTATGCACAACATCAAGGATATTTCTGCTTACATCTCTGTCATGTGAAAAGGGTTTTCTTGCCTGCTTACCAAACTGACATGCTTCGTCTACCTTATGAAATTCTACAACTCTAAATGTAGGCAAACCTGTAACCAACCCTCTGGACTGCATTAATTTCAACCTTTGTACATTTGCATGTCCAATGCATTTGTGCCAAATTTCAATGTCTGCAACAACACCTTTTCCTTTAGCATATATAGCAGCATTCATAGTAGGAATTCTAGCATCCAGAGTAAACATACGTCCAACTCTACTTCCCTTTGCAACTAACCTGCACTTGTCATTGAAGTCTTCTACAAAGCAACCCTTTGCATTAAATCTGACTTGCAGCCCTTGCTCTACCATCTGACCCACTGACACCAAGTTCTTTGTAATAGATGGCACATGTAATACATCTGAAAGACTCTTTGTCTTACCATCATGCAAGGACAAGGGAACTTTTCCAATGTGTGAAATTGGGTGGCATGAATCATCACCCGTCTGCACATAATTTGCATTTTGCAAATCCCGCATCTCTCCAAACCATTCTGCATGGCTGGTCATATGATTGGATGCACCTGAATCAACATACCAAACATCGTTGTGCATTTCCTTTCCTGTAACAGCATTCATCATATGCTGCATAACAAACAGACATTCATTTTTGTCTTCATTGTGTCGTGAAGACGATGCATAGTTTCCTTGCTGTAACTTACCACTACGAATATCATCTTTCTTAGCATAACATTGGGCTACAATATGACATGTTTTGCCACAGTAGTGACACACAATACCAGAGTTGTTAGAACCTCTATTCTGCCATCCACCTCTTCCTCTAAAGCTCCCCCTGCCTCTAAAGTTATCACGACCTCCTGAAAACTGCATATCACCAAATTGCTGATTCAATCTGTTTTGCTGGTTGTCACTACCACATCCTGTACCACGGCCTCTTGAAGAGAACATGCCACGTCCCCTTCCTGAACTGGAGTAGAAAGCTTGGACCTGTTCACCACTTCTTTCAAATGTCTCACTCTGTATGTTGCTCTCTTCAGTGATCATAAGGGAGACCAACTCATCAAAATCTGGAAATGGCTTTCTGACATATAGGGAAGTTACAAAAGACTTTCAAGCCTTTTCATTGTTAATTCCACCCAAGGTAGACGACATCAAATCATCATCATCGAGCATTGCATCAATCGCTGCCAAGGCATCTGCAATGCTTCTTACCTTCAATGCATACTCATTGATAGACATCTTCCCTTTCTTCAATGTATTCAACTCTTTCTTGAGTTGAATCTTTCGTGCCTTTGTATTTACAGAAAACATACTTTCAAGTATGGTCCTGCATTTCTAATATGTCCCAGCATATTATTGTCAATTACTGCAGACAACCAATACATGACCTTTTTATATTTTGCATTCCATTCTTTTCATACCTTTGTCTCTTCTGCAGTTGAAGGATCACTCACCTCCGGCTCCTTTTCTTCACCTGAAACAAACTCATAGAGGCCTTTTCCAATAAGGAAGTTCGTGACACGAAACTTCTATGAAGGGTAGTTGTTCTTGTCGAGCTTCTCAATGATGGGACTTCCACTGTTCTCTGCCATTATCACAAAATTAATACCAACAGCAAGCAAATCTTCTGCAACCTTCGACTTGTAGTGCACAGCAATACACCAGATAGCCTTTTTCACTATCTGCTCAACAATACATGCAATCTGCAACCTGTTTGCAAATAAACCTTATGTTTACTCACTGGTAAACACCTTTGAACTTACATATCTGAAATCTGTAACATGCGCACCCACTTTCGGTCAATACGGTCGAAGTCATAGCGTACCCTGAAACTACTGTCCACAACCTTGCGGCTCTAAAACAGGCCTTGAAACGGCCTCTGATGCCCAAAATAACTGCGAGAAATCCCCAAAGGACCTATCTGCAAAATATACAGCGCTCTTCCCGCACACCAAATCTCACTGCAATCTGAGATTTTTGCTCTGCCCTACTTCCGGTGCCTCCACAGGCATTATCCAAGAGAAAGAGTGAAAGGATGCGAGAGCTTCTTACCCGTGGCTTGCTTGCTCGAACCTTGCTTCTTCTCCTTTGCTTCAGTCTTTGAAATCAGCCTCTCTCAATGGTGCGGCTCTGATACCATGTCAAGAATCGCATGGTGCGGGGATTTGCTCAAGATGCTGCGCCAATCACACACAGAATGCACAAGGAGAAGCTCACTCAAGAGACAAGAAGAGAGATGGAGGCCAAAACGTTTTCTTGTTGATTTCTTCTTCTTCTTTCACACACTTTACAATGTACAAAAAGTATAGATAAGATACAACATAAAGGAAAGTGGCCTACTAAGTCAAACAATGCATAACTGACTACACTAGTCGACTGGTGCTATAACTATGCTAGCTGTAAATAGGTATAACAACCTGAATATAATAAGTAATGAGTCAGTGGCCATGTGTGAGTCATAATGAACACCGACATGCTAAGTGTAGACGTGTGGACCCATCTAACCATGCGGTCCATCATCAATGTCCACATGTGTTGAGCTTGTCATCTCAACACTAAAGACTGCTATAAAAAGCAGAATGACATCATGAATGGAAAATTGCAACAAGGGAATTATGCATCTTCTAGTAGACAGGGTGATGACAAAAATGAGCATTTGTTTATGGTGCAGTACATGACCAATTCTGTGACAAGTGCAGAAGAAAGCAACGATGTGTGGTATGTTGACTCAGGTGCATCAAACCACATGACAAGTCATGCAGAATGGATGCAGGATGCAAGGAAAATGGAAAAACCAAGATTTGTGGAGACTGGTGATGATACTGCACATCCTATTGTGCAGATTGGAAAAATTCCTTTGTCTATGCATGATGGGAAAAATAAATACATGTCGGATGTATTTCATGTCCCGAATATCACCAAGAACCTGGTTTTTGTTGGTCAAATGGTTGAGCAGGGCTTGCAGGTCAGATTTAATTCTCATGGATGCTTTGTTGAGGATATGAAAAATAAAGGTCACTTGATAGCAAAAGGAAAGAAGAAGGGCAGAATGTTTACGTTGGATGCAGACGTGCCTGAACTGAGTGCAGCAATGTTTGCACATGGGACCGGTGTAGTTGCAGATATTGATATATGGCATAAACGCATTGGTCATGTTAATGTACAGCGACTTAAATCAATGCAAGTCGAAAATATTATTGCAGGATTGCCTAAATTCAAGGTTGCAGAAATGCATAAGGTACGTGAAGCCTGTCAATTTGGAAAACAAGCAAGGAAACCATTTCCTAGACATGTTCAAGAGAGTAAAAAGCCATTGGAATTAATCCACTCTGATGTGTGGACTACTAAAGTTGCATCTATTGGAGGCTGTCATTATTTTGTCACTTTTATTGATAACTGTAGCAGAAATTTTTGGGTGTATTTTATGAAAAAGAAAAGTGAAGTGTTTGGGCATTTCAAAACTCTTAAAGCTATGGTTGAAAAAGAAACAGGCATGTAAATAAAATGCCTAAGATTAGATGGAGGGGGAGAGTACCTCTCAAATGAGTTTGCAAGGTTCCTGCACGAGCATGGATTAAAGCAACAATATCCATGCAGTCATATCCCACAACAAAATGGAATTGCAGAAAGGTAAAGCAGAAAGGGTATAGATGATATAACCCTTCTACTCGTAAGTTTACAGTGAGTAGAGATATTGTTTTTTATGAGATGAGTAGCTGGTATAAACCAGTAAATGTGATTGATGATGTAGATGCACAAAATGGTAATGCTACACAGAATTCACAGCAGCAGTCACAAAATATTAGTAGACCTGGAGTGTCCTCTAGTAGTGGTTCACATTCTTCACCATGGACAAGCAGATTGAGATCAAGAGAATCTCCTTAAAACAATGCAGATAGTGGTATGCAGGTTTCACGAAAAGGAAAAGAGAAGGTAGATCAGCCCATGTTTGATGTGAATGCAGGTCACTCTTATGTGGATGGTGAATCCAGTGGCTCAGAACAGAGCATTGATGATGAGTTGGGTATCCCTTCTATTGTTACACCTGGAGTAAGGAAGACCAGGGATGTTTTGAGAGCACCTGGGAGTGAACCTACTTTGCGCAGGTCTACCAGAGCTAGGTATCCTATGGATAGACTGAAATATGATGGATTTACAGCCATTCACTATGCCTATATGGTCAAAGTAATACAGGAACCAGAACCCACTTCTTTTGAGCAAGCCATGGGAAAAGAAAAATGGGAGAAAGCCATGGATGAAGAAATGGATGCCTTGGAAGCAAATGCTACATGGGAATCGGTACCTTTGCCTAAAGATAAGAATGTAATTGGTTGTAAGTGGGTTTATAAGGTGAAACACAATGCAGATGGTTCTGTGAATAGATACAAGGCAAGATTAGTAGTCAAGGGGTATGCACAAACATATGGCATTGATTATAAAGAAACATTCAGTCCGGTTGCAAGGATGGCAACCGTAAGAGAAGTCATTGCTATGGCTGCATCAAAGGGATGGTCTTTACATCAGATGGATGTAAAGAATGCCTTCTTGCATGGTGATTTGCAAGAAGAGGTCTATATGGAGCAGCCACCAGGTTATGTGCATGTTGTTCATCCTGAGTTTGTTTGCAGGTTGAAGAAAGCCTTGTATGGCTTGAAGCAAGCACCTAGAGCATGGTCTGACAAGATAGGACAGTATCTTGTTACTATTGGCTTTCAGATTTCAAAGGCAGATTTCTCACTTTATGTGAGAAAAACAAAGAAATGTATTATGCTACTTGTCATTTATGTTGATGATTTGATTATGATAGGTGATAGTGATGAAGATATCCTTCATGTGAAAATGCTATTGAAGTAAAAGTTTGAGATGAAGGATTTGGGAGAGCTGTGTTATTTCTTGGGCATTGAGGTTATTAGATCACCAAGTGGAATATGGCTCTTGTAGAGGCAGTATGGATTGGACATGCTGTCCAGATATGGGATGACAGGCTGTAAGCCTATTTCAGTTCCTTTGGAGCAGAATGTGAAGTTGAGTGCAGATGCAGGTGAGCTTCTAGAAGACCCTACTATATACAGACGCATAGTAGGAAGTTTGATTTATATGACTATTACTAGGCCAGATTTGAGCTATGCTGTTGGATTGGTAAGTCAGTTTATGCAGGCTCCAAGGAAACCGCATTTGGATGCGGCTAGACACATACTCAGGTATGTGAGTCCACATTGCAGTATGGACTATTTTATGAGACTGGGGTTCAGATACAGTTGCATGGATACACTAATGCTGATTGGGCTGGTAGTATTTCTGATAGACGATCTACCAGTGGATATGTGTTCTCTTTTGGGAGTGCTGCAATCACTTGGAGCAGCAAGAAACAGCCTACAGTTGCCTTGTCGAGCACAGAGGCTGAGTACAGGGGTGCAGCAATGGCTGCATGTGAGGTAGCTTGGTTTCATAAGCTCCTTTAAGATATGCATCAGCCTACAGATGGCCCAGTTGTCATTTATTGCGACAACATGAGCAATATACACTTGGCAAATAACCCAGTCTATCATATTAGAACAAAGCACATTGAGGTGCATTATCACTATGTGCGGGGGAGGGTTTTACTAGGTCTTATTTATCTAGTTTATGTCAGCACGGAGGATCAGGTAGCTGACATATTCACAAAGGCATTGGGCGCAGAGAAGCTGCACAAGTTCAAAGACCTACTTGGTGTGCAGGAATTGGGATTGAGCTCGAGGGGGAGTGTTGAGATATCGAGCTCCACTCGTGATATGCCAGGGGTGACCATTGTGCATTTATATCACCAACTTGTTAGCTGCAGATGCGGTTGGTACACCACCCATGAATAATAGCTAGATGAAAGCTATCCTTATCTACTCTAGTTCGTGGCTCAGTTAGTATGCCACCTTAGTGAGTTGAGTTTGGTTTGAGACCCATATATAGGGTTCTTCTATTTCTCTGTACTAGAGTTCTTTTGGCTTACACAACTAAGAAGAGGAAAATTGTTTTTAGCCTCCATCTTTGTGTGTATTCTCCCATTGTGTAAGTGAGAAAGCTACAAGTGAGACTCCTTCCTTCTCTCCCACAAGTATGCCACCTTAGTGAGTTGAGTTTGGTTTGAGACCCATATATAGGGTTCTTCTATTTCTCTGTACTAGAGTTCTTTTGGCTTACACAACTAAGAAGAGGAAAATTATTTTTAGCCTCCACCTTTGTGTGTATTCCCCCATTGTGTAAGTGAGAAAGCTACAAGTGAGACTCCTTCCTTCTCTCCCACAATCTTGACAATATAATCATGCCATTTGGGCTGACCAATGCCCCTACCTCCTTCCAAGGATTCATGTATGCAATCTTCAAAGACATGCTCAAAAAATGGTTAGAAGTATTCATTGATGACCTATGTATTCATACCAATTGGAAAGAACATTGGAGAAACTCCACATAGTCTTTGAACAGTGTAGATAGTATAGTCTCTCATTGAACCCCTTGAAGTGTCTATTTTGGGTAAAATATGGTTGTATATTAGGGAACATGGTATCAAGGAATGGAATTGCTATAGAATTCTCAAAATAAAAGGTGATTGATGATCTTCCACCTTTCAATAAACTACAAGGGAGTTCTGTGCTTCCTAGGTCATATTGGATACTATCGACGATTTATCTTGAACTATGAAATGATTGCTAGACCCCTATACAACTTGATGACCATGTTCAAATGGACAAATGAGTGCCAAAAAGCCTATGAATGACTCAAAGAGGCTTTAACATCATCTCCTATATTAAGAGCCCAAATTGGTTCATCACTTTGTTTCCATGTTCACATTGATGCTTCAAAATTTTCCATAGGGGTAGTGTTGTGCCAACCTTGTAAACATAACATGGGTTTCCCAATGAGTTTTGCTAGCAAGCAACTTGCTAATGCATGGATAGACTAATCCACAATAGAGGAGGAGGGTTGGCAATGGTATTTGCAATTAAAAAGTTTAGATATTATCTTTTGGCTACACCATTCACCTTCTCTGTTGATCATTCAGCATCCTTGCGCAATAGGACACATTGCGATATGGATGCTACTCTTGTTGGAATTTGATTTCTTAGAGGTGATGCGAAAGGAAAAGCAACATTATATGGAAAATCACATGTCTTGCATAACCACTGAGAACTCATTCATCTATGGAATATAAGTGATTTTTATGATCAAGTTCTTTATTTTGAACCTATGGATAGTTGTGTAGGAGAGATGGGAAGGCAAGAGGCTTGGACCGAATACTTATCTAAATTGGAAAGATTATCTAAAACATGATTTCCACTCATACACTTATTTGTGAAAAGGCACAAAGGAAGGCTTGGTTTGGTAAGCATGTCAAACAGCATGACTTTGAAAAAGTGACCTACTATTACTCTATTCGATTAGGGGCCACAAGTAAAAAATGTAGTTCCATGGATTAAGATTCATATTAGTAGAACTAGCAATGTGGAGCTCAAACCTTAGATGGGGAGGGCATAGGCTTCTTCAACAAAAGTCACATTAAGAAATACTACCCACCTGTGCACCAATTGCACAAGCCCCCTATGCTAATGCCACCCCTAAATAGATGAGCAGTATCAATTTTACTGAAGTAGACCCTAAAGTTGAGGAAACCATTGCATCAACCTACTTGCGACTATGTGTTATGATCCAAAAAGACCATGTCCTTGATGCATTGATCGACGGAGGTGCTAATAATAGCATACTCACATACGACAACTATGGACAACCCCAGTTGGCCACAATTAACCCCAATGGGGGAAAACAATACTCCTTGCTAAGAAAGTGTAGAGTCATGATCACCATCAATACTAAAAGCATTCTTGTTATTTTTTATGTGCTTCCGAATGCTAAGGGAGTGGGATGGGAAACACTATTGGGATGAACCTTTAAGAAACAAACTAAATGCAATGTTGACTATGTGACTTAATGTGTCCACCTCATCCTCGCAAATGTTAGAATAATAACAGCTTTTAGTAAGGGCACCCAGGCCTCAGCTAGGCCTTTGTCACCACCGAGATTTTCATTTTCCACCCATCTAGTGAGAGGGGTGAACAAATACTACGTGACTTGCAACCGGCTCAGATGGTCAAACAGAAACCTGTAAGTGAGCTAATCTCTAGTCAAAATGTCCATGCCAAGTGTAGTTCTAACACAAAATATTATTCTTACAAAACTCTAATCTCAAGGCCACCTAAGTCTTGAACCCACAATCAAAAAACCCAATGAAGAAGTTGGTGCTATGACAAATGAAGTCGTAATGGGTCCCCAAGGCCTTGTTGCACATACAAGGGTATTATGAAGGCAACTATTGGCTATGGCTACCAAAGAATCCCACCATGATCACTCTCACTGATGCACACACTAAAGGGAAGTCAATTCATTCTCATGGTGCTGGTTACACTGGTGTTAAACTGACCACTATGCTTCCATATAGAGCAAGCCACCTAATTCAGTGCCCAAATAAAATGATTCAATGACATCATAGTCAAGGGCTAGATAGCCTCCACATCATCAACCACCGCCATTTGCCTACAAATGGAAACCTAAGTACCAAGAGCTTGCTACCCTCCCACAAATATCAATGCAAGCTACATGAATAGATACCAATTTTCTAGACCTAAAAGAAGCTTCTTCTCCATCTCAAAAAGACTCGATAATCATCTCCATTTTGAATCCAATTACACCACAATGACAATCCTCAACAACCACAACTACTTCCAAGTGTGCATCAACATTGAATGATAATCAGGCAAATCCTCTAGCAAGGTCAAGTATGAGTATATCGTTGGCAAGTCATGTTAAACCAGAACCTCCTGTTGAGTTATTACCCACATACTTCATACCTTTCATAGTGGAACTCACAATAGACATGGCTACCAATATGGATGATAGTATAGTCAACATTATCTACCATCTTGACAAGACATTCACCCTATTCGCTTGCAATTATGACTGTTTGGACTTAGGTTTATTAGATGAAGACACTATGATGGCAGTAAGAGGCCTCCCTTGCTCTTAGGAAGAGTACAAATTCATATTCACCAAGCACACCTCTATTTCTGAAGGAGTCATTGCCACATAAATTAGCAAAGAGCAAGCCATACATGGCTGATTAATCACAACTTTTAGGTGTAGCCACATAGAAGCCTCAAAAACAAAAATAGCAAACCTTAGCCATGTCAAAACATGCATTCCTTCACAAGTGGTTCACTCTATGTGCATAGTGGGAGCGACTCGACTGTCAAACAATGACTAGTACAAAACATCAATGAGCCATTAAGACCATTGAGTATGACCCCACTTATATTGCACCCACTTTCTTCCAGCTGATTGGCCATACCTCTCTGGAGGATCATGTGCTACTACATCCGAGAGTACTATGTGAGGAGGAGCTACATATTGTTGCTTGCTTGAACATGAGAGATTTTCTCACAAATCTTTTCACTTTCATAATGCATGTGGGCATTAGACCAATTGACATGGACATTTTGTTGCCATGGAATACAATCCTCATTTTATGATTGGTTTTTGCATAAAGGTCTGATACGGTCTCCTTAAACTCCATTCTTGTGTGCATCTCTATTAATCACCATGTACATCTTTCATTCTTTCAATTTTCTCTTTATTTTTATCATTTATTTAATTCCATAATAAGATGTGTTGAGCCTTGTGCCACCCCAATTCTTTCCCCACTCACTCCCCTTCAAGCTAGGAAGCATTGCTAACTCTCCAAGGAGGGGAGGGAGTGTTCATCAAATGTTATCAAGTGTTCAAAAGTGTTCATCAAGTGTTCAAAGTCAGTCATTGTATATCATTATTAGAAATTTTTGTAATAAGGGAAACGTCACTTAATTCTTGAACAAGCGAAGGGTTAAGCTCATATAGTATTTCAAAACTTCCTCTCATTGCAATTTTTTCTTTTTCACAGAAGGCATATAAAAATGGTAGGAGTCAACAAGAAAGTTATTCGCGAGAGACATGGGAAGCCATAAATCCATTTTACCTTTGTAGAGGAAATGAAATACAACATGAATATTGATATCTTAAGAAGTGGACATCTGAGGTACAATAGATGGATATTGAACCTCAAACAAATGGTGGACAACAAACAAAAACCTGAAGAACTAGTGGAATTGTGTTCCTTGGCTAAATATGTGTAGAAATTCAAGGATAGAGTTAACCACCCAAAATGCATTGAATTCCTAACAAATTATGATGGAAACAAAAGAACATGGACCATCACAATGAAGGTGTCTGAAGAACTACAGAAGATAAAGATTCCACTCTTAGAAAAAATTGGTGCATCGAGCCCTAAGTCTACCACAATGCCCCTACAAACTTGGGTTTCTTGGCTAAGTATGTGCAAACATTTGGGGGTAGAGTTAACCACCCACAATGCATCGAATTTCTAACAAATTATGATGGAAACAAACATGGACCATCACAATGAAGATGTCTGAAGAGCTACAACACGCAAAGACTCCGCTCTCAGCACGATTTGGTGCATCAAGCCCTAGGTCTAACACAATGCCCCTACAAACCAAAGGCAAAGAAAGATGTTGTGGACCAGTTTAATTTCATAAAGCAACAAGTTTGGCATCAAGTTTGAGGCGATCCTTGTGACCCTAGCCTACAACTATAGGCCAAGTTCATCCACACCTTGTTCTTAGGTGCTCTCCATAATGCTATGATTAATAGGATCCACCTTAATATATTTGAAGATTTGGCCACAAGAGATTTAAAAGATGTGGACTTGAATGCATATACAAGGAGCACCATTCATGCAACAACCACACTATTTAGTGAGCCCATGGGGTCCGAAGAGGTCAGAGTGGGAAGCCGAAAGCTTGCAAAGGGAAAAGCCACTTGGAAAGAACCCATGGTTGTATTTGGAGGGGTATTGATGGCCATCATTGAAGAATCATTGAATGATCTCAACATGCCTAGAGAGGTGATAAATAGGCACCTCAAATGATACAACCATGTCCTCGATACAAGATGTGATAAGAAAGACGGGTTCTAATGATCAAGGATGGCAGGAGCAAACACAAGAAGAATAAAAGTCCCAAACTACACTAAGAAAAAATAAACAAAAGATATAGACATAGAGTGAAAAGAAGATTGAAGAAAAGAGGAGGAAAAGAGTGGAAGATGCACAACAAGCAAAGCTAGAAGCTATTAAAAGTCAGAAGGAAGAGAAGGCCAAGAACAAAGAAGATCCATAGAAAGATGACCAAGGAGAAAAGCTCTACAAAAGGAGGAAAGAAGAAGGACACCATTAAGAAATAGGGTGAACAAGAAAAGACTTTGTCAGAAGATGATGATGCATTGGAAATGGCCTTGGGGGAGTCTAGAAAAGATGAAGCAAAAATACAAGCCAAGGAAAAGAAAGCAAAGGAGGAATATTTCCTAGCTATAGAAACTCGATGGAGGAGACGTGTAGAAGAGAAGAAACTCTAGTGGAAGCCCCACCCAATACCAATCAACTAGGCATCAAATTACAAGTAGAGCAGGAAGCACAACTAGTGGAGAAGGGCAAAAACCAATCGAGGGTAAGGGAAAAGAGCCATTTCATCCCTTATCACCACCACCACAGCCTACCTAAGCACTTGAAAGAACCACACTACCTATTTCCCCACTGCCATTGCCACTGATTCCTAAGTCAGAAGGAGGTAGTTAGATCTCAAGTGAAGTCATGCAATGGGTGGAAGCATTCTACTCAGGAAGTCCATCAGTGGGATCTACCCTTACAAGGTCAAAGAGGCTTATAGCAAAAGAAATTGAATTAGAAAGGAGGATGAATAAGGTGTCATGACTAGAGAATACCTCACCCGACATGACTTTGATGACCTTCTCAAGACTTTGGAAGAGCAAGGGACTAGAAGGAAGAAGAAAGGAACAAGCGGTGTTAGCTTTGGAAAGGAAAAAGAAAGCTATATAACACTCCAAGGCAGTATACTAGGAAAGTTTACACTCTTAGAATAGAGCTAGCCACCTTGGTTAGAAAAATAATGGATAATGACAGGTATGAGGAGTTACTGGCGCACAATATAGATAGGAGAAAGAGAATAGGGAAAAGGCAGATGCCCTCCATGAGGAGGCCTCAAAAATTATGGTAGAACTAGAAGAGAGGCTAAAGGAGAAAGACTGCAAATTGTAAAATTATGGCTAGATGATGAAGAAGTGAAGTAAATGAAGGAGAGAACCCTCAAATTGGTAGAGTAGTGGGAGGAAGCCACTAAAGGATAGGAAGATTTCAAGAGGAATATAGCCATGTTGACCTAGGAGAAGGAGCACCTCCAAATGGAGGAAGAAAGAATACATCAGCATTTTAGAAGCCCTGACAAAGTGACAAGAGTGTGGGTTGGAGAAAGCAAGGAAAAATATCGACCAATAGGAGGAAGGAAGTTTAGGGCCTACGTAGGACCTTTCTTGCAAATTTGCAAAGGCTAAGCATGACGAAGGTGTAGCGGAAGATAGAGCCCGGCTAGAACAAAAGATAATGAGAATCCAATATAAGAGTTTTGTAAAGACTCTCATAGAAGTTACCAACCCGGAGGAAGAGGACACAATGGAGGGATTGAAGAGAAAAAACTAAGTGGCTAGGAAATCCCTCTAGAATACCTTGGGGCCACTACCACAACTACCAAAGAATGAGCCCAATCAAGATGAAGTGGCCCAGTAGCTTGAACAAGAAGGCCTCACAAGGGAGCAACTAGTAAGATTGGGATTCATGATTCATGTGGAGTCTGACCCTTCATTTCCCACCAATTGATTAGGACATGGAAGATGCTCCTGGATCATCCCACACACAAAAACAACCGGAGTGCTCACCCTTGAAGAGTCATCCTCTTCACATGCAAATAGAGACCTAAAGAAATGAAGGCAAAAATAGCTACGTGAAGTGGGACTGAAGCTGAGGGCAGAGCCACAACATGTGTCGAAGGTGTCCTTCCTGAGAGAACCATAAGGAGTCAACATAAATTGGAAGAAAAGCTCTCAACCCTAGAAAGAATGGATTCATGGGATGCATAATGACCTTTGATTTCAATAGAATGGCAAAGCTCAAGCAGCAGATACCCCTGGTGAATGTCATGAAGTAGGTGGTTGAGATTGGGCCATTGTTATGTAGGAGATGGATGGATCAAAAGTTGCAAGATCTTGACTCATGTCGAGGAGAGGAGGCAAGGTATTGGTAGAATAAGGTATATGAAAATCCTAGACTGTTGCTTGGCTTCGAGTCACAACTAACTTGGGGGCAGACTATCTTGGAGGAGAGTGATGAGGCATGGATGGCCTTCTATGGGGCACTACCTAAGAGAATAGGAGATCATGTGCATTCATCCTACCCATGAAGGCATGGTATTGACTACAACCTCGACACACGTGGAAGGCACTAATTCCCCCCTAATATTTAATGTGAAAGCCTATTGGACATGAGGAGTCCCTCAAGTTTCAAGAGTGGGGCTTGGCACCTTCGTTCAAGAAGTTTGTAGACACATTTTAGAGTTGCCCATATCCAGCCTTTGTGACAACCTGCAACTATCTAAAGCTCTTGATGCTATTGCTATGTCAAAAGAAAGCAACTGAGGAAGGGGGACTCCACCCCTTTTTTTTTTATATAAATGTGAAAATGGACAGGTATGCCATGGCTAAACTCATAGCCCGAGCTGCCATGCTACTGAGGGCTGAAATGATGAACGGGTTGCCTCTTACCCATCCAACCTCCAATCCTCACTAAGAGAACTAAAGAGGGGCACCACCTAGCCAAAGGGAGAATGGGCTAGGACATCCCTTTTCTCAAAGAGAATCAAGAGAACCAAGACACAAATTTACAAGAGAGAATATATGTACTAGACATTCTTCAAGGGGAAGAGTGAATCCAAAGAGTATTATAGAGATTACCTACTAAGGAAAACTCCATTGAAATTGTGCACTTAAGGATTAATTGATACACCATGGAATGAAATGTTTGTTTTTGTAAGATTTGGGATTCTAATTCAATCTTAACAATAATAGCAGGCTGACAAGGATTGCATTAGACCTCCCTAAGGCTATTAGTGGAAACCCTACACCAAGGGGATTTTTTGACTATGTTAGGAGCTAGAACCAGCCCCATTTAGAAGAGTTTCCTCTGTAGGAAAGACGTTAGTTCAGAAGGCGATAAGGGTACTAGGGGGCTCTTGCCACAAATTTCCCCCCATGATCCCACAATGGTCTTCCTAGAAGGCCCTATTACTACTTAGGGGCAAGAACTTGATGGATTGTACTTTCAAAGTCATCCTTATAGATAAGAAAAGATATTGTGATTAGACAAACTTTTAAGACAAATAAAGAGCTATTTGACAAGGATTACTTTACTTGTTTGAGTGTTGTGAATTTAATTTTCATGAATGAATCTAGTGTTTGAATGTTAATCAAGAAAGCTACTCTCATGTGTTCACATAAATGTGATAGGTGATTAGATAAGCAAAGAGCATTAGTCTCAAAAGGAAACCAGGAGGATGGAGCATCCACAGGTTTTGTCCTAAGGCTGGGTAGCATTGATCAGCCGAGAGCTTTCTTCAAAGGAGTGTTAGTTAGGAAGACACATGTTGACCCAATTAGAAAATCTAGTGGGACCTTGACTTCATGTCATTTTAGGGGACATGATTGAGACTATGCCTTGTGGGCAGAGGAGTTGATGTGCTAAACTCCCCCCCATTTCTCACTCTCTTTGAATCAAGCTCAATATGGGTCTACTTTGATTCAAGTTTTTTTGTGCAAAGCTTGATGCTCGAAGTCCAATGTTAGAAGATTGTTAGGTGACTTAGTTATTTTAAGGACTAAATTTAGGTTAATCCTTTTGGGAATGGTCAACACCTTTCCCTACAAGGTGGAGACTCAAGGAGTCCAAGGATTCTTAAATGGTGTTGCTTAGAAGTATCTCTTAATGGACCACCAAAATCGTACCATTGAAGGCTCTTCAGTCAAACACATCACATGTGATATCATAGTGAAAAGAAAAGTAGGTAAAGAACAAGGAGTTTCTAAGTCGTCCATCACTTGGGATAAGTTGAAGAAAGCTGTAGGTGGGAGATACCTTCCATGAGCTTACTAGACCATGAAGATGAACAAATTATTTATCTTGTGCCAATTGAGCCTAACTTTCAAAGCTTACTATTCAAATTTTTTGTCGCTTCTGAAGTATACACCACCCATGCACATTTCCTAACAATTCTCAAAGTTTTATCATGGGTTGAATTCCCTATTGGACACTAACCTTGAGGTGATGTGTCCATCTAATCTCCAAGATGCATTAATCTAGGAAATGCTACCAATTATTTAAGAGCTACAGTCAAACCCTAGAAATGATTGATTTTGGAGACATGATTCTCCAAATAGATGGACATGCAGTTTCATCAAAATAGCATTATGCCAACACCAAACTGACCAAATTAAGAAGGCCAAGACAAATGTAGTTAGGAATTTTGTGCCAACAAGTAGCAACAACAACATGCAAAAATGCTACCAGTGTGATGAATCCATCCACTTCAAGTAGCAATGCCCAAAGCTTAATGAGAATTTTTACCGAGGGTAGTTTCATGGCAAGAGGCATAGGGAAAGTTGTCTATGTGACACATAAGGAATTGTAGGAAGTTGAAGATCCTAGATTGAAGAAAGATGGAAAGAGTAACTATACATACTACCCTCAACAAAAGGATACCTAATCACCAATTCTTTATGATTCAAACACTTGTGACTTACCAAGGTATTTAAATCTTTCAAATTTTTGATTGATTGCAAAGCATTCATTTATTCATTTTACCAAAGTATGCAAGAAAGTTAAGGATAGAAATTGCACCTACATCCAAGCTTCTAGTAGAACTAGCTAATGGAAAAGAAGTTATTTCTACACAATAATCTAGTGAGGTGCAATTTAACCTAGGAGGCAATCACACCAATGTGAGGTTCAAGGTTATGAACTTGGGAGCCTATGAGTGCATGTTAGGTATAAGGCTTTTGCATTGGTTTTTGGTTGCCTCGAAATGCTACTCTCAGGAGGGGAGAGAGAGAGAGAGCCATTGTTCATGGGGCTTGTGACGCTACAGTAGTAGAGATGTGTGTGTGTGTGTGTGTGTGTGTGTGTGTGTGTGTGTGTGTGTGTGTGTGTGTGTGTGTGTGTGTGTGTGTGTGTGTGTGTGTGTGTGTGTGTGTGTGTGTGTGTGTGTGTGTGTGTGTGTGTGTGTGTGTGTGTGTGTGTGTGTGTGTGTGTGTGTGTGTGTGTGTGTGTGTGTGTGTGTGTGTGTGTGTGTGTGTGTGTGTGTGTGTGTGTGTGTGTGTGTGTGTGTGTGTGTGTGTGTGTGTGTGTGTGTGTGTGTGTGTGTGTGTGTGTGTGTGTGTGTGTGTGTGTGTGTGTGTGTGTGTGTGTGTGTGTGGAGAGATGGAGATGGAGAGGAACATAGAGAGAAAGGTAGAGAACATAGAAAGAGGTAGAGAGATATAAGGGGATAAAAGATAAAAAGGAGACCTCAAAAGGCTTACAAATCCCTTCACAAGAACAGCTCTCCATCAAAGTCCAAGTGCCTTGCCCTTCTTCCCATACTCTAAGAAGGAAGCTCTTAAAACCACTCCACATCCATTGTCTCAACTTCCATCAGTGATCTTTCAAGACCGTCAAAGATAAGGGAGTGTTGCATTAAGCTGAGCAACTTCACCACAAGTGATGAAACCCAAGAAAAGAAGCACAAGAACTGCAAGTGCACGAGTGGGAAACAAAGCACCAAGCATTAACATTCTCCAAAAAATGTGAATATAATAGTATTTATTTCTTATAACATATTGTGTGCTTTAGAGTATTCTCAGTACCATGCTTTTGTGTATAATCTAGAGGCAAGTATGCATATTGAGTTTAGATCATCAAGGTCATCCCTAGAGTTTAGATCCTCAAGGTCATCCCTTATGGCTCGGATTTATGATAAACTGATATAGTTGATCATTGGTTCAATGATGTCCACTTAGATGACTAATGTTAGAAGATTGTTAGGTGACATCAATTCTTTTAAGGACCAAATTCAAGTTAATCATTATGGGAATAGCTAGAATCTTCCCTGCACGATGGACTCAAGTGACTCTAGGCAACAAATTCCATGGCATTCCAAGGATTCTTGGACCGCATCACTTATAATCACCTCTTAATGGAACACCAATCTCTAGTCGGGCATGTCACTATGGTGAATACACAAATTCAAATTCATCCATTGGCACAACCCAACTTCATCCCATATAGGGATTTCTATGACACGTTATGGAGGTACATTATCCTCAATATGAGCCCCTTCCATTGTACATGATGAACATGATGAGGGTGTGCCATATTGGTGTAATAGTATTGAGGAGTGTGTCAATGGCCATGAGCATCCATGTCATACTCACGAGGAGTCATTCGGTTTCTATCACTTGCACCTCCACCACAATAGTGACATTAACCCAGGATACGGTTTTATGTCTTAAAATTTGTTGTACTTATTTACTATTATAGCTAGGAGACTTAGACATACAAGGTAATATAGGTATATGTGCCCCACATGGAGAATGATGACACTATCTTCAATGCAGACCTTCCTTGTATACGGTTTGGTCAACTGCTTTTTTACTTACAATGAGATATTTTTCTACATCCTTTGAATGTTAGTCTGATTGATGAGATATTGAGAGATTATCATTTACCTCCTCATTTATAATCTTTAGTGTAGACTTGTGATCATAGACTATATGCAAGATGGGAGGAGTATCTTCATAGACATGTTGAGATTTTTAGCTTTTGGAATGCTCGCCATTAGAGAAGTAAGATAGACACACCCTCTAGGAAGACTCGTCAACATCATCAGTCCAAAACCGTCATAATCCCTCGAGCATCAATAATAACCACTACTTTTCTCTCCTAGACAACCTACCCAGCATTGAGTTCCTCTTGGCACCTCTGCTTTGAGCCTACTCCTCACTTCTTCTATCACAAGACACCATCCTTTCCTATAAAAATCCCTCATCAAATATCCAAGAGCCTCTTACCAATAACAACACCATATCTTTGGCATATGTGCCATGAGACTAGCACTCATCTAGAAGAGGGGATAATTTTAAATACAATGAGAAAATAAAGAAAAGAACCCACAATTTTTTAACAAAGAAACAGTTTTGTAACAACTAATGCTATTATTTTGATGAGAGTTGGAAAGCTACCACCTGTACAAGTCATAATAGCAAGTTGATACTTTGAAGTTGTCAATTGTATTAATCAATTTTCAATTAAAAACTAAGGTCCACAAGCATGAATAGAAGCCATGTCTAGTTAAAAAGGCTAGTATGATACCCAAGAGATATGGGAAAATCCTAACCCTAAACTTCTTATATAAAAATAATGAGAACTAATGGAAAAGGTTATTCATGTGTATGTAATATTTGTGTACTTTCATCCTTCCTTCTCATTGAGAGAGAGAGAGAGAGAGAGAGAGAGAGAGAGAGAGAGAGAGAGAGAGAGAGAGAGAGAGAGAGAGAGAGAGAGAGAGTGTGTGTGTGTGTGTGTGTGTGTGTGTGTGTGTGTGTGTGTGTGTGTGTGTGTGAGGGACTAAGTGAGTGAAGCTCTTCCATCTTCTCTCCGAGCTCTCCCTTTCCATTTTCATGCTTTCTCTCAAGCATCTCAAGGATGTACATGGTTGAGATACTAAAAGGCACTCACTTGGATCATGGAGTCTTGCCACATGCATCTATCTCGCTTGGTGGAATTCCTCACGCAAGTCTACTACAAGTAAATCATCATATTCATAGATTATGTGAGTAGCTAGTAAGAGCCAACCTAAGAACTTCGTAGGTTGAAACTCTTGAAATAATAGGTGTGTCCATTAGTCCCAAACATTGAACTCATGTGGTGCAATAGAGAGAGAGAGAGAGAGTCCATAAACCACCCTCGTGTGGTACTCTGACACATCATGTTTGTAACTTCAAAAGTTTCTCCATTGTTATCACTCCATTTTTTGAAAAGTAATCATGAAAAATGGAGTAATATATCAAATCGAAAGTAATGTATCTATGCTAATAATATCAATTTGCACACTGCTACACCAAGATTACCTTCACTCTTAATTTTACAATCCCAATCTCACCTTAAGGGATGAAGTTGATGAGGCCCCAAAACATAATTTAAATAGAGAAACACATTCAAGAAATATTGTACTTGGTGTCAAAATGCAACACTTATAACATAATATAACTATTGTCAGAATGCAACACTTATAACATATTGTGGTTGTTGTTAGAATGCAACACTCGTAACATATGGTGTAACCCCATTAGAATGATTGGAATCCCTTAGGTGCAACACCCATAGCATATGGCGCAACCCCTTATTCAAATGATTTGGCTCATTTCAATAACTTCACATTAAAAAAACATATGCCCTTTTGGCATATGTCAAAGAGAGACAAACCTAAATCCATCATCCAAATGTCATCTCTCTCTCTCTCTCTCTCTCTCTCTCTCTCTCTCTCTCTCTCTCTCTCTCTCTCTCTCTCTCTCTCTCTCTCTCTCTCTCTCTCTCTCTCTCTCTCTCTCTCTCTCTCTCTCTCTCTCTCTCTCTCTCTCTCTCTCTCTCTCTCTCTCTCTCTCTCTCTCTCTCTCTCTCTCTCTCTCTCTCTCTCTCTCTCTCTCTCTCTCTCTCTCTCTCTCTCTCTCTCTCATAGAGTGCTATTATTGAGTCCACACCCCTTCCCATTCCATTGCCATAGGGATACAAAATCTGATGATGTTCATGTATAGCACATGGCCCTCACTATTGGCTACCTACTTTCTTGTAACCATCCTTATAACTTATAATTCTACAATGGCATGTTTTCCATTTTCATCAAGATTTTACGTTCATCCAAAAATGAGTGAATCTTGCCTTTGGAATCATACATTATATGTATGTGTAGATATATAATTCTAATTGTATTAAGATCCATCGAAATGTACTTTAATTGGAATTTAGGTTATAAATATCTATAGATATATATATTTCTAATCCTATCAAGATGCGTTGAACATCATATGTGCTATTTATCACTTCAACATCCTTTCAGCATCCTCCATAATAGCATGTGTGTGACATCTAGTTATATGTGTGCATGAAAGTTGACAAGTTGTATTGCACCCATCCATGCCTCTCCTCTCATGGGCATGGAGGTGGAACCATTTGTTCAACACACAGAAGCACATGTTTGTCAGGGAATTCCATGGAGGTGGGAGAGAGAGAGAGAGAGAGAGAGAATTGTATTATCATCTTGGGTAAAACAAGAGATTTTGAGGAATCAAACAAATTTAAATGAGAAATTACAATGAATAAAAAACTACCAAGCTCAAAAAAGGGCATGCTGAAAATATATATTATTATTATTATTATTATTATTATTATTTAGATGTGATGTTAAGGAAAAATGTAGCCCAAAGTGAACATTATGGAGTATGGCATGCCCAAAAAGGATAATGGATCCTAATTTGGCAAGACTTCTTGTTAAATTGCCTGGGTGATCCAAGTCGGACCTATATAAATTTCAAGTACACAAGTTTACATAGTCAAGCTTTATTAAGTGTGACTAATCTATTTGACCACTCTTAACTTTGGGTCAAAAATTTAGGGAGTTCTTGGAGTACCTCTAAAAATGGTGGTACTACATGAACTTGGAGAAGTCCAAAGGCTTGCCAATCATTGATTGGTGGAAATCATGGTCTCTTCCTTGGATACATGTTTCTCTCTCCTGTAAATGGCTCTCTCTCACCTCAAACACCCTCTCTCCTTTTTGGCACAATTCAAGTCCTTGCATAGTCAGTATGTGGGTGGCCTTAGTGCTTGCACTCTCCCTTTTACCTGTTGAAGTTTGTTGACTTATGTGTGGCATGACCCTTAGACTTCTCGATAAAAAGTCTGCATGTGTAAACTCTTTTTCCTTCTTTTTTTAAAGAAGATAGTAGTAGGAGCTACAAGCAACATTGAGAAAAAGGCAAAGGATCGGGCTAGTCAATGCAATAGTAGTAGATTGGAAGAGCGTGCACTAGTGCATGCTACAAATGGTAAACATGCCCAATCTCTCTCTCTCTCTCTCTCTCTCTCTCTCTCTCTCTCTCTCTCTCTCTCTCTCTCTCTCTCTCTCTCTCTCTCTCTCTCTCTCTCTCTCTCTCTCTCTCTCTCTCTCTCTCTCTCTCTCTCTCTCTCTCTCTCTCTCTCTCTCTCTCTCTCTCTCTCTCTCTCTCTCTCTCTCTCTCTCTCTCTCTCTCTCTCTCTCTCTCCCACACACACACACACACACGAGCATAGGTAGCAACAAATGGTGGCACTTAATGAATAACAACAACTCGATCATAAGTGCAAAACGGTAATTGTGGTCTCCCCCTTACAGAGATTCTATACCTTTTTGTTGGATTGAGCCTCTTTGTTTTTTTATCTATTGAACTAGGTTATTTCTCATAGTTCTTGCTACTTACTTTTTTTATGTCACACTCTGTGAGCTTGACATTGGGAAAATCAGCATACTTTTATTGTTTCAATATTTTTTATACATGGAGCGTGCAACTAGCCCTAACCTAGTCTATTCACATGTTAGATCCATGAATAACAATGGGAGAACATGCTTACCTATGCCTACCACAGTAGTTGTTGTATTGACTCACTTCATTGTCAATCCAAGTGCATGACCCTTCATCTTTAATCTCACTTTTTTGTTTCCACGATGGAGAGGAGATATCCCCAATGAGCTCAAGGAGATGAGGAGAGAATGAAAGCTTCTTGTTCAACCTCCCTCACCCTTTTACACTCTCAACTTACACACTCTCGCTCTTGAAGGCACTCACCAAATAGATGTGATGGAAAAGAAGAAGAAGAAGATAGGATGCAAGGAGCTTTGCATAACCATGTCTCTCACTCCACACATACTCTCATACACCCTCTCCTTCACTCTCACTCTCAAGGCACAATGGTTGTAAGAAATCAAAAAGACAAAGTTTGCACATGCATGAATAGCTTCACCCATTAGTTTTCCCAAAAGTGGTAAGAAATCAAGGGGGAAAATTTTTCATGCCTCTTTTTATGGCCTTTTGATTGGATATTCCTTCCATTCTACACATCTAGACCTTATCTTGTTCAAAAAATTGGCTAATACAAGTTGGAACCTCAACGGGCCATTTGATCGATACAAATTTCATAAGGGAGCTAGGCTTTTGACAAAACATCTAATGATTTTTACAAAAATTGTTTTCTTTTCAAAAAATTATGGGTCATTTTCTTCTTACAATTAACATTATCCCCTCTCCTCGATGAGTGCCAGTCCTATGGTACTCATGCCAAGGGTGTCATGTTGCTACTTGGCAAGGACTATGAAGTAGGCTCAATATGGTCATGCTAAAGAACTTGATGCTTAGCATGTTGTTTTGAAGAGGGGAGAAGTGATGGTTAGCCAATGCTTGAGGGATCATGATGGTTGTGGGGGGCCACCAATGTTGATAGGTCTTATGGGGGATCCATTGTATGTGCTATGTCACTTGTGCTCTCCCTATAAGGTGTATCTATCTTACTTATATAGTGGTTTGTGGATGTGCTAGGAGTTGGATCTCGAACTCTAAGTAAACTTGGAATTTTTCCTCACACTTGAAGACCTAGTTGGTGGGAAGTTGTGATTTTCTATGCTTAAGGTGATGGTCATCTAAGCATGCCCGAGATATCTTGCCATTTATGTGCCATGAGATTTTGATGTGGGGGAGTGGACTAGGGGATTACCCTAGGTGTAGTGAATTTGCATGTGCTTTTATTTTATTTTTCTTTTCTCTATTTTTCCTTTTTATTTTTTTCCATTTGTTAATACAATAAATGAACTAAATACAAGTGATTACATGAGAGAAGACATATCACTTAAGGAGTGGTGTGAATGTATGCTATAGACATCCCTTGTTGAGTATATGCTAAAGACATCCCTTACTCAAAAAAGGTACTTCTTAACTAATTTGTTCACTTACAATGATGATTAGGGATAGAACAAGTTCTTGCACATGGCAAAAATATTATCAACTATGTCATCTACTAGTTGTGTACAAAATGTTGGCAACAATAAGGCTGGGAGGTGAAGCTTAACCATCACCACTTGATTGATACTTGCATTTATATCAAAGAATAGTGGTGAGATCCCATCTTCATAGGGTGATGATGAAGGAGGGATTAGATCAATTGGTAAATTCCTTTACAAAACAGCCAAAGGAAGACACTAGGTCTTCACACTAAAAGAGGTAGGTTTTGTCATCATGGGTAGCTCTTATGTTGGGAGTCTTTGGAAAGTTGTGTCTACCATGTTCATTCTCCCAATAGTCCTTACCATGCTGCCATGGATAAGAGAAATAGAGAAAATCTACCTATTCTTCTTCTCACATGGAACAACAAGCTTTCCCATCCCTCTTATTATTATCCAAGAAAGGGTACTTCCATTTTGATATACCTAGCCATGCTTTTGGGATTCAATTTTAGGTATATATCCTTCCTTCTTAATTCTCTATAGATATCCAATAGACAATGACATCCAACAAGTTTAACTCTTCTGACTCCCCTATGTCAAATTCCAATAGTCAATAGGGAGTGTCATAACTCTGGCAGAATCTACAATCATGGGAGAGATTGACATGGGTGTGTCAACTTGTAGGAGACATGTAGCCTTCAATTCATGCTCCTTATATCCCTTCTTTCTTCAGTGTGGTAGAGTAGGCCTTCCTTGGTTATCTCCTTATTAGATTGATCTTGTTGATCTATTCTATACCAACTCCAAATTTGGGTTGTTTAAGAGAAACTTGTGAGCTTTTGATAAAGATTCTATAATACATTCCAATCAAAGGGCATTTAAATCCTAATTGAAAATGTTTTTTGTGTTGTGATGTCTTCCAATACTCATTTTGAGACTCTAGTCGTCGAGATGGTGGCGACTTTATTGTAAGCAAAGAAGTGGTGGAATACTTGTGTTGTGACTAGAAGCTGTTCATCTCATTAATGTCCTTCAATAGCACTCCTTCACTATTTATTAGTATATCATCCCATCTTTATATTATCTAAGGTGTTTTCTAAGATTTGTCGGATTTATCAATTCCGGATTTTCTTCCAATTGTTACTTCTATCAACTATGGGTTGAGTTCAAGATTCACTATCCTCTCCAAAAACTAGTCACCATGTTTTATAGCATGGAAGAATTTACTAGATCTAGTATTTGGGTGGTAATTTCTGATGAAAGTTGAACACACCATGAAGTGAATATTGGTTGATGTGACTTGGCTAAGCCACATTTGGCTATAAACTCTCTAGTGGCCTAACTAAGCCACATTTGGCTATTGACTCTCTAGTGATCTAAGTACGCCAATTTTATTAATATTTGCATCAAGAATGGTTTTTTTTTTTTACAAGAGAAGTTTCAAGGATCCACTAGTCATAAAAATTTGGGTTACATGCAATCGTGGCAAGGGTATTCGAGTCAATCGAATGAACCATAAGAACACACAAATACAATGTAATGACATTGAGCAATGAGGGCCCACTAAAATGACTAGCAATATGAAGCTCCTCTTCAATCAAGGTTTTGTCCAGTAATTGGGTGATGGAGTAACTCTTTTAGTGTGTCAAGTTTGCAAGAGTCAATTGTAGATCTTAAGGATGTTGAATTGCAATATTAGGTTCATTGCTATCAAGAAATTGACTACACAATGTTGGTTAGCCAAGGTAAAAAGGTTGCTACTTTTAGTGGCCATTTTGAGGCACTATTGGTACCAACTCTATGTGAAGCAATCGAGGAGTTATACTACTCTTTCAAAGCTTCCATGTTTGTGGGGTCTTGAACCCTTGTGGTGGATACATGGATGCGAATAATGTATTAATTTGTGTACTTGATATTTAGGTAGTTCATATGAGTATTGCACTTGAATAGGAATGCTCTTATCATATAGGTGCACGTGCTCTTCCCGAGTGGGGTGCGACTCGGGTGCAAGCATGGACACATCACCATTGACTAGGCTGAGATCTATCATAGCAAAAAGATTTACAAATATGCCAAATTTAAATTTAGCTATAAGAAGCATTTGGTGGGGGTGCATTTGGTTTGTTGGACCAATTCTTCTACCATTGTGTAGATGGAGCGTGAGCGTCGGCTCTTCTTTACATGGCCAAGGGGAAGTGGTTTGTGGTCGCATTCTAAAGAGGGTACAGTAAGTTTGTGCATGATGGGGTAGAGCAGCCCATGGTGATGGCTTCATTAATGGTCTTTTATGAGACATTCAATCACATCAGCTAGATTCATGGTTTCAAGTGTCACAGGTGTCTTAGGGAGAATTACAAGGGTTTTAGGGGTTTTCTTAGGTCAATAAACCAAGATGGGCCTAATATCTTTTTGGGTATCAATGGTGGTGATGATCTGTGCACTATTTGGTGGGATCAGCTTTGCATCTTAGATGATAAGATGGGTTTGGTAGGATCAACCCGTAACAATATATGCAATGTAGCAATGGCATGATGTTATTGTTGTTGTGTTTCTTGATTCTGAGTGCAAGCTAACATAGGGCAATGCAATGAATCTTGATTGGTTTGAGTGTATTAGCATGTTTCATTTAGGGAGATAAAGGTATGTACAACCTTGATAATATCCTTGAGCCCATAGGAGGACCTTGAAAACCCATCACGGTGCTATTCACTGCCTAAGATAGTTAAGGATAGCGAGTATTGTGTGTTTGTTTAGAGCTAGCAATGGGCTTAGAGATTTGGATTTTGCATGAGAAGTGAATGGGAGCATGTGATGGGGTTCAAGCACCTGAGCGTTAGTGCTCACCAGTTTGTTGGTTATGAGCTTATAAATTTTCTGTTATTAGAGAAGGACCATATCAATTATGGAATAGGCTTCCTAGGGTAGTGGGATAGAAGTACTAATTAGGGTGGTCCGTAGAGTTAGAGCCCCACGGCTAAAGGCTGAGATGACCCTTGCACCATGGAATTTTTAGTGAATGCATTTGTCAACATAGTTGACATGTAGTCTGTGGTGGTGAATTTGAATAAGTATCCCAACAATGTTTCGATTCCAACCCCTTCCTTGCTTGTTAAAACATAGAAGGAGATTGGAATGGTATAAATTTCTACTATCAATTCTACTTTGCTCTTGCTTAGCAATGAATAAGATTGGCCTCCATACGGTTGTAGCTTTGTGTTAAATGAGCTACAGTAGGTTGACCTAATTCTTTCCTACCAATAAAAATAAGGGAGTTGTGGTCATAAGACCTTCATTGATGAGCACATCAAGGTGTGACATCCTTGGTCGAAGTCAACCAAATGTGGAGGTAAGCAGGTGGAATTATAATGGCATTCTCCGATCCTAGATAACTGACAACTAGTGCTCTAACATTGAAGTTCATAGGGAGAATCCCAATTGAGGATTGATGAAAGTTGTGTGTCTTGCTCCATTTGTTCATACCAAGTTTGCTCAGTCACATCATGATGGATCATATGAGGATACTTGGTTTCTTTATGGGGGGCGACTCATGTAAGTAGTGCCCTAAATGGTAGTAGCATTAATACAACTACCATTAAATTAGCCAATACTTTGCCCATCTAAGGTAGTTATACTTTGCTCATCATGATGCAATACAATGTCATCTTTCTTAAAGAATTATTTCTTAGCATGTTTATCTCAGGATAAGGAACTCAACGGTCATAACCGCATTAGACTTATAAGTCAGCCTCAAGGGGATTTGGCCTATTGCCATTTTATAGGCTCCGTGAGATAAGCCCAAAGCATAGCCATGAGCTTATTTATATTAGCCGAATCAAGAAGCTAAGATAGCTTTTATTCGGATGTTAACCTTTTTATTATTTTCTTTAGCTTGGTCATTTGCTTGCAGTTAGTAGGGATGCAAGACCAAGAATGTGGAGAGAAGGTGTTTGATAATGGCATTCAGGAATGTGTTTCCTAGTTTGTTGAAAATCTCAATGGAGCAACCAATGCGTGAGATCACCTTTCCCCACAAGAATTTAACAATGGTTCTGGGATGATTGTTTCTTGTGGCCCTCATCTCTACCCACTTGGTCATTTAGTTGGTTTGGCTACAATAGTATAGCATACTTGTGAATACTAGGCAGTAGGGCTAATGGATCCCATAAAGTCTATCCCACACTTTTTGAAGGGTTGGTGGGCGATTATAGTGGGAGAGCTCCATTTTGTCCTTTCTGATTGGAAGTTTAGTTGGTTGACATTTATCACAATGTTTGACAAAATGGGGTGCATCTTAAAGAGAGTGGACTACCACAACTAGTAGCGCATAATTTTTCTTGCTCTAGCATTTACATCAAAGTATCCTCCTACAATTCCTCCATGTGATTCCTATAGTAAACCCTTAATTTTCCCCTCATATACGCATCTTCAAAGAAGACTGCATGACCTAATCAAGGATAAAGTTGACTAGTAAGGATCTCATGGTAAGACGTTTGCCTTAAAGAGTTGGGATTCTTGCACAACATGGAACAACTTGGCATTGGGAAGAGTATTGTCAACCCCAATTACTTCTTCTCCACTTCTGGTGATATTAGACATATGATTATTGATAAAATGTTGTTTTTATTTAGGTACAACTATTGAAAAATCAAACTCTAGTATAAGTAGAAGCCATCTAGTTATATGGCATGTATCATAGGCCTTGTCAACCAAAAGTAAAGAAGTGCCTAATGGTCTACAAAAAACATGAAAACATGAATAGGAGAGCCAACAAGGAGTGATGAAACTTCTTGAAAACATACATCATTGCTAATCCTTCCCTTTCTGTCATAGATTAGTTAATTTCTCACCAAAGAAAATATCATTGGAAATTCCATATTATGCTCACTAGGTTGGCACAACATAGCTCCAATTGCGAGTTTGAACATATTAGTATGCACATGGAAAGTGATTGTCCAATCTCAAGCTCATAAAATTGGAGGAATCATGAGAGCTTTTTCAGCACTTCTTATGAAGCTTGGCATTCCTCCATCCATTCCTAGACAATTAGAGCTTGTAAAGGGGCCATGCTATGGAGGCATGGTCCAACACAACACAGTAGCGGTAATACCCAATATGTCAAAGGAAACATTGGATGTTTTCATGGCTACTAGGTGGTGGCAGATCCATTATCACTTTGATCTTAGTTGCATCCAGAGAATGTTGCTCTAAGATATCACATGGCCCACAATGATGGCATGTTTAACCCATAATTCACACTTAAAGGGATTCAAAGATAGGTGGTACTACCGACATTTCTCAAAGACTAATTGAAGCTTTTCAAGGTATTCCTCCTAGCTAGAAACATCCACAAATACTTACAATCATCATCTTAGCATATCCTTGAAAATAGTGTATATCAATCTTTGGAAAGTGACTAGTGCATTCATCAATTGAAAAAGACATAACAATGTAGGCAAAGACCCCCCCCCCCCCCCCCCAATTTAGTGGGGTAGGTAGCCTTCGACGACTAATCATCCAAGTGAACTTGCACTTGGTTATAGCCCAAAAAAGCATCCAACAAGTAATAAGCTTCCTTCTCTGGCATACATTTAATCATTTGATTTGTGTATGGCAATGGATAATGGTCTCATTTGGTTATAGCATTTAGTTTCTTATAGTAAATGCATACACAAACCTTCATATTTTTTTTGAGTACCAACATGACAAGCGAGAACTAGTCTATATGCTCAATCTCCTATATGAATCCTAAATTTTGTAGTTTTCCAAACTCTTCTTACACATTGTGTGTATAGTGAGGATTTGTGGGATAGGATTATTATTCAGTAGGCTTGGCATTTACCTTTGATGGGTTCTCAATGGCTCTACTAATTTATCTTTCTCTCTTTGCACCAAGCAAAACTATGACACTGTCTTCTTTTTTGTATTTCATAAATCCATTTGGGAGATCATGTAGATTCTTTTGACTCTTAGTTCTTCACTCCTTGTCAGATGCAACGCTTTTAAGGTATTTTTATCTATGGCACTTTTGCCTTTGGGTTTGCAAGACCTAGACGTTGGAGATATTTCAAGGTCTAAGTTGCCACTTCCATCTATTTTTGAGTCAATGTTTTCTGTCTCAATGGAGCATCAAAGCTTGTATCTTTTTCATTATTAGCCAAGAGTATTTCGAAGGTGGGAACCGATTTTATAGGTTCCCATTTTTTCATAGTCTAATACCTCTAAGCACTCCAACCAATCCAATCTTGATTTAAGTCTACGAGGGCATTGAATCAACTAAGATCTGCTTTATCTTTTGGCTATTGGTATCATAGTTGACTAAGTCAATATCAACATCATTTTCGTCTTCATCATCCATAAGTTCTTCCTTCTCAAGTTCACTTTCGTTCTGGATGTCAATCCCATGCTCCCACAATAGGGATATAAAGAGGTCATTGTGATGATCAAATAAGGCTAAGTGGAGGTTAGTGGGGCTAATAAATAACTCCTCAAATATTGGGAGGTGGCTTTGGGTTTGCCTCGAAAACATGGGCACCATTAGTTCAATACTTTTTGCAATTCAAGAATGCTTTTTGGAATCAGATAACCTTTGATGCAAACTTAGGGTGTTGAGCCATGGGCTATCATAAAGAGAGGCATTGAGATACACTATTTAAGGATTGATCATTTGGACAGTAGGATCTTGTTCTCTTCACTAACTCGGGCATTCCTTAGTTTCTTGATATTCATGTCCTTCTATTGAAAGACAACTCTAGAGTAGCAAATATGTGCATCTAGACTTACTCACCTTCTAGGGGGATGGAATGTAGCTTGTGAGAGATTACTACATAGGGGTAGTTCGCATCTCCTCGTAGCATGTTGGAAATTGCATCTAAGTCAATTGAAGATGTTCTCCAAGTTTCCATCTTCATTCGTACTATGTCTTTTCTCTTCCCTAGGAAGACTACACTATTGCCCAAGTCCTCAACAAGTCATGTATTCCACATCCAAGGATGTCCTAACAACATATCATAGTCGACCCCTTGTGAGGACATGTTTTTGGTTGTTCGCAATTCCAGCAAGCTATCGTTTCTCTTGGTTGGATCATTCCTTGACTTGACATCATAATAAGTAGGGGCCTATAATCAAGTAGGATAGGATGACCCTCTTCCTCATAGCAAACAAAGGGGTCAGTGTGCTCCTCATCCTTTAGCTATTCCTCCACATAATGGATGGGAGCATTACTTGGAGAATGAGTAATGATTGGGCCTAGGGGTCTAGGAATTCAGAAGGGGTTAATTTCGTTCCTTCGCATTATTTGTCTTCCCTTTCAGTGGGGATCACAAGACCTCGGTTGTATGGCAAATAACAAAAATTGGGGTGGATCTTGGAAGTCTTTGCGGAGCTCTATAATAGGAAACTTCAAACGCATATTGTCCACAATTTGTGCAAGTGTGTGCTAGCCTTGAGCACTCCGAAGGGAGGTGATCCCTACTACAGTCAACACAATATGTGTTTTGTCATTACAGTCGAGACAACTAGGGTTTCTACCATTTTCAAGAGCTCTTCTTGTTTCCTTTTGATATCACTCATTAGCACTTAGATGTACTTGTCTCAGTCTTTCCATCACTTAGTTGAGGGTCTCGCTTGGTGTTTGCAATGCTCTTATCTCGATTTCTCTCTCTAAAAAACTCATCAACATGCATTGCTTCATCAAGCACGTTATTGATGCTAGAGCGGTTAAGACCCAACTTACCTACCATGGTTTCATAAATTCTTTCATCTTGAATACCCTTAATCAAATCCTTGGTTATCGCCTTGACATAAGGTCTCTCAACAACCATGATATGCTCGAACATAAATATCGATATATAGCCCCACATGCTCTCTTTCTCTTGTTGCTCAATGCTCATCAATCGCCTTAGCTGACCTTTGTGAAACATTTGATAAACAAATCCTTCAGTAGTATGAATAAGGCTTTCTGAACGGCATCAAGTTCAATGAACCAAGTTCGCTCCTTTCTGAGGCATGGTCAACACACGTGTTTGCTTGTTCATCATCTCGCAAACTTGTTTGAACTATTCCACAAAGTTGTAAGGATCCTCTTTAGTATGGTATTTGTCGAGCTATTTGGGAATTAATGGGATTTTTGCTTGATCCTTGTTTCTTGGAGTATTCCCCATTCCTATCAAGAGAGTCTAAGCTATGTGTGTGCCTACCTGTGGCATATCAATGCAATCAAACAAGCATTGTTGTATGAGACCCGATAATGGATCTTGCGAGGATCCTGAGGCAATGATTTTTGTTTTGATGATGTTTCAGATATTTGAAAAGAAATTATTTTATTGAGTTTTTAGTGTTCCAATTGATTTTCTAGATTAGTTTTGTGTTCGTGTTCTTTCACCCTTCCCAATTATGTTATGTTTCATGTAGTTTCTCTTCCATTCATGTTTTTTAATTATTTGTTTTGTCTAATTTCCTTGGCCAAGTATGTGTGTACATGTGGTATGATGGTGTGTATCCTTTTTGTGAATTGCACGACTATTGTGAGGTGCATGGTGTGGGGATGAGCTCTCTGTGTTAACCTAGTTACAAAAGATGATGTGCACAACTAGCAAAAAATCTTCTAAGTCAAATGTGTGCACTGAATTATACATGATCTAGTGCTCATGCACTTCGGGTGTGATGTGTGATGACTAAGAACAATCATGCATAATGTGTTCTCAAGGATCGCATGTAGGATGGTGTGAAAAGAGTGCATGAAAGATCAGCACATGTGCATTGTGCATTATGCATTATGTACTAAGGTTAACGGAGGTGATTGTGTGCAATGTTCTACGTGCAAATATGGTCTATAAATTTCTCTAGGTTGGTCTAAGGTGGAGTATGAAGAGTCTACGTAACTAGGTGGTGTATTGTGCATGTACTCCATGCACCATGCACAGTGCACACTATCATGCACTGTACATTGTACACTAAAGTGATGGGTTAATGGACAAGGGTGTAGTACTTGTGGATGGGTGAGTGTGTGCCGATACGCACTACAAGTGCAAGACATGAGGTGTACATATACCCATGTGCACATGTATATCCTACATAGTGCATTATGCATTGTGTGCTACTCTATGCAGCAATGCATTGTTTAGTGCATTGGGATGATGTAAGTATAAGGGGCGCCCTAAGGGTAGTGTGTATTAAACTAGAGAGTGAGCACCAATTAAGAGAGAGAAGAAATGAGGAGACAACACATGTAGAGTCGTGTACATGTGCACGATTGTCTGTGCGTAGGTGCACCTAGGTGGATTAATATAAATTGCTCAATATTGGAAGATAAAGATGCAATGGAAGGTCTAGTCCACTTTGAGGGTGTTGTGTAGCATGCACAAGTGTTGTGCATGTGCACATGTATACATCTCCACTACACACTATGCACTTTGAACTCATATAGAGTACACAAGTGTCGTACACATTGCAAGGTACCATATTCCCTTCCTCCTTCCCCTCAGTTCCCCCTTATGGGCAAGGCAGCTATCAAGCAAAAAAGAGAGAAACGAAGCAAAGACCTAGCAAGTACACATGTTACAACACTGCATGCAAGGTGTTGTGTGCATAGTGTATGCAAGGGTGAAGTATATGTCTACATGGTGCACTTTGCATTTGCATGTGGCATTGTGCATTGTGCATGTGTAGCACATAGAATTAGACATTGCAAATACCACCTTCCATTATCCTTCCCTTGGTCCCCCTTTCAAATAGGGCAATTGCCAACCAAAAAGAAAGAAAGAAAGAGGTAAGTGCAAAAGATAAATGATACAATAAGGTTTGCGCCTAATGGTATTTGCTAATTAGAAACTCATCTTTGTCACGTAAACTTTTACCTTGAGCTGTTCTAATAATGCTTGTTTTTACAATTCATAAGTCTATCTATGCATTGAAATGAAAAACAATTGCTCGATTTTTGTTTACACTCGATTTGCCGCGCTCACTTTGAAGTTAAATTCGAGACTTTCAAGAGTTAGCAACTAATGATCAAGCTAGCAAAAGGAAGACTAGCTCAACATGTCATCCCTTCCAAAGAAGATGAATGGAAACTATGTTCAATCCTTACTAGTTATGCCTAGTAGCTCATAAGATGCATGGAAACTACATTCAATCCTTGCAAGTTATGCCTAGTAGCTCATAACATCTGGCCTTAACTATTGAATAAGTGTAGTTCATTACACATCAAATTTTTAAGCCTAGGGACCTGGCCTTTTGATGCATTTTGAGTGGGCATCTAAAAGCAAAACCATGCCTTTCTTTAATTTAATTGTAGTGGACACATTGACAAGAATTGCCATTGCTTGTTATTTCACATTGGGCTTTGCTTTGTATGTGGTAAAGATTCTTGGGTTACTACCCTAACAACTTCTCTAGAAGCCATTGCTATGATTAAAAAAGAGAAGCTTCAACAATGGTTTTCGGATAATCAAGGATGCTAGAGCACCAGATTAGCCTATCCATCAAGTTTAACAATGTCACTTGCATGCGACCTACATGTTTGACTTGATGGTCTTGTGTACATTGATAGGGATGGACTACGCATTTCATATAGCCACTCTTGAAACTTCCAACAAGGGGAGAGCACTCACAAAGCATTTTATGATTGATTGCATGTTTCTTTACCTCCAAATAGACATATGCAATGTGTACTTCACAGCAAGACAGATACTGGGAAAAGATCACCGATGACATGATACAAAAACAAATAAAGACCTATCAATCTAGTAGATAATACATCACTTCTGTCTCCACAGATCCAGTCCAGAACTTACACAAATAAGCATATGCCACACAGTGGCAAGCTTGAGTACAGCCTAGTATCAAGCATCCGAAATTCAGAAATTGCTTGACCAATCCAAAGCACCATGACCATCACCAGAACTAGCAGCCTGAATCAGACTAGGGAATAATACACCAACAGATGTCAATCTGCTGAACATCCAACATTGTAAAGTGGGCTGTCAACACTTGTTTCCAATGGTCTTACACTGTTATCAGAGTTCACAATATTCCTGTGTAGTTGCTGCCACACCCCAGTCGGATTCATCATCTCATCAGAGCTGTATTGACAAGCTGCTAGCTCCCTGGTCATACAAACGTCAACTGAATGAGCTTGCTCAGAAGAAATTTTCCACCCTGCTTTTCCAGAGAGGTTAAACTTTATCCTTCGACCTTCCATTTAGTCACCTTCTGAAGCAGGTGGCACACCACCTCTCCAGTACCCTGACTTTGACAATCCACTGTCTGCAAGGAATCTTGCATATGCAGATTCCAGCTGGGCATATGACTGACGCAACCTCTCTTCCTCAGTCTCCTGACTAGAAGGCTGCAACTTCTAACCAATATTTTAGCTCTCTCTCTCTCTCTCTCTCTCTCTCTCTCTCTCTCTCTCTCTCTCGTCTTCATTAATTCGAAATACTTACAAGGGCCTTCTGGCCAACAAAGCAGATTCAAAGATGGGTAGAAAACAACACATGGCACCAAAAAGTACAAAAACACAGGTCTACAAGAATAGAAGAAGGGGATCAAGAGGCGTACACAACCAGGTCCTGTCTCAATAGACGATTTTCTACTCAAAGACACCTCGGGCTCCACATGATACATTCGCACAAGTGACAAAATACAGATGAGAGTCAGAATACACCTGATGATCCAGCTAGTGCGTAGGAATGATCAGGCCAGGTATATGTTGATAAAAATATGATGTGAGGAACGTACATTTTGTGTTTTCTCAGTGGAAACCTTAGCACCACATCACAATAGTTCCACTGGCAAGGCTCCTTTTAAGGTTGTTGATGGTGGAAAGAAAGTTCCACTAATCTTGCATACGAAGGACAAGACTTTTGAGGCTGACACAAAAGTGCAAAGCATGGATGTTGCCTATCAAAAGGTCAAGTGACCACTTTAGCGGTCACAAGAAAAGAAAAAAATAGTTGACCACCATACATGTGCATTGCAAAGGGTGATTGGGTATTGATGCAATTAGAAAAGACTCGATTGAAAAAGATGAAAGGCAAAGAGCAATTGTATCCAAAGCTAAATGTATGTTATTATGTGCCCTTACAAATATTGGAAAAGATCAAGATGTGGCATATAGGCAGATATTGCCTCCACATTGACAGATATGTAATGTTTTTCAAGTGAGCTTGTTGTTGCCTTATCGTGGTAATGTCCCATAGGATGTCTACTGAAATTCAACTTAAGATTGAGAAGCTAGATGAGACCTTGGTAACCTAGCAGATTTTGGCACATAAGGAAAGGAAGATTAGAGGTAAATTTTCAAGGAGGTACTCCAGGAAATTTCACAATTACTCATTGATGGATGTCAAAATGAATGGAAAAGGGTGACTTAGCAAACCACTCTCACTTATTGCATCTTATCAAGAGGCATTTCAGCTAGAGCTGACTTTAGATTAGGAAGTAAGAGGTGCAAAGCACTGTTTGATGCTCAAAGGGAAGGTAATACTTACACTTGAATAATGGACAGCTCATGTCTATAGTGAATCTCGGATGTATTCAGCATGCATCCAAGGTATTGTTTGCTACCAATATGTTTCCCATGAGGTCACTATTCAATGTCCTAGTCACTACACTTGGTAATATGCACATGAATATAGTTTTCACAATGGCTCTATGACTATACAATTGCATCAATTATCAACAAGGTTCAGCTGAGTTTTATTGGACATTTGAGTGTTAAGTAATGCCATAGACAACTCAGCCATGGTTTATGCTTAGTTTAGGCTTTACTATGGTTGCATGGTTAGAACAAGTTTGAATTAGAATTGATGAATGCATCCCATGGACTTTTGACAGTAGTTATGATTCATTTCTGGTAGGTTATTACTTAGCTATGTTGGCTGGAAATTTCAGCATGCGATTGCAAGTAGCATATTGAACAATAATCAGCAATGTTCTTTGACTGTGATACCTATGCTTTCTCCAGTTGAATATTTTCTCTTGTGTTCACATTGCCAATTGCAAGGATTTCAAGGGAGAGGTCCACCATAGCCCATGGAGATGTGAATTTTTTATGCTTAGCTTTGGCATTATTAAGCTATACACATGTGAAGTACAAGTTAGTAGAGTCACAATGACAGCCTAAGTACCTCAAGCGAATAGTGGGTGACATTGGCAAAAATTGTATGAAGTTATGATGGACAAATACTTGTGGGTGCCTCATCTCAATTTGGGTCTACGCCATTAAATAATTAATACTAGTCCTAGGCCAATTAATGTTTAGGACAATCAAATGTTCCATGGGAAAAGCACATTAAATGTGAATAGGCACAAGCTAGTTATCCAGCAGGGCCAAAGGAATGATTAATTACTGTTGATAAATTCAACTTTTAAAATTAATTAATTAATTCTTGAAATTACATTTAGAAGGCTTCTAAGAGGCAAAATTTTCCATGCAAGGCTGAGATAAAGCTGTTGGGTCTAGTGCTAATTCCAGCCACTCTGAAGCTTGAGGAGGCACTGAGATATAGGAGAGGACTGCTGCACCAGTGACCGAAAGCAGTCCAAGACCAAGTGACAACATTCAGAAGGTGCTCAGCTTCTGATGACATCATTTGGGCTGGGCAATAGCATTTATTACACTATTGGCAGTGATGGACAACTTTTCAGCTGAGCTTGGGGGTAGTGGCAGCAGACCTTGATCACTTCTCCTGGCAAAAATCTGAAGTTCTCTCTCCTCAGCCATCTCTCTCATCAGAAAAATCAATCCCTAAGCAATTCTCACCCATTTCCAGCTCAAAGAGGTGTGCAATTAAAGAAATTGCTGCTGAAACCCTAATTACAGCAATTTCTTTAATTAAAGCAATTAGGGTTTCTCAGCCATCTCAAGATCCATGCCCATTTATTGAAGGCCCCATATTTGGTGTAGCAGCTGAAGACAAAGAATGTGTCTGCTCTCCGTTTATTGCAACCTGCATGCAAGATGTTGAAGACCAAATTCTGCTCGGATTGTAGGACAATCAAGGGGAAAATTGATTCCAATAGGGGCTGGTCATTTTTGGCAAGTATTGTATCGAAGATTGAAGGAGATCAATCCAATCCATATCTCAGTGTTCTTCAACCTTTAGCAATACAAATTCAAGAAATACCACAAGGGGCGCCAATTGTTGGGGCCAACCAGATGTCACCTACCCAAGATTAGATCATAAAGAGTGCATTTTCAGATTTGTGAATTTATTGCCTGCTATAATTTGTGATAAATCGGGTCATTCGTTGCCCTTACCAAGAAGGAAGGCCGCTTTTATAACATCACAAAAAATTGGAGGAAAAGGTTACAAATTATATCATCCACAAACTAAGCATATTTTGGTCACTATTGATATCATCTTTGTGAAAGATGATGTGCAACCTTTATTTTCATGTACCAAGGAGATAGATGTATGATCCCATCACATATATGACACTTCATTGCCCCTTTTCAAGGGTGGTCAGCAACAAAGACAGAGATAGTGCACTTGCTGATAGCGACAACAACCAGGCTGCAAGCACTGCAAAAACGAGTCACCAAATGCTGATGATGAGATCGCAGCAGTTACAAAGTCTAGATACATGGCATGGGCTGATGGCTGGAACCTACCAAAAAGGGACAAGGAGAGTGCCTAGGCAGCCTCTTGTTCATAGATGTGGATCCTCCCAAAATAAGGGTTTTGGCTTATGGAAACAAAAACTTTGGTAATCTTTGAGTTTTGGGGCTATTTTAATGAGCCAATGAAGATTTAATGTGTAATGCATATTTTTTAGCTTAACAACTCATGTATCCACAAGTGGTTTTTGCTTCATGCTCAGCAACTCAAGCATATCATGGTTTGATCAAGAAGAGTAGCCCACTATGTCCACTTCTAGTTGTGAATCTGACTATGGTAGCTTTCAAAACTACAATTGAGTGGGTTTGGCTAAGATGCGTTTCAGCTAATTTTAAGTTTTGGACAACCATCTACCATCACCAACTTGACTAAAAGTCAATGCGAATAGGCAATTGCATGGAATTCATTGTTCCATGCTCGCACTAAGCATGTTGGGGTGCATTATCATTATGTTAGGAAGAGACTCTCTACTAGACAAATCAACTTTGCCTATGTGCCAACAAAGAACAACCCACAAATGCTTTGCCTTGTGAGAAGATCAAAGCTTTTCATAAAGCTTGGCCTTACTCCCCTTTGTGGATTGAACATAGTCCACCGGGCTTGACACTTTCCTATACATGAGGGCCAACTCTTCTTCACGGAATCACTCCCCATGGGAGCTTTGTTATGTATTTCAGTAGTGATGTGTGTCAACACACTTAGGACAGCCAATGCACTTTTTTCCCTCACTAGGAGGTCTCTTTTCCCTGGCCTTGTATGTATGCCCATTCAATCTAGGGCAAGCTTAGTCTTGTAAATCTTCTACATTGATACTTCTCAACATTTTTTGAGTTGTAAGTTCTCAAGCTTACTCTTCTCCAAGCTATGTGTGTACATTCTTGAAACTTAATCCAACAACTTCTAACATTCAAGCCAAGTACCATGTGGTGATCAATCACATGATAGATGAAAGTCATGTTGGGGGTAAGCATGAGTAATGCGTATCACACGGTTGGGGGAAGCATGAGTAGTGAAGCCAAGCATCCCCAAATCCATGTCCACACCATGTATAGGAATGCCATGAGGCTATACTTAAGACTGGTCATCAAATATGTGTTTATACTACCTTTTTTCTTTCAATCTTATCTTGCTCTGCTGAGTGTTACTTTATTTGATGTGTTTATACTACCTTTTTTCTTTTAAATCTTGTCTTGCTCTGCTAAGTGTTACTTCATTTCCTGGGTCTGTCTGTCCATGAGCCATACAAGGTTTACCTAATGTGTGGTCAAATTCTATTTTAGTCAATTTTCTCACCTAGTCTTGCTCACAAAATCCTCTCTTCTCTTGATGTCATCCCCACCCTAGTGACTATTAACCAGACTGCTTTGGCACCTGATTTATTTCCCTTCCATTTACTCTTGACCAGATCAAGTCTTGATAAGGATCTTCAATTGTCCGTTGCAAGGGCCTGGAAAGACCAACAAGCTGTCAAATACACCTAGTGCAAAAAGAAGCCACTGAATACAGGAAGAGTCCTGTAATCCATCTCCTAAAAAACCCATCTTCTACATACACCTCTCAATCACACAATCATGTCTCCTGAAACTGGAAAAGGAGTAGTGCAACCTCTTCATGTTTAGCATGAGAAAATTTACATGTCGACTAGACTCTCTACACAAATGAGGCACACAAAGCCCTGAAACAAGTCATTAAGGGGGCTTGGTGCCGCCAGGATAATACACTGTTAATATCTTGAGACCACAGCCACTACACCTAATTGTGCTCATACTGAAGATAACAGTCCTAAAGAGTTGAAGGCATTCGAGCAT
Organism: Lygodium microphyllum; assembly: GCF_053477565.2. NCBI lineage: Eukaryota > Viridiplantae > Streptophyta > Polypodiopsida > Schizaeales > Lygodiaceae > Lygodium > Lygodium microphyllum. Next base: position 173,431,803 of record NC_141137.1, on the reverse strand, counting down.
ACCTGTCAGAACAAAGATTCCAAGTAGATTCTCATGCTAAATTGCCCGTTTTAGGGAGCATCAACAAAAACGGATATATTAAAAGGTTGTACACTGCTCAATCTCACAGTTAAATTATTGCACACAGAATCTCAGAGATTCTGTACAGAAGCATGTCATGCTAAATTGCTCCTTTTAGGCAACATCCATAAAAGTTGATCCATGAAAAGATACAACACTGCTCAGTTTAACCACTAAAATAATGTTAGAGTGGACCCCAAAAATTAAAGCGTGCAGAATCCCAAAGCACCTGCTATCATCAATGTTCAAACAAAAATAGCATTGCAGATCTCCATTTACATTGCAAATGGTGAAAACGAACCAAACATCACATTAGCAACTAGTGATTATTATCAGCTCCTTACCCCATGCATTTGTCCTTCTAAGTTCTCCGTCTCCTCTAGATCTCGGTCTTCATTTAAAATCCCTTGCCACCTCCTCAGCCTAGGACGATGATGAGCATCATGTATTTCTTTTTCAGCTTGTCTTCTTAATACTTCCAGATGCATTTTTGTTTCCAAATCAGAAAAATACTTCTTAACTAAGCTAATGACTGTAGTAGTGACTAGGAGAAAAGTTGTCGCCTTTACCTGTAAAATTTCAAACAGAGATAATTGGCCTCCCATTCTCTTTCCCTCCCTCCATTCCATCTACTCTCCATCCCCCTTTTCCACCCTGTTCCCCACAAATGAGTACAAATCTTGACATTTATGTCTCCACGTGTGAGAAGATTTGATCACTCTTAACACTTACTTACCAATGGCAATGTTGAACAGGCTAAGAATCAAAATCAATGCTTAGCATTTCAATTCATTTAGTTCAATTTCAATCCATTGCATTTGGCAGGTAGCATATCTTGTTTAGTTCACTTCCATGCATTATGTATCACTAAGTGTCTCCATTCATGATTTGGGTGCACAAATTTGGGCATACGGAATATCCATCTGTGAAATATGACACAGAAATGCATCAAGGAAAACAAAAATGTAAGAAGAAGACCATCTTACAAGGTACAGCTGACAAGAAGAAAGTGAGGCAAGCATTGGCATTGAATACGAGCCTTCTGCTTGTTTGTAAACTTTGGCAGGCTCTATCCGTTCATGGTTTGCCTTTTGAGACAATATTTCTGCTTCACAAGGTTCAGAAACGACCTAAAAAGAGAAGAAAAGCCAAATGCATTTACTTTGAGTAGATTGAAACCACAATGGGAAAAAAGGGACTAAGACCACCTCATAAATACATAATTCAACCAAAGGTAACAAATGATTGACTAATAGTTCGCAGTTTTCATAAAAGATCCAAATCCAATATATTTATCCTACTGGCTAAACAAGCAATCTTGAATCAGAAATACTGAGAGTTATTAGGATGGAGTTTCTAACAAAAATATTCTGAAGAGGGCTGAACTGAGGTATAAAACCTGACCTATTTGTAATTTCTACTTGGACACATCAAGAAGCCTTGATGCCTCATTCAGTATATGGAATGTTAGGGATATTGACAATCTTTATGAGCCACTATCATTAAAAACAATGTGTGCATACAATAACCTTGTGCTAAGAAGCATCTACAGAAATATAATAATCCCATGCTGCTGAAGCATCCAAAAATTAATAGAACTCCTGCACTATGACATGCTCTAGTTAAAAATATTAATTTGTCTAGCTCTGCCTAATGATTTGCTCACCACAACATAAAATACATTAGTTTCCTACCATCTATCTACCAAGCACAATGTGAACCATGTCACACATAAGCCCACGTATAACAAGTCATGATCCTACAACTAATAAACAAAGAAAATCCACCAAAAAAATAAATGAATAACATATTATTTTCATGGCAATTTTCATAATATTATCTAGCAATTAAAAAGCAAATGTCCTCAATTTATAAAATAAACAAAACTCCATGGGCCATCTTTCCACCGCACATAGGTACGTAAAGAGCCCTACAAAGTGGAAGGCATTATTGGGGGTAAAGGCGCCTCTGCCTAGCCACCCGTGTATTACTACATTGACAATACCCGCCATTGCACACTGTAGGTGGCAAGCGCCCATCACCATCACTTTATTCTTTATTCTTTAGTAACAGTTTGAATAAAGAAAGGCTCGGTCACACATTGTGACTATTGGAGTTCCCATTTGGTCTCTCTCTCTTTCTTGCTCTTGCTCTCCCGCTATACCTCTTCCAAGCAAGCTTCGATCCTTCTCACCTTTCAACTGGTATCAGAGCATGGTTGCTCGAGCATTCTGACTTGGTTCATGACTCCTTCAGCTTCCTATTGATTCGTGACTTGGTTCGTGACTCCTTCAGCTTCCTATTCATTGATTACCTATACTCATTGGGTCTCTTTCCCGGCAACCAAAGCCAACTCTCTAGAGCTCCCGTCACTCCCCGGCTTCCCGAGCACCTATCCAACCCCTTTGGGCACCCTCAGGACATTCCAACAAAGGTATTCATTCATTTGCTTCAGGGTTTCATGCTGGTTATAGGTCTGCAGCTCTAAGAAGACAAAGGGGGCAACACCATTGAAGCTCCAGTACTCCATATCTTGGCATAGGCTTTACTGGGGCACCTCAGGGTTGTTGTGTGCCTTCTTTGGCACCCACTTGAGCTTGCTACCACTCTGCCCAGCTCAAAAACGTAAGCAGCAACCCCACTCAGATTTGCGCCATTTTTCCAGATCATTTACAACACGTGATCTGTTGTTTGATCTCCTCCAGCTCATTCCAATCATTGGCAGCCTCATTTGGGCACTATACACTTGATTTATGCTTAGCATTTGATCTCGAGCCTTGGCATTGAGCATTGATGTGATTTACTTCAGGTTTGGGACTGTTATACACAATTTACAAGCAACCCATATCAGTGCTACATTAGCATTTTATGTCTAGACCACTTTGGCATGGACGTTGATTGCTCGGTTGGTCTCGAATGCTAGGGGAATGTATGCCTATGATATGAGATGCTTTTGGGGCTGAATTTTCTCTGTCATTGACTACTTACACAGTCCACAGGCAACCCAAAACAAGGCAGTCCCCCTGTCATTACACTTTATGCTAATGCTATAGAGTCATTTGATGCCCGATTATGCCCGGTTGGTGCCTATATATATGGAAAAGTATACCTATGGTTTGTCTATGGTTTTGAGCTTGGATTGAGCTACTATTTGCTCAGTTTTGAACATTTATTTGCTACTGGAATATTCAATGCTGAAGCTCTTTTGCTTATGTTTGGATATGCCTATTGCATTCGGGCTATGTCTTGGATGTATATATTGATGTAGTGACTCTCAGGGATCGACATAGAGCTTGGATTTGCTCTCGAATCATTGGTTGAGCTTGAGCTCACTTTGCATAGCATTTGGATCTTCATCTCTAATGTACTTATGGCATGTACTCTGCTTATGTCTAACCGGTCTTGACATGCTTGGCCTATGCCACTATTACATGCCCATTATATTGTTTGGAATTAGATGCTGAGCCTTGCTTTGCCTTGACATTTGATTGCTCGAAGCTTACTTTGGCTATTTCTCGGCTTACCAAAGTTACACTTTGGATGTACTTGATGTCTATGGATGCTATGTACAGATGCTACATGGATGCTATGTACGGATGCTACACGGCCTATATGCCCATGAGGTCTTATTGATGCTTGATCTTGGATCTTCTAGCACCGGTGCTATCATATGCCCTTGTTGAGCTTCCTTGCTTGATATTTACGGCTTTTGTGCCAGTGGGAGCGTCTTAATACGCTTGACAAACATTGAGTAGGCAGTTTATGCTACTTGAGCATTCGGATACTTAAGACCGGGATCTTCACTTGGACGTTGCATGGTTAATATGTCGTTGTCCTCACACATGTACTTGGGTTGATTTGGGCTTTGCACTCCCTGATCATACACCTCTTTGTGTCAGGTATTGCCAATGCTTTGTATACTTTACCCTATTACACAGGGGATGTGCTGGCTTACTGACAGATTCTTTTGACATACTTGGGTGTTTGCTCGATGTCCGTATGACTGTCCCTTGCTAATTTATGCCCGCTTGATACTGGTTATGCTTTGACAGTCAATGTGGTCGACTTGGTGCATTCATTTTGCCTACAGTTTGCTCCCATTGTACCAGGCTGTAATTTATTACAGCAAGCAATTATGCATGGACTGACGTGGAGTTTTCATGCTGAATCATCCTAATTTTATGTACTTTTGATGGTACTTAGTGGGCAGCATCATTAGCTATCAGTTCGTGGTAATTTTGCCTTGATTTTGGTAGTATTTTGGCTGTTTACAGCAAAAAACAGCAAGCAATTTTGAATTGTCTGCACCATTTTGGATTGCAGTATGGCATTTTCTTCCACTGACAGCGCTATCTTCAACATCACTAAGCTTAATGGTATGAATTATGTCTATTAGAAGAGCCAAGTTCGGCAGATATTCGTGCAAAAATCTCAAATCAAGCCACTAAGGATACATGGCGAGCAGCCTGAAACTATGACTGATGATGAATGGGACGAGCTTGATGAGTTATGCACGTCCACCCTTGTCTTGTCTCTCACTGAATAAGTGCATTACAATGTGGTTCAAGAAGCACAAAGTGCTTGGCAGCTTTGGGATAAAATTAAGAACCTCTATGACAAGAAAAGTCCAGCAAGTCAGATGTATTGACTGAAGCAACTTATGGACCTGTGCATGAAGGAGAATATGACGATGTCTGCTCATTTGAGCCAGTTCCATGCTATTCTCAAGAACTTGACTTCGCAAGGCATTACCTTTAATGATGAGGTTACTCCATTGTTTTTACTTGGGACTCTGAGTGAGTCATGGGATGTATTCCGCACTGCCTTATGTGCTCCTCCTACTCTTTTGAAGTTGCCTAATGTAGAGAGTGATTTTCTGCAACAAGAAGAGATCAATCGTAAGAACTTGGATGCCTCTAGTGTGTCGTATGATTTGACTATTAGAGACAGACATAAGTCTAGGTCTAAGTCACGTGGTAAGTCGCACAGCAAATCTCATGGAAGAAATGCTAATGTGACATGTCATCATTGTGGCAAGAAGGGTCACATCCGCCCACAGTGTCATGAGTTGCACAATGAGAAGTGCAAAGAGAAAGAGAAAGACAAAGTACAAGAAAAGTCCTATGATCACAACATGGTACCTGCAAAATCTAGTGTGAAAACAAAGGAAATCAATGTCATACAGACTAATGACTCTGATGGGGAGTACATACTTGCAGCTAGTTTTTGTGATGCTACGCCGTTGACCGAGGTTCACTCTATGTATGCACAGTGTTGACTTTTGGATTCCGGTGCTTCATTTCATGTTACACCATGCCGTGAATGGTTTCACTCCTACCGCACTATCTCTGGTTCAGTTCGCTTCGGTGATGACAGGTCACCTGCTATTGTTGGCATAGGGGATGTACGGCTGCAGTTCTCTATTGGCAATACTTTTCTATTACAGGATGTACGTCATGTACCTGCGCTTACACGTAGTCTTATGTCTGCAAGGCAGCTTGATGATGTTGGATTTCATGTTTCGTTTGCGGATTCTGCTTGGAAGATCAGTCATGGCAGACTTGTGCTTGCTAAAGGTGCCAAGGCTGGCAGCCTCTATCCTCTTATAGTTAATGGGTCCTCTATTGACCATGTTTTGTCAGTTAGTTCCATCCCACATATATCTCTTTGGCATACCCGTTTGGGCCATATATCCTTGAAGGGAATGAAAATGCTTTCTGATTTGCAACACTTACCGCCCCTTGACTATGCATTTTTTGATTCATGTGAGCATTGTCTTTATAGCAAATAGACTAGGAATACGCATAAAAAGTATGGTAGGACACGTATGAGTGCGCCCCTGGCATTGGTACATTCGGATGTCTATGGACCCATGCCCTATCAATCTATGGGTGGTGCGAAGTATTTTGTGACCTTCATTGACGATTTTTCGCGTAAAGTCTGGGCTTACCTCATTAAGCTTAAGTTAGATGTCTTGGCTGTGCTTCAAAGATGGCTTGCATTGGTTGAGAACCAGACTGAGCATAGGCTAAAATGCCTTAGAACTGACAATGAGGAAGAATATGTGTCGCGTGCCTTTAAGCAGCTATATGACGAGAGGGGTATTAACCGTCCGCCTCCTATACTCCACCACAAAATGGTTTGGCTAAGCGAATGAATAGAACCATCCAAGAGCATGTACGTAGTATGCTTAGCTATGCAGGTCTACCACACAGCTTTTGGGCTGAGGCAGTCAGTACAGCTGTGCATATCATCAATAAATCACCTTCCAATGGTTTAGATTTCCAAGTTGCAAAGGAGATATGAACTGGAAAACCTCCGTCATATGCGCATCTACGTGTCTTTGGATGTGAGGCATTCTGCTATGTGCCTAAGGACAAGTAGACTAAGTTGAATCCTAAGAGTGTCAAATGTATTTTTCTTGGCTATGGAGATGCAAGCAAGATAGGTTACGGCCTCTGAGATCTGCAAGCGCGGAAAGTCATCCGCAACCATGATGTAGTCTTTCATGAAGACAAGATGTATAGGCAACCTGAGAAGGTGGTAGAGATACATAGGGTTATATTCCAAGAGAAGCCATTTGCTCCTACACCGCCATTTGGACAGCCTGCAGCAACAATTGGTACACATGGCCAAGGTATTGAACAGGATACTATACATGCAGCAGAGCCTACAATGAGACGGTCTACTAGACCTAGATGTCTACCTGATCGATTTGAGACCTCGATGCATTGTCTTGGTTACAGATGCAGAAGAGCCTCTCACCTATGATAAGGCTATGCACAGAAGTGACAATCACTCCTAGGAGAGGGCTATGCAGTCTGCGATGGACTCCCTACATAAGAATATGACTTGGGATTTGGTTGCATTGCCTCAGGGCAAGAAGACTTTGCCATACAAATGAATGTACAAATTGAAAAGTACCCTAGGAAACCCCAAGTCAGTTTGAAAGGCAAGACTTGTTACTAAGGGTTTTAAGTAGGAGCATGGAGTTGACTTTGATAAAGTATTTTCTCCTGTGGTCAAGATGACCACCCTACGCTTAGTTTTGGCCTTAATCGCACAGCTTAACTTGGACATGTATCAGATGGATGTCAAGACTGAATTCTTGCATAGAGATTTGCATGATGAGATATACATGGAGCAGCCTGAAGGCTTTGTAAAACCTGGTAGAAAGCACCTGGTGTGCAAGTTGAAGAAGAGTCTTTATGGCTTGAAGCAGCACCTAGGGAGTGGTATCATAAGTTTGATGCCTTTATGCAATCACAAGGCTACAGCAAGAGTACTATGGATCCGTGTCTTTACACGAAGAAAGCCCGTGATGACTCATTACTTATTTTGGTATTTTATGTGGATGATATGCTAATAGCACGGAAATCTCATGATAAGCTGGATGCTCTTAAATCTCAGCTGAAGAAAAGCTTTGAGATGAAGGATTTGGGACAAGTCTCTCACATTCTTGGTATGCGCATTAAGCACAACAAGCATCAGGGACTACTCTACCTCTCACAGAGGGACTATATTCATTAAGTCCTTGAGCATTTCCGCATGCAAGACATGAAGCCTATTAGCTGTTCATTACCTTCTTATGTGAAGATCTCAAAGGCCGATTGTCCGCAGACAGATGAGCGGAGGGCCAAGATGGCCAAGATCCCTTATGCATCAGCCGTGGGCAATTTGATGTATGCCATGATAGCCACTCGTCCAGATATTGCATTTGCAGTTAGTATTGTAGCACGCTATATGGCTACACCTGGCAAGAAACATTGGGATGCTGTGAAGGGTATCACGAGATACCTGAAAGGCACAGCAGATATGTGTATTTGCTATGGTAGCCAAGATACAGGAGTTGTGGGGTATACAGACTACGATTATGCAGAACATGCAAATAGTAGAAAGTTCACTTTTGGCTATGTATTCACCTATGTTGGAGGTGCTGTCTCTTGCATGTTCGGGGTTCAGAAATGTACAGCTCTCTCTACCATTGAGACTGAGTATGTTACCACTATTGAGGCTTGCAAGGAAGCCATATGGTAGGGCCGTTTGGTTCATGACCTTAGAATTGATACTATACCTATGCTGCATTCAGATTCTATGAGTACTATTCAGCTAGCCAAGAATCCGGTCTTTCATGGAAAGACGAAACACATAGAGATGAGGTATCACTTCATGTGTGGGGTCGTAGAGGACAAGTCTGTTGACCTTGTCAAGATCTCCATTAACGAAAATCCTGCAGATCTGCTCACGAAAAGCCTCACTATTGAGCGCTTTGCCTTCCTGGCATTGGATGAGATTATGTTTTTCCGCATCTTATTATACATGTGTACATTGTATTGTCTTTTCTTTTTCTTTTCACTCCTCACTGGGACAGATTTACCTTTAAGTGGGAGGTTGTTGGGGGTAAAGGCGCCTCCGCCTAGCCGTCCGTGTGTTACTACACTGACAATATCAACCACTACACATTGCACGTCGCAAGCACCCATCACCGTTACTTTATTCTTTATTCTGTTAGTGACAGTTTGAATAAAGGAAGGCCCAATCACACATTGTGACTATTGGAGTTCCCATTTGGTCTCTCTCTCTTTCTTGCTCTTGCTCTAGCTCTTCCAAGCAAGCTTTGATCCTTCTCACCTTTCAAGCATAGTAGCTGCTATGTCAACATCAGTCTTTTTGCCTCTTTTAGAATAAGCATCAACCTAACCATGTTTAAGTTGGCCAGAAGGTTGCATGGGTTGTTTCTCTTTATCCACCTTTGTCCGCACATGGCCTTCGACCATGATATCTCTATTGATAACTCAAGCAATCCCGGCTTTTGAGCTGCATTTTTCTTTGGACACTCCGCCATAAAATGCCCCAACTTTCCACATGAGAAACAAGGACCCACAAAAGTGTCTCATTTCAAGCGAGAATGCAATGAGGGCATTCCAAGACAATTCAAACACAAACAGTTAAGCCATTTGCAAGAAGTATCCCATAACATGCACATATGGTTATGATTTGTACCCTCAAATTAGGTAGAACCAAGACTACGAATAACCACCATAACATCCTTCAATAGAGGCCTATACACAAAGGGATAGCCTTCCACTTCCAACCACACAAAGAATTCATGTTGAAGCAACCATTGGAAATCAGCCATTGGTCTCCATGGCACAACATGGATCAAACGTCTATCAAAGAACAAGGGCAACCTTGCTAGGAGATCATCACAGTAACTTGCCGATTTTAGCATCATAAAAACCTTGCAATTCCACAAAAATTTCATCCACCCAATCCCCTACAACATTGACTACAACCACCGATGGATCCAAGAAAGCACCAAGATCCTGCTTGTAAAGAAGAGGATAACTCCTCTTTCATAAACTGTTGGAAGAGAACACAACGCACTCTTCATATCCACAATAGCATTCAAAACATCATCTTTATCCTAATCAATAAAAGTTTCACAATTGTGCTAGACATAGTCACCCAACACTATGCTGGCAAACTCCAACAAGTGCTCCCAGTCTATAACTTGAGATTCGTTGGAAGTAGAAGCAACCCATACAATAAGAAAGCACATGATGCTCTAACTACAAAACTCCAACAAGTGCTCCCAGTCTATAACTTGAGATTCGTTGAAAGTAGAAGTAACCCATACAATAAAAAAGCACATGATGCTCTAACTACAAGGTCTTCAAAATCCACCATTGAGGCATCAAAGGTGTATTTGCTTGATTTAACTAGCAGCTCAATATCACAACATGGGGTACCATCTCTCTCTCTTTTTTTTCGTAAAAGGTAATTGTATTAATTACGAAAAAAAGTACAAGATTACATGATTACACGAGTACAAGAGGCACAAGGGCCGTAGGCCAACGTGTGGGAAATCCCCGGACTAGGGTACTAAAAAGTTACACCAATCATGGCAAGGACACAGAGGCAATTGCCAAATGCCAGGAATACAAATCCTCCCGAGGGAGCAAGTCAGAGTGCCTGATGAGATCTAGCTGCCAATGCAAGAGCCCTTTAAGCCTTGCAATATGTCGCGGTACATTAGAAGCCGAGTCAAAGAGAAAAGCATTTCGGGTGGTCCAAATGTGCCAGCATCCCCAGTATCTGAAAAAATGGAATAAGATCTTCATATGTAACGGTGGCGGTGTGGGATACTTCAGTCGCGCAAAAACCCAATCGAAGGGAGTCAGTGAAGACCCCACCACCGCGTGTCAGATTTGTGACAAGAGTGACTAGATATTCTTGGCGAGCGGGCAAGAAAGAAAACGATGTCGGGCCGATTCCGCCGAAGTGGTGCAGAAGAAGCAAGTGCCATTCGAGATTCGACGCTTGGAAAGGGCCGAGGCAAGAGGAAGACCACCAATCATTACCCGCCACAGAAAGACCTTACATTTGAAAGGTGTCTTATTCTGCCATCCCTCCATCAGCGTTGCCTGCCACCATGACAGTGATTTCCGCAGGCCCCAAACAGCATTAACTTTCACACCCAACCATTGGTGATCTTTAATGAGAAGATGATACACCTGATTAGTAGAGGCCTTTTCCAGACTCAACCGGCCTGCAAGGTCCCAGTCCTGCCAAGGGCGATCCATAGCCAGGGCAGGAAAGGGTTGCCTACCCTGAAGTTCCGAGGAAAGCTTCCCCCATAAATCACGGTATCCGCGCGGGATCCTGAAAAGTCTCCTAGCAATCCGAAATGATACAAGGACATTGCGAGTGACAAGGGTAGCATCCGCAATCGAAGTCACACCCAAACGGGCCATGCGATTAAATCTTGGTCTGAGCTGATGTTTATCTTCCCATGAAAGTAATGTGGATACCGCCAACAATTCCAGCTGAAAAGAATTTGTCTGCACACGGTCCCCTACAGGATGCCAACGGGCCTTTTGGAGCACCACTTTCCAAGAGCCGACCAAATGCACTAACAAAGAGGAAGAGGGACTGGAGAATCGAGCGTCAGCATTAAGGACATGCCACCATGAGGCTCGAAGCCGTGTGTTACCCTGGCGGAGGCCGCTGTCCTCAAGAAAATAACGGGCTATGATGGTCCACGGGTGATGATCCACACACATGGCACGAAACAGAGACCACCGAAGAGCCAGCATATGAGTTTCTGCATCCAAAATAGCTCCACCACCCATGCGCTTAGGGGTACATGCATGTGACCATGAAATCCAGGAAATGCCTGCCTGCAGTGAATCTTTCTTCCATAGCATGAAACGAATGGGATGAGTAAGAGCCTTCAAAGTACTGGGCGTCCATGGCAGTAATGGCACGAAATACGTCAGCATTGGTAGCATAATTGTCTGAGCCACTTTGAGGCGGACATGGAACGGCCAGGCTTGCGACTTCCAATACATAAACTTCGCGGCCAGTTTATGTGAAATCCACTCCAGCAGGGCCTTTGGCCGTACATCCACCCCCAATGGGTATCCAAGATGCCTGACAATCGAGCCACGAGAAACCACCTGGCCCTGCCAGCCTAATGACTCTAAATCAGGCTCCGTGCAACTGAGAATGGCTGACTTGAAGGCATTGATGCGAAGACCAGAAGCTTGACCAAAGAGCGTCCAAACATCTAATGCCTTACGAATGTTATCCCTGTCCGCCTGCAAAATCATAAAGGAGTCATCAGCCAAAGATTGGCTAATGAAGTGCTGCCCCAAAGGAAGAGATAACCCTGCCAGCTGGGCAGAAGCCGCCATGGAGGATAACATTGAAAGGACCGGGTGAGTCGCCAAGGCAAAGAAGAGAGGACTCAAAGGGCAGCCCTGTCTGAGCGAGCGTGCAAGGAGAAATGGCTCTGTGACCCCACCATTAAGCATAACTCTTGAAGAAGCCTCAGTACTAATGGTGTAGATCAATCGGGACATGTGGATCCCAAAGCCCATAGCAGACAGAAGATCTGCAAGGAAAGACCAGTCCACACAGTCGAACGCCTTTTCCAGGTCCAGTTGAATCAAGACCACTTGCTGATTGGAGTGCCTCGCATAATCAATAGCCATTTGCACATTCAAGATATTGTGCAAAATGTTGCGTCCCTTAATGAAACCATATTGGAGGGGGTGCACAAGAGCTGGAAGGTGCTTGTAAAGCCGATTTGCCAGCACTTTGGAAAAGATTTTATACATCACGCCCATCAACGAAATTGGTCTCCAGTGTTGCAGCTTTGACGGCGAAGGGACCTTGGGGATCAGTTTGATAAGGCCTTCTTTCCATGAAGAAGGCATGACCCCTGTTTCCCAAACCTGCTGGAACATGACCACTAAAGGCTTTACCAACTGCGTGGCTGAGTGCTCAAAAAATTCATTAGTGAGACCATCCCAACCAGGACTTTTATCCTTAGGCAGGTGCAACAAAACATCCATAACCTCCTCTTCGCAAATATCCGCCTCCAAAGAGGCTTGCATATCAAACGGAACCTGCTGGTGGACCAGCTGATAGAAGACCGAGCGGGCATGCGTAACCTGGCCAGACGGCAAGGAAGAAGAACCAAAAAGATCCATAAAATAATTTCTGCACATATTGATAATGGTTTGCGGATCAGTGACCATGCGACCTTCCGAGTCCTGAAGTCAAGTCATATTTTCGCGAGCCGGAGAAGCATGCAAGGCGCGAAAGAACTTATGAGACTGGCAGGCATTATCTTGCAATGTGTCAGTCAAGTTATGCAGCTTGGCCTGCTGATAAGATTTCAAGCTAAAGACTTGAATAAGATGGGCCAAACGCCGCTCCAGTGACAGCAGAAAATCATCATCTGGGGAATCCAGGAGCAAGGAACGGACCAAGGCCAATAAGTCCTCTGCTGCAAGTCGACGTCGGCGACAAAGAGAGGCAGTGTGAATCCCATACTGCCGAGCAACCCGCTGCACATTAGAGAGCAGGCGTGCAAACGAAGCCAAGCCCTCAGAGGCGAAGTCCAATAAGAACCTCTCAATCAGTTGCTGCATATAATCCTGAAAAATTGGATGCTTCAAATAAGAGGAGTTGAAGCGTAAAGGGAGCTTATCCAGTAACTGCATAAAAGGTGCAACAGATTGTGCCCGCATCTCAAGCTGGAGGGAAAAATGATCCGACAACGCATATTGCTGCAAGACCTTCATCTCCAGCATCTCGAGAAGAAAATCATCCCCCTGCATGATATACATTCTGTCCAACCGCGACCAAGTAGTTGCATATTGTGCAGAATGAAAAGTAAAACCTGAAACAGAAGGGTGAAGCCACGACCAAAGATCTTGCTTAAGTATGTGCAAAGCAAAGGAGTGCCACACCCAGCTTTCTGGCGTATCCATTACCGAATGCCCTGAGGTGGACTGAGAAGAGTCAACACACATATTGAAATCTCCCATCAAAAACCCTCTGCGGCCAAGTGCCATGGAGCCCTGCAAAGTCGACCATAGATCCCGTCGGGATGCAGGATCATTGGGAGCATAAAGTCCCAGCAACCATAAAATCTCGCCTTCAAATAGGACTTCAATTACCAGAAAGCGGCCGTGCACATCATTTTTAACAAGAACAGGCTGGTATTTCTCATGAACAATCATCAGCACGCCCGAATAATGCTTAGCATGTGTCCCTGCATAAAACAGACGAAATCCACGACAATCCACAACCTTTCCTGCCTCACCATGACTTTTGTGCTCCACTGCACATAATACATCCCACTGATTCTCATGCAAGACAGACCACATGGTATGTTGCTTATGGCGAGAGCAAATGCCTCGCACGTTCCACGTGGCAATCTTCATATATTTTCAAAAAAAGGAAGTCAGGAACGAGGCGCCTGTTGCCTCGATTGCATCTTTTCCGCGAGGGCATCCAGGACACCCTCATCCAGAAAATCAGCCAATACTGCAAATGAATTCGGGCGACCTGCTTTAGAGGTAGAAGGGAAATCCACTACCTTGGGAGCAGGGCGGGGGTAACGCCTATCCCAAGGAGTAATCACATTGCCTTTCGCATCAAACGCCAGCTTAGCAGGTGGGCCCTTGGGGCACTCGGAATAGACTTTCCTTGAAGACGGATGACGGGGGGCTGACGGGGCCATGGTACGCGCAACCTGCTGTGAGGTGACCATGTCTTTCCTGCGCGTGTACGTGCGCACGGAATCCGGGGAAACATGAGGCCCAGGATCTACCAGGCCTGCGTCCAACTTTTTACCTTTTTTTTGTCATGCCTCAATCCAATCAGAGCTAGGAGAATCCAAAGCTCGAACCTGTTGTTTACCTTTATCCATGACAGTAGGTGGCTGAAGGGTCTCCTGTGTCTGAGCATCAAGCACCATGTCATCCTTGGGCTGCACAACCTGCGCCTCCTCAGAAGACAGTTGCCGTTCCGGGCATTCAGCTACAAAATGCCCTAATTTACTACATGAAAAGCAGTGTCCGGCAAAATTGCCCCATTTCAGGCGAAAATGCAAAGGATGCATGCCAGAGCAATTGAGGCGAAGCCACGCAGACCTTTTCCTGGCCGTATCCCATAACATGCATAAACGGTTTCGGTTCATAGCCCTGAGGCTTGGGGGAACCAGCACTGTGCCCACAAACGCCATCGCGTCCTTCAACAATGGCCAATATACCGCTGGACAATTTTCCACTTCCACCCACACCGGGCATTCGCGTTGAAGCAGACGCTGGAAGTCAGCCATAGGGCGCCATGGTACCACATGGACCAAGCGACGGTCAAAGAATAGTGGCAACTTGGACAATAGCTCAGCTCGATGCGATTCCGATTTCAACAGCACCTCATAAAAGCCGCGAGGTCCAAGGAAGATCTCCTCAACATACTCCCCTTGCAATAAATGGTGCAACCACTGGCGAATATGTGAGAGCACTGGGATCCTGCCGGTGAAAAAAAGTATAACTACACGGTCATAGAACACCGAGAAGGACCGCAAGACTGATTTTGGTCCACTGTCGCTTCCAGCACATCATCCGCAGCCGCAGCAGAGAAGGTTTCATTATTATGCTGGACATAATCGCCAAGCAGAGTATTGGCAAAGTCCAGCAAATGCTCCCAGTCTATTTCCTGCGAATCCACAGGTTCGGAGGCAACCTGCGCATAGGAACGGTCCTGAGGACCCATTGGCTCGTCTGAAGTGTGCTTAGAGCGTTTGCCTGCCGGCGGCAGTTCAGAACCCGGAGGCGGCTCCTCCGTGCATGGCACCATATCCTCCGGCTCCTCTGTATCGGAATCAGGGCCAAGGGCTGCCACCGTCCGGTCGAGAAAATCCATATCCAGGCCAGCCATACTACTGTCTTCTCTCTTTCACTCACGCCCTCACTGCAGCAGCAGGATGTACTGTCTACAGTCTCTGCTCTTCAATAATCTGCTGCCTCCTAGGCACAGATCTGTCCTTGTAAAATGTCTATTTGCCTGTCCCTAAACTGTCGTGTCCCGGCCTGTGCAGGCACGTATTCTGCAGCACACCCTTTGATCCTGGCGATTCTCTGGTCAGGGCTTCCACTATGCAGCGCAGCACGGTTACAGGTAGACAGTGTGCAGGTCGCGTTGGCGGGCCAGGTAGGCAGTGTGCAGGTCACGTTGACGGGAACACTGGCTGTCTGAGTGGCGTTGGTCCTCTGTCTATCTCTGCACCTTAGTGCAGAAGAACAGGGGCAGCGGGGCAAATCTGTTCTTCAGCGAGTAACAGGTCTGGTTGTCAGACAGGGTAGCGGGCTGCCACAGGAGGCGCCCGCAAGCAGAGTGACAGGGCCTGAGCAGGAAACCGCGGCGGGACAGGCCTATTCTTCAGCGGGCAACAGGTCCGGTGTCAGACCGGGCAGCGGGCTGCCACAGGAGGCGCCGCTGAGCAGGAAACCGCAGCGGGACAGGTCTGCTCTTCAGCGCGTAACAGGTCTGCTTGTCGGACAGGGCAGCGGGCTGCTACAGGAAACCCACAGGCAGGGCCACAGGGCATGAGCAAGAAGCGGCGGGGCAGGAGGCCTAGGGCTGGGCAGCCGCCATCGTTTCCTGCATCGCTCCTCTCTCTCTCTCTCTCTCTCTCTCTCTCTCTCTCTCCACCATCTCTCTCTCTCTCTCTCTCTCTCTCTCTCTCTCTCTCTCTCTTTGTAAGTGGGATCAAAGCTGAGATCAAAACATCATGTCGATATGGGCGTAGGATACTAAACAAAGGCTATACCAAAGAGAGAGAAGGGAGATCTACGAGCAACACGAGCGGTACCTAACACAACTGAGAGGTCAGTCCATATGCAACATACTACTCCAGCAAGGATGTAAGACAAACTATCCCCCACCAATTCTAACCAAGTAGAGCTAGTTATCAGTGTTTCATATTCATATTCAGCCACGCACCTAGGCATGTACTACTTCATGTTAAAGATGCGGGATCTAGAGCATGGCAGAGGCGGAAGCTATGGAGGATGGAAGATGAAGATACTACTCATGTTGACATTGACAAAGAAGACAACTATTTTACAAGTGAATTAGGTTTCAAGATTGAGACTTGAACTCATAAACACAATCTTTTGTAGGACTGACAATGACATAGGGACTTGACAGAAAGAGACAAGTACTATTGCATTATCATCATATGAAAGTGATAGTCAAGTACATCATTATATAGGATTGCTTGGTAGCACACTACATCACTATACCTATGGGATCTGTCTCTCTTCCTAGAATGAACTGCATCTTCCTAGCCTAGTTGTTCCATACAAAGGGGCATACATAGGGTGTGATAGGCAGATTCTCAACACCCCTCCTCAATCACAACCTGAAAGTACAAAGTGTGTAGAGGCTTTAGTGAGAGCAGCACCTGTAAAGTGTGGGCATACCACAAACATAGCAAAACACCAGAGGCTTCGCAGAAAAGGCTAAGTGTGGGTACCATAAACATGGTGGACATCCAGAGGCTGTAAGAGGGGCCTCACAAAGTGTACAGAGGCTGTAGTACAAGGCTACATGAGGAGTTTTTACAAGCTTATGAAAGGAACATTAAGGCAGGTACAATGCTTTTAAAACAGAAAATGAGAGACAAGGACCGATAGGCCCTTGTGGTCTTTTTCAGCATATGCTATTTCTTTGTCAGCATCATGGAAAATCTTCTTATCTTTCTTCTCTTCTTCATGATCTTCTTGGTCTGCTCCTTTATTGACTTTGCTTGCAGCATTTTTGAGTTTGCTCTTCCAGTTGTCCCCCTCAAGCAAAGTGGTAGACATATCTTCAAAATCTTCAAATGGATTCATTGATTTCTCTTTGGTGTAGGTAGCTCCATTTCCTTCTGCAGGTAGAGTAAGAACATCTTCTATGTCATGTAAATAAGCAACACAAGTCATGTTACTCTTCATGAAGTGTATCCACATAGAAATCTTCCTGATTGTCATTGATATGACCAAGAATCAGCTTCAAATCTGAGATAAATCAGTAAGAGTGTTGTACTTAAGTGTATCAAGGGATACAAGAAGAATAGTGTCAAATAACACTTGATAAGCATCAATAGATATTGTTCTTGATGAGCCTGATGTTGATGCTGGATCTTCTTGAACCTTTTTCTTGTTGATTTTGATGTTTTGATTTCTTGCTGAAGACTGAGTTTTGGAGTAGATCAGAGTAGCAAAACCTTCAGTTGAGTGAGAAGAGTGAGAAGTATGAGTTGGAAGAGGAGCTTGATGTGGTTGTTGCTTGAGCTGCTTGATTTCTTCAACTCTTTCAAATCTTCCAAGCACAAATCTCCCCTCCTTGATGTGATTTTGATGAGTAATCCTTGTTAGAATCTTCAGTGTTTAGTCAGATCTGAGTGGCAAGAGCTTTGTTTGAGTCCTGAGGAGAGTGAAACTGATGAATTTTTGAGCTTGAAGCTCAAAGCTATGGCTGCCTGAGTTAAGGGTTCCTAGATCCGACTGTTCTTTTCACTGTAGCAGCACGTAGTAGTAAAATTTTTAAGAGCCGTCTTAGCTGGAGTTGGCCCACTATATGGCCTACTAAAGCCCCTTCAATGGCTGCCCCTATGCTGAGCTACAGCAGGTCGTTTAGGCAGCTGCGAAAAACTGCGCCAGTTTGGGAAGATCAGCAATGGCAAGCCGTGCGGCACATAATGTTGACATTTTTCATGTTGGGAAGTTGCGCCTAGAAATGTAGAGGATATTCTCAGAAGAAAGCGTGAGGAGATAAGGACTGTAGAGGAAGATATGGAGGCTCCAAGTACTGCAGGTCCAGTTTGGCTATGGCAGACACAGGGCAGAGATTGAGAAAATTGACAATGCTAAAGCTATGCTTGCCCAAAGTCAGTGATTGATGTGTCAAGAAGAAGCTTTGAAAGCAGGGGAACACTTTCCCAGAAGGAAGCTCCAGGAGGTTTGACCTGTAGAGTGAGATATAAGAGCTTCAAGCTGACAGGGTGATGCTGGCTATGGCTGCCATGAAAGCTCAAGTGAAGGTAGAGTTGAGAGATGAAGTCATGGGCTGGAACTGTGGTGACCAAAGTTGAAGAGAACTGAGAGAGAGCAGAAAAGAGCTAAGCCATGCTCAGTTGAGCTCTGATACCAAGTTAAAGATGCGGGATCTAGAGCATGGCAGAGGCGGAAGCTATGGAGGATGGAAGATGAAGATACTACTCATGTTGACATTGACAAAGAAGACAACTATTACACAAGTGAATTAGGTTTCAAGATTGAGACTTAAACTCATAAACACAATCTTGTGTAGGACTGACAATGACACAGGGACTTGACAGAAAGAGACAAGTACTATTGCATTATCATCATATGAAAGTGATAGCCAAGTACATCATTATATAGGATTGCTTGGTAGCACACTACATCACTATGCCTATGGGATCTGTCTCTCTTCCTAGAATGAACTGCATCTTCCTAGCCTAGTTGTTCCATACAAAGGGGCATACATAGGGTGTGATTGGCAGATTCTCAACACTTCATCCTCCTATTGTAAGCCTACATGTACATTCTTTTGACTTGTACATCACCTTAGCTTCTTTGCACACAATATAATTGATTAACTTTTAGCACATCACACCTTGATGTTAGTGATGATCATCAGTGCCTCCACCTCCACCGGCACCTTATGGAAACATTCATGTTCGAGTGTCTTTGCATCAATCAACACTCATTGGACACTCACAATCTATTTCTACTGATCCACCTCTTCCCCCTCCTTCTTATCAAACACCTCCACCACCACCACCACCATCTTATCCTCTAAATCCATCTTACCCACATTTCTAACACCTCATGATTCTACCCCATCTTCCACCAAGTATGCATTCAATGACAAGACTCATTTTAACGAGTCAAACTTTACAACTTGGCCAAACTTGATGAGACATGTCCTTAACTCACAGAACCTATGGAATCTTGTGCAAAGGTATGAACCCCAACCCGATCCCACACTTGTTCCATATAAGGTCGCCCGCTGATGAAAGGCTAGGAATGCCTCCGCTATTGTCGAGTTGATGCAGGGCTTATTGCCTGAGTTTCATTCTCAATTTCAGCATTTTGACTTAGCCTCAAAGCGATAGGCACACTTGACTGACCGCTATGTGGCTTGGGATGGCACCTATCAAACAAATCTTGACTATGAGCTTTTGAACTTCAAAATCTCTGACCGGGATGACTTGAAAGTCAAGTTGGTTGAGTATCACTGTCTCCTTGCTGAATTCTTCACTACAGAGACTCCTAAGTTCTCTAACGATCAAGTCACATTGTCTCTTAACAAGCTGTTGTATAAATACTTCAATTTTGTGTAGCAAGTGGTTTCTCTACCCAATTTACCCACATTCTACGAATTTGAGTGTTAATTATTGCGTTATGTACGGTTATTCAATCAGTTTCATATGAATAATCCCTCAAAGGGGACTCTTGTTGCTCATTCTCAAAACGGGCAGCAAGGGAAGGGTAATCAAAATCAAACTTCAAATCAAAATCAAAATCAAAATAAATAACAAGTAGGGGAATCATAAGAAAACTCCCAATCTCAACTCAAACTCGGGTGGCAAAATGTACTTAAGAAGAATAGGTATTCTCAACATTATCAAAAGACTGGCCATTTTGACGATGAGTGTCGATCAAAGGCAAGAGACACTGCACCAAAACCCAAGTCACAGACCCCTACCCCTCAATCGAGCAGCCCCCCTCAAGGGAGGCAAGGTGATGGAAAGGGCAGTGCAAAGGTTAGACTCACACTGCCACCAATCAATCATCTCAATCAACTACATTCTCAACTCCAGAGGGCTTATTTGACTCGTCTACAGCCCACAACGTCTCTCTAGAGACATCCAATGTAATGTCTCGCCCACATCTATGAGTTGCTTCCCAACAAGATTACCGCAGAGGCCCACTCGTCACAGCCAAGCATATCAGCACATGTTTGGATTGTAGACAATGGAGCTACACATCACATGACTCCTATAAAGGGCATCTTCCTTACTCGATCCCCTGCAGCCAAGTGAGTCCATGTAGGAAATAACTTCTTAGTCAAGATCCAAGCTCAAAGATGTGTCAGTTTTTCCACTCACAAGGGTTCGGATTTGGCTTCGCAGGACAATGTATGCCATGTCCCTTAGCTTGGGGTAAACTCATTATTTATATAGCAACTTTGCCGGTTGGGGCGGGCAATTTTCTTTACAGTGACCACAGTCGAGGCCCTTGACTCTCAAACCGATTTCATGATTGCTCGCGATAAGGCCCAACCTAATAGCCTATACCACATGACCCATTTTCTTACTGAGCCGACAGCCAAGGGCTCTATGTTCCATAGCTTCAAGGCATTAGCCACATCTTAGGAGCCTACGAACAATGAGTATCTTTGGCATTTCCGCCTAGGGCATCTTGGCTATGACTCTCTTTATGAGTTGTCTCGCCGTGAGATGGTTGAGGGCCTTCCTCACGTGAAGCTAGCTCAAGATGTCTATAAAGCATGTCAGCTCAAGAAGCAGCACCATACCCCATTCTCTCAGCAGTCTACGCATAGAGCTAAGGCACCTCTTAGATTGATTCATATTGATCTTTTTGGGCCAACATCCATTGCTGCCTTAAATGACGAATTGTACTTCTTTTTTATAGTGGATAATCATTCGAGATACATGTGGGTGTACTTCCTCAAGCATAAGTCCGATGCTTTCACATATTTCTCTACTTGGGTGCTATCAGACGGGTCAGCATGTTGGTTACACAAGGAGTGATAGCAGTGATGAGTTCATCTCCCATAGGTTTTCTGAATTTCTACAACAATATGGCATCTCTCGCCAACTCACCTCTACCAACTCCCCCTCTCAAAATGGAGTCGTAGAGCATAAACCAGGTAGTCATGGAAATGGCATGCTCTATGTTGTCCGCAACAAAGCTCCCTGAGCACCTTTGGGTTGAGGCTACTAACACTGTAGTGTACATCCTCAACCGATGCCGGCTTTTCATCAAAAGATCCTGCATGCTTAATTAAGGAAGAAACCTTGTTTATTTAAAAAGAAATGTGTTCCTAGAGAGTGTCTATATCCCATAAGCACAAACCCACTCAAAAGGGCCCAAACTTTCTATAAATAGGTATGCTACCCTCCATTTATCCCTAATCTTTTTTTTGTAGGTTTCCGGTGTTTGTGTTTTCAGCTTGCTTCCCACACCCGGTTCACGAAGGATGTCGCAGTTCAATCTGTCCATTAATTGCAATCTCCACTCATCTCTTGCGCATGTTTGCAGCCCTCCGTCATCAATTTGCTGCTATTTCCAACCAGGCGACTGCTATTGTCCGTCATCCGGCTGTCGTACAACCTGCCACGTCAGCATACTGCTGCATTTGCACACCCCAACTATCGCCCTGTAGATTTTCTCTCCTCGAGTTGTCGACATCATCTTCTCATCCTGACACTATTGTTTTCTCTCTCTTGCAACCTCCGTTTGCTATTTTCTCTCTCCTATAAACTGCGTTTGTTGTTTTCTCTCTTCTCACCTTTTTTAGCTTTTCTCTCTCCTCACCTGTGTTTTTAGTATTTCTCTCTCCTACACTGCCGTTTGCATCATATCCAACCTTCCTTGGCAATGTTTGCTTGTGTCCGACATCCGAAGGCTACCTTGCTATGATTCAAGATCCATTTGGAATCCAGCTCATTGCCCCTACCCTCATCCTTGAGATATAGGAGTTCGAGGTTCAGTATTCATTCACTACATCATGTGTTTACTACATGAGCATTGTATATTCAGTAGTCATATCACTTCATTCATTCTTTGTGTTCATTGTCTTTGAGTTACCCTAAACCTAACAGTGTTCTTCTATCAATCTATGCTTTGTCGTACGGTATTATTTGTGTCTCTTTGTTAGGGTATTTTTTTTAAACCAATAGCACGCAAGTAGAAAAACATGTAAATGCGTTGGACTTCTGCTTGAGAAAGTAAACACACATGTATCTAAAATGATCATCCACTATCAAAAAGAAGTACAGTGCGTCATTCAAGGCCACAATGGATGTTTGCCCACAAAGATCAACATGAAACAACCTATGAGGCACCTCAACTCTATATGTGGATTGTTGAGGAAATGGGATACAGAGTTCTTTCACAAGTTGGCATACTTTACAGATATATCGAGATAGCTTGAAACATGAAAGGCCCTTAGCCATCTGTCAAATTCACAACTCATAACGAGAGCCACTTCCAAGATGTCCGAAGCAAAAATGCTAGAGATACTCTATGTTTGTTGACTCTCATATAGTGGCTAAAACCTAGAAGCAGTGGAGCTTAGAGTCCTCAACTATCAGCTTGAAAAGGAATTGGGTCATATATACTAGGTTAAGCCTCACTGCAAGCAATCACTAAACCAACCTGAGAGTCAAGGATCTGGACTATGGTCATCATAAAGATAATTGTTTGTCCCAACCAGCAAAGTTGCTGAACAGATAATAAGTTCATTCCAAGCTAGGGAACATAGGTTACATCATCCACAGCGCACTGATATCGAGGCCCTAGTTAGTAGCAAAACTGACGCAAACATGAGTCTGCTGAATCTTGGCCAACAAGTCATTCCCAAGGCAAACTATCCTAACTACAGGAGCTCATGATATAAAAACGTTTGAGATGGGGTTCACATGATGAGTAGCCCCATTATCCACAATCCAGGAAGTACCTTAAGTACTCAATTGTGACAAGTGGGCCTCTACAGTCACCTCATTATCCACAATCCAGGAAGTACCTTAAGTACTCAATTGTGACAAGTGGGCCTCTACAGTCACCTCGTCCGAAGGCAACTCAAAAATGTGAACAAGGCTCCCATCCTTAAATGTCTCTAAGGAGATGATGTTGCCTTTTGCAAACCAATGAGGCATGCCCTCTAGCGTTGAGAATGATGTAGACTGTGATGGTTGACTGGTGGCAGCATGACCTTATCTCCCCTACTAGGGGTTGCTCAATTGGGGGGTGGGAATCTGAGTGTTGATATGTGTAGTGCTCTGTCTCTTGCCTTTGATTGGCACTCATCGTCAAAGAGACCAACCTTTTGACAATGTTGACAATACCTATTCCTTTTAGGTACGTTCTGCCACCCGAGTTTAAGAGAAGAGTGAGTGTTCCCTTAGGACTCACTAGCTTAACGTTGAGTTTGATTTTGTTTCTGATTTTGATTTGAGTTTTGATTTTGCTTTCCCTTCCATTGCTGCCCCTTCTAAGGAGCAACAAGAGCCCCCTCTATAGAGATCATACTTTGAAACTGATTGAAATTGATTGAACAACTAAGCACAACACCGCAGTTGACACTCAAATTCATAGAATATAGGCATGGCGGACTATGAGATCACCTATTACACAAAATTGAAATATTTCCGCGGCAACTTGTTAAGAAACAATGTGCCCTGATCATCCAAGGACTTAGAGGGCCTAGTGGTAGAGAACTCAACAAAAAGTTCCCGATACTTATTCAACTTTCCTTTCAAGTCATCTCGATTAGTGATTTTAAAGTTTTGAAGCCCATGGTCAAGATTTATGTCACAAGTCCTATCTTGAGCCACATAGTAGTCGGTCAAGTTTATCCCATTCTCTAGCACTAAATCAAAATGTTGAAGCTTAGAATGAAAGTCAAGCAATAAGCCCTACATCAACTCGACAATAACAAAGATATTCCTAGACTTCCATGAGCAGACAAACTTATATAGAATAAGTGCAGGATCGGGTTAAGATTCCAATCCCTACACAATATCCCATAGATTCTAGAATTCAAGAATATGTGTCATTAGATTGGACCAAGTAGTGAGCTTAGACCCATTAAAATAAGCCCTGTCACTAAAGGCATGTTTTAGATAATGAGAAAGAACCATGAGGTGTCTAATAGATGGGTTAAGAATAACGAGGATAAGAACTAGGTGGTGAAGAAGGATAAGTAGAAGAAAGAGAAGGTAGATAGGCAGAAATAGGCTAGAAGTGTCTAATGGGTATCAATTGATGTGGAGGTACTATAACATGTATATTTCCATGGAGTGCCGGTGGAGGTGGGCCCTGTCCAAATGTCAGCTAGCGCAAAGCAAAATTACCAAAAGGCCCACTACATAATGCCATGGTCGAAAACTATGGAACCAACTAGTCCACACTCGGTAATGGCTATGTGGCATTCCCAAGCTATGAAAATCCTGAAAGTATGCAAAAGGGAAAACGAGCCTCCATCATGGAACAATACCCACCTAAACAAAAGAAAAAGGCCTAAAGGCTATGCCTAAAAATGAAGAAGTTCCCCTCCCCCCCCCCCGGCCCCACATGTAGTACGTAATGCCATATGATTCTCATGGAGAAGAAACCATGCAATCATGCTATTGGTTCATAAGGATTTTTGTTCATGAACTCAAACAAAGGTGATGAGTACAAAAGATTAATTCAAACACTTATAAATTTCCTCTCTTCTTTATCTTCAATTTTTCCTTGTCAGGCTCATTTTGAAGTAGGTGAATCATCTTCATTTTCATTCAATGCATTTAATGGACAAAAAGATTCAAAATCATTTCCAACAATTACATCAATCACTCCATTTAATCTCCCACCCATTTAGCTAGCCTTCCTTCCGTAGATGGGTGTTAAATCCCTAATTACAACTTAATTACAACAGCAAACAATAAATGCAAATCTGAAAATACAAATTTACCTACTGATCTTGGACAATGCACACCCAATTGGCGCCCTTTTTGGTATTTCTTTAGCTTTATTGAATAAGAAGTTGATTTACAATGGGATTCTCCTGATCCCCTTCGCAACCAAACTCCCCTTGCTGTCCAAAGTAACCAAGAAGTCTTCAATCGGATTTGCCCCTCAATTCGAGCACTTAATTGGTCTTCACCCACTTCATAGACGATGAAAATGCCCCAAATTCAATGGTTGGCTGGTCCTCCACCTGAATTTAGCTGAAATTCACCTTCAACCTTGAAAAATCCAAGACTTGGAGCTTTTAATTTTTGCACACTTCTTGAGGCTGCTGCTAAACCCTAATTTCTGCTGTAAATTAGGGCTTATAGCAGAGAAATTTGCAATTTCTCAACCTCCAAGGGTCCAAATGCTGAGATCTTCAAAGCAAGGCTGTGAAATGGCTGGGAGATAAGAGAGAAAGTTATAGAAAGAAAGAAAGATAGAAAGTTATTTTAGCATTTACGAAAGGCCGAGTTGGCCTATGAGACCAAAACGTTACATACAAAATATATGGGAAACTTTCCAGGTCGCAGTAAAGCTATCATCTAATCCTATGATAAACTAATTAAGTAGGTACAAAATGGTATATAGGTTGGGTACAATTCATATATGTTCCAAGTATGATGTGGAACTGCTCATGGAGCTTGGTTATCCTACAATGTCCCGCATGGGTCTATCTCACATCAAGAGGCTGAATCGGCGAGACAAGGCCCTTCGGTGTCAACATAGTATCCCTTGTATCCTCGACATGTGCCTCTTGTGGGAACAGAGGCCGGTTGGGCGTGGGCGCGGGGCTTTGCTTCTTGCCGTGGCTATGGCTAGGGTGGTTCCCCGCAGTCGAGAGGTCAATGGGGCTGGTGGGGGCTCGTGGGTGGGGATGGTAGTTGGCTCTCGATAGAATTCTGTGAGCAGGCGTTGGGTAACTCCCTATCTCTGCTCCGAGGTCCGAAGGAGGTGGTCTCTGTGGCGTTGTATTTCCAACAGAAAGAGCCCAAGGCATCTCTGATCCTTGAAATCCATCACTCTGGAGAGTGGCCCGAATCCTTCTCTAAACAAGCAATGGAAGAGCCCCGAATCTCGTAGTACATTGGCACTTACATATATAGTGTTCTTCTATCTCTCGCTCGAGCTGGTAGATTTTCCAGATCCAATCTTCTAGGGGGAGGGAGTGGGCCCCGTATCTACCTGTCTCGACCCGTAGCTGGTGTGAAGATGTACGGAACTGTCCAATGGCGCTTCTGACTCCATGGGACACG
The DNA here is from genome assembly GCF_053477565.2 of Lygodium microphyllum. NCBI lineage: Eukaryota > Viridiplantae > Streptophyta > Polypodiopsida > Schizaeales > Lygodiaceae > Lygodium > Lygodium microphyllum. The sequence continues at coordinate 173,405,369 of NC_141137.1, read as the reverse complement.
TGTGTGTCCATGTAGCTTGGGCGGGTAATGAAACCATCCGGAGATATGTGCAGGAAGTGCTCCCAATAGAAAGCCTTCTTTGTCCCTAGGCCTTCTGTAGGAGTCACCCATGTCTTGGCCGTGTGTAGGTGAATGATGTTCATTCTCATGATACGGTTCACCTCCTCATGGGCTGAGCTCCAAGTGTCGGCAATCTAGGTTGTATTATAGTGGGGGGAGGTGGTTCATGTGTAGGCCATATGGCCGTAGCCAAGTCTCTGCTCGGGCATAGCAGCATTCAGTGTCCCCTTGCAATGCTAGTTGTTTGGACGACTCCAGTGCGAGTCTGGGATACTAATGCCGGGGCAAGTCACATAGTCGGTGCAAGAAGGCCACTGTTTGGAAGATGACCTCAGCTACAATGGGTGGTGCCCCCATCTTTGCTTTGATGATCTTGTGTGGTACAAAGGGCTTGCTCCGAATCATTCGTGAGATTATAAGTACCGGGGGTCTCTCCATCTGCTCCCATTTCTCATAGGTGGCCTCCTCCTAAGGCAGTGGTTGGTCCTATGTGGTCCTCCTCGTATGGTAGAGACTAGATCCCCGTATGGGAGCCCCGTACAAGAGCGTTGGTGTGACTAGAGTGTCAAATAACCAGAGCCTTGTACGCTCTTGGAATTGTATGTGGGCGCATTGGTTCTCCATAGATTAATTGTCAGGCTTTAACTACCGAAAATTAATCTAATAATTATTTTGGGCCCAGCAAAATAATCTGACTAGCCAATAATTAAATTGGCTAGGCATCTTCCACTCCGAAGTCTCTCTGTGCCATCTTTGACCATTAGATCGGCGTTGGGTACCATTAAACGCCACATCTCTAGTGTTACCAACTAACACTTATCGCCAAATGAATGACCTAGGCCAACAATTGATACCAAATACCACCAAGTACCTGTGCAACATAACTTATAGCAACTCTTGCCTTTAACATCCTATGATTTCTCGGGTCTCGGGCTCATAAATTTACTCTAACCCCAGTTGCACCTCACATTGCAACATTTACTTAATCATGTTATTAAAAATTAATCAACATATTAAGTGAGGTTTCAAAATTACATGTCCTCATGACATCCATCCCACCCTCTACTTCCATTGCACCTTCCTTTCCATCTCCAGTACACCTGCATCTTGCTTAAAAGAGAAAGTAGACTTGAAAGGTGAAATATAGTATTGCATACCTGACATAAGAGTGAATGAGGTGGAGATATAAATGCATAGATGAAAGAGGTAGTGATGGGGACGATGTTAGCCATATTGTCAACTCATGAGTAATTTTGAGCAATGCCTAGTATTACTAGCTATTTTAGGCATTTTATTGTGGCTTGTATGATGCATATTCGGACATTTATTGCTGACCGAACAGCATTAAATGCTGGTTGACCTGACGCATTATTTGCATTTTTTTAAACCTATTTATTTGGGCTCCTCCTCCACATTCAATCATTCATCACTTACAAATCCAATGCATTCCTTGGTGAAGAGAGGAGCCGATGCCAATTCCCACACAACCAATGACTCATCGTTGTACATGATTGTCTCATGTTGGGTATATGGACTCCACTTCCTAAGGTTCTTTTGACTTCTCTTCTTTGTACTTTTCTCTCTTTCTTGCTCTTCTATTTTGTGTTCAGCAGTTTATTTCAGCACTTGTTTATGCTTCCATCTATGCATCGCGTCTGACATGGTATCAGATTTCAGGATCTCTTCTCCTATTGATGTTTCTCTATTGATTACATGTCTGTCCCTACTGATCATTGTCTTTTCTTGCCTGCTGCACACTGTCTACAGCCTAGCGACTGTTGTCTAGTGTCCCATCACCCTGTTTCCAGCCTTCTGTAGGCTGCGTTTGGTTCAACAGGCTGTGTTCCTCCACGTACTTCTACTGATTATGAGTCACATGGCCTTGACTATCTAACATGGAGTGTTGTCATGAAAGCCCAGTTTGTATAGAAGCCGCTATGATACATTGTTTGTGGAGCTATTCCACATCCTCAACATCACTTTCCACTTTCTGAAGATTTGGATGAGGAAAACCATGCGAAAGTTGTGTTTACATGGATACGGATGATGCCCATGCGTATTATGCTCTTCTTCAATGTATTTCTAAAGAAGTTCTATCAGTGGTTGCCTCCTACAAAACATCTCCACAAGTATGGTCGAAGCTTCAAATGTTGTACGAAGCACCCTCCACCATACACGTAGTGACCTTTATGGATAGCTTTAGCAAATGAAGTTTGAGCCTAAGGACACCATTGAATCATTTTTGCTCCATGTTACATTGGTACAAGACCAGCTTGGACAAATGCAGTCTGCCCTTCGTCAAGCACATCTCATGGGAACGGTACTCTACAAGCTCCCCCCAGTGTTTAATGGAGTGGAAACTACTTTGAGGATGCATCATCTACATTAGTCAGATTCACACATATGTCCTGGATATTACTTGAGCATGAAGCATCTTTGAGTCTATAAGGGAGGCTCCCATCTCATTATGGAGGTTCTTGTGAGGCTCTTGCAACTTCTAAGAGGGGCGACAAGAAGAAGAAGTCAAAGACTCAATATTATCACTGTGGTAAGAAGGGACACTTACAGAAGAACTATAAAGAGTTAGCAGCCTCGAGGAAAAAGAAGGAGAAAAAGAAGAAGCAGGATTCAAACTCTTCCACTGAGTTATCCTCTTCCTCAGACTCTAAATCAAGCGTGGAAGGAGTCCTCGTCTTCCAATCAAGGGAAGGGCTTGGCAACCCCTCCTGCTTTCCAATACATGTGATGCAGTCATCACTCACGACTCTCCGTACCAAAGAGGAAATGTGAGAGGGTGGTGAGATGGAGTAAGTGAACCTCATCTATACATGTATATAAGTATACAATTTCCAGAGAGGGACATCCCTGACGCATCGTCTGGCAGATTCAAATCCTAGAGCTAGGATTAACATCTAGGTTCATGATGGGCTAATATGTGACAAAGAGCGGAATTAGCTTCTAGTCTAAGCTCACATGAGGAGACACTTTGGCAGTCTGCAAGAAATCGATAGTCACGTATATTCAGAGACATTTTTTACAGGATGGTCTTGTATACCACTACGAGACATTGATGAATGAACACAAATAAATGCTATGGTTCTTCTCTATTTTCACGAGCTCATACAATTGACATCAACATCAGGTTCTCTTAGAGGCACCTTGGTAGTGGCTTGATCACCCACTGCTTGGGTATCCATGGTTCTACTTAGGTAGCTCTATGTTGTATGGATTGTGATGAGTCATTATCATTGTATCATTGTATTGCATAAAATCACCCATAATCTGAAAGAGGATCTTAACAATATTATCAACTCATGGATGAGTTTAAGCCATGCCTAGAATTACTAGCTATTTCAGGCATTTTATTGTGGCCTATATGAAACATATTTGGACATTTATTTCCTCCATATTCAATCATTCGTTACTTGCAAATCCAATGCATGCCTTGGTGGAAAGAGGAGCCAATGCTAGTTTCCACACAACCAATGACTCACTGGTGTATGCAATTGTCTCGTGTTTGGTGTATGGATTCCATTTTCCAAGCATTCTTCTGAGCTCTCTTCCTTGCAGTGTTCTCTCTTTCTTTCTCTTCTATCTTGTGTTTAGAAGTTTATTTCAACACTTGTTTATACTTCCATTGTTGCATCACTTCTAACAAATCAAAGTGATGCACAAATAAAAGGGTTTGCACTCCAAGCCAATTTCCACGTCAAGATGGCCATTCCTTTGTGGAGCTTCCACCCTTCCCACAGAATCATTAAACCGCTCCACTAAATGCAAAAGGCAAAACTCAGATTTACCTTCAAATTATTATTAGGCCTGATACATGAAGATAAGGTTGTATTCAGCTCTTGAAATCTTGTAGGATCTTTGGACTCCATGGTAGTGCATTGTTTCTCCAACCATGTCAAAAGTTAGTGAAGCAAGTTGTGAAACCTACTCTAGCTCGTTTCTCAATGGATTTGGCTCGAAAGAATGAAGTGGTGATGTTATGTTCAAAGTCATCTTACCCTCCTATGGTTTATGCTTCTAACGAAGGGCTTTCAGATCAAAGGCCTACGTTTCTTCAAAGAGATCCTATCTCTTATACCATATAAAAAAATACCCTACACAAAAGCACAAATACAATCATTCGATAAAGCAAAAACTAAACAAAACACAATTAGGATTAGGGTAACTCAAAACAGTGAAAGAGATGGAGACAATGACAAAGACGGAGATTGTGCAGACTGCAGTCCACAACGGAGATGGAGAAGACTGCAGCCAACTAACGGGGCACCTAAATGTGAAAGAGAAGAATGATCTGCTCACTGCCTGCCAACTGCTATAAATAGCAGTAAAACACAAAAGCTGGCTGACTAGTTCTGGCCAATTGCATTAAATGCAGTCTGGCTGCATTTAATGCAGCCACAAATGCTAACTTGAATAATCACAAGCAGTTTGAGGCAAATTGCAAGCAGTCTGAGATTGAGTAGCATTTGGCAAGGCAGTAGAAACTGTCAAACACTGAATATGCACACTAAACTGAGAGAGAAACCAAGAGATGACAAATTGACAAAGTAAGGCAAGCTAACACTATCTACTTCTCAATTGTAGCGCAAGTTGCACGTGTGGTACATGCAATATAAATTTTAGATTGTTATCCTCATGTATTCATCTTATATACTGTAGTGGCATTGCTATTTTGGCTTTAGACATATATTCTATCATCCCTAGTCTAAAATAATCGAGGTCAAAAAAAAATTATAAATTCTTAAGGTACGATTTAGTACCACATTTTATTGTACCTTTCATACCTAACAACTATGGGGTACTAATAAGTAATGTGAGACTAGTGTAGTGTAGCCTAAGGGTGCTAATCTAAGTGTGTGGCCACCATCGTTACCGCCATCAATAGGTCTTTGCCAATGAAACTCATGGCAAGGTGAAGAAATGGTCCTAGGTGGATGTGTAGGAAGAGACCTCAAAATGGATGCAAAAAGTACAAATGGATTGGTGTTAGCAAACCAATCACCCAAACCTTCAAATCCTAGGAGTACTATAAGGAGGGGGTAGATGAGGTTGTCTCTAAGCCACATGTCCAATGGCATGTATGGTAGGAGGAGAAAATAGGACAGTAGTGGGAAGCATAGCCTAGTTGGAGGGAGAGTGCAAGTAGTCATGGCCTGTTCTGGTTTCTTAGCTAGGAGACCTTGGGCCTTAGTACAACACTCCTAGTCTACATGACTAGATCTCTAACAATGTGTATAAAACTTACTCTTTTAGGTAGGTGTTGCTAGATGGATTTGGTTTCTTGGGTGTCTTTAGTTCTATCTAAGGAAAGGGTGACACCCTTGGTTTGAGTTGTCTTCCCATCTTGAGAGTTCTTGCCACTTCTGGTGTTCCCCTCCATACAAGTGGTTAACCATCCTTGTCTAAATAAGAATATGGAGAGGACTTCCAGTGGACTTAGTCATGTAGCCTCGTGTAATGCAAGAGCAAGCGTTCAAACATATAGAGGGTTCGCAATTGCGGCTGCATAAAGTGAAAGTAGAAGGCATCTTGTTTAAGAAGAATGTAACCTTATCCTCGCTTGGCTTTGGTGAGCCAATAGTAGCAAACTTGGTGAATAAACCCCTATATATGGCCAACTTGACTTTTAGATCACCCCCTTTTAATCAAGATTGACATATTGGGACTCGAGCTCAATCTCTCACTATAGAGCAATCAAGGAAATGACTCCAACAATCAAATTCTATGGGAAAGCATTGTAACTAGGAATGAAACTCAGCAAGTAATTTTGCATTGACTCAACATTTGTTGTAGCATTGCAAGCTCTAAATTAACGAATGTGGTCAAGGTGGGCTGGTTGAGGGTCCAACATCGGCTCTAAACCAACTACTAGGTCCAAAGGACCCTAAGATTCAAGCACTTCTTGCATTAGATTGGACCAAGTGGTAAAATTTGACCCGTTTAAACGAGTCTTATCTGAAGAGGCATTCTTGACCATAGCAACAAGAGTGGAAGTCTTGAATGAGGAGTAAAATGGATAGGGTGCATAGGGTGGGAAATGGATTACACTTGGGAATTAACCCCAAAGCACTCACCGTGCATGCAGAATGTGAGCACAATAAATTTAAAAGTGGATATGGGCTGATTGCGCATGGGCATGGTAGCCACATGTGTAGCCCAAGGAGAAGGGATAGAGAGACAATAGGCATATGATGGAAATCCTTATGTGGGAGTAACCCATGGAGTGAGTGATGATGTACCATATGCAAAAAATGGAAATCCCCACATCTAAGAGGCCAATAGATGGGGTGGATGAGTACCCAAGGAGAGTCAAGGGGATGTAGGGACCGGTTAGGCACGGAGATCGAGCCAGACAGCTGTTACGCGCAGTGAGAGAGACAAAGAGAGTGCGAGAGAGCAGAGTAGAGAGTGAGCACGTTTTTGGTACAATGACGAGTGTACCATTTTAGGTTTTTAGATAGATATATGTATGAAAAGTACAATGTGCTAAGGGTGTGTTCACCCGTCTACATATAAAAGGCACAATGGTCCTTTATTCCCAACAACCTCCCACCTAAAGGCAATGTGCCTTAAAAGGAGAAAAGAATCAGCTAAGTCTAGGTATGTACAAAGCTGAAAAAAATATATATCTATCCGACTCCCATCGTCTGTCGGCAATGAGCAAACCGCTCTGCTAGAAGACCCTTCGTGAGAAGGTCGCAGGATTATCATCTGTATGCACTTTGACAAGCTCAATGCTCGTGCTGTCAAGTACATCTCTAATGAAGTGGTACTTCACCTGTATGTGCTGTCTTTGCATGAAAGACAGGATTTCGTGCTAGCATGATAGCACTCTAACTATCACAATGGAGAACAGGTAACTCTCTGATGCCAAGTTCTCTCGCCAGACGTGAAAGCCATAAAGCCTCCTTGCATGTCTCAGTCGCAGCTACATACTCAACCTTAGTAGTAGACAATGCAATACACTTTTGTAGCCTGGAGATCCAAGAGACTGTTCCTCCTGTGAAAGTAAACACATACCCAGAAGTGGACTTCTTGCAGTCCGCATAACCAGCATAGTCTGCATCCGTAAAGCCAACAACAAATGCCTTCTGCTTTCCAAAGCAGATGCGCAACTCCTTTGTGCCTTTGAGATATCTCATAATACCTTTCACTACATCCCAATGCTTCTTGCCAGGGGTTGCCATGTATATGCTAACCACTCCCACTGCAAAGGCAATGTCAGGACGTGTAGCAACCATAGCATACATCAAACTGCCAACAGATGAAGCATATGGTATCTTGACCATTTCAGCCTTCTCATCATCAGATGTAGGGCTGTCCTCTGCACTGAGTTTCACATATGGAGGCAATGGAACCCCAATTGTTTTCCCCCCCTTCATATTGAAACACTGCAAAACTTTGGAGATATACTCATGCTGAGATAGATAGAGTAAGCCTTTAGATCTATCTCTGAGTATTCGCATGCCAAGAATGTGATTTGCATCACCCAGATCCTTCATGTCAAAGCTGCCATGAAGACTTTGCTTCAATGAATCCAAGGCATGAGTATCCCTGCCAGCAATCAACATGTCATCAACATACAAAACCGAGATAATCAGATTGTCATCTGCTACATTCTTAGTGTATTAGCAATGATCCACTTGACTTCTATGAAAGCCTTGGGACTGCATGAATGTATCAAACTTATGATACCATTCTCTCGGTGCTTGTTTCAGCCCATACAAACTCCTTTGAGTTTACATACCATTTTTTCCTTCCCTTGTTCAACAAATCCTTTAGGCTGCTGCATATATATGTCTTCATGCAAATCACCATGTAAAAAACGCAATTTTTACATCCATCTGTATGAGCTCCATATCCTCAACTGCAACCAAGCCCAAAATGATTCTCAATGTAGTCATCTTGACTACATGAGAGAAAATCTCATCGAAGTCAATTCCATACTCCTGCTTGTACCCCTTTGCAACCAATCTTGCTTTGTACTTTGGTGAGGAACCAAAAGTGACCTTCATCTTGTAAACCCATTTGCATGGAAGGGTTTTCTGCCCTTTAGGCAACTGCACCAAGTTCCAAGTGCCATTTTTTTCAAGAGATTCCATCTTTGACAGCATGGCTTTATACCATTTCTTGTTGTCCTATCTGTCCATTGCTTCCTTGAAGCAAGACAGTTCACCACAGTCTGTCAACATGACATAATCAGCCACATTAATTGCACCAGGAACAAATCTGTCAAGTTGCCTAGTAGCCCTAGACGATCTCCTAACCCAATGGTCATTGTTTGTTGGCTGCTCCTGCAAATTTCCATTTTCAGCATGCTGTCTTGGCATTTCAGCCTGCAAATCAGCATTAACAGCTTGCTGTCCTGGCTATTCCTGCACATGTAATGGCTCATTTTCATGGGCAATAGCTGGCTGATCATTTCCAGCATTCACAGGTTCATTTACAGCAGGTATTTGCTACTGTACAGCGGGCACATTTTGCTATCCAAAATGTGTTTCTTCTCGGAATACAACCCTACGGACCTCCTCAATCTTTTCCGGCTGTTTGTGCATGCGATCTTCCTGGAAGATAATGTCATTGCTACATATTACTTTCCTTTTCTCGGGATCCCACAATTTATACCCCGTTTTACCCTCGTCACCATATCCTAGGAAAATGCATTTACAAGACTTTGACTCAAGTTTGCTGCATTTTTCTTTACGAATGTGCACAAAAGCCTCACAACCAAATACTTTCAAATGAGCATATGAAGGTGGCTTACCCGACCACACTTCTTGGGGAACTCCCCCCCCCCTCCCCAAGAGACATGTTTGGTGACCGATTAATTAAGTGAACGGCTGTCATAACAACCTCTGCCCAAAAACCATGGGGTAATGCAGCATGAGATAGCATCGTACGGACCTTATCCTGTATGGTCCGGTTCATACACTCTGCAACTCCATTTTGGGGTGGATTATGAGGGGCAGTAAGCTCCCTCTTTATCCCTTTGCTGTCACAAAATGACTGAAAGGCCTTGGACGCATATTCCCCACCATTGTCAGAGCGAAGACACTTAAGAGTCTTATCTTCTCTGATTTTCAGCCAATGCCAAGAATTTTTTAAATCTGTCAAGCACTTCATCCTTGCTACGAATAGGATAAACCCATACCTTCCTTGTAGCATCATCAACAAAGGTGACAATATTTCTTTCCCCCTAAAGATAATCCTGGCATTTGATATACATCCGAATGTACTAACTCTAGAGGAGAAGATTTCAAAGAAAGAGACTTTTTGCGAGACGTCTGTGCATGTTTGCCATAAATGTCACAATGCTCAAAAACAGCATAATGAAGACAAGGCAAGTAACCCAAACGAGAAAGCACTTTCATTCATGTTTGATTCATGTGTCCCAACCGGCCATGCCACAAGGAAACGCTTGGTTGCTCGGTCACGGCAACAACATGGTCACGCACACTAGATACATGAAGTGGATACAAAGTATCACTCTTGCAACCTCTGGCAATAACCCTAGATCCCTTACAAATCTTCCATTTTCCATCACCAAAGGTGATATGAAAACCATCATCATCTAGCTGCCCTGTGCTAATCAAGCTCTTCTTGAGCTGAGGTACATGCCATACATGCTGAAGTGTAAAGACAGAGCCATGCTGAAACTGTAACTACACACTGCCAATACCTGCAATCTCACATGCATAGTTGTCCCCAAGATGGACAATACCATGTCGACCCCCTGTATAGACGGAAAACCACTCATGATGAGGGGTGACATGAAAGGAAGCACCTGAATCAAGAATCCACGTATGCATGTCATCATCTATATCTGCAAGTAAAGCATGTGCACCAAAGTGTGAGGAGACAAAGAGTACATCACTCCCACTGTCACTGTCATGAGTGACTATATTCACCTCTTCAATTTTTACATTGATCTTCTTAGGCTGACTGTCCTTCTTCTCTTCCTTGCTATCATCTGTCTTATTGCCTTTTCCCTTCTCTTTCTTCCATTTGTAGCAGTCACGTTTAAAGTGACCCTTCTTGCCACAATGATGGCATTCAACATCTTTGCCACGTGATTTACTGCGTCCCTTGCGACCATATTTGCCCTTTTGCTGTGATCTGCCCCTAGTATGCAAAGCACTAGAAGACTTAGTGGATGCATTGTTCTGCAGATTCACCTCTTCCATAAGTAGAACACTCTCTACATCAGCATACAAAAGAATCACATTAGAATTGCTTATAGCAGTCCTAAATGTATCCCAACTCTCTGGTAGAGTGTAAAGCAAGAAAGTAGCCTTAAATTCCTCATCAATCATGAACTTCAAGGCAACCAACTAGCTGAAAATGGAGTTAAACTCACTCAAGTGAGTAGACATTGCTTTACCCTCTTTCATACGCCAATCCATAAGCTTTTTCAGCCAATACGCTTTGCTTGCAGCACTCTTCTGTGCATACAGTTTTTCCAGTCTAGGCCATATAGCATATGCAGAATCCAAACCTTCAATGTTAAAGAGCAAGGCATCAGAAATCGATAGCTCTATGGTTGAGCGTGCAAGCTCATTCAACTCATCCCAATCATCATGATCCATGTCCGCAAGCTTTGCCCCTTTGGTTTTGATTGGCTTTGCCTACTTCTTTTGTAACAGGATATTGTAGCACTGCTTTTGCCAAACTGCAAAGTTATGTGCGCCTTCAAGCTTCTTTATGTGCATCAGATTACTGCTGTCATTGCTGCCAACCATGTTTTTCAGCCCAAATGTGACCAAAAAAAAATCAGCAAATGCAGGCCCAAACTATCACCCAAGTGACCAAGGTACAAACAAGTACCAATCAGCAATAAATGACCACGCAGAAGTACAGATTTCAGATCTCTAATTAAGTTTTCAGAAGCACCAAACCAAGTGCTACAGCATTATCCAACTGATTACAGCTGTTCCAAGGGCATGTGCATCACATTACATGAGAAATCCCAAAATTTCAACTGCAATTTGTGTTGTACATGTACCCATGGGCATAAAATTTGACACGAACAGTCAAAAAAACCTCAATTTTTTGTGCTCAAAGCATCAAATACACATTTGCATTTTCTCTAACATGCATAGGACTGTCCAATTTTGCCAAAATAAAAAAAATTCAACAAACCCCCAAATTTTACCAAGTGTTGATGTCCAAATTACATGGAATTCAACCTGCATATACATAAAATGACCAAATGCTGCACAAATTTTGCCCAAATTGCAAAAGCCCCAAATTGCACGGGGTCCAATGTGCATCAATGTCGAGAAATAGGGTAAATTTCAGCCCAATTTGCACATGTATATGAAAAGCCACAAATGTCAAGGACAAAATGTCACAAAATTCCTGCAATTTCTGAGACAGACATGTTTGTCCTGCATCACATTCCTCAGATCTGAGAAAAGCCCCAAATTTTGTGGATCCAATGTTGAGAAATTTCACTCAGATGAGCAAAATTTCAACAATTTTGGCAAAATCCCCAATTCAAATGGGCACAATGTCTGCAATTCTGGCGCAGATGCCTCAATTGTTCACGAATAGTACTCAGTCTGGAGAATCCCCAAATTTCTAGGCCAAAATTACACAGATCTGAGATTTTGTGCTTACGCATGCGAAATCCCATCAATGGGTAAAAGAAATTTCAAAAAATTTTGAATTTCTCAAAAAATTTTGATGGGTACATTGACCCGCTAGGCGTCGCCGTGAGCCTGGAACCCCGCCGGTTGCCATATGACGTGTTTCGCCTGTTAGTCACGGGCTGGTCGTAGCTCCATACAGACGTCGCTTTGCAGACGTTGCGTGTGCTGCCCGCTAGCCCCCTCCATGAGCCCCGCTGTTGCCTGTCACGCCTGCTACTGCTCGTCAACTGCTGCGTGGCCTGGCAACTGCTGCGAGGCTTGGTGACTGCCGCTCACGTCAAATGCTGCCTGTGGTGACCTGTCCATTGACTCTCCTGCTCGCCTTTGACTACCCACGATGCCTACAGCTCACGACTTGCTCATCTATCCTGTTCGAACTCCGAGAGGCACGAACGACTCAACTGCAGCTCTAATACCAGTTTGTAGGGACCGGTTAGGCACGGAGATCGAGGCAGACGGTCGTTACGCATAGTGAGAGAGACAGAGAGAGTGCGAGAGAGCAGAGTAGAAAGTGAGCATGTTTTTGGTACAATGACGAGTGTACCACTTTAGGTTTTTAGATAGATATATGTATAAAAGTACAATGTGCTAAGGGTGTGTTCACACCCTTGCACATATAAAAGGCACGATGGCCCTTTATTCCCAATTGGGGATACCCATCATGCCTAGACAAATGTGCTCATGTGTAGATGTGTGCAAAGCACAGTGTTAAAGGGTGGCATTTCTACTAATGATATACTAGGGTGCAAAGTGACATTCGCCTTTGGTTAGCTCACATGTAGTGTAGAAACATAAGAAGTGCTACGAATTAAAATAGATGATCAAAATCCTAGTGTGTTGAATGGAATAGAGTGCAATCCTAAGTCATTGAAAGGGGAGGAAAATTTCTATGCTTTGACCAAACGATGGAGGGATGGGACGAGTTTGAGAAAAGTGACTACCAACACCATGCTCAAGTGAAACATTAGTGTTAGATATACTTGCATAAGTACATCTTCTTCGAGAGCCTCCTTGATTTACAATTGTGAGAATTCAAATCAAAAGGAGGAAATACCAATAGGGACGCCAATTTTGGGGTCAATTAGGTGTCTATTGTCCAAGATTATTAAGGTAATGTGTGCATTTTAGTTTATGCTCAAATGTTAATTGTTGTAATTAAGTGCTTGATCAGGGAATTAGCACCCTTCCAAGAAGGAAGTACTCAATGTGATCACCTAGAGTGTTGTACTCTATCTCTCATTAATTCATTACTTCTCATTCATGATCAACTATTGTTGTGCATCAATTAATTCTTTCATTCTCATTCATTTTCCATTAAATTAATCGCACAATTACTCCATGCCTAGGCCAACACTGGTATCAGAACGGCTTTTGTTCATTGCCATTGCCATTGCTCATGACCATTTTATCACAGACATTGCCATTGAGCACCACACCTCGGCCGACTGCTTCCCGTAGCCATTGCCATTTTACCAACTTTTGTTATGTTGGTTTTCATTGCCCCGACTTGTAGACCCGACGGTCGCACATCACCATGCTACCATTATCGCCTCCAAATTGTCTCTTCAATGCTCGAGCATTCTACAAACATATAGCCACTTTGTCTGTAGGTCTACTGCATCATTCAAGCTATTGCGAACACCAGCGCCTTGACCACCCTATCAACATGAACTACCACGCTGGTCTATTCTTTCTTCACCACTTCATGTCAATACCTACAAGCGTGGTCCCTGCCGTCACGCCACCTGATTTGCAAGAGGACGACCACCTTGTTGTGCCACAATGCCGCTCGCCAACATCTGTCGTGTCACACCTGCCTCCACAGTTGTTGCTTTCTTGTCGAACCTTCATTTCCACCATCCACAGATACATTACAGCATTCTATTCAGCGTGATTTACAACCACAATAGCATCATGATACCTTGTTAGAAGAGCAGTCCCCATTCTAGATCAATTGGAGCATACAAGGGCTGAAATCCAGCAGCCTAAAAGAGTCCCTCACTGGCTGTTAAGACACTCTTCGAGACAGCAAACAACCTCTTCCTTTGGCTGCCAGCACACGAGCCTCTGCTCGCAAAGATCAAGGTAATCTTCTTGCATGTGCATTGGTGGTCACAACACGCAACGAAAAACCTCTATGTTATAAAGATGCTTTTTCAGATGATCGTTGGGTGGAAGAAATGGAGGTAAAAATTGATTCCATCCATCAAAATGATGAGACTTGTCTCACGGTAAGTGTGCCATAGGTACCAAATGGGTTTACAAAATTAAAAGAAAGTCAAATGGTTGTATTGACAAATAAAAAGCCCACCTTGTTACCAAGGGCTATGCCCAACAACAAGGAATCGACTTTGAAGAGACTTTTCCCCCTACCTCTCGCATTACTACCATCATGAGTATTATTGCCCTTGCTGCCCACTTTCATCGGGAGGTGCATCAATTGGACATCAAAACGGCATCAACTCGACATCAAGACAGCCTTTCTCCATGGATATCTCACTAAAGAGGTATATGTTTCTGAGCCTCCAAGATTTGCACTTAAAGGCATTGAGCACAAAGTCTGTCATCTCAAGAAAGCTTTGTATGGTGGTTTAAAGCAAGTTCCATGGGCTTGGTACACCCGCATACATTCTCATCTATTGAATCATGGATATCAAAATAACCTTACCGAGGCTACCCTTTACATTCAACATCAAGAATCTAAATTTATTATTATTGTGTTTTATGTTGATGACAAGCTTGTCACTTGGACCAATGCTAGTCAAATTGCAGCATTTAAGTTTAATTTATAGCAAACATTTGCCATAACAAATCTTGGTTTACTTCACTATTATTTGGGTATCCAATTTGCCACCATTGAGGGGGGCATCATTATGGCACAATCCAAGTATATTGGACAACTTCTTCAGCATTTTCAATTTGAGGATTGTAAGCCCGTGTCTACTCCCTTGGAACCTAGTTTTAGGTTCACTTCAAATGATGGTAGCATATCCTTTGATACTACTTTATATCAGCACGCTGTGGGATGCTTGATTTATCTATGTCCTGCAAGGCCCGATCTTCAGTTTGTTGTGTCCCAATTGAGTAGATATATGCACAGCCCTTCACTACTTCATTGGTAGGCAATAAAGCATGACTTTCAATATCTTAAAGGCACCCAAGGTCTTCGCCTTTTCTACAAGGCTGATTCTTCACTCTCTTTGCATGGATATTATGACAGTAATTGGGTTGGATGTTCAAATTCTCATCTCTATCATAGTGGCAACTACTTCTTGGGTACATCTCTTGTTTCTTGGTTCAACAAGAAACAAAGTACAATTGCTACTTTTAGTTGTGAAGCTGAGTACAAAGTAACGTTCACAGCCATAGTGGAGTGGGTTTGGCTTCGCAAGTTACTTGCAGACCTTCACGTGCACCAGACGACTCCGACACTTATCTACATTGATAGCCAAAGTGCTTTGGCCATTGCACGGAACCAAGTGTTCCATGCCTGGACAAAGCATATAGAAGTTATCTTATGTTGTAATATTTCCACAACGAAATATTGAAGATCCTAAATCTCGCGCAAAAGCGGTTCAAAGTAATCTCCCGCAATGAAGATACCCTGGGCTAAGTGCTCCACCCTCCCGCAATAGCAAACTCCAACTTCGTGTCGCATATCGGAAGCCGTGGCTTGAAAACCAAGAGCCACCGTAGGCCTACGCGGAAACACCCCTTCTTGGGGCAAATAGATAATGAATTTGTGCAAAAAAAATTATTAAAAACTCCCCTCCCCTTCAGCCATTGCATGGCGGAGGAGAGGGAGTGTGAGAGGAGCTTAGTTAAGTGATGGAGGGGGCATTGGGGAGGGAGGCATGCAGCCCACCACTTGTGTGGCTACCTCCCCCCCCCTTAGTGCTATACGAACCCCCCCCCCTCTCAAGCTTGGAGGGGGGGAGAGGATCGTGCTGTGCGCCCGTTGCTGCTGCCATCGCCCTGTGGAAGCTGCCGCCGTTTGCCCATGCCGCCTAGCCGCTGCCATCGCCTTCACCACCACCATCATCATCATAATCATCATTGTCATCATCCTCATCTCCATCCTCATCATCTCCCTCATCATCACTCTCTCTCCACGTCATTTCCTATACTTCAGAAGCTTGGAAGCTTCTATTAGAAGCTTCCATTAAGGCTTCCGTAAGCCTTGTTTACAGGTGCCTTCCTCGGTTTTTAAAACCGCGTCTTGTAAGGTCAATTTCTGCGCGGGGGGAGTAGGCAGTTTTTGAAAATCGGATAAAGGGCAAGGAGGGTTTGCTGAGTCGAGGATCTACGTCATCGATGGCTCCTAAGCAAAAGTCGCGAGGCACATACGCGGGAGCTTTCAACCCGAGTACAAGAGTGGACAAAGCCCCAACTCTGAATACCCAGGTTCCGAAAATTAATTCCGCATGTGAAGGATGCATTAAGTATGATTAAATTCTCGTAGGCAAGTTTGAATACATTGGAAAATTCATATACTCGCATCGAATTACCAAGTTAAATTGCATGACGAGTATTTGCATGGTCAAGGTAGTTGCATTCTTGAACGCATATTGCATAAGTTAAAAGGTGTATTTGTCTAAAGGCATCCTTGTTGCCTCGCGAAAAGAACAGCGCATATAACACATAATGCACTTAGGTATCAATTTCCTAGTTGTGACTCATGTATGAGATAATCTTAGACGCCCATTGAATGATGTCCAAATAGTCGCAATGCATGGAAAGGAAATTATGAACTTTGCAAATTGCATGCGAAGATGGTTACACTTTAGGTCGGGTTAAGTAATAAAAGGAAGGATTAAATCAATGATGGACTGATGGCATTCACTCAAGCGTGGAGTTCTTTACCAAAGTTTGAATGCATCTTCATTAAAAATATTAAAGCTTGATTTCGTTGCATCAACGTAGGGTTATAAGAGTTAGCTCCGAATTGTCAATCATTATAGTTTAGGCAAGGAAAAGTAACGATCATTGTAGATCTTATAGCTGCATAGAAGGAAAAAGTCTATGATCTTGAAATCGCATATTTGCATGGAATGTTATATCTTACAATTATTTGCATCTTCTAGGGAAAGGTACTTGCTAATTTAGAAGGAAGTAATTGCATCTTTAAAAAGGATGATCGTCTCTAATCGTGGGTTAGTTAAATCAACTAAGTAATTCGCGTATAGTTGAGTTGCTCACATGAAAATCATAAAGGTACGATTAAATTGCATATGACGATCACCTCAAAGTGCTAGGTAGGGTTAAGTTACATTAAAATTCTACCTAGTATTGCACTTGGAATGCGGATTTAAGACTTTCGATCCCAAAGATCCTACCCACATTCACAGAATGTTAGGGTTATCTAAACACCCATGCAAGAACGATCTAGGGTTCTCACCCTAATGATCGAATGACCAAATACTAGACCTTATAAATTTAGGAACCCTAAGGCCAAAGCGTTATCAGCCTAGGTCAAGAGGACTCCCAAACCCTATATCTTGGTCAAGGTATTCTTGACCAAGGGATACCATGTGATGGGAGAAATAATCCCACAAGTTAGGCGCGACCCTTATCTCGTACAACAAGTTGCAACGTCGCATGGTTTTGTGTCTAAATCACAAAATAGAATTGCCACTCCTTAGAACAAGGTTGGCGAGTTCTAAGAACAAGTCTAATTTTCTAAAGGATAAGTAGTCATCCTGCTACATCACCCTTCGTTGGGCCTGAATTGCCAAGTTAGGGTAGTTATGAATTGCCTAGCAAGCAATTGACCAATCAAGTGAGGACAACGGGGTTGTCCAAGATTTATTGACCATAATATATGGAAGCCTAAAGTATTGACAATTTGGGTTAACAGGGTATAAACCCTAACCCAAGGAAAGAGGGTAAACAAGCAACTCAGATTACGAAACCCTTGGGATCTTGCCAAGTCGCGATTGATCCCGGATCGAATACTGGATGTATTCGGAGAGAAAAATTCACACCTTAGCAATTGGCCATATAAGCGACCACTGGAGTGCTTGTGTTTGTACACTTAGGAGCACTGTTTATTCTTCTTTGCTCAATGAACTAATGCTGGAAAATACCTAATGCTTCAGGTTGAAAGCCTGGAGGGAGAGGCAGCATCAGTTATCCCCGACTGTCTGCCCTATCCAAGGGGGTTGTTAGCCGTGCCGGGTACGTGGACCGAACCCGCCGCGAGAGGTCTCTCCGTGGGTGCTACTTGGAGCAGAAGGACGCTTGGATGCCAAGAGGACCGGGGGGGGAGGGGGGGGAGGGCCGTAAATCCCTTGCCTCCGGATCCTACACAAGAGGCCGACGTGACTCGAGATGGGATCTCAAGGCCCGCATACTAGTCTACGGGCGGAACTTGGAATAGCGATCCCTGTGGATTGCTAGAATAGCCTTCGGCGGAATAGCCTTCGAGCTGGGTTATATGATGTATTCCACAGACTGATAAATAAAGATCAAATGTTAAAAAGGAACTTGCTTGACATTGTTTTTTTATGTCAATGCCTAAGTTACGTGAAGGAACCAATGATTAATTGGTTAATTAAGGAAGCTGTTTTTGCTTGTCAAACTAAATGTGGTAGGTAATTAGATAACTAAAGCAACCCGAGGAAAGTGCGGTGGATGTGACCCTGGGTCCGTCCTACGGAAGGGTGGTCCCGGTTAACCGGAAACTTTTCTCAAAGGAATTGACAGCGGGATAACAATGACCTAGAATCTAGAGTGCTAGAGTCCCCTAGAGTCCCGATTTATACTGTTTTAGGGGAACGGAATGGGACTATGCCTTACAAGCAGAGAGGTCGAGCTTCGCATCCCTCTCGTTTCCCATTCTCCTTGAACCAAGTGCAGTATAAATCCACTTCGACCTTGATGTTTCTGCGTAAAGTAGTTCGTCTAGGGCTCGACACTAATTACCTTTTAGAAACTTGACCATTAGAAAAACCTTGATTCAGGTCGGACCTAAGTGGGAACGGCCGGAATGCTTCCGCTTCGTGGCAGACTCGGGAAGACCTAGATCGCAAATCCCGTCACATTCCTTGGGAGTGTCGAGCGGCGCTTTCTAGACTCTCTTCTCGATGGGCTGCTAAGACGTGTCCTACAAGTAAACAAGGGGACACGTTACATATATACCCATTCAAGACAACTTAGCAGATCTTTCACGAAGGCTCTTCCTCCACCAAAGTTCCTGTTACCAGTCATGTTTGTCATACCTTGTCATCTCCTACCTGTGAGCCTCAGTCTGAGTCAAACGAGGACTTTAGGAGCTCTGACTTGTCTATCACTTGTTTTTACGGAGGAGGTAGCTCATTCTAGAGCACTCAATTTATTGCATTTCAGTGCATTTTCTCCCCTAGTCGTGATTTTATGTGCATTTCCCGGGGCAGTTTTTGCATTCTTCAACCTGTCTCACCTCCCGGACATTGTCCACCCTTTCCGGGATTTTTCTGAGCATTCCTGGCATTTTTACCAGCATTAAATGCTGGTCGGATCAGCATTAAATGCTGGTCGGACATATTTATGGCCTCAAATTTCAGGTCGGCCAGTTTTTAGGTTTTTTGGCTATTTCTAGCCATTTCCCACTTGGCAATCAGTTGTATTATCATCTTCCCTCCTTCTTTGGCAGGTGCACACTTCGACTCCGTCATCTTCCTCGGTCTTCGGTGCTGCCGTCATCATCAGCCTGATCTGGTGCCCTCACTGACGCTTCGGGCTGCGTGTAGGGACTGATCAGTCCACAATTTTGTATTCAGCATTCATTACAGTCAGTGCAGATTTTCTTCCTTCATTTTCTGCTCTCTCTCTCTCCTCCTCTGTGCTCGTGTTCTTCCGTTGCGCACTCTCACATGGTATTAGAGCCTGACTCAGAGCACGGAGAACCTAATCTTGTGGAGAGATACCTCACCCCTCTTCTTCTGTTGTCGCCTCATCTCCAACTGCCTAGGCAGCCCCTCCAGGTGGCCATTCTTCTTGCGTTTGCTGCAGACGACTCCTCCAGAGGCTGCCACGTCATCAAACGACCCCTCCTGCTTGCGTTTACCATCAGGCGGCCCCTCCTTCAGCTAGGCGACACATCGTCAGGCTGCGTTTTGCAGATCTGGTGGTCGTTTCCACTCCTGGTGGCTCATCTCCTACTGGCGACCCACTCCCAGGCTGCGTTTTGGTACTGGCGGTTTTTGTTCTGGTGATCTTCATCAAATACCCTTGCGTTTTGCAACTCCAAGTGTTTGTAGGCTATCACAGCCTGTGTTTTGGTGGTTGGTGACCAGACTGCTGATCCTACTTCCGCTTCTGCATAGTTTTCTTTGGTGTTTGGTGTTTTGCAAATTGGAAGATGTCTTCTCATCAGTTTACGGGCTTTAATGACTCAGATGACGAGCTTTTGTCTCGACATTCATCTGAATGGAGGCGTGATTTCTATCACGAGGAGCGCTATCCAGAGTCTATTCCTCTTTCCCGTCCCCCTTCTATTCATGTATCTCAGCGAGCCCCTTCCAGTGGGCCGAAGATGCAGCCTTTGGTACCCCCTGTACAGGTACCCGCTCTTCCTCAGCTGCCCAAAGAGGACGGGTGGATGGCTCCAACTTTTCTCTATGGTCCTACAAGGTGGAGTGTATCTTGGACTCTTTCGATCTTTGGGAGCTTGCTTCTGTTCCTATTCCCCGGCCTAAGGTGGATCCCGCAGATGGGACATCTATGGATCGTGCAGCATTATGGGATCGGCTCAATTTTAGAGCCAGATCTTTCCTCTTTCTGAGTTTGCAAGATTCTGTCCTTGTTCATGTTCACAGGTTGAAGACTGCAGCAAACGTGTGGAGAAAGCTCGCGTCTCTCTATCAACAGAAGACGTTTGCCCACCGGATATCTCTCGAAAAGAAGTTGCGGATGCTCGCTATTGATGATAGTCCTTCCATGAAGGACCACATCAACAGATTACAGGATATGAGGGATGAGCTTGCATCCCTCAATCGGACGATATCTTCTGAAGACATGGCTATGATTATTTTGACTCAGCTGCCATCGCCTCGGTTTGATGTCTTCTACACCAGCCTTCATACATCGAGGACCCGTGAGAAGCTTCTATGGGAGGAGCTATCCCCGCTTGTCTTGGAGCATGACGAGCGACTCAGAGAGGTCAGTGCTAGTGGATCCGACTCCACTAGAGCCTTTGTTGCAGGTTCTGGAGGACAGAAGAAGAAGAAGAAAAAGTCAAAGGCTAAGAACAAGGACAATTTTTCAGGCTCTGACTCAGATTCAGAGAGACCGAAGTGCCCACACTGTGGAAAAGGGACACATCCCGAGGAGAAATGCTGGAAGAAGTACCCTCACCTTCATCCGGGAGCGAAGGGTGGATCTACATCGGAGCCTTCTTCTACCTCTACACCAGCTGTTACCCATGAGTCAGTGTTCCTTCATATCCATGCTTTGGAGGAGGATCCTTCTTCCGTGGCTGCAATGTCTTCTGCGCAGCCTTGGTTGGTGGACAGTGGTGCTTCGAGTCATATGACTCCCCAATGTGATTTGTTACAGGATCTCCATCCATCAGAGGGTTCAGTCATCACTGTTGGTGACATTTTATTGGTGCCTATTAGTGGTGTTGGCACATTGCCTTTGTTTACCGACCGACCTTCAAGCTCCTTTTCACAGGCCCTACATGTTCCGGATTTGGGCCTTCCCCTCCTCTCAGTTTATGGCCTTACAAGACTTGGCACACGAGTGATCTTCACCGAGCATGCCGTTGTTATTGAGGATTCTCTTACAGGAGCTGTCTTATCTACAGGTTGGCAGGAGAGCGGGCTTTACAGGCTCCATTCCCCTTCTTTGATGCAGGGTCCTCCGAGGCAGTCTATTGCAACACCCGTTCCCGCTTGTGCACCTTCTATTCCACAGGTTCCTTCCCATCCCCCACCCTCTCCTCCGGTGGTTCCCTCGTACCTCCCATCCCTTTCAGAGGGGGATGATCTCGGTGATGCGGCTGTGGATTTCCTGGCCCCTATTGTTTTAGAGGGGGCTTCCCAGGATCGCGAGGAGTTTCTTCATCGGCAATCTTCATCGACGAACTTCATCGACCTTGGCATTCCTCTTGCCACCCCAGAATCCGTTTCTCCCTTGGCCTTCCGCCACATCCAAGATCTGAGAGGAGGTATTAGCAGTCATGTTTGTCATGCCTTGTCATCTCCTGCCTGTGAGCCTCAGTCTGAGTCAAATGAGAACTTTAGGAGCTCTAACTTGTCTATCACTTGTTTTGACGGAAGAGGTAGCTCATTCTAGAGCACTCAGTTTATTGCATTTCAGTGCATTTTCTCCTCCAGTCAGGATTTTATGTGCATTTCCCGGGGCAGTTTCTGCATTCTTCAGCCTGCCTCACCTATCGGACATTGTCCACCCTTTCCGGGATTTTTCTGAGCATTCCTAGCATTTTTACTAGCATTAAATGCTGGTCGGACATATTTATGGCCTCAAATTTCAGGTCGGCCAGTTTTTGGGTTTTTTGGCTATTTATAGCCATTTCCCACTTGGCAATCAGTTGTATTATCATCTTCCCTCCTTTTGCAGGTGCACACTCCAACTCCCTCATCTTCCTCCGTCTTCGGTGCTGCCGTCATCATTAGCCTGATCTGGTGCCCTCACTGACGCTTCGGGCTGTGTGTAGGGACTGATCAGTCCACAGTTTTGTATTCAACATTCATTACAGTCAGTGTAGATTTTCTTCCTTCATTTTCTGCTCTCTCTCTCTCCTCCTCTGTGCTCGTGTTCTTCTTCCGTTGCGCACTCTCACAGTTCCAAGCTTTTTAGCAAGCCTTGAACTTGATTCCGTTTGTTCCATTCTCTATATTATCATAGGTTGCTATATCCACTTGGATGAACTTGTGTAACCATGACCTATATTTTTTTTCATTTTCTAGGATTTTGCTATTTTTTCTAGATCAGTCCGCCCATCTCATGGAGGGGGGGGTTTGTAGGCCATCTAGTAGGCTATGTATTGATGTCTTTTGATCCATGATCAAGACTTCCTGGGCATTTAAACTATCATTAAATGCACTTGTTTCCCCTAGTATCCTAGCACTAAGTGACACTAGGGCTTGGGTTTATTTTAGGGTTTTCTATAATGGTTAATCCATTAGGGTTTCATATTTTATTATTTAAAGACACTTTGTGCCTCATTTTACACAAGTGTGGCATTATTCAGTGTGATCACCTAGAGCGTTGTACTCTCTCTCTCCCATTAATTTATTGCTTCTCATTCATGATTGCGTATTGTTGTGCATCGATTAATTCTTTCATTCTCATTCATTTTTCATTAAATTAATTGCACAATTACTTGACATCTGGACCAACAGGAAGGCTGATTTCAAGGTTCCATTGCCAAGATACCATCAATTCCCTCGAATTAGTGGATCCAAGGTACCATATTGAAGTTCAAAAACTTTGCTCTAGTGCTGAAATTGTATTCAATTGAGCATTACAACAAGAATACCTTTAGATAGAGAGGTGGGATCAAGCAGGGATAATGCCTCTCAATCTGAAAATTCACAAAGTGTTGGGGAAAATGAAATGCCTGATCTTGGACAAGGCGCACAACATGGGCAACAAGCTAAGAATGAGGAAATTGGACAAGAGGTGGATCCTTCTAGGCCTCTTGAAGTTGATGACCAGCATTAGTAAAAGAAATTTGATGACTTGTTTAAAGATCAGCCCAAGATAGCAACTGAAATGTTTATGCAATTGGCAAATGATCCTCAGTTTATGCGCTTTTGGAACCCTTAAAGGGGGGCAGCAAAAGCAAGAAGAGGAAATCATCTTCAAGAGCTTTAGATAGCAAGATGCACCGAAGAAAGAGCCAATACAACAGCATGATGTTCTAAATGGGGGTAGTAAGCATAAGCAAGTGATGCCAATGGGGCAATTGATACATATACAAGGCCAACTTGGAAGTGCCAATCCAATGCTTTTTGGATAGCAAGGCATGCATACAATGATAGGGCAGCCAGGGTACTTTGGTGGTGGCACTAGTTTCCATGTGATAGTGGATCAAAGACCACATACAAGGATGTATAGCACTACTCCTTATGGTATATAGCAACCAATGCATGGTGTGCAAGGCCCAATGTATTCGGGTTTGGCTAGTAATATGCATAACCCTATGTATAACAATGTTGGCATGATGTTGGGGCACAAAGTGGCAAGTTTGGCAATGCATATATATAGCCCACTCTATTTGGGACTCATGGTATTAATGTTGGTCATGCAAATGTTAGTCATGGGAAAAAATACAGCTAGTAATGCATGCAATGTATAGGAAAATGTATCTTGGTATGGCTAGTAGTAGGCAAATTCCCATGCACAATCACATTGTAATAGTCCAAAGTATGCAAACAATAAAGTTCCCTTATGCATCTAGTGCTCCTAGAATGTCAAATACACATCAGGGGCTAGTTAGCCAAATGCAATGTTGCATATTAGTTAAGTTGAAATTGCACCAATGTGAAAGTATAAAGTATAGCAATGCTTAAGGACAAGAAAGACCCACAACCTAGTGGAGGTTTCCACACAAGTAAAGTTAGGGATAAAGTTTCCATATGCTTCTTGGTGAAGCTTCAACATTGTTTCACCACTAGATGCGAAGTGGATGGAAGAGGATGAACCATCCTTAGTTGTTGCAGCTTTATCTAGATACCTTTCAATTAGAGCCGAATTTAGTGGGCTCAGTTCGACAGAGCGGAAGTCCAAAGTACTTTCTAATGCTCAAGGGGGAGGTAGCACTTCCACTCCTCCAGTTGTGAAGCTCTCATATGTAGTGGATCTCGGAAGTATTCAGCGTGCATCCAAGGTAATGTGCTATTAGTGTGTCTGCCATGGGGTCAGTACTCAATGTACTAGTCACTGTGAGACATATACATATGAGTACGGTTGTTACTATGGCTCTAAGACTATATTTTTGCATCAGTTTGGAATCAATTCATGATCAATTGGGCATAAGCTTTTGCCTCGATTTTGAGATCAATTGATAATGTTCAGCTCAGTTTTTGATTGGTTTGAGAACTGTTATTGTCATTTTAGGGATCAATTGTTGCATTAGTTTAATAATCAATTTTTGCAATAAGTTTGGGATCGCATTTACAGTAGTTTGGAATCAGTTTATGATCAAATTATGCTTAGTTTTCAATGGTTTAAGCTAGTTCCATGGACAGCAGCATGTTAGTAGATGCCATTGACAATTCCAGCCATGGTTTATGTGGAATTAATGCTTTTCTATGGTTGATAGTTAGAACACTTGAGAAACATGAGTTATGGATGGATCCAATCTATTTCTAACAACATTTCCACACTAATTCTCAATATTATCTGATGTTTATACTGGCTAGAAATTTTCAATCGGTTTGGGGCATGTGGCATGGTTGGACAACAATGGCTAATGTTATGACTATGATGCCTTATGGACATTTTCGTGACGTATGCTTTTCTTTTGATACAATGCACTGCAATCAAGGACAATTGCAGGGATTTTAAGAAGAGGTATATCACAAGGATATGAAATTTTAAGATATTCTAATCTTGTCGATAGCATTTGATTAAGTTATTAATCAAATGTGAAAGGTTGCTTGGTACATCTAATGCACATGGCAATTATTCCACGGTAACAGGCCAAGGACCCTGAGAATGCAATGGGTATCGAAGGCAAAAGTTGTAATAAGTCATGCCTGGCAGGTACTAGGTAGTACCCGGTGTCTGATTTTGATCTAGACTAATTTATTGGCTACTAATGTCGATGATGGCATTAGAAACTAGGCATTAACTAATTGATTAATGCCGGTCTAAGGACTAATAACTACTCAGGGATACTTAGAAAACAAATTGACCTAGCCAATTTAATTATTGGTTTTGGTGAAATTAATTTTTTAAGCAATAGAATAATTAATATTCTGAAAATAAATTGAATAAGCTAGATAATGCTAGAAAATGGGATTAGAAGGCTGCCACTAGGCAAAATTTATCCATGCAAGTAAAAAAATGTTATTAGATTGGTGGAAGTCTATTCCAACCATTGTGAGAGAGAAGGAGGCTATTAGAAGACAAGGAGAGCCAATTGACGTGATTTGCAGCCACCAAGGATCAATCCTACAACAAGGGACAGTAGTTTGGAGCCCTCCATGAGTAAGCAACAACAATCCAAGGTCCTTGGGTGCAAATCACAGAATACATGAGGGGGCAGCAATCTTTCCAGTGATCCTTAGCTGAAGATGGCAGCTTCCATGGCTATTTGAGCAAGACACCAGTAGCTTTCCAATGTTTCTCGCCATGAAACTTTGAAATTTCTTCTCTACAACATTCTCTCTCATCCCCCAGCAGTTTGAGCTATCAAAGGAAGAGAGATTTCAGTCACTCTCTACTATGAATCCTAATTTACAACAAAATTTTGGGTTTTGATAGCCACCTTAGGATGTGTGCTCCGAATTAAGGGCCTAAGACTTGAATTCCAAACCTGAAATTGAGGAATTCTAGGGAGATTTAAGAGACCAACCAGTCAATATCAGATTTGGGGCTGAATTTGTCTTTCAAGGAACATGGTAAAAACCAATCTCCAAGCAAACCAAGGGGTAAATTGGTTCAGAGGCTTGCTGGTCAATTTTGACAAGAATAGGCAAGAGATCAAAGGATCTCAATTGTACTCCTTCCATTTGTAATATAAGATAAAGAAATACCGCAAGGAGCGCGAATTTTGGGGCCAACCGAGTATCCATTGTGTTGAGCTAAAACACGCTTTTCAGCTGATTAGCATTCTTAAACAATCCCAAAACACACTTAATTAATGAAAAACCCTAAAAAGGGGAGCGGTGGGAGAGAGTTTCAATGGTCCCCCAAAAACCCTAATTCTTTGGAGCACCCTTCAATATCTATAAATAGATAGACTGCCCCCATTCAGCCTTATCCCTTTTTGTGCAAGTTTCTCACCCTTGTGTGCAGATTTCAGCCATTAGCCCACACACATGGCTATCCAAACCCATCGACTTAGGCCACTCCACAAACTGTTGCTCCTATACCTAGCGTCTTCTTCTACAGCCGCTGCCCACTGAGAGACGCCCTTTCAGGCTGTGTTTTGCAGCCTCCAACCATCGTCAGCATCTTCATCACCTTCTGCATCTTGCATTTGGTTCCAAACCAGTCAAGAGACAATTCTTACACACTCCAACTGCTTGCGTTTGGTGTCTCTTCCTCCAAGCGGTAGGTGCTAGTGCTCCTCATCTAGGCGACATCCACAGCTTGCATTTACACTCATCTAGGGGCCGCCTTCCATCTCCACAACTTCTCCTACTTGCGTTTGGTGCTCCAGGTCCTTCTGGCATCATTGTTTTGCACATTCCTCACTCCACACTCCGACTAGTGGTCACATACTTGGGATCCATCTCTGGTATCACTCTCCAACACTTTGCTTTGCCCTTGAGGCTTGAGTATCTGTACACTCTTATATTCATTTACAGTATTCATTCACTTCAACGTTGTGTTCTTCTCTCCCTTCTTCTACTTGTGTTGGAGTTTCTGTGTTTGAGTTTTGAGTTTGCATTTAGGGTTTGAGTTTTGTTTTCTGTGTCTATGTCTGTCTCTTTGTGTTTCTATCATGGTCATACGCTTTGTGTTTCCTGTTTCCTCAATACAAACCCTAGCAGTTTTCTTCACACATTGTCCAAGATTAAAGTGCTAAAGTGTGCATTTTCAGTTTATGTGAATTTTAAGCTTGCTGTAATTAGTGCTTAATCAAGTTATTTACCACCCTATCCGAGGAGGAAGGCTGGTTTCAGCAGTCCTCTACCTTGGACTGCAGATAGATCACCTCAGACATGCCGGAGCGCTCGTCAACCATGCCAAACATGCTGGAACGAATGAACCTAACCTATGTGTGGTAACCAGTTTTTCATGTACCAAAGGTAACAAGAGCTTCAGTGAGACATGGCTGGTTATCCCATTGCAGATGAAGGGTGGAAGCGGTTTCTAAATGTATGGTGCAACCTATAAGTCTAGGATAGGGAAAAATACTAAATGCAGCACTGTACTGCCATGAACATAGACAGATCTGAAAACATTACAAAATACAAATCTAGGATGGGGGCGGAAACAAACACAGCACTATGCTGCTGTAAACATGGACAGGTCTGGAAAGGCTGGGATGAACCTCCTTACTGCCATGAAGAATCGCCAGAGGGGGAAGTGATAAACATTTGTGCACTGCATCCATCACAAGAAAAGCAGGTCCAGACTGTAAGGTTTCCACAACAGAAAGCGGTTACCTTCCACAAAAGCTTCAACTAGAATAGGTGCTGTGATCTGGTACCAAATAATGTGAACTGTGTGGAGGGAGATGCCAACCTGACTCAACCCAACATACCTCTAAAGTATCAGATGTGATTACTTACAGACTTTGGTATCAGTTAAAATTAAAACCTCTTGAATTGTCTTTCCAGAATAATATCCTTTAAGCAATGTTGTTTAACTGTACGTTAAGCCACATCTTTACATTTTTTTAAAAATCATCAGAGAAAGCCCGAAGCTGTAGTGACATGCACATTAAAACGCTGAACTAAAGGTTGGAAAACCTACCTCATTCAAATTTCTTGATTGAGTAAAAACTAACAACAACTTCCCTGCAGGAATATAATCAGCATTAGGTATATTGTTCACAACTACAATAGACTGTACAGATGTTTTGTACTTTCTTGCAATAAGCGTAAGTGTATCACCCCTGCAACATCAGAAAAACAAAGGGAAGTACATGTCACAATCATAATTATGCTGTAAACTTGTGAAAAAAGATTCTAAACTCTTCTGATCTCTATGAAGCCATCACCGTGCCTGTACATTACATCATGGTAGTGAACCTAAACAGTTCTACATTTACATGATTTTGTAACAAGCTTATTAAGCAATCAGGCATATTTTGAGGGTGTAGTATTACTCAAGACACAGATATTGAATCCTTCAAAGCAGGCTAAGGCTAATGGGAACAATTCATTTTCTCAAGCAGCATTTAACCATCCTTGAGTCATAATCAGTAAGCCTTTCCATTTAAACCTTAGATTAGCACCACTCTGTAAAGGGATTTCAGCCTCTGTTCTTGCAAGTCGCCAGGAGACCAAGTTGGCAGCTTGTCTCTACTATTTAATCTGAATGTGCAAAAGTCTCTAAATTCTATGAAAATTGACTCTATATTTTCCTGCAGATGCTTTTGGATGAGATGGGCAGAACAGCATGGGCATTGAAATATGCTGAACTGCATGAGCATATAGACTTCATTAATATACTGCACTGAGTTATTAGACTGGTGGCTGATCCATTGGCAAGTTGGTATCACTTTGTTGATAGAAAGGCAACTCGACTAGGGATTGCTACCTGTGATAAAGATCTGCTAACTTTCAATAGCACAGAGCTCCTGATCTACAGTGGAATGGAGCTTCTGGCAGATGAAGCAGTATAGCTACAGTGAGAAGCGGTGGCAGTTTCCAGGTGTACTATGCACTGTATGGCTTATGATTCTGTAGACAATCATTCATCTTCCATAGAGAAGGAAGCGAAGGTCAGCACCATCAGCATCAAGACCATCACATGGACAAACATTGAGCATTTGTATCTGCATTTGCATTACTTTACTATTATTGCCAGACAACATGTGAGGATTTTGAAAAAGCCCCAGCAGCCCCATGTCACTGCATGGGAACTGTACAAATCAAGGCCAGATATGGACAGGATATGGACAAAAACTCGATGTGAGTTAAATAACTTTTCAGACAAACAAGGTGGGCATAGGAAACAGTAAATGTTTAAATCTTAAAAGCTTGCCCCAAATCACTACACTGGGGCATTTGAGCAGTCTGCAACAGCGGCCAATCTTTACCAAGCTTTTATTTTTATTCACACCTTGAGGGATCTCATTGATGAGCATGCACATGGGAGAACTTATTGGTAGTATCATCCTCCATTGTGTTGTTTTCCAACTCTCTCTCGTATGACAAACAAACCCCCCCCCCCCCCAGGGCCCCCAGCTTTTTCCCAAAAAAATACTAATAGAGATTTTTCTCTATTTCTTTTTTCTAAGTAATTAAATAATCGGTATTCCAGAAGAAAAAATGCAACTATTAGATAGGGCCATAATAATAATCCCATACCCCCAAGATGATGTAAGAAGTTTATGAGTATGACAAGGGTTGGTAAGACATAACCACCCAAACCTTTAGGCTCAAAAAACCTTCGTGAGTCTCCAACAAAATCGATTACCTTAGATATTCAAGCTTTGATTTATCAATCAAAGGCCCTAAAACTTACTCTTTAACTGTGTAATAAACATTCTGATCAGTAGTCTCACGAAGTCCTGCCTTGCCCGTCTCTGCGTGAACAGCATGAAGCCGACCCCTTGAGCCTTCCTGACACAAAAAAAACCATGAATTAAAAAATCCTCTTGATGCATTCTTAGAAATGTTTCGCAAGTCAAAGTGACAGGAAGAACAATAGTATATTGTGTTTACAGTAACTAGCAACTTCTCTACAATAAGACAAAGATTTCAACATAAAAGTCGGACAACTTCAATTCAGGATACGAAACGCATGTGCAGCTTTTGACAAAGTATCTTAGTCTGAGGGCCCCAAACCCATAAAAGTTACTCAAAATCCTTGTTCAAGCTGCAAAGAGTTTCACATTTTGCTTTGCTTTCAACAAGTGACATCCAACAGAAATCGCAAACAAACCACTCTATTGCAGTCCTGTCATCAGCTATACACACCTCTTCCCAGCTTAGTCCAACATTAAGAGCTCAAGTACTTTTACATGCATAAAAAAGCTGGGAGCTTTGTGCAAATGTGTCAAAAATGAAACACACTTAGGTGTTTTGAAATTTTAACAGGCTGTTCAAAGGAAATTGACACCGCAGTAACCCATGTGTTAATATCTTACAATGTTGATTTGAATACATGGATTGGCATTCTAATCCTATTGATCGCTGGAATTTGGCTTATAGAAAGTAAAACCCAACTACAGATGTTGTACTCTTGTGAACATCCTTGGCCTCCATAAAATTTCCTAAAATCTAAATGGGCTTAGTTTCAGCTAAACAATCTTACTGCATGAAATTGTTGAAACTCACCAAAAGCAAGGCGAGTCAAACCTAATTTCATGGATTGGACTAAACTTTTTAAACCCACCATCAAGGGCTGGATGTGGAGATATGCTAGAGTTTGCAAAAGAAAGCACAGAGGATACAACCACAACTGAAACAGAGTGAACAAAACACCAAGGCAAAAAGTAAATTGAAAAATGAAGATACACTAAACAAAACATTAATGAAGATTTAATGTGTAATGCATATTTTTCAGCTTAACACCTCCTACAGCTATTGCACCTATTGCTCTTGCTCCTAGTTCCTAGCCACCTCAATGGCACAACACTAGACAAGTGGCATATGGACAGCCATCTCTACCCCCTCCTTATTGAACTCCTAAAGGTTTGGATGATTGGTCTGTTAACCCCACTACTACAATTTTTTGCCACATGCATTTCTAGCCACCATTCCAAGGTCTCCTAATGCACTCCCAGTTATAATAACTTTCGCACCTTACCATGAGTTTTACTAGCAAAGACTTGCTAATGGATGGTGGCCAAACCCTTAGGCTAGTATCTTCTAGGTCCCTTAGGGTATTCTAAGCTACTCTAATATTCCTCGATACTCTTAGTTCATTAGGCTAATGAATTGGGCCCATAGGTTAAATCTATTGTTGGGCTACTTCAGTCTTAGGATTTCTTTTTGTTTATCTTCTATTGCATCCACAAATCTCTTTTCCCTATCCTTTGTTCTTGATTTTAGCTTCTCTTTATTTTTCTTTTGTTTAGCAATGAAACATCCCACTATGGAACTCAATATGCAAGATCTAATTTCCTTGTTACTTGCATGCTAGTTTTTGTATTTCAGTTTAGAGCTAACATGCAAGTTTGTACCAGTCGTTCTTGGGCTAGAGACATGGGTTGTTCACCCTACCTTTGTGGTTCACATCTTACTTGGAGACTTGCTTTTCTTCAAGGATGGCATCTCTTGATGCCACGACAGCAATTCCTCCTCCCTCGCTCTTCCAGTTGGGGTGCTTCATCTTCATCCTTCTTCATGATTCTCAGTAACACACGATGACCAATATCAAGTTTCTCTTCCTCTTTTGGCATCAACATCCATGGTTGAGAGGGGGGTTCCTACCCTTCCCTTGGTACCTACAAGTTTCAGCATTGTCTTTGATATGGCCTCCCTTTTCTATGTACTCACCATTTGCATTGCATGATCATCGTCAATTTGTATAAGGTTGCTTGGGCAAGTAAACAATTTTCCCCATGAGGGATACTATTCAAATGGCACCTTGTTGCATGTGCATTCTCATCATGTAGCATTCATGTATACATCTCATTGTGCAGAGCACCCTTGACTAAGTCCTAAGCTATCTCCACCGGCAATAGACCCCTCTTCACCTCTTTACTTCATCATCCACACCCTTGCAAGTGGCTAAGTATATATTGTATACTTTGTGATTTGTGAACCAACCATCCCTTTATTTCCCCCTTGGCCACAATTACTTCAAACCCAAAAAAACAAAACAAAACAAACAAACAAACAAAAAAGTTCAAAGTGGTTTTACATGCCCTTTGCAAATCTTGGTAGGCCACTAGGCAGCTAATGTTACATTAATAAATGTAACTTATAGTGCGAGAGATGACCGTCCAAGGGCCTTGGGCACCCGTACGGGGTTAAGGGGAGCTTAGGAAGTAAGTCATTCATAAAAATAGTAGAACTCACCAAGTAATGACGGCTAGCAGAGGGAGTCACGAAAGGATTCCACTCCAACATCTTCTTGAGCGTGGTTGGGTGGAGAGACAGAGATTTCTCGTGCTTGTTTCCCCAAAGCAGAAGACGGGGCATCAGCAGAAGGCAAAAGACAGCCCCATATTACTGTCAAACTCGTAATGTTGGTATCAAAGCCACTTCGATCACGTCCTGTGTTGGCGACTACAATCGGGCCACGCCAATCGCCACTTCCCGTTTTGGCAACTATAGTTGGGCCACATCCCGCCGAAACGATCACGCCCTATCTCTAGTCGTTTCAGCCACGTCCTCCGTTAATACGGGTCACATTGATCATAATTCCGGCCACGGCCTTGTTCCCACGCAACCTAGTTGTGGTGTTTAATCACACGCTAATCCAGCACTCCTGCCGACAGGCTTTGTTCCCACGCGACTTGCACACAACCACTACAGATCGGAGGATTGTTCCTCACCTTCTTTCTACCACTGAGCTACAAAGGCCGTCGACATCTGTCCTACCTTAGTAATCAGGGAAATACCCCACCTTTGTCTGCAAATTTCTTATATTTTCTTTCCAATTCCAGTGTATAGATAGGGGGAAAAAGAGAGAGAGGGGGCAATGGAAGGCTCTAGTTCTGGGGACCACCCTATGGTGGATCCCCATGAAACTGAAATGCAAGAACACTGGGAATAATTTTTTGTTACACGAGAACAATTCGATGATTTAACTGCTCCTGTGCAAGCACAGGGGGTTCAAATGGAGTTGCTAACTCAAGCACTCACCAAAATAAAATCCCAATTAGCCTTATTACCAGAAAGGGATAAAGGTAAGGTAGAGACCTCAGATATTCCATCTTCATCAAAAGATGTAGATGTGACTATGCGAGATCCTAGGGAACCCCACCAAAAGCTAAGGGATAACCCAATGTTAAAATATATAAAACCCCCTCAGTTTCATGGGGAGGAAAAAGATAGAAATAAAGATACTATCTTTAACTTCCTCCAAAAATGGGAGGATTTGCACAAACTAAAGAATACTCCACCACATCTACAAGTGCTGGAGGCTAGTCTAACCTTGGGGCCAAAAGTATATAAATGGTGGAGAACTTTAAAGGAGACTAATAAAATACCTGAAACTTGGGCTCAATTTAAATCGGTTTTTTTGAAAGAATTCCTTCTTGAAAATGAAATGAAAAGAAATTAGGAAGATTGGGATTTTGTCAGACAAAAGGAAAGACCTTTGCTGACATATGTCGAGGAGTATCGTGAGATAATCCTCAAATTGAAAGGAATAGATGAATTTCAAAAGACAAGAGGATTCATAAGGGGACTAGATAAGGCCTGTAAAAAGGAAGTGAAAAGGAGTTCACCCAAGACGCTTGAAGAGGCAATTAAATTTGCATTAATCAATGAAGATAATATGCGTCCAGGTGCACTCACTAGTCTCACTGATACAGAGCTTGAGACCTCAAAATTTGTAGGCAAATCCAAAAGGAAAATGTCATTTCTTAAGGGTAAGAAACAACCCATTGAAAAGAAACAATATGTGAGGCCGAAGTTAAGTCAAGATGACTTTGATAAGGCCAAAAAAGAAAGGCTATGTTTCAATTGCCTATCCCCTAACCATGTTACTTGGAATTGCCTTCAAAGAAAGAAGAGGGAAGTTAAAGAAAGGGATAAGGACAAGGGCAAGGGAAAAGAGAAACAAATCCATGTAGTGCAGACCTTGGAATTAAAGGGGTATTAAAAGTATAAATCTTTAGAGGTCTTGCACAAGGATATACAACATAGGCGTTGTATGCCAACTTCTATGTGGCAACCTACCTTCAAGCCACATGAATTAGTTTTAGTGCACGGATCGATAGGTGGGGAGAGGATTAGAGTCATGATTGATGACTCTGCCACCCACAATTTCATAAGTTATGCACTTGTCAAAAAGTTGAAACTTCCCCAACAAAAGAGTGAACATCAATACATTGTTCCCATGATGCAAGGTCAGGATAACAAAATATGGGGTACAATGGTATCCAATTTGGAAATCGAGATCCAAGGATATAAAGATAAGCTTGATTTCCATATTATGAATATGGAAAGAGCCGATATCGCTTTAGGGAGGGAGTGGCTATGGGGATTGGAACCATCCTTAAAGCGTAGTTATCATCATAATACACTGGAATTTGAAAGGGATGGTAAGACTTTTGTGATTCAAGGTGAACATGAAGTATCCGTTCAAAAGCTGATAAAGAAGGAAGATTGTGAGGTATATATGTTATGGTCCCTTCCTGTACATGACACTTTTACTTCTTGTAATATAAAGCAACAATTTTCTTATGTTTGTGAGTTAAATGTGAATAATGAATTAAGTGGTTTGTTAGATGAATTCAAAGATGTGTTTCCTTTTGATTTACCAAGTGGCCTTCCACCAAATAGGGGTGATGTAAATCACCCAATTGACATAGATAGGGATATACACCCTATTTCTAAACCACCTTATAGGCTAAGTGAAACACAGCACCAAGAAGTCGAAAGACAAATCAAGGATTACCTTGATAAGGGGTTTATACAACCCGGCAATTCACCTTGGGCTTCGCCAATTTTATTGGTGAAGAAAAAAGATGGTTCTATGCGACTATGTGTTGATTATAGAGCACTTAATAAGATAACAATGAAGAATAAATTTCCTATGGCCAGAATGGAAGATCTTTTTGATCAATTACAAGGGGCAAAATTCTTCACAAAGATTGACTTAAGATCAGGCTATCACCAAGTAAGAATTAAGGCCCAGGATGTTTCTAAAACGGCATTTTGTACTAGATACGAGCATTATGATTTTTTGGTGATGCACACTTATGCACCAGCTGCTTTTATGAAGCTGATGAATAGTGTGTTACGGCCCTATCTAGGATACTTTGTAGTAGTCTTCTTGAATGATATCTTGATCTTTAGTAAATCAAGAGAAGAACATTTGGAACACTTACGATTAGTATTCCAATTGTTAAGAACCCATTCCCTTTATGCGAAGAAAACTAAATGTGAATTCTTCGCACAAGAAGTCAAATACTTGGGACATATTATCTCAAAAGAGGGAATCAAGATGGATCCAAAAAAAGTAAGGACAATTATTGAATGACCATCTCCAAGGAACCTGGAAGAGCTGCAAATCTTCCTAGGTTTATCTGGATTTTATAGTAGATTCATTCGAGATTATGCTAAGTTAGTTGTTCCAATCATGGCCCAACTTAAAGGGAAAGGGAAAAGCTTTAATTGGGGAACAGACCAAAAGAAAGTTTTAAAAAACTTAAGGTAGCTATTGCTACAACTCCAATACTATTAATTGTAGATCCCAATAAACCATTCGTGGTTGAAGCTGATGCTAGTGATAGGGCAGTAGGCGCGGTCTTATTACAAGAAGGTCGACCGGTTGCTTTTGAAAGCAAGAAATTAGACCATGCAAAACGAAATTATTCTGTTTATGAGAGGGAGTTGTATGCAATAGTACATGCAATGAAGAAATGGAGGCACTATTTGTGCGGTGCCAAACTTTTGATCTTGTTGGATCATGAGAGCATTAAGTGGCTTAATGACCAACCGGATCTACAAGGGCGTGAAGTCAGATGGGCCGAACTTCTCCAAGAGTTCGACTATGAGATAAGGTATAGAAAAGAAAAGGACAATATAGTGGCTGATGTGCTCAACAAAATGCCCATCATAAATTAATTGAGTTTTACTCAATTCTCTTCTTATTTGCTTAAATCCTTAAAAGGGAAATGCCAAGTTGATGCGGCAGATTCCAACATATGGGAAGCAATTGAAAATGGGGATCCAAATGGAAGGGCCTCCGCTGAGAAAGGAACATATGAGGATGTTCAACAAGGAAATGGAGCATCAACGGTTTACTTAAATGGGATTCAAGTGGAAGAATTTTACCATTGATAATGGTTATTTACTCTACAAGGGTAGGGTATGTGTCCTGAAAGATGAAGAAATAAGGTGCCAAATACTCTTTGAGTGTCATGATACCCCTAGTGCAAGACTTCCAGGGGTTAATAAGACTTATAGTCTTATTAAAAGATAGTTCTATTGGCCTGGAATGAATAAGGACGTCCTTGACTATGTGGTCAAATGTAATAAATGCCAGGTTAATAAAGCTGAAAGATTGAAAATGGGAGGACTTCTCCACCCATTAGAGATTCCTTCGAGAAAATGGGAGAGTATCTCCATGGACTTTATTGTCGCATTACCCAGAACACAGAGGGGGGATGACTCTGTGTGGGTGATTGTGGATAGGTTAACCAAAATGGCTAGGTTTATTCCAACTTCAACTGATGTTAAAACACCAGAATTGGCTAGATTGTTCATAGAGAACATATACCGATTGTATGGCCTTCCAGCAAATATAGTTTCTGATCGGGATAGAAAATTAGATAGTCAATTTTAGCGCGTTGTATTTAGGAAGTTAGATACTAAACTTATCATGAGCACGGCGGAGCACCCGCAAACTTATGGGCAAATTGAAAGGGTTAACCAAATCCTTGAAGATATGTTGAGAGCATATGTAAGTAAAAGGCAAACTAATTGGAAAGAGTATTTACTAATAGCAGAGTTTGCATATAATAGTACCAAGCACTCTTCCACTTGATATAGTCCATTTATAGCCCAGAGCTCCTCATGCAGTAGAACTGCACAAGGAAAAGATTCAGGCAGCAAAGGATTTTTTGGAGGATATGAATAGTATGTTAAAATTTGCTCAAGAAAATATTAAGAAAGCTCAAAATCGAGCTAGAGCTTATGCAGATCCTCATTGAAGAGATATCTCCTTTGAGGAAGGGGAATTGGTCTATCTTAAGGTGCCTGAACAAACTAAAACCATGAAAACGGGACGATGTCCAAAGCTTTCACCCAGGTATTGTGGTCCTTTCACAATACTTAAGAGGGTGGAGAAACAGGCTTACAAGCTCCAACCGCCTGCTGGTAGTAAACATCCAGTTTTCCATGTAAGCAAGCTAAGAAAAAAGCTGGGTAATATAGATAATCTAATCTTAAATGAAAACATTGAGGAGCTATTAGGTGACCAATCTATTCCACATGAACTAGAAAGAATTTTAAATGTTCATAACAGATGAATAAGAAATACTATTTATCAAGAATATCTGGTGAAATGGAAAGATTATTCAAAAGAAAGCTCAACATGGGAGCGAGTGAGTACTTTAAGAAAAAGGTTTCCCAATTTATAGTTGGACCTTCCAAGTATCGTTTTTGAGGACGAAACCAATTCTTAAGGGGGAGGAAATGTTACATTAATAAATGTAACTTATTGGAAAACAAGCGCAAGAGATGACCGTCCGGGGGCCTTAGGCGCCCGTACGGGGTTAATGGGAGGCTAGGAAGTAAGTGAGTCATAAAAATAGTAGAACTCAACAAGTAATGACGGCTGGCAGAGGGAGTCACGACGGGGTTCCACTCCAGCATCTTCCTGAGCGTGGTTGGGTGGAGAGAGAGATTTCTCATGCTTGTTTCCCCAAAGCTTAGTGGGGCATCGGCAGAACACAGAAGACAGCCCCGTATTACTGTTAGACTCGTAATAGCTAATGAGCACCCTTCATCCGATACCTTGGCCTCTCTGGGGTGGCACGTTGGACTCCCAAGGTAAGCTAACTATCACCTCTATAGTCTTGGTAGGATCTTTAGTAGCCAACATGCACCCATTGACCATGTAGTCCCTTTCTAGTTCCAATTTTGGGCCTAATAGAGGATGTTAACCTAAAGAACTAGCATTTCACATTAGAACCTAATTAGCTCATTTAAACAGCCCCAAAACTCAAACTTTAATGCTAAAAAGAGTTTTTGTGTCCCATATGCAAACTCTTGGTCGGTTCCTCATCTATACATAAATAGTGTGCTTCGAGTCACTTGGCCATCCTGTTCATTTCAGCCATCCTGGTCATCAAGCCTACACCACCCTGTGCCTATGCCATACCTCCTCCAGCCCTTGGCGACCTGTAGACAATTGTCGCCCAGTCCTCTAGAGGACACGGGCTGCTGCGTTTTGATCAGATCTGGGCATGTCGTCATTTGCCCCGTCTTTCTGACCTGTACAGCTTGTGAGTCAGGCAACATGCTACTGTTCACTCTGCACACTCGGGACAGATTCCATGTCAGCTGCATCCCTTGTTCTGGCATTCCCAGCTGCTGCCCTGATCAGATTTGGTCCTGGAACTGCAGTGATTTTGGTCCAGCCAGGTCATATTACTGCCACCCTGCTCTTGGAGGTCTTTGTCAGCCCAACACAGTCCTACAGGCTGCATTTAGCTGCTTGCTTGGTTCAACTAGTGGTTACAACACTCCAAATCCATCTCCGGTGGACGTCACACTACTCCCTCAGCCCACTCCCCCACAAGAGTCGTCGGCTGTTGGACAGCTCTGCCTTGAGCATCTTGTACACACATTCATTCATTTACAGCATTTGTTCGTTTGCTTCTAAGTTATATTCCTTCTCTGTTTGTGTTTTGCGGTTTGTCTAAGTTATTGTGTTTTAGTCATGTTCATACATTCAATGTTTACTCAATGCAAACCATAGCATATCTTCACATCCTAGGCATATTTCCATTGCCACATACATTCCCATCAGTGTACCCCCCATCCCACAAGTTCTACACCATCCCCCACCATCTCCTCTCGTAGTTCCCACCTTAACCCCCACCCCTTTCAAAGGGGAAAGATCTTGGAGATGTGGTCATCCCTACAAAGGATGCCTGCACACTGGGTGATGCTAAATTGCTTATAAAGGAAACCTCTCAAACGGGCAATGTGACTGCACAACCCCAAAAGAGAATCAGAAATGAAAGCATTCTAGATAGTCCAATGTGCCTCAGTCTCCATGTGCATGGCTACCTATCACGCATGCTGTCAACACATCCCTTGGTCATAACACGGCCATGCCCAGAATTATGGTGTTGAGTCAACCTTGCAGCATGTCTATGCTAGACAATCTCATTGATGTTTACACCCATACAACCTTACCAGACAGCTGCATTCAACATGCCACTACAATCCCGCCGAGCCTATTATAGCATGCCTTAGTCTCTACATGCATGGCTAACTATCATGCATGTTGTCAACACATCCCCCGGCCATTACATGGCAATGCCCGATATTGAGGTGTTCTGACTCAGCCTTGTAACACATCCATGTCAAACAGCCTCGTTGTTGTTTACACCCATAGAACCTCACCATATCACTGCATCCAACCTGCCACTGCAATCCCAATGTGAGTAAGTTTGTTGTACCTCTACCAACTATAGCTCCATTTCCAAGGCTGCTCCAACATGTCATTCAAAGAAAGTGAATCCAATTCCATTGGGACCTATACAATTCTCAAGATTGAAAAGCAGCGATTCCAACAACACACAAATTTGTAAAGTTTAGTGATCTTACCAAACTCACAATTCAACAAAATGAGTTTTCAATGCAACAAAGTTGGATACCACTAAGGACAGCAATGTAACAAGATGATGTCTCCACTCACTTTAGGATGGACTTTCAAGACATGTATGTAGTCTTCACATACCAATGGATCTATCATCTATGAAGTAGTGGCAGTTACGGACCTTATAGCATCACTCAAGCAAGATCTATTGAGTATGCATGCTTCATGTCTAGACAGTTTGTGACTCACATGTGGACACAATGGAGTTGGAGAACCTACTATTGTGGATCAAAACAATTTGATTGGCCTGGAAAGAAGAAGTGCAGATGGACAAGAAGTTGAAACATAGCCAAAATCCATTGTAAATACTAAATGGTAACCTTGCTAACAATTGCACACAAAAAGTTGATAATGCATAGGCATTCATATGTTGAATTAAAGGCTCCAAATTTCTGTGTGTAATGAAAACCCTCACAAGATTTCCACTTGGACAACATGATTTCCAACATAATTAACCACTCTACTCATACACATCATGAACTCCAACAACACAAGAAGCAGGATACCTTCATAGAGGCATGGATATGTTCTTTCCTTGAAAATGTCCCATATTCATGTCCATTCAATGACCTTCTATCAATCTATAAAACAACCTTTCATCTTCCATTTTCATGGATCTCAAAGGACAATAGCTAAACCATTGGAGCATGTACAGCTGGAGGGCAGCAACAAATGGACAAAACAGAGGAATTTTAGCCCCAAAAAGCAAAGAGGAGTCCGAACACACTTCTACAATAAATACAACTTGGAGAACTTTGAATGAACATCAGTGTGAGCATTGCCCAGAGCAGTCAAAGAGATGGACATGTGTGTGTCCGCGTTTGCATGCGTGTGTTTTAATCCAGCAAGACTAGTACAACGTGATAGTCCTAGTGAAGTCAATGTCCTAGCAAAGTCAACATGCCACCTTCTAATTCATCTTTCAATATAGCTCCAAGTGATTCCACAAAGTTGCTCTAGGCTAACAAGACTTATACTCTTACAGAATGGCACTGTACAGGTTCACTAGGCCATATTCTTGGTAGATGGGGCGGCTATGAATATGATCATTTGAACACGTGATAAAAATACTACTTCGAATATCATGTAGTAAATCCTGAATGATACTATGCTTACGACAAAACAAGGCTAAAATTTCATGTGCACAAACAGGCCAAAGTGCAGTGACGTTCAAGCACAGCAATTGGCTCTTCCATTCTAGTAACCAATAAAAGAACGTCTAGATGGGACGTGCAATGTAGCACAAGGGAACAGGCTTTAGGTCAAACTGTGAAGTGTGTTACTATCCTATGCTACCCCAATGATATGATAAGATCAAGCTCCATAATTCGTCTAACGACAATAGCAGCAATCTTTATGGAAAAAGGGCCTCACTGAGTTCGCAACATACTGCACAAGCACTTTGCTAGCATCCTCACTTAATGAGCTCCTTGAAATGCGTCGAGCGCAAAATTTTGACAAAAAGCTTGCCTTGCTTCCACTCTGTCGGAGAGAGCGTTATCTACAGTCATTGGCGTCGTGAAGTGAGGACGAGCCTTACCCTGCTAAAGCTGAGAAGGGGTGCCACACCGTAACGAGTTTGTCTGTGGATGCACAGACTCCATGGATGGAAAAAAGCGTCGCAGTTTGTAGTCAAGCTCCGGCACCTGACCATGGCTCCACTGGCGCGCAATGTCATATGAAGCGACGCATGCTGAGTGAACTAACAGTGATGGTCCAATCCGAGATCACAAACGTCCTGATTGCTGCAGTACTGTACTCCCAAACACTCTGGAAGGCGGCACCATCCCGTCAATAGAAGCCAGGAGCAGCCAGCACGCAAGCTAACTACGAGGCACAGAAGGCTATTTCGAAGGCAGATGCAGGAAGACGTTTCCAGAAGAGGCCTGTAAAGGCAGTGTGCCTGGTGCTGCTGGTTCTTCCCTTTCCTTCTTTGCTTTGCTTCCGGAATCCGCAGTCCCCAAATAGAGATGCAAATCCGGAGCAGGAGAAGTACGTGAGCGAGAGGCTGTTGAGAAACGTAGCCATTTTAAAATTTAAATTATCAAGAATAATATGTTTTTTAAATATCGCAGGTCTGTACAATATCCTCCTCTTCAAGAGCCACGTATTGGATCTTTGGATTTCTCTTCTTGTCTTAGAGCCTACCCCCCGAAGATTCACTTTTTAACCCCCCTGGCCAGTCCAATCAACAAGAAATTCCGGAATATAACAAGAGCCGGCGGACACACGCAGGTAAACTTTGTCTGCACAAGTCCATTTAATCAAGTGAAATGTCATGTGGAGAGCTGCACTTAATGACATTAAATTTTGTGTCAAAATCCACCCCATGTGGCAAGAGCACCCTCTAATTGTTGGGTACTTTATTAAGTAGAACTAGTTAACTCCATGTGGAGTATGGTGTTTGGCAACATGTTCTTGTAATTGTTGACTCGTCTTTCTCTCTCCTCACTCGGAATGATTGCACATGGGACCCATCCATCACTTCTATAACTTGCACACGAACACGATGTAGTGAGTTCATCAATTGTTGCAAGCAAGTTGATGAGCTCGTGTGTGGCTCAACCCTACAAGTAAGGCGCATAATACACCAAAAGACTTCAATGTCACATGTAAAAAGTAATTGGATGCAAGAATCATGACCCCCCTTACAATTTTGGGTAGCCAAACTCCCCCAACCCTTCTCTTAAGCATGTGGCCTGCGAAAAGATTTTGTTGCTTGCACCAGTGTTTGAGCTTGAATGTCAGACCTCTTGATCATGAGGTGCATCGTGCCATAACTTCCAACATCCTAATTAACTTTATTAGCATAGCCCGTTAGGGCACGTGCTATGACAATGGTACAATCATAAGGTGATACCCATGGTCAACTTAAGTGGCCTACTTTTAGAAAAATGCACACATGTGCACCCTTGTTTATAATCTCCATGGTATTCATCCTATACGTGTAAATGTCCCTACCCACTAAAAGAATATCTTGTGTATAACAGGCAACACCAAAGGATAAGCTCACCAATGTTATGGCATGTTTACATTTTATTCTAAGGATGTGGCACACGAGAGAATTTTTATACTTTTGGATTAGTTCAATGTCCTTGCTCATCAAACAAGCTGATGTGAACACAAGGGCTTGCCTTCTTGAATTATTGTAAGAGATCACAAAGGCCATTATAGTAATGAATCAACAGGAGTCAACGTTGTTCAAGATTGGCCACAATGTTCTTATATTGTCTTTATGTTTCAATTTAGAAATTTTTTCTATATGTGAAGTACTTTTTTATTGTAATCATAGAGTTATTTATGTTGCTTTCTCAATACTTGTTACTCGAGACATGTGATTAAACATGTTGTACTATTTTCCCTTTCACAAAATCAACATAAAATTGAACTCTATTAAAAGTAGAAGCCATCATGATGTATAGCTTATGGCACATGGCTTGTTCACTTAGCAACATTTGTTTGATGGTCCATAAAGAATATGAAGGGGGCAATGAGCAAATAATAATGAAACTTCTTCATCACATGTATCATTCCCATCCCTTCCCTTTTAGTAGTGGAGCGATTTGTCTCTCAATCAATGACTTGTCTGCTCGCAAAGCTCATTCAAAAGTCCATACTATACTTGCCAACTTGGAACATCACCACTTCAACAGCAACCTTGGATGCATCAATATGCACATGGAAAGCTATTGTCCAATCTAGATTGTGTAAGATGGATGATGTAGTTAGATTTTTTTTTAAAGGGCTTAAGCAACTTAGCATTCCTTGGTTCATTCCTAGATAATAAGGAACTTGTATTGCTAGTTGGATTGCTCTAATAACTCTTAGAAAATTGACAAACAATATTTTGGAGCTTGAGTTTTTTTAATGCGGTGTAAACCCTCTCATCTTCAATTAATATGACACTTTAGGATTCATCGTGAATACTAGCACAGAGAAAGTGCTCATGCTAGACTTAGCCACATGCACAGTGGTAGCTTTTGTCCCCCTTCTTTGACACAATCACTTTGTGAGACTCTCTATATTCCCCCTCTTCTATGAATGCCATGTCCATTGTCTCTACTAGGATATTCATCCAGTCTTGCTTATCCTTAATTCAAGGAATGTGTTTGTTGATTGGTCTCAATATAGATGGGCAACTTGAGTCCCCTCTGAGCATGTTGGAAATTATGTCTAAATCAATCAATGTGGTTATCTAGGTCCCCATGTCTATGTGGATTGCATCATTCATGTTGCCTAAGAAAACTAGATTATTTCTCTAGGCCTCAAATTAATATTGTGCTTTACATTTAATACATTCAAATAATAGGTCATAGTCTATTGCTTTCATGACCACAAAATTGACAAAGAACTTGACATTCACAATTTTAGCAAGCTAGTCTTTTAGCACACCTAATGGTGAGCTTTGAATCCATTGGCTATTTTTAGAATGA
Organism: Lygodium microphyllum; assembly: GCF_053477565.2. Taxonomy (NCBI): domain Eukaryota; kingdom Viridiplantae; phylum Streptophyta; class Polypodiopsida; order Schizaeales; family Lygodiaceae; genus Lygodium; species Lygodium microphyllum. The sequence continues at coordinate 173,360,896 of NC_141137.1, read as the reverse complement.
AGTCCATATTCTCAAGGGGTGGTTCCCCTAAGCTTCAACAAACCAATCGATTCATGATGCTCAATCCTAGTTCTATATCAATTATTCTCTTTATATAAAGTCACCTAGGGCATCCGTTAAGAGGACAATATGACACTCAACTTCTTCCTAGAATGTGTTGACATCTAGTGTCCCTAACATCAAAGTTGGAATTGGGGTAGCTATACCACTTCTCTAAGGCTCACAGGGTATTGGTTTGGTTGTTTCTGCATCCATGTCTTCAACCCGGTCTTTGAAAGTCTCCAAGAGAGTGTGGTGGGATAGTTTGCTATATTCAAAATTCTTGGATCTCTTATCACATCCATGTCGTGGAATGGATGTGTCTTGATCATCCTCTAGTTTAGGTGAATTTGAGGTAGATTTCTGAAAGATACATGTCCCGATTGCAATTGTCCTTCAAAATTTCTAACTTCTACGGGAATTTCATTGACATGAGCCTTGGTTGCATGCAATTTCATTCATCCATGCGATTGTCCTCATGAGTTTTTGACCTCTATGGGCATTTCATTGGCATGTGCCCTAAGTGCACGTAATTCCAACACTCCATGGCCCCTCAAGGCTAGATTATTCCTCTCCCTTAGCCAAATTCCAACATCATCATAGGAATTGGGTGGTGGTCCATAAGGATTTTGTTGTCCTCTTTATCATATGTGATGTCGAGACTAGTTTGCTCCTCTTTCTTTATGGGTTCCTCAATGTAGTGCACAAGAGCTAAGAGTGTTAGTCATGATTGGCCCAAGAAGTATTGATATGCTTGATGGATTAATTTCTACCCTTTGAGTTATTGGTTCTTATTCAAGTGGGGACAGTAATGCCAACTATTGTAGCCTTGGGTATTATGGTACTTAGTTCTATTATTGCTTACAAATCTATCATAGGGAGTAGTTTAGGGAAGTGTTCTTAGGGCTCGGGAATGGTATGGAATCTCATGCCCAAAGTGTCCATAGTTTGTTCAAACTTGACTAGATCTTGGGCACTATAATGGTAGGTGATCCCCTCCATAGTGCACCTATTACATGTTTGGTTGGTAAGATCTTGGTTGCTTAGGGATTTTTGAAGCTTGGAGAACTTCCAATGTTGCTACTTAAGATAGCCAAGAGGTCCCATGTTGTGCTAATCTCAATGTTACTTGTACTAGATAAGGAATCTTGATTTGTTATTCCTTGTCCTTTCACATGTACATTGAATAGAAGCATATATGTTGGCATCATTGAATTTCTTTGATGGCATTGCATAAAGTGCATGTAGACTTACTTCACCACAAGAGAAAAATTGCATATAGAGAAGGCATACTTGAGGTATTAGTACGGAGTTTACTAGGAGGGGCTACTTTTCTTGCCTCTACACCCTTTGGAAGTGAAGCATGCAATCATTGACTTGGGTAGATTTTGCTAATGTCATAAAAACTCTACATCCCCATTATGAAGAAAAGGACCCTTGCACCTAGAAGAAGCTCGTAGAAGAGCTTGAGTCTAGAAGCCGAAGCCCTCAAGCACATATCATTCATCCATTTGAATCCAAAGTTGCTACATGTTGGGGGTAAAGGAGCCTCCGCCTAGCCACTCCTGTATTACTACACTGACAGTCACCACCATTGCACATTGCAGGTGGCGGGCGCCCGTCACCGTCACTTTATTCTTTATTCTTTTAGTGACAGTATGAATAAAGGAGGGCCCGGTCACACATTGTGACTGTTGGAGTTTCCATTTCTTGTCTGTCTCTTTCTTGCTCTTGCTCTCCCGCCATAGCTCTCGAGTGCAAGCTTCGATCCTTCTCACCTTTCAACTGGTATCAGAGCATGGCTTCCTGAATCTTGAGCTTGGCTTGTGGCATTCTTAGCTTCCCATTGACTCCCGACTCGCATTGGGTCTCCTTCCGAGCAGCCATAGCTCATTCTCTTGAGCTCCCATCACTCCGCAGCTTCCTAAGCTTCTTCCTGGCCTATTGAGGCACCATCATGGCATTGACATTGAGGTATTGCTTCATTATTTCAGAGTTTTACTTTAGTCCCCACAGGTCTAGGTAAACAGGGTTTTCACAGGTTGTGGGCAGCAATAACTCACACCTCTTGAAGCTTCCTTCACTTGGATCTTACTTCCAGCCTATCAAGGCTTGGTGTAGGCCTTCTTTGGCCTCCATTTGTGCCCCATTGTTGACACATGGGACAGCAGACCCCCCCCCAGCCAGCTCACGTTTTTTTTGCGCATGTTTCAAAATTTGGCCTAAAAATCACTATTTTTGTCATATCTCGGGCATTCAAAACCACCCGATTCAGACAAGGTAAGAGTCTAAGTTGGGGTTTTGGCACTCTCCGAACGCGATGATGATGTCAGATTTGCCAAATTCTGATGACAAAATATTTTTCAACAGATTTCAGGTTTGAGACAACATGTATTTGTATGCCTATGATTTATGTGATGCTTCTATTGATGTCTATTGATACCAGATCACTTGTGGATGTTATGCCTCTTATGTGAGACGCATTTGGAGCTGATTTAGCTCAGCCATTGACTATTTTGAACAATCCCAGATCTGTCCAAAATAGGGCAGTCACCTGTTACTTCAATTTTATGCTTACAGGTCTTGGCATTTGATGCCTGATTATGCCCGGTTGGTGCCTATATATACGGGAATGTATGCCTATGGTTCGCCTATGGATTTGAGCTTGGATTGAGCATTGATTTTCTCAGTTTACAGAGGTTATATGCTGCTGAAAACTTCAGGGCTGAAGCTATTTATGCTATGGTTGGGTTATGCCTATTGGTCACGGGGTGCTCCCGGCTACTCGGTATGATGTCATGATGTATTTGGACTATGCCACATGTCTTGTTTATGCTCTGAAATGCTTTTGAGCTGAGATTAGAGCTCGATTTGGGTTTGACTGTCACTTCTTTGCAGCTGGCATTTCATCTATGACATGGTTTATGCCTAGGCGGTAGTACGGGTTATGATGTCTTGGTGAATGCTTTATGCTTTGGCTGTGGATGGCAGTTGTTTGAGCTCGTCTCGACATTCATTTGAGTATTCCCTTGAGCAGTTGGACATTGACTTGGATTTTTCCGTTACGACTTGGCTTTTTCCATTACAACCTTGGATGCTATTGAGGCATTGTCTTAATTACCTGTCTTTGGTACTTTGACTTGGTTTGCTTGAGCTGTTGAGCTCGTTTATCTGCCTTTTGAGCCAGTGGGAGCATCTTGTATGCTTGACCGACATTAGCAGGAGGTTTATGCTATTTGAGCATTTTGCAGATACTTGAGACTTTGGGATCTCTTACACTTACATGTTACATGGTTAATGCATTGATATCTTGGAGTTGCTTTTGACCTGAGCTTGGGCTTTGCACTCTTGTGAGCATACACCTACTGGTGTCAGGTCTTGCCAGTGTCATGTATACTTTGCCCTATTGTCCATGGGGTATGCCTACTCATCACTGATGGATACTTTGGTGACATGTTTGGGTGTTTGCTCAAGGTCTTGATGACCGTTGGTGCTGATTTATGCATGTTTATGGCTGGTCATGTCTTGGCTGTCATTTATTGACTTGGTGCAGTGATTTGGTCAGTAATTGACTTGGTGCAGTGATTTGGTCAGCAATTGACTCTCACAGTACCCTACTGTCATTTATTACAACAAGCATATAAGTCTGGACTGATATGGATTTTTCATGCTGAAAGATTCTGAAATGATGTACTTTCTCTAGTGGGCAGCAGCTTTGGACACTTTTCTCGCCATTTTCTCTCGATTTTGGTGATTTTTTTGTCATTTTTTGCAGTAAACAACAAGCAGTTTTGAACTGTCTACAGTCTTCCAGCCTGCATTATGGCGAGTTCATCCACTGATCATGCTATTTTCAACATCACCAAGCTTGATGGTACGAATTACTCTTATTGGAAGAGCTAGATTTGGCAGGTGTTGGTGCAGAAATCGTAGATCAAACCATTGAGGTTGAGCGGGCATCCGCCTACAACTATGCCAGATGAGGAATAGCTTGAGCTTGATGAGCTATGTAAGTCCACTATTATATTATCTATCACAGAACAAGTTCATTACAATGTATTTGAGGAAAAACGGAGTGCATGGCAGTTGTGGGATAAAATCAAGAATCTCTATGACAAGAAAAGTCTAGTAAGTCAGATGTATTGGCTGAAGCAGCTTATGGATCTGGGCATGAAGGAGAATGTGACTATGTCTGCTCACTTGAGCTAGTTCCATGCTATACTCAAGAACTTGACTTCGCAGGACATCACTTTCGTAGAGGATGTCACTCCTCTTTTCTTGCGTGGTACTCTTAATGAGTCATGGGATGTATTCCGCATTGCATTATGTGCCTTTACTTCTACCTTGAAATTATCTGATGTTGAGAGTGCTCTTCTGCACGAATAGGTTAATCGTAAGAATTTGGATGCCTCACGTGTATCGCATGCTATGATAGTTAGAGGTAGGAATGATGGGTATGGAAAGCATGGTAGTGGCAGTTGGCCGTGGACGGGATTCTCAAAAATCTCGGTCCCAGTCTCGTGGGAAGTCACGTAGCAAATCCCGTGGCAGGAATGCAGATGTTACTTGTCACCATTGTGGGAAAAAAGACTATATTAGGCCACAATGCCATGAACTGCGCAATGAAAGGCGCAAAGATAAGGGGAAAGACAAAGTGCAGGATAAGTCTTTTGATGGCAGCATAGTGCCTGCAAAGTCCAGTGTTAAAATTGAAGAGATCAATGTTATGCAGCCTGAGGATATTGATGATGATGATTATATCCTTGCAGCTTCTTCTAGTGCTTCGCAGATGACAGAGATACACTCTATGTATGCACAGTGTTGGCTCTTGGACTTAGGTGCGTCCTTTCATGTGACACCTTGCCGAGAGTGGTTTCATTCATACCGTATCATTTCGGGTTCTGTGTGCTTGGGTGGGCAACTCTCTTGACATAGTGGGCATTGGTGATGTTAGGCTGCAGTTTCCTTCTGGCAGTAGTTTTGTTATGCAGGATGTATGTCATGTACCTGGTTTGACATGCAGTCTCATGTCAGTTGGATAGCTTGATGATGCAATTTATCATGTATCTTTTGGAGACTCTGCATGGAAGATCACTCATGGTAGACTTGTGATTGTGAGAGGTGCCAAGGCTAGCAGTCTCTATCCCTTGATTGTATCCGTTTCTTCCCTTGATCATGTTTTGCCTGTGGGTTCTATCCCCCATGTATCTCTTTGGCATGCCCGTTTGGGCCATATGTCTTTGAAGGGAATGAAAATGGTTTCTGGTTTTTGCAGTACTTACCGCCCCTTGATTATGCATGTTTTGATTCATGTGAGCATTGTCTTTATGGCAGGCAGACTAGGTCTACGGATAAGAAGTCTAGTAAGCCACGCATGAGTGAGCCCTTGGCATTGGTACATTCAGATTTCTGTGGGTCTATGCCTTGTCAGTCTATGGGTGGTGCAAAGTATTTTGTTACGTTCATAGATGATTTTTCAAGGAAAGTGTGGGATTATCCCATTAAGCTAAAATCCGATGCCTTGGCTGTGTTTCAGAGATGGCTTGCATTGGTTGAGAACCAGTTTGGGTATAGGCTAAAATGCCTAAGGACAGATAATGGGGGTGAGTATGTCTCACGTGCTTTTCAGTAGTTATGTGATGAGAGGGGTATTAAGCGTCAGTTGACTGCCCCCTACACCCCCCCCACAATGGTTTGGCTGAGCGAATGAATAGAACCATCCAGGAGCGTGTACGTAGTATGCTTAGCCATGCAGGCCTACCACAGAGCTTTTGGGCTGAGGTAGTTAGTACAGCTGTGCATGTTATAAACAGATCATCTTCTAGTGGTTTGGATTTCCAAGTTGCAGAGGAAGTATGGACTGGAAAACCTTCCTCTTATGTGTATCTTCGTGTCTTTGGATGTGAGGCATTTTGCCATGTGCCTAGGGACAAGAGAAGTAAGCCGGATCCTAAAAGTGTCAAATGCATTTTCCTTGGTTATGGGGATGTAGGCAAGATGGGTTACCATCTTTGGGATCCGCAGGTGCGGAAAGTCATCCGCAGTCATGATGTAGTCTTTCATGAAGACAAGATGCATCGGCAGCTTGAGAGAGTTGTTGAGATCCGCAGGGTCATATTTTAGGAGGAGCCGAGAGCTCCTGCACAGCCAGTTGGACAGCCTACAGTTGCAGCAAATGCTAATGGTCAGGGTGTTGGACATGCAGCTAGGCAAGTAGCAGAGCCTACTGTGAGACAGTCTACTAGAGACAGACGTCCACCTGATAGATTTCAACCCTCGATGCATTATGTCTTGGTTACAGATGCAGGAGAGCCTTTCACTTATGATGAGGCTATGCGGAGGGGTGACAGTCACTCCTGGGAGAGGGCTATGCAGTCTGAGATAGACTCCTTGCATAAGAATGACACTTGGGATTTGGTTTCCTTGCCCACGAGCAAGAAGGCTTTGCCATGCAACTAGGTGTACAAGCTGAAAAGTACCCCTGGACACCCCAAGCCGGCATACAAGGTTAGATTGGTAGCAAAGGGTTTTAAGCAGGAGCATGGTGTGGACTTTGATGAGGTCTTTTCTCTTGTGGTTAAGATGACCACCTTGTGCTTAGTCTTGGCTTTGGTTCCTCAGCTTGACTTGGATTTATACTAGATGGATGTCAAGACGGCTTTCTTACATGGGGACTTGCATGATGAGATTTATATGGAGCAGCCTAAGGGCTTTGCAGAACTTGGCAGGGAGCACCTAGTGTGAAAATTGAAGAAAAATCTTTATGGCTTGAAGCAGGCACCTAGGGAGTGATATCATAAGTTTGATGCCTTTATCCAGTTACAGGACTATAGCAGGAGTGCTATGGATCCGTGTCTTTACACGAAGAAAGCTCATGATGGTTCTTTATTGATTTTGGTACTCTATGTGGATGATATGCTGATAGCAGGGAAAGCTTGTGATGAGCTAGATGCTCTTAAGGCTCAGCTCAAGAAGAGCTTTGAGATGAAAGAACTTGGACAGGCCTCTCACATACTTAGTATGCCCATTAGACGCGATAGGCATCAGAGACTCCTCTACTTGTCACAGAGGGAGTACATTCATAAAGTCCTTGAGCACTTCCGCATGCAGGACATAAAGCCTATTGGTTGTCCATTGCCTTTTTATGTGAAGGTATCACAGGCTGATTGTCTGCAAACAGATGAGCATAGGGCCAAGATGGCCAAGATTCCCTATGCATCCACAATGGGCAGCCTTATGTATGCCATGATTGCCACTTGTCCAAATATTGCCTTTGCAGTTGGTGTTGTGGCACGCTATATGGCTACACCTGGCAATAAGCATTGGGATGCCGTGAAGGGTATCATGAGGTACCTGAAGGGCACTGCAGATATGTGCATATGCTATGGCAGCCAGGATATAGGAGTCGTGGGGTACACTGACTCTGATTATGCAGGACATGCAGATAGTAGGAAGTCCACTTCCGGCTATGTATTCACCTATGCTGGAGGTGCTGTTTCTTGGATGTCCAGGGTGCAGAAATGCACCGCCCTTTCTACTACAGAGGCCGAGTATGTTGCAACCACACTGAGGCTTGCAAGGAGGCCATTTGGTTGGGTCGTTTGGTTGCTGACCTTGGTATTGATGCTATCCGTACACCGCATTCGGATTCTATGAGTGCTATTCAGTTAGCCAAGAATTCGGTCTTCCATGCGAAGATGAAACACATTGAGGTGAGATATCACTTCATATGTGGGGTCGTTGAGGACAAGTCTATTGATCTTGTCAAGATCTTGACTGACCAGAATCCTGCAGATCTGCTCACGAAAAGCCTCTCCTCAGAGCACTTTGCCTTCCTCAAGAGGCTGATGGGCGTGGGATGAGAAGACGTCTTTCCTCATCCTGTTGTAAATGTGTACATGTTGTACTGTCTTTCTTCTTTTTTCTTTTCACTCCTCACCAGGGCAGATTCGCCTTTAAATGGGAGGTTGTTGGGGGTAAAGGCGCCTCCGTTTAGCCACCCATGTATTACTACACTGACAGTCATTGCCATTGCACACTACAGGTGGCGGGCGCTCGTCACCGTCACTTTATTCTTTATTCTTTTAGTGATAGTTTGAATAAAGGAAGGCCCGGTCACACATTGTGACTGTTGGAGTTCCCATTTCTTGTCTCTCTCTTTCTTGCTCTTGCTCTCCCACCATAGCTCTCGAGTGCAAGCTTTGATCCTTCTCACCTTTCAACTAGTATTAGAGCATGGCTTCCTGACTCTTGAGCTTGGCTCGTGGCATTCTCAGCTTCCCATTGACTCCCCACTCGCATTGGGTCTCCTTCCCAGCAGCCATAGCTCATTCTCTTGAGCTCCCATCACTCCGCAGCTTCCTAAGCTTCTTCCCGGCCTATTGAGGCACCATCATGGCATTGACATTGAGGTATTGCTTCATTATTTCAGAGTTTTACTTTAGTCCCCACAGGTCTAGGTAAACAGGGTTTTCACAGGTTGTGGGCAGCCATAGCTCACACCTCTTGGAGCTTCCTTCACCTAGATCTTGCTTCCAGCCTATCAAGGCTTGCTGAGGCTTGGTGTAGGCCTTCTTTGGCCCCCATTTGTGCCCCCTTTGGGCCCCATTGTTGACACGTGGGATAGCAGACCCCCCCCAGCTAGCTCAAGTTTTTTTTGCACCTGTTTCAAAATTTGGCCCAAAAGTCACTATTTGTGTCATATCTCGGGCATTCAAAACCTTGAGATAACATTACCTTGAGAGTATCCCAAACACCTTTCACTACAAACACCTTGAGATAACAATACCTTGAGAGTATCCCATTATTGCCTCACAACCTTCAAGGGTCCCTTATATGTTGCAATTGCAACAATGTCACATTGTTATGTTTTAAGAGGAGCTCTAGCCTAATATTGGAGCTTCAATTGATGACTTTGGGATAGTGATGAATCTTGCAATTAAAATTATGATAGAGACCCATTTGCATTGAAAGAATCTCTCAAGCTATTATTGAGAATATCCCAAGGTTGTTTACATTTAAGGTTTGAACCCAACAAGCAACATCAACTTGAAGAATTGTGATCCTAGACTCACGCATGATGGCAAACTGTAGCTAAGGACCGTGAGTGGAGAGTCTAAAGCCATTTAGCTTACAGAGAACCTTCTAGACACCTTAGGTAGGTACCCTCTATGAATTACTTGGGAAAGATTCAAGGTCTCAAAAGCAAGGCATTTACAACCCTTCCTATAATTTTGAATACATCAAGGAGGCTAGCTTCTTAAAGCACCTCAAAGATGCATTACTTTGGGAAGCTTCAAAGGTTTGGACACAAGGCATTTACAACCGTTCCTATCATTTTGAATACACAAAGGAGGCTAGTTCCTTAAAGCACCACAAAGATGCATATCCCCAATTGGAGCCGAATTGGTCACAAGGGCTATTCTTATAATTTGATAGCCTAATTGATCTTCATAAGATGCATGAATAGAGCAAGCAACCACAAATTTTTTTGTCCACTAGCTCTTGAGGTCTTGACTAGTAAACCCTGATTGTGTATCCAAATCCACAAACATGAGGGAATAAACTGAAGGCATAAAAAATGGATTACTTCAAGCTACAAAAAACTACAATCCGCTAGGAATAAAGTTATCTTAGAGCATATTCAAACCATGAGGCAAGAATTACCCACTCGTATATGTACAATTGGGCAAGTGCGCCAACATTTTTCCATATTATGCTCACTTAGCTTTACATCCTAGGCACCTGTCCTGAGGAGATTTCTAGTAACATCTAGGGCAAGACAAACTTCCCCAAGGCACATAGTACACCACACTAAACCACAAACACATCACTCACAACAATGTATTCCTGATGCATACTGCACTAGCTTAACCACACATGACACTAGCTTTGCACAAGAGACCCTAGGTGTAGGACACATTGACGTCACCATAGCAGATAGTATCTTGAAAATCTAATTTCATGGGTTGACAAGTGAAAAGGCACTATTGCTACTCCCGAGACTCAACTTGATGGTGACGAACTCGCTCCCAAAGGGTTATGTTCTCCTATCGCACCACCGTAGCTTTTGCTTGCAGTGTGTCCACAAACTATAGCTTAAAGTCCAAGCTCAACAACAAGATATACTAGACAATGTTGGGCACACTCTAGATTGAACTCCTCCAAAAAAGTGATAAAAGGGTGAGAACTAGAGAGGGGGCCAAGTCTGTTGGTTAATGTCTTGACATTAGTGGTGGTGCTCTAGACATAGTAGTGATCGTTTGTGATGCTGACTCCTCCGGAGTTTGCTTCACACCACACACAGAGCTCTTTAGCATGGTGAGACAAGTCTTGAGATTTAGCTTGTTGGTAGTAGAACCTGACCCAGCAGGAGCACTAATAGGTGGAGGTTGATCCAACTGCATATAAGTAACATGTTGCTCTGTTATCTACTACATAGTGCCTTTCTGTTTTGTTGCTAACACCGCTCTCTCTTAAAGCACATTGGATGGGCCACCAATATCCTGCTTACGTATTCACCACATCAACAGAGATAGGATTTGCCATAGATTTGTCACTCACTCACACTTGTGTAGCATCTGCTCCTATAATACTTTCATCCAATTTATGTGCGGATGGCCTCCCAAGAAGAGCATCGAGGCCACCTTTTTAGACACATTGAATGTTTTGGCATGCATCGTAGTGCCTTGATGTAATTGTGTGATGATGGACTCTATCTCTAGGTGAGCTGGCATGGTGCTATAGAGTAAGGAAATGAAAACCTTAAGAAGATACCATACCCACGAGTGAATTGTCTTTAGATGATTTGGAAACACTAGTGCAACCTTGTTGAATGTCACCTAATTGACCACCATGGTTATAGAAAATAGCTTGCAAAAAAGAAGTAAGCAACAAAGAAGGCAAGAAGGTGATGAGAGAGGGTGAGCAAAATGCAACAAGGTAAAATTGAGCTTGAGTTCGAAAGAAAACTATATTTGTATGTTGTTGGGCTAATCTTACTGCCACCAAAAGGAATGCCCACCCAAAATAATAAGTGTCATAAAATTCTTGCCACATAACCACACTATTTGTTGCCATTAGAACCATATGGACTTGGATATCCACAATCATGGGAACTATGATGTTAGGTGATCCATCTATAGATTGAAGAGTAGAAGAGATAGGATATTCTTTGGAATAATCTGATAAGGGAAGTGGGCACACCATCCCATTTGCATGATAAGGCCATAGAGCTAGAAGCCATTAATCATATGAGGAATGAGATTTGCTTAAAGATCGGGGAGGTAAAAGGCATTGGATCCTATCTTGTGGAAAACCCAAAATGGGCCACTCCATGGGAATTTTAATGTACCTGAAAGCTTTTCCATCCAAGTGTTGAAAATTAGGACCACCTAACCATGTTGGTACTTTTGTTGCAACTGAAACTTGAAAAGAAGATAAGGACTTTGGATTCAATCTTCATCTCGCTAGGCTAGTCAACAAGGTAAGGGACTCCTCTGAAAGTAGCCAATTCAAAACTACAATCCGCATGCTAGTTGTTGGGAATTAAAGCTTGCCTATGCCTAGCCACCTATATTTACATGTATACAAACACACACACTTGTACACTGTAGGTGGTAGGCATTCACTATCACTTTATTATTTATTCTTTTAATGACAAATAGAATAAGGAAAGGCAAGTCACACATTGTGACTTTTGGAGATCCCACACATCAGTCTCTCTCTTGTTGCTTGAACCTCCATAGCTCTTGCTCTCTTATTGCTTCAACTACCTCCACCTTTCAATTGGTATTAGAGCAAGCATTGAAGAGCTTCTTCATCACTTATTTTAGCCCGAAAAGAAGTTTAAGATTTGAGAAGAGCTCCATTGAGCCATAGCTAGCCGGCAATAGTAGCAGAAGCCTCAAGATAGCCAGCATGATTTATGCCTATTGTCTCTCTTGTCTTTCTACCTCCCATTCAGCTCTTAGCAATCATCTCTAGCTTTTGGCTTGCTAACATAATGATTTTTCACTTGGGTAATCTCCCCAACATTGAGACTTGCATTTGGGTGTGCATTGGAGGTGAACATCCTCAGCCATTGACTATTTTCTCAAGTCAAATCTACTACATACCATGTGGATAGCAAACAGTGGGCTTCATATGCACGTTTAATGCTTTCGTGATACTATTGGTGCCCAGATGGTATGGCAATGCTTTGATATGCTATTTGGCTTGGATAAAGTCCATTTATCTTAGTTTTGAAGGGGTTCATAGTTGTAATAATAGTTTGGACAATAAGCATACAATAGTGAGCTTCATGCTTTGAATGTCTACATATGCTTCGAGTATGATATTTGGCTATAATGATGCTTAGCATTGGTGCATAGATCAGATGCTGTATGCACACGTAGCGAGCGCTGGAAGGTCCCCAAGAACAAAAGAACTCTATTTTTGCAAAAAAAACAAGAGAGAAGACTTGCACAACATGAAGCAAAAGACTACTTGGGTACAATCTCCCCCCATGCCTTGTGTGAGCACTCCACAAAGCATGTATTTGATATATTATTCATCTCCAAGCTCAAAAAATAACCCGATTTACAATTAGCACGCTTTAGCTTTTGTGTTTGTTTTTGTCCAACTAAAGAATTAAAGCGATTGGGCGCCCAAAGAGTCGGGATGTGCCCAAATACAATGTCCAATAACAAATATTTAAATCGTGCGTCCATGCGCATACAAAATAACAAATAAATGTCAGGTGCTTCAATAAATAAGCATATCAAAATAAATATTGGCACCATGCCTAAGATGCGCGCCCATCAAAATGATAATTTTCTCTAAATAACTTGAATATGCGCTATCGCACAGTGCTTTCCAACGCCATTGCTGCCTGCTCTACACATCAACTGAAGCATTCACAATTGTTAGAAAATAATAAAATTAAACCGAAAAAAGTGAATACCTAGCAGTCTTCAGCTACAAAATAAATAAATTGGTTAGAACTCAATCCTAACCTTAATTTATTACGAGTGTGCACTCTAAACTCATAAACGTCCATTAATTTAAATATGTATTTTGTAGAATCACCCGCTATGGAATTATCCACTTGCACATTAAATTAACAAGACATCTGAAAAGGATAGGCATCCCCATTGACTTTTTGCACAAGGAATCCACCTTGTGTATGAGCCCCGGTAATAAATATAATTTTACGGAATCCACCGCAAAACCTCACGGAATCCACCGTAGAATATGCCTCATGGCATTATACCCTCGGGGTGGGATAGCAATTGTCCTCAATTGCTATTAGCTCAATGTGGAGCCAACAATGAGGGGTAAGCACTTAGGTTTCGAGCGTGCATCCATTGGGCCTCTTCAACAGGATGATTTTTAAACTTAACCAAATATCTAGAATATCTATGGCCAATTCTAGTGGTCAAAAAGTCAGTATCTAGAATAGTTTCAGGTTCAAGGATTTTAGTTTCTTCTTCTAACAAAGGAGGGTTTTCATAGACAGGATGTACAGGTAATTGGCCTCTAAAAGGTCGTAATAAACTTATATGAAAAGTGTTGTGGATTTTCCAAGTGTTGTGGTAATTCTAGTTTAAATGCATTGTCATTGATTTTGTGAATGATCTTGAAAGGTCCATAAAATCTAGGTGCTAGTTTAACAACATGGTATTTCTCAACACTTTGTAATCTTCTCTTTTCAATGCGTAACCAAACATAATCATCAACTTTGAAAGTCATAGCTTTTATTTTCTTATTAGCTTATTTTGTGTATGATTGCTGGGCTTTCACAATCATATCTTTGACTTTATAAAAAATAGTAGCATGTATGTTAGCAATATCATCAGCAGCATGAACTTTGTTTGACAATGATATAATAGGTGTAGGTAGTCTATATCCATAAATAATTTCAAATGGTGCTTTGTGTGTAGCTGTATGTGGTGTATTATTGTATGCAAACTGAAGTAAATATAAATGTGTATCCCATGTTTGTGGTTTTGAAATTGTGTATGCACGCAAAAGATCTAAAATGATACTGTTAGTAGCTTTTGTTTGCACATTTGTTTGAGGATGAAATGTAGATGAAAAATCAATCTTTGTTCCTAAATTAGCAAACAAAATAATCCAAAAATTATTACAGAATCTAGAATCATGGTCAGAAATAATAACTTTTGGCAGACCATGATTAGTGAAAACAATTTTAAAAAACAATTGAGTAGCTTGAGATGCAGTTAATGTTTTCTTGCATGGAATGAAATATGCTTGTTTGCTAAACCTATCGACAATAGTCCAAATCATGTCATGATTAGCTTTAGTATTAGGCAAACTTGTGATAAAATCCATTGAAATCTATTCCCATGGTCATTCTGGAATTGGTAAAGGCATTAATAAACCATATTGTTTACCATGGTGTCGTTTAACTCTTTGGCAAATTAAACATTCAGATATAAAGTTAGATACATCAGATTCCATGTGTGGCCAATAAAAATCTTCAATTAGTGTATGCAAAGTAGAAATAATTCCTCTATGGCCTTGATATGAGGGACAATGAATTTCCTACAGACAAATGATCAAAATGGAATAGTTACACATAATCTTCTTTCATAGAACATAAATCCATCCACGTAAGACAATGAATCAATGGGAATCCACTTATTTGCAAATAATTTATTCCAATCATCTTGAAAAATAGGGTCTTGGTCGTAGGTATCTTTCATAGGTAGAAGAGAGTCAAAAGATATGACAGAGATATTATGAATAGTCGGTCTTCTACTTAAAGCATCGGCAACAACATTCTCTTTTCGGGGTTGATATTGTACGAGTGGATGAAAACTTTGAATAAAAGCAGCCCATTTAATGTGTCAGTTAGATATTTGTGGTTGACTAAGGAGATGTTTAATGCTTTGTTGGTCAGTTTTGATCATGAATTCAAATCCCATTAAATAGTATTTCCATTGATATAAAGCTTGTACTATAGCTAGCAATTCCTTATCATAGTTTAGAGGGTTTAAGTTTGTAGCTAGATTAGGCTATGGGATAGGAATCTTGCATAAGGACTGCTCCTATTCCAGATCCACTAGCATCAGTGACTACTAGGAAAAATGGTCTATTGAAGTCAGGTAATTGCAATATAGGAGCATGAGTTAAAGAATGTTTCAGTAAATCAAAGGACTTTTGTTGATTGTCGAACCAATGATACACAATGCCTTTCTTTAATAATTTTGTCAAAAGTAATGCAAGCAATGAAAAATTTCTCACAATTTTTTTGTAAAAGCTAGCAAGACCTAAGAAAGAATGTAATTTGTGCACATTTTTAGGTATCGACCAATTTAAAATTGCCTCTATATTTTTAGGTTCAACTTTAATACCTTCAGATGAAACAATATGTCCTAGGTATTCAATTTGTGTTTGGAAAAATTCACTCTTTTCAGGATTAGCATATAATTGATTCTCTTTCAATAATTTGAAAACCAAAGATAAATGTTCATAATGCTTGTTTTCATTCATACTGAAAACCAATATGTCATCAAAGAAAACAATGACACAATGCTGATGCTTCAAAAATATGTGATTCATCACACGACTGAATGTGGCTAGTGCATTAGTTAAACCAAAAGGCATAATAAGGAATTCATAGTATCCAAATTGTGTTCTAAATGCGGTTTTGAAAATATCAGATGTGTCCCGTCATACTTGATGGTATCCAGATTTAAGATCTATCTTACTAAATATTACAGACCCTTGTAGTTTGTCCATAAGATTGTCTACCCTAGGGATCGGATATCTATTCTTGACAGTGATCTTATTTAGGGTACGATAATCAATGCACATCTTATAGGTATTATTTTTCTTCTTCACTAATAGGACAGGTGCACCAAATGGAGAACTATTGGGTCTAATGAGTCCTCGAGTTAATAATTCTTCAACTTGGGCTTGAATTTCTTTCTGTTCAATTTGGTTATCTCTATATGGTGCTTTACATGGTGGTTGTGATCCAGGAATTAGATCTATTTTGTGATCTTTGGGACGTATAGATGGTAAGCTAGGTGGTAAGTCAGTAGCAAAACAATCTTAAAAATGTGAAATAAATTGCGCGTGCTTAGAATTAATTTGATTTTCTTTAACTTCAATTTTATTCACCCATATTAAGTAGGATTTGCTACATTTTCGTAATGCACGTTTAGCCCGTGTATGACTAAGCAATGGAAAATTATCGAAAGTGTGCATACCATGCAATGTGATTTGTTTCCCATTAAAATGAATCTTCATTGAATGTGTGGAATAATCTATGTCGGGATTATACTGATGACACCAAGGCATTCCTAAGATAATGTCACTAGATTGCAAAGGCACAACTAAGAAATTTCTACGATCAACATAATCACCAATTTTAGTTTCTAAGTCATGCACTTCTTGTGTTCCATTGTATCTAGTGCCTAAGCATGCAGCCTTGATGCGATAATGTGTAGAAACAGTATGTAAATTCAATTCTTTGATCAATTTTGCAGAAATAAAGCCGTGTGTGCTCCCATCATCATGTAAAACAGTCTTTTCTTTGCCATGCACAAGACATTTCATCATATTAATAAAGAATGGGGATTTGGCATACCTGGTAAAGTATCTGAAGTAGTACCGATATCGTCATCATCTTCCGTGAAATCTGGTATTTCTTCATGTTCTTCATATTCTGTCGCTCCCAAATAGTTGATGTGAATAGTTGGCTTTTTGGATTGACAATTCACCACTAGTTGTCCAGGTTGATGACATTTGTAATAGACTATGGGTTTGGCCTTAGACACATTATTGGTAATAGCGAGAAGTTTAGGAATGTTGGGATTTGGCTGGAAAGATGGCTTAGGATTTGGATTTGTGTTTGATGGTAAAGCAAGGGGTCGTGTCCAAGATTTACAGAATGAAGATGGAAGGAAATGGTTTTGATTGAATCTTCGAAAATTTGAATTGAATTGTCTTGAACCAAAGTTACCATTAGTTTGAAATTGTTGTGGTCGCTTCTCTCGTCCTTCAATTTTGCCTTCAGTGTCATGGGCCAAAGAAATTGCATCTTCGAGAGTTGTTGGCTTGAACATGTTTACCTCCGCATAAAAATGTCCAAGTAAGCCAGACATAAACTTGTGTTTATAGGTTGCCTTAGGTACATCTTCAAGCATTCGAAGTTACAATAAAGCATTCCAAAAATGCTCGGTATATTGTGAAATAGACTCACGATCCCTCTGTTGTAGAAGATCCCACTGTTTGATTGCTTTTTCGTGGAATTGGGGTGGAAGGAAATTTTGCAAAAAATTCTTTTGGAAAGTCTCACAAGTAGTAGGAAAATCAGTGCCTTTGCGGACAACAGTCCACCATAGGGATGCCTGTCCACTAAATGATTAGTGACACTTAATTTTGTCTTTCTCAGCATACTGTTCTTCATGGAAATAATCATCAAATTGACTGATAAAAGCAAGTACAGACTTTTCATCATGTGATCCATTGAAAGTACGAAATTTGAAATTTCTTTTACTTATCTTTGTTTCTTTTCGAATAGATTGCGCTTCAAGTGTCGCATCGATTGTATGCCATATAATATCTTTAGATTGCGGTCCATCTTGGTTGGTGGTAGATCGTTGTAGATTGGCCAATTGAGCTTGCAAAGTTTGACGTGCTCTCCGTTCCTCTTGAAGCTGCATCATAATCAGATCTAATTTTTGCTCCATTGTTGGTTCCAGTAAATCACCTTTGGCCATAAAATCTTCCATGGTTTGATAAGACATCTTGCAAAATTCCAAAAGACCTCACACACTCAAAATCTTGTTAGCGGGATGAGCGTAGCTCAAAGTCGGGTTTACAAGGCTTATTATTTTTTTAATAGCTTTTTGCAGTATTTCTTCTTTGGGATGCTGAATTTGATGTCACGGTCTTCTTCCAAGAGGATACTTCATGCGTGTAGTCTGCGTGTAGCAATCTATTTGCTGGAATTGAACTTTGTCATAGCGTAGGGTGAACAATAGCTTGTAGAGAGGGTAAAAACCGGTTTGGGATTAACCAGTGTGAATTGCTGCTATGGGAGAGATTGAAACCTTTAGACTTTAGGAAACTCAATAACCTTAAGCTTTAGTAAAAGCTTAATGGTTTTAAACAATTCGATCAGGACGGCGGCATGCTGCAGTGTAATCGTCGCCAACAAAAACGTCCTCCCATAGCATTTTAAAAAATTTTAGAAGCTAAGCTTTTTAAATAAAGCTTATTAAGCTTTTAACTCAAAGCTTATTAAGCTTTTAACTCAAAGCTTAGTCTTCTCTGTTCTCTGTTAACAAAGAGACTTACAAAAGATCTTCAGAGGTGGTCCTCCGCTTCTTGGCAGAGGTTCTTCACGATCCAACAACGTAGTAGGGGATTCTTCACTGCTAGGAACGTGTTGGTATTGACGGATTGTCACGAGATTGACTGTAGAGCTCGATTGTTTCAAGAGCTTCGCCTTCGTACAAGATGGTAAGCGATTGGAAGCTCTTGATCTCAGCTTCGCTCTGATACCACTGCTGCATAGATCGGATGCTGTATGCATACGTAGCGAGTGCCGGAAGGTCCCCAAGAACAAAAGAACTCTACTTTTGCACAAAAAACAAGAGAGAAGACTTGCACGACATGAAGCAAAAGACTAATTGGGTAGAATCTCCCCCCATGCTTTGTGTGAGCTCTCCATCAAGTGTATATTTGATATATTATTCATCTCCAAACTCAAAAAATAGTCCAATTTACAATTAGCACGCTTTAGCTTTTGTGTTTGCTTTTGTCCAATTAAAGAATTAAAGCGATTGGGCACCCAAAGAGTCGAGCTGTGCCCAAATACGATGTCCAATAACAAATATTTAAATCGTGCACCCATGCGTATATAAAATAATAAATAAATGTCAGGCGCTTCAATAAATAAGCGCGTCAAAATAAATATTGGCACCATGCCTAAGATGCGCGACCATCAAAATGACAATTTCTTCTAAATAACTTGAATATACGCTATTGCCCAGTGCTTCCCAACGCCACCGCTGCCTGCTCTACACATCAACTGAAGCATTCACAATTGTTAGAAAATAATAAAATTAAATCGACAAAAGTGAATACCTAGCAGTCTTCAGCTACAAAATAAATAAATTGGTTAGAACTCAATCCTAACCTTAATTTATTACGAGTGCGCACTCTAAACTCATCAACGTCCATTAATTTAAATATGTATTTTGCAGAATCACCTGTTATGGAATCACCCACTTGCACATTAAATTAACAAGACGCCCGAAAAGGACAGGCGTCCCCAATGACTTTTTGCACAAGGAATCCATCTTGTGTATGAGCCCCGGCAATAAATATAATTTTACGGAATCCACCGCAAAACCTCACAGAATCCACCGTGGAATATGCCTCCTGGCATCAAGCATTGATCTACATGCCCGAATATGCTTAAGACATACTTTTAGGCTTGAATTTGGGCGAGTTTTGGATAGTTGATTAAGTCATTATTCACTTACGATTGAAGACATATTGGATGTATACACTCCTGAGTGTATTTATGATGTACTTCGGCTTCTTGAATGCTATGACACTTATGTATTAAGCTTTGTTTGCTCACTCTGCATTCTGAATTTTCTTCTAGTGGAGGATACTTGTAT
Source organism: Lygodium microphyllum (assembly GCF_053477565.2). Lineage (NCBI taxonomy): Eukaryota > Viridiplantae > Streptophyta > Polypodiopsida > Schizaeales > Lygodiaceae > Lygodium > Lygodium microphyllum. The sequence goes on along the minus strand of NC_141137.1, from coordinate 173,341,208 downwards.
TTATTTGGTAGTTGATTTGACTCCGTATGTTTTGGATACCAACACTTACCTTTGTCAGTCAGTCTCAGTGATGTATACATGCATATTGGTGATGTACCAAGCACCATTGCTATTTAATGGATCTCTACATTTGCTCTCGAGATCTTTTACATGCATGATATATATGTTTATGGATAGTATGGTTTATTTACACTGACTTTTTGACAATCTTTGGTATTGGTGGTCTATGCTTATTAATTGCTAGTTGTATTTTCTATTATATCCCACTTGCTATCCAAATATTCCTAGTAGTGAAAGCTTGCTATTTTTGTTAGTTTGCCCTTAGTTGGATTGATATACATTGATGCATTTACTCAAGTAGTGCTATATAGTATAATTATAGTTTTTTAGTATTCTTTTCGAGAGTAGACACTTTGATTCGATACTCTCTTGATTACATTTTGTGAATAGCTATACTCTCTTTTGTTCCCGGTTTTTGCCTGCCATTTTACCTCTATTTTGGAGGCTATTTTGCTATAACGATAGGAGTCCATACTCTTTACTTTGAAATCCATGGAAGACGCAAATATGGTGAGTATTCATGTAGAAGAAGTAGGTTAGGCCATTGAAAACAAAGGGTGTAAAGCCAAAAGGTTGGAATAGAGAAGATTGGGATGAACTAGATGAGTTATGTAAGTTTACAATTATACTCTCTTTGTCTAGTGTAGTGTATTTCAATGTTATCTCTATTAAGGGTAGTGCATATGAGTTATGGAAAAACATATTTGATCTTTATGACAAGTAGAGCCATGCATTTTAGTTGTATTGGTTAAAGAAGCTTGTGGACCTTTGCATGAAGGAGGGTACCCCTATGTCTACTAATTTGAATGAGTTTTACTCTATTTTCAACCAACTTATCTCACAAGACATCAAATTTGAGCATAATATAAAGTCTTTATTTTTATTTGCCACACTATCAAGGTCATGGGATACATTTCATATTGTTATCAGTGCTAATTCCCTAAGGGTGGTTTTAAATGTAGCGATGTAGAGAGTGCTTTACTCACATAAGAAGTAAACATGAAGAATATATGATGTAGCCTACACTTCTCATGCACTTGACATTAGAGTACAATTTTCATAATTACATTCTTATTGCTTCATCTTTTGATGCCACTCAGTTGATCGATACATCATCTACTTACTCTTAGTGTTGGCTTCTTGATTCGGGGGCTTCATTCCACATTACCCCACATCGCCATTGGTTTCATACTTACCATATTGTTATGAGTTTTTAATTAGACTAGGGGATGACATTACATTGGATATCATTGGCATAGGTGATGTTGCACTGCAATTTGGTACTGCTGCTATATTTATGCTTCATGATGTATGTCATATCGTAGCTTTGATGAAAAGCCTTATTTCAACTAGATAGTTGGATGATGACATGTACTATAGGTTCATTTACAACATGTATTTGCTGCTGTATAGCGGGCACATTTTGCTATCCAAAAGGTATTTCTTCCTAGAATACAACCCTACGGATCTCCTCAATCTTTTCAGGCTGTTTGTGCATGCGATCTTCTCAAAAGATAACATCATTGCTGCGTACTACTTTCCTTTTGTTGGGATCCCACAATCTATACCCCATTTCACCCTCATCACCATATCCTAGGAAAATGCATTTATAGGACTTTGGCTCAAGTTTGCAGCGTATTTCTTTATGAATGTGCACAAAAGCCTCATAGCCAAGCACTTTCGGATGAGCATATGAAGATGGCTTCCCCGACCACACTTCTTGGGGAACCCCCCCCTCTCAAGACCTCTTTGGTGATCGATTAATTAAGTGAACGGCTGTTATAATAGCCTCTGCCCAAAAACCATGGGGTAATGCAGCATGAGACATCATCGTATGGACCTTATCCTATATGGTCCGATTCATATGCTCTATAACTCCATTTTGGGGTGGATTATGAGGGGCAATGAGCTCCCTCTTTATCCCTTTGCTGTCACAAAATGCCTGAAAGGCCTTTGACACAAATTCCCCACCATTGTCAGAGCGAAGACACTAAAGTGTCTTATCTATCTGATTTTCTGCCAATGCCAAGAAAATTTTAAACTTATCAAGCACTTCATCCTTGCTACGAATGGGATAAACCCATGCCTTCAGTGTAGCATCATCGACAAAGGTGACAAAATATTTCTTTTCCCCTAAAGATAATCCTGGCATTTGACATACATCTGAATGCACTAACTCTAGAGGAGAAGATTTCAAAGAAAGAGACTTTTGTGAGACGTATGTGCATGTTTGCCATAAATACAATGATCACAATGCTCAAAATCAGCATAACGAAGACAAGGCAAGTAACCCAAATGAGAAAGCACTTTTATTCTTGTTTGACTCATGTGTCCCAACAGGCCATGCCACAAAGAAACGCTTGGCTGCTCGGTCACGACAACAACATGGTCACGCACACTAGATACATGAAGTGGATACAAAGTATCACTCTTGCAACCTTGGGCAATATTCCCAGATCCCTTACAGATCTTCCATTTTCCATCACCAAAGGTGGTATGAAAACCATCATCATCTAGCTGCCCTGTGCTAATCAAGCTCTTCTTGAGCTGAGGTACATGCCGTACATGCTGAAGTGTAAAGACAGAGGCATGCTGAAACTATAACTGCACACTACCAATACCTGCAATCTCACATGCATAGTTGTCCCCAAGATGGACAACACCATGTCGACCCCCTGTATAGGTGGAAAACCACTCACGATGAGGGGTGACATGAAAGGAAGCACATGAATCAAGAATCCAGGTATGCATGTCATCATCTGTATCTGCAAGTAAAGCATGTGCACCAAAGTGTGAAGAGACAGAGAGTACATCACTTCCACTGTCACTGTCATGAGTGACTACATTTACCTCTTCAATTTTTACATTGCTCTTCTTAGGCTGATTGTCCTTCTTCTCTTCCTTACTATCATCTGTCTTCTTTTCTTTTCCTTTCTCTTTCTTCCATTTGTAGTAGTCACATTTAAAGTGACCCTTCTTGCCACAATGATGGCATTCAGCATCTTTGCCACGTGATTTACTGCGTCCCTTGCCATCATATTTGCCCTTTTGCTGTGATCTGCCCCTAGTATGCAAAGCATTGGAAGACTTATTGGATGCATTGTTCTGCCGATTTATCTCTTCCATAAGTAGAGGACTCTCTACATCAGCATACAAAAGGATGACATTCGAATTGCTCATAACAATCTTGAATGTATCCCAACTCTCTAGTAGAGTGCAAAGCAAGAAAGTAGCCTTAAATTCCTCATCAATCATGAGCTTCAAGGCAAGCAACTGGTTGAAAATGGAGAAACTCACTCAAGTGAGTAGACATTGCTATACCCTCTTTCATACGCAAATCCATAAACTTTTTCAGCCAATACACTTTGCTTACAACACTCTTTTGTGCATACAGTTCTTCCAGTCTAGTCCATATAGCATATGCAAAATCCAAACCTTCAATGTTGAAGAGCAAGGCATAAAAAATCGATAGCTCTATGGTTGAGTGTGCAAGCTCATTTAACTCATCCCAATCATCTTGATCCATGTCCACGGGCCTTGCCCCTTTGGTTTTGATAAGCTTTGCTTGCTTCTTTTGTAACAGGATATTGTAGCACTGCATTTGCCAAACTACAAAATTATGTGCACCTTCAAGCTTCTTTATGTGCATTAGATTACTGCTGTCATTGCTACCCGCCATGATTTTTAGCCCAAATGTGACAAAAAAACCAGCAAATGCAAGCCCAAACTGTCACCCAAGTGACCAAGGTACAAACAAGTACCAATCAGCAATGTAGGAACACACACCAAATATGAGAAGAATAGAGATTGTTTTAATTTCAAATGAACTAATATAGAGATGGCTCTGTTCACATGTGTGCTTCCATTGTGAAGCCTAGATAGTGATCCAAATAGATGATAGACAAAGAGCTTAAGGGTAACTGGAAGAACTTTGAATGGGTGAAAGATAGATTGACAATTGCTTTAGAGGGATCTTCCTTTTATAGTGTGGAAAGGTAGTCTGGTCTGGATGTTCAACCATGTTATGAACCTTCCATGGTTGGTTAGGGAATATTTTAGAAAAATATTCACTTTACCATCGGGCCGAGGTTGTTGCCCCCGAAGAATTGTCATGGGGCCCAAAGCTAGGGGCATCTTCCATGGCCCCTAAACTCCAAAATAGGGGCCCTTGATAACTCCTACACCTCGCAACTCGATGCATTGTATCTCGAATTGCTACCAACATAACTACTCTATCTAACCTAAAGACTAGATCCACAAAGGCCACCTTTTTTCCATTTGATCATGTAGACCTCATTTGACATACAAGTTGGGACCCACCCAATGTCCATGCTCACATATGGCTTCTCCTCATAATGGGGGCCTTATAACTTAGACCACCATGGATCATTGGTGGCACTTTATGAGGGTGGGGCATTGAGCATATATAACACTATCCAAGTGGATGCAATGGTGGTGGTTATGGTTCTAGAGGTGGTTTATCACTCAAGACCATTTGTTTGTTATGGACATGTACTTGACAATATGATGCATCTTGTAGAGAGGGTGATTAGTTTTTGGATTCAGAATCGACAAACCATATGAAGAGCATATGACGCACTATGCAGAATGGTTTGATAGAAAGCAAAAAATGAAAAGTAAAGAGTATATAGCTACATGAGATGACACATTGCATAAGATAACTCACATTGGTAGTGCTCATTTAGTGACAAGAGATGGGATGGAGGACAAGTTTGGGGATGTTTTATATGTGCCTATTATCACTAAAAATCTAGCTCCAATTAGTCAAATAGATAATCAAGGGGCTGAAAGTAAGGTTGAACAAGTGTGCTGATTCATTGAGGAGTTAAAAAATGGAAAACCTAGTATGCTAATTGCTTATGGTCAAAAGAAAGGCAAGTTATTTGCTTTGGATGTAGAAACTCTTATCATATAGAGTTCTATGTATGTTGAGATTGGACATGGACAAGATAAAGATGTCTAACTATGGCATAGCTTAAACAGATACAGTCTAGATATGTTATTAATGGACTTCCATAGCTTGGTTATATAAATTATGATAATGTATGTGAGAGTTGTCAGTTTGGCAAGCAATCTAGACTCCCATTTCCAAAGAGGGAGAGAGTGAGCACTTGTTATTTTGTAATGGTACATTCAAATATTTGGGTTCCTTTTGTTAGAATATTTCTTTGAGTGGTAAATGCAAGTTCTATATCACATTTATTGATGATTTTAGCAAGATGACATGGGTGTACTTTTTGGAGTTCAAATCCATAGCAAAAAAACAATTTGGGAGTTAATAAAATTCTTGAGATTGGATAATGGAGGTGAATATATGTCAAATGAGTTCTCTTACTACTTGAGAGACTATGGGATTAGGTGACTGTTACATGCAGGTATACATCATAGCAAAATGGTGTTGTAGAATGGAAGAATGGCTATGATGAATTAGGTGCACATGCCCTTGAATTATTAGGCTGAGTTAGTACATACTGCAATCCATATCATTGCTTTCACACACATACACATACACCCACAACCATCAAAGCTTACATCCTCAACACCCCCTCTTAAGCGAGGTGCTATCTTCACCTATTTACTCACCCAATGTAGCATTTCAAAATTGCAATTGCTACCTTTCAACAATTTTATTTCCCATAGAAATCAATTGTTGATGCAATTTCTCAACTCTTTTGATGAAATTTGTGGTAGTCTCTCCTTCATGTCTCTTTGTGTTGACCACCTTAACTCTCAAAGCTATTTTCCTTAATGTACTTTTTCATTCATATACGTTCTTCAAGGTCTGCCAGGAATTCTTAGTTGTTACATCCATTAAATGGCTGAGAATGTCATCCTTGACACTCAACTTCATCATGTGGACAACAAACATGGCCTTTTTGTCCCATTTGGCCAATTCTTCTTCAATAACCCCATTTTCCTTTGGTCCATTGAGACTAGCTCCCAACAATCTTGGAAGAAGAGGAATGACTCCACCTTCACTTTCCAAGTGGCATAGTTGGTGCCATTGATCTTTTTAGTTCCCCCCAAGTGTAGATTGTGTAGTCTAGGTGCCATTTCTAACTTCAAGAAAACAATGAAGTGAATGGGGATTTTCACACAAACAAAGGCTCACATGAGCCAAGATTCTAATAGAACTTGCTTTGATACCATGTGAAAATTGGATGGGGAAGAGGAAAGTAAACAAGATTATAACTAGTAGTGTTGTAACAATAGTACTAATCATACTAATAAAAAGTCGTATAGAGGAAACAATAGTACTAAATTGTTTGTTTTGAATAGAAGGGCAACAATGGTCTCCAAGTAGAAGTGATGGGATAATTTTCAAACGCAAAACTGATATTAAGGAGCTCAAATATCCATAAATTCCAATAAACAAAATATTGAGAGTATGACCTATACTTAGCCCCACTCTATATTCTCAGTAGTATACCTCTATGATATCTCACTATCTATTGTTACACCCATAGTCTAGAGTTTTCTAGAACTACCCTAGAATATTTGATATATCTTTGTAGGTCGAGTGAATCTCAAAGAATCCTTTGGTAATTGGATGCTACATGATGTAAAGAACAACTTTTCTTCACACTTCATATCGAGATAATGTTTGTAGCTCCAGATATTCATCTCCCCAAGAAGGTAGGTATGTGCAGTCCAGATTCCTATGAGTAGGTAATTAGCCAACTTCGATATAGAATCTCACAACAATCAAGTTGTAATACACATAAATGAAAGGAAAGTGGAACCTAGGAGGAAGAAGCTTGGCAGTGAGAGCTATGGCGGATGGAGAGCGAGCCAAGAGAGACTCGAAAGTGGGAACTCCAACAACCACAATGTGTGGTTGGGCCTTCTTTTATTCAAACTGTCACTAAAAGAATAAAGAATAAGTGACGATGACGGGCGCTCGCCATCTGCAGTGTGCAGTGGCGGGTACTGTCAGTATAGTAATACACGGGCGGCTGGGCGAGGTGCCTTTACCCCCAACAACCTCCCACTTAAAGGCGAATCTGCCCTAGTGAGAGAGAGAGAGAGAGAAAAAAAAGGAGAGACAGTACAACAGGATGAGGAAAAATACGTCATCTCATCCAATTCCCATCAATCTCCTGAGGAAGGCAAAGCGCTGGGTAGTGAGGCTCTTTGTGAGCAAGTCTGCAGGATTCTGCTCAGTCCGAATCTTGACAAGGTCAACAAACCTACCCTCAATGACCTTGCGAATGAAGTGATACCTCACCTCAATATGTTTCATCTTCGCATGGAAGACCGGATTCTTGGCCAACTGAATGGCACTCATAGAATCTGAATGCAGTGTAGGCATAGCATCTGTTGTATCAAGGTCTGCAATCAAACGGCCTAACTAGATAGCCTCCTTGCAAGCCTATGTGGCTGCAATATACTCGGCCTTTATAGTAGAAAGAGCCATACACTTCTGCGCCTTGGACATCCAAGAGATAGCCCCTCCAGCATAGTGAACACATAGCCAGAAGTGGACTTCCTACTATCTGTATGTCCTACATAATGAAAGTCAGTGTACCCCACGACTCTTGTATCCTAGCTGCCATAGCAAAGGCACATATCTGCCGTGTCCTTCGGGTACCTCATGATATTGTTCACGGCATCCCAATGTTTCTTGCCAGGTGTAGCCATAGAACGTGCCACAACCCCAACTGGGAAAGCTATATCTGGATGGGTGGCTATCATGGCATACATAAGACTACCCACGACTGATGCATAGGGAATCTTAGCCATCTCGGCCCTCTACTCATTTTTCTATAGACAATCGGCCTATGAAACCTTCATATGAGAAGGTAATGGACATCCAATAGGCTTAACATCCTGCATGCGGAAGCACTCAAGGACTTTATGAATGTACTCCCTCTATGTGATAGATAGAGTAGTCCCTGAGATCTATCGCATGCAATGTGCATACCAAGTATATGAGAGGCCTGTCCTAGATCTACCATCTCAATGCTCTTCTTGAGCTAAGCCTTAAGAGCATCTAGCTCCCCAAGAGCTGTGTTAACCGTTAGATGAACAAGGTGGAAAATCTGGAAAAGCTAAAGCAGAAGACAAAGGCCAAGGCAAAGTGAAACAGAAGATGAAGGTGTGCCAAAAAAAAATCTAGAAACACAAGAAGTGCAGAAAAGTCCTAAATAAGGGAAAAAGGCACACAAGGAAAAGCGCAAGTCAATACTTTTGTAAAAGAGTGCAAGCACATCATGGTTTAATTTAAAGAGCACCGGGCTCTCACCCGTGTAATTTGTAAATGTAGACAGGCGGTGGAAAGGAAGCTAGGAAGATAGAAGGACAATGGGAAAAAGGGCCTAGGCCACGGCCAGCCATGTGAAAAAGGGGATAAGGGGATGTCCGCCCAAAAGGGATTTAGGGTTTTGTATATAAAGTTGAAAAGTGAATGAGAAGCTCATTCTTGTGTGTGGTCAAAAGTGGGTCTCCTCTTCTTCTTCTTCTTCCTCTTCTTCTTCTTGCTTGCTTGAGCTTGTGCTTGAGAGAGGGAGTGTGAGAGTGTGAGGAAGTGACTGTGTGAGGGTGAGGGACCGGGGAGGAGAAGCTCTCCATCTTCTCCTCTCTTCTTCTCTTCTCTTCTCTTCTCTTGTCTTGCTCGCGACTATGGAGCTTGGAGTGTGGAGCTTGAGGATGGAGCTTGTTAGATATGGATGGCGCGTTGGCTATGTGAGAGGTAGCCATTAGTGCTCGGCTTGGAATGCTTGAAACAATAGGCGGTCCATGGGTCTTGGCAGTTGAACAAAAGCTCCCACATTTTGGTTCCATTGCCAGGACCAACGGATTCAAGCCTTGAGTGCTTGCGCATTTCAAATCGAGCATTGAAGTAGGGTTTTCCCTAAACCAGTGCTTGAGGTAAATAGGTAGGAAGCGAGGAAGTTTGAAGAGGTATTGGATCTCCTTAGCAAGTAGGTTTTTGTTGTTTTGGACTTGGGAAAGTATGATGGAGTAGTGTAGGCATTTTCCTTATGATTTTTTCTTGCATTTAGAAAGGATAGGAGCAAAACATTGGAGCAAACAATAGGGTTTTCTATTGCTATATAACAGGTTAAAACATGGAAAAGAAGGGCAAAAAATCAAAATTTGGGTTAAATTTTAGTAAGGGAAGTAAGATTAAGGTGAGTGCAGACATGGGCAGGGTGATAAGGGGCCAAGAGTGGCAAGAAAGGCCACATTGTGCATTGCAGGGTTTCAAGAGAGCAGGAGAGAGCGAGAAAGCTTCATTGAGTGGATGTGCTTCGATCTGGCCATCCAGGAGTTATTTGCCTAGCCCAGGTAATTCCACACCTTCCACTGCATGAGTAGGTTGGATTTGGAGTTTCTTGACCAGTAGGACAACCTCCATCGCTCGGTGCGATGAATTTTTTGAAGTCCGGTGAAAAAACGTGTCGCGCTCGGCCCGTCCGAGTGATGGCGATTCTGGGCCGAGTCCCAGAATTGGCTCTCGGCCCACTATTGCTCGGACCATGTGACTTGGACGTATCAAAATTTGGCCCTCGACCCAACCGACTCGGTCTAGCCGACTCGGCAAAATGCGTCGCACTTGGCCCGTCCGAGTGACGGCGAATCTGGGCTGAGTCTCAGAATTAGCAGCCCACTACCAGTCGGACCACCTGACTCGGATGCGTCGAAATTTGTCCCTCAGCCTAGCTGACTCGGCCCTGCCGACTCGGTCCAACCCCACTCGGACAAGTTGACATTCGGCTTGGCCGAATTTACCACTTGGCCCTTGGCCCACTTGACTCAGCCACTCGGTCCTCGGACAACCAGACTCGGATTGGCCGAATTTGACATTCGGACCAGTTACATTCGGCCCTTTCTACTTGGCCCTCGGACGGGACGAATTGGACACTCGGCCCCTGCAATTTGGACCTATTGGACCGAATTTAGATTTTTTTTCAAATTTTAACCTAAAGATAGTGAAGTTGACCGAGAGACCATATAGAGCCGAAACCATATTATAGATCGATCATTGGGCTGAAACTTAGAGCAAGTAGTTCAAAATTTGGCTATAAACGGTCTTTCAATTCACATATGGCATTTACCGTAATGGCCGTACGGGCCAAGGGGGACTTCCCCCCCAGACCCCCACAAAGGGGGCTCTACCCCCTCCGCACCTCCCCCGAGTAGGTTGGAGAGAAAATATGTGCTGTGATAGGTCCTCTAAAATAGACCCTAGTGTAGTAATGGCTCTATACGAGCATGGATTCTCACTTGGAAAAGAGCAACCAAAGCCCGTACCTGAATAGAGACAAACAAAGACCCTAGAACCTAAATGGGCCCATCTAGCCAACAAGGGCAACATGGCCACACTGCAAAAACACATACATGTATTTGGACTTCATCTAGCCAAAGCGGAAAGCAACAACATCAAGGTACAATAACGAGAATGACTAGATATGATAGTCCTGATGATAGATACTCCTTGAATAGCACTGCACTAACAATCCAAGACACCAGTGGAGAATCCACATCTGGTCGTGCAGTTGGGGAGTCAAGGGCATTTGTCAAAAGGCTTAAATTTACAAGCCAAGACCTGGAAGACGAAGACATAGTACTACCTGCTTATCTTAGGGTCAAACTCACCACGAAAAGAGAGCACACCATTGATGCTCTGATTGATGAAGGAGCAGATTTCAATATCTTGACCTATGAAGCATGGACCCTACTAGGCCAACCAGAGCTCACACCGATGACTAATGCAACTCTTAGCCCTTACAAGGGACACCCACAAGCACTCATAGGGAAGTGCAAAATCCTTGCGACAATTGAAACTGAAAGCTTGCCTATCCTATTTCATGTTCCCCCAAATAGTGCTAATTTTTACAGTAAGGAAACCCTCCTAGGAAGACCCTTCAAAAGGGCAACCAAGTGTGAGGCCGACTATGTAGCATAGAGGATACACCTGACACTAGCGGGAGTGAGGATAGTCACAACCTTTAGCAAGGGTGACCTCATCGAACCTCGAGGGAAAGGCAAGGAAGGTGCTAGCATAACAATCAAGCCTACTAATGAGAGCAAGGACTTGTTGAAAGAATTGATACAAGCACAGGTCGAACAACAAGAACCAGTGAGTGAGGCCACGCCTGAAACAAGAAGGTCAAGAGACAATACCAAGGACGAGCTTTGGACTTACAAATATCGTAGAAGACCCCACCAAGCCTTATAGACGAAGGCATCGATGGAGGGTCAGCACAATGCCATGATGGATATCCAAAGCATTGCTACCTGCTCAAGGATATTATGCAGGTAACCGATGGATTTGGGTGCCAAAACCCCCTACTAAACCTCCGGACCAATCGGAGGGTAGCTCCTCAGCCTAATGTGCTTAACAAGCAGATATCAGATGTAGTTGTTGAGGATACGCAAAAGCCACTAGTGCCCAAGGAGCCTTTGATTCCCCAAGAGGATAGCAGGCATCATAGGCACAATATTGCTTATGGCAAGGTTAAATGCTCAATAAAGCAAATGGTAAAATGATCTAATAGCCATAAGAAAATCTGCAAGCCAATGTCGGAGCCACTTATTAAGAGTCCCAAGCCTCCTACACCCTCTTTCCCTAAAGGGACACAGGGAGCACGACATTCGTCAAGTGCGGCTACTCAATCCCAATCTCTACCTACATCTGAGCTTCCAAATGTCCAAAAGCTAGGACATGACACCGCCCTTAGCTCTCAACCTAAGGATATGCTTGTGCAATCCACCGTGGCTACCTCAACTGATGCTCGATCTACACAAGTGAATGCTCTAAGGGCAACAAGAGACACAACCACTTCCAATTGACCTAAGAACTTGACATCGCAATCCACCAATAGTAGCAAGTCCAGTGAACTAGTTGCTACTACCTCCAATCAGGGGTCACAATAGTCATAGCCCTTGGCCGCGACAATGCCCCTTGCGGAACGTGTCCTTAGTAGTTCACCTGTGGAGGAGGTGTCGCAACCAACTTCCTTGACAATTCCAGCACTTCTAAAGCACCCAAATCCTAGGCTAGAGGGGTTAAACATAAGGGAATTGACTGAAGAGCTAGACTCAAAAAAAAGAGAGACAGTTGTACCCTCACAACCTAGCAAGGCTATTTAGCAGGCCGCGGCTATGTCCCACAAGGAGACACTAGAGAAAGAGAATGCCGAGGCCCAACCAAGCACATCAATGACTGACCTAGTTCAAGGTCCCGAGTCTTCAAGGGATACACCTCAATTGCCTAAGAAAAAGAAGAGATTAGAATGAAAACAACAACGGCAACTGCAAGTGGTTGTAGACCCCATGAAGATTGAAACCAAGAGTGTCGAAGAGCTGAGGAATAAAGCATCGAGTCCATCCACCAATGAACCCATTGATGTCTCTCCTAATAGCGGTGAAACCTCAGACACATCTGTGTGCTTTGAAAAATCAAAGCATCCGTTACCATCAATGGTTGCTTATAACACTCAATCCACCGACAACAGAAATCACATTGACCAATCAAGAGTGGATACAATGCTGTCACAACAGGGTGACAAATTTATACCAGTCACATCCAAGGAGAACCATGATGTAATAACAAAGCCTCAAGAGAAACATGGAAACCCCAAGAGCATAAGCAATCCTAGCATTGACCAATCTTGCTCATCTAGGCCTGAGCCCCCAACTATGCTAAAGCCTAGGCAAACTCCTAGAACCTTGCATGAGATAGCAATTGAGCAAGCCCTCGTTAAACATAGAAGTGTCGCAGAATGCTTAACTGAGTTGGATGCTAAGCTCAAAGTATTCGCGTGTGTTTATGTCCTGGCAGACATGGGCGCATTCCCTAAGGAGCTACTTGAAGAATACTTGCCATTTTCCCTATCTTGGGAAGAGTAAGAACATCTTGACGAGCACTATGACAAGCTCCTGCATGAATGCATGTGACTCACCTCTGACGAGGAAGCCGACGAACTATGCTTAACTGTAACATTCAATGATGTGCTCTGCCAACCAAATCTCTTAGGGATAGAGCAACTAAAGCGACAATTGGAGGGTCAAAGTCAATTTGAGAAACATTGGTTTGAAAACCGTGTTGCAATGATCGAACTAGAAGCCCAAATCATGATAGTCTCAGAAGAGCAATTGGCCAAATGGCGGTCTCAAAGAGACCCAACCTATGTGGTGCCAACTTCATTTTGAGTGCTAATTGCCATTCGGGGTATGGACTTAGCTGGAACTAGCCAAGAGAACTCTTTGGTTGATAAGGTTCTCACTGAGGAGGAGCTACATGTTGCAAGTAGACTCGGACAAGGTACCATGATACTTGACGTTGCAAAATACTTGATGTTGCCACGAGTACTGGATGCGTGTGCCACACTCCAGTACAATCCTGAGTTCTACAATTGGTTTTTACCCTCCTGAAGTGACATGGATTCGTAAACATGTACATAAATAAACAATGAATTTTGTGACCTTGTATAGATAATATCAACACACACAAGCAATGATAGTCAAGCGCAGGGAGAAGAGTTGGGTTTGATAGACTAAGCTCCTCAGGTCCTCCTCTCACCACACATTTAGAAGTCGTGTGACCATTCCCGCCTCCAATTGGAGGGCATGCAACTCTTATTATCGCCATAGGAAGCCTTGACCAACATCTCTGATGGTGTAGATGGGGCACCATCCCTTTCTATACACCTTTCCCCTTTTTTGGTCTATCCTTCTAGGGATGAGCCCTGCTCCACTCCATGACAACCACTCTGTGCAACTTAGCATAAGCCAAGATCTGCTAATGGTTGGAGGTAAAAGGAACATCAACAGGGGGCTGTTCCTCTACAACAAATGCTGCATGCCTCACCTCACCCCTCCTCATCATATACGCTTGATAACCCATTGTATAATCCCTTCCATGCGAATAGTTTTATCCTGCCTCAAGGCCTAATCCTTGGTTCGCATTTTGCAGGTCCCCCTATAGTAGTAGCCATGGACCATATAGTGCAGCTGGCATGCAAGAAAGCTCTCCGTCGTTGGAAAGAGCATAAGACACTAGCACCCCCATCAAAATGTTATTTGCCTACTCTAAAGAGGTACACGCCAAAAAGAGGCCCCAAACGACACCGCCCAGGACGCAGGCCGAAAACCCCCTAAGCCAAGAGGATGAGGACTCAAGGGAGCACATGGGGTGTGGCAACACCAGCCGTGAAGGCTCCCAAGACGCTCGGGCACCAGGTGCTCGAAAGAGGAGAGGGCAGCTCGAGACAAGCAAGAATTTGATGCATTGTTTAAAAACATTATGGAAACAGCTGCGGCTAGGGACTACACCATCCGGGTTCTAGCCGACATCTTCCCTCACAGGAGCCCCTCACCGGGGCAGAGCCTCAGTCGCTTGACCACCCGGACTCACCCTGCCTCATGCAAATAGAGTAGCCCCTATGATATATAAGAAACTTAACAAAGGCTATCTTGCCATAACTTTTTGTCTTTAAATGGTTAAATGGGTAGGCTCCCCACCTGTATACACTTTCCTTACCTATTGCTAATATATGCCACGTCTTTAACAAGCATCGGAATATGCATCGCAATCAGCATCATAGGATTTTGATAAAGTAATATATTGACATGATTGCATCTGTTTGTTGTACTTGACGCATGCGACTTGCATATACTCTCATGAAGCGACAAGTGGATGCAGGATGATGTAGGCCTTCGTGTAAACGTGTTTAATGCCCAAGTCTCTGCAAGACCACCAACCTCACAAAGAACCGCGACAAAGCCACGTTGCCGAAAGTGAAAATCACCCTTGCGAGTGTCCACGTCGCATGGCCCAAAGCATGATCTTAACCACTTCCTCTTTCTGGGTTACACTCTACGCCGGGCACTCACGGCAGATGTTACCCCAATTGTACCAACATCGCACATTCCAAAGAGGGTTGCAATATCTCAAGTGTATCTCCCCATCTCAATGAGTGCTTCTCTAACAACAAGGCTAGGGCATAATTATCACTGTAATATCCATTTCCTGAGCCTTTGAAGCTTGACATTTCCCAACCCATTGAAAGGCATGAAGCCTCAACATATTGCAATGGTTGTACTCAGGCAAGTCCAAAAAAAAAAAGAAGAAAGAAAGAAAGAAAAAAGAATAAGAAAAGGAAACGAAAAAGAAAACAGAAAAGGAAAAAAGAAAAGAAAAGAAAAGAAAAAAATGAAAAGATACAAAGCACCTACGATCACAGCACATCACCTAGGGGTCCTCAAATTAAAAGATACGAAAAGGAAAAAAGAAAAGAAAAGAAAAGAAAGAAAAGAAAGAAAAGAAAAAAATGAAAAGATACGAAGCACCCACGATTACAGCACATCACCTAGGGGTCCTCAAATTAGGTACATCCAATGACCTTGGTTGGCTGGCTCCGTCCCTAGTCCCCTAGCCCTTTAGCATCACCCACAATTGTTCAGGGCACATCAAGGGCAGGACATTCACACGATTCCCTCTTGCACTCTGCCTTAATACCCTTGCAATCAATTATGGTAAGCACCGCACGAATGGCCATGAAAAGTACACAGTCCTCATCAAGCAAGTCCAATAGCTCCCAGCTACCGAAAGTGCGGTGTCCTTGTGTTTAATTATGCTACGTCGTACAGTCACAATGCAAAGGATGTCTCATACACCTTCACATGTACTTCTTCTCAACATGGACAACTTCGCTTCATCCACACATTGTTACGAGAAACCGGCCCATGGTCTTCTAACTACATAATATCTAAGTGTGCACGAGCACTCACATAATATCTGCACCAAAATATATACGCAGTTTGGGTCCTCAAGTGCAGGACAATACTCTCAGCTTGCTTAGAGTTCGACCTGTCTCCCAAACTAACTGAACTATGTCTTGTGCACGATAGAGAAGACTAGCACTACCCCTAGGGAGAGACCACCTATGAGAGGTTTTCAATTGCAGGTATTGAAGACTCCAACGAAAAGTGTTGTTCGCTCTTCATCGACACCCAACTCTAAATTCTTATCCTTTATCATCCTGCAAGCCCGCCAAGAATCATCATGTGCAGAATCCCCAACAAACCAGCACTTGTGCTGGCCATCAGTGCAATCCCCAACAAAGAATAGCCCTACCACCAACTCCAACAACCCTACCACTAGCCACCTAGGCCACCGACGTGTCCCCAACGACCTTGCTCCACACCACCACCAACACTCCTCCACGGCAATCACCGATGTCCCTTCCACCCACGTCTACAGTGCATGCCAAAGCTTGCTACCTACGATGGTGAGTGCCATGAGACTGGCACTCGTCTAGGAGGGGGGTAATGTTAACCGTTAGATGAACAAGGTGGAAAATCTGGAAAAGCTAAAGTAAAAGACAAAGGCCAAGGCAAAGTGAAATGGAAGATGAAGGTACGCCAATAAAAATCTAGAAACACAAGAAGTGTAGAAAAGTCCTAAATAAGGGAAAAAGGTGCACAAGGAAAAGCGCAAGTCAATACTTTTGTAAAAGAGCACAAGTGCACCATGGTTTAATTTAAAGAGCGTTGGGCTCTCACCCGTGCAATTTGTAAATGTAGACGGGCGTTGGAAAGGAAGCTAGGAAGATAGAAGGACAATGGGAAAAAGGGCCTAGTCCATGGTCGGCCATGTAAAAAAGGGGATAAGGGGATGACCGCCCAAAAGAGATTTAGGGTTTTGTATATAAAGTTGAAAAGTGAATGAGAAGCTTATTCTTGTGTGTGGCCAAAAGTGGGTCTCCTCCTCCTCCTCTTCTTTTTCTTCTTCTTCTTGCTTGCTTGCTTGAGCTTGTGCTTGACAGAGGGAGTGTGAGAGTGTGAGGGAGTGAGTGTGTGAGGGTGAGGGACCGGGGAGGAGAAGCTCTCCATCTTCTCCTCTCTTCTTCTCTTCTCTTCTCTTCTCTTGTCTTGCTCGTGGCTATGGAGCTTGGAGCGTGGAGCTTGAGGATGAAGCTTGCACTTGGATCGTGGAGCGCGGGAGAGGAGGTAACTCGATCGGCATGAAGGTAAGCTCACTACACCCGTAGATATGGATGGCACGTCGGCTATGTGACAGGTAGCCATTAGTGCTCGACTTGGAACACTTGAAACAATAGGCGGTCCGTGGGTCTTGCCGGTTGAGCGAAAGCTCCCACAAGCTGTCCCCGCTAAAAGCATGTCATCCACATAGAGTACTAAAATCAGTAAAGAACTGTCACGGGCTTTCTTCGTGTACAAGCACGGATCCATAGCACTATGGCTGTAGCCCTGTGATTGCATGAATGCATCAAACTTATGGTACCATTCCCTAGGTGCCTGCGTTAAGACATATAGACTCTTCTTTAGCTTGCACATTAGGTGTTCCCTGCTAGGGTCTGCAAAGCCCTTAGGCTACTCCATGTAAATCTCATCATGCAAGTCCCTATGTAGGAAGGCTGTTTTGACATCCATCTGGCACAAGTCTAGGTGAAGCTGTGCAACCAAGGCCAAGACTAAGCATAGGGTGGTCATCTTGACCACAAGAGAAAAGACTTCATCAAAGTCAACACCATGCTCCTGCTTAAAACCCTTAGCAACCAATCAAGCCTTGTATGTCGGCTTGGGGTGTCCAAGGGTACTTTTCAGCTTATACACTCACTTGCATGGCAAAGCCTTCTTACCTTAAGGCAAGGAAACCAAATCCCAAGTCTGATTCTTATGCAATGAGTCATTTTAGACTGCATAGCCCTCTCCCAAGAGTGACAATCACCCTTGTGCATAGCCTCATCATAAATGAGAGGCTCTCTTGCGTCTGTAACCAGTACATAATCCATAGAGGGCACAAAACGATCGGGAGGTTGTCTATCTCTAGTAGAGCGTCTCAACCCAGGCTCTGCTATCTGATTGACATCGTGTCTAACATTAGCATGTCTAGCATCTGGGCCATGAGCATCAGGTGATGTTGCACGCTGTCGAGTTGGCTGTGGAGCGCGGGCTGAACGGGAGCAGGTGGCTCCTCCTGCTGAAAGATAACTCTATGTACCTCAACCACTTTCTCAAGATGCATATGCATTTTGTCCTCATGAAAGATGACATCATGACTATGGATCACTTTTCGTGCCTGTGGATCCCATAGATGGTAACCCATCTCTCCTGCATCTCCATAGCCAATGAAAATGCATTTGACACTTTTAGGATCCAGCTTATTGTGTTTGTCCTTGGGTACATGGCATAATGCCTCACATCCAAAGACACGCAAATAATCATAAGAGGGGGGCTTGCCTGCCCATACCTCCTCTAAAACCTAAAAGTCAATGCCACTACTAGGCGACCTGTGAATAAGATGTACTGCAGTAGTAACTGCCTCAGCCCAAAAGTGCTGTGGTAGGCTAGCCTGGCTAAGCATGCTATGGACCTTTTCTAAATGGTCCTATTCATGTGTTCAGGTATACCATTTTGGGGAGGGGTGTAAGGGGCGGTTAACTGATGCTTAATACCCTGCTCATCACAAAATTGCTCAAAAGCACATGATACATACTCACCCCCATTATTTGACCTTAGGCATTTTAGCCTTTTCCCAGACTGGTTCTCTACCAATGCAAGCCAACGCTGAAATGTGTCTAAGACATCAGATTTTCTCTTGATGGTATAAGCCCAAACCTTACCTGAGTAATCATCTATGAAAGTAGCAAAGTAGTTTGCCCCACCAAGTGATTGACAGGGCATGGGCCCACATACATCTAAGTGCACAAGAGCCAAGGGCTTACCCATGCATTTCTTACCAGACTTTTTATGCGTATTTCTAGTCTGCCTACCATACAAACAATGATCACAAGAATCAAAATGCGAAGAGTCAAAAGGTGGAAGATTTTACAAAGCACGGAGCATTTTCATTCCTTTAAGAGACATATTCCCCAAACGAGCATGCCAAAGGGATACATGGGGGATAGAACCCATAGACAAAACATGATCCAATGTAGCTCCAAATATAAGTAAGGGGCAGATGCTGCCAAACTTGGCACCTCTTGCAAGCACAAGCCTACCACGAGTAATCTTCCGTGCAGAGTCTCCAAAAGACACAAAATACCCTGCATCATCAAGCTGTCTAGCCGACATAAGGCCATGAGTCAACGTAGGTACATGGTGCACATCATGCAAAACAAAAGTACTACCAGAAGGAAATTGCAGCCTAACATCTCTAATGCCCATAATGTCAAGAGACTTATCATCACCAAGACACACAGAACCAGACATGGTACGATAGGTATGAAACCAATCTCTACAGGGTGTCACATGAAAGGACACACCTGAATCCAAGAGCCAGCACTGCGCATACATAGAATGTATCTCAGAAGCCTGTAAGGCATCGCATGAAGAAGCTGCAAGTATGTAATCATCATCTGAATCAGTGGCTTGCATGACATTAACCTCTTCTATGGACTTTGCAGGTACAATATGCGCTCAGGAGACTTTTCTTGCACTTTTTCTTTTCCCTTTTCCTTGCGCTTATCATTGCGCATTTTATGGCACTGCGGCCTAATATGTCCTTCTTTCCCACAATAATTACAGGTAAGATCAAACTTCCGTCCATGGGACTTACTGCGACCACGTGACTTGGACCTAGATTTTTGAGAGTCCCTGCCCTTATGATCATTATCATACCTACCATGTCTACCACCTCTAACGGTCAATGCATATGAAGAGCGGGAAGCATCATTATTTCTCTTGTTGATTTCCTCAGTCAATAAAGCATTCTCAAGATCTTTGATTTTCATCCCATCAACCTTGTTCGTGCATATGGTAGTACAGAAGACATCCCATGATTCAAGCAAGGTGCCAAGCAGAAACAACGGGTGCAAGTTGTCTTTGAACTCAATACCCTGTGTCAACAGACTCTTCATGATAGCATGAAACTGACTAAAATGAGATGATAGGGAGGTTCCCTCCTTCATGCGAAGGTCCATTAACTGCTTTAGCCAATACATTTGTGACACAGGACTCTGCTGCGCATAAAGCTCCTGAATCTTATCCCATAAATCCCATGCACTCTGATTTTCATCTTCAACAAAATTATGATGGACCTCTTCTGAGAGTGACAAGATAATGGTAGACTTGCAAAGCTCATCAACTTCCATCCAAACATCATCATCCATATCCTCAGGTTTAACACCCTTGAAATGCAAGGGTTTGATCTGTAACTTCTACACCAAAACCTATCATATTTGGGACTTCCAATACCCATAGTTGGTACCATCCAACTTGGCAATGTTAAAGAGAGCAGTGTCTTTCAGATGACCAGCCATACTGTCCCAAATCAAAGCAAAGAAGCAAAATTGCAGGTTGCTATAATTAGCAAAAAATACACTAAAACCACTGCTAAAACTGGCTGAAAGAGTGGATATCACCAAGAGAAGCACCTGTCCACCAAATATGAATAAGATAACGTCAAATAGTAAGCATTACCCTCATAGAAGTGCTCAAAATCTACAGATTTCAGCTTGCTGTAATAAATGACAATAGTATGTAAAACTGTCCCAAAATGAAGCAATCACTGATACATATGTCACTACAATTGCGAGGTAGCAAGATACATCCAACAGTGAGTGTCAAGGGGCAGAAAGTACCAAGAACTATCAAACCAATAACCTGTCAGGCAAGAGACATCTCATAGGTCTAGAAGTCATGCATGTAATGGGTCTCGAGGTAAGAGAAGAGACCAAGCACAAGCACAACTGATAGAGCAAGAAACGCAATACATAACCATCCAAGATGCATACAAAACTGACAAACTTGTGATAGAGATAGGTGCCTACCCCAATAAGCGTATCAAATCAGCCCACTACAAACTAACTGCAGACATAGAGCTCTCAAGAGAGTAAATGCATGTAACTGTCCCACAAGCTCAAGCTCAAGTGTAAATAAGACTCTGTGTACATCCGAATATACCAAGAGGCTCCCCTGGAAGTAAAGTCAGATGGAAAGAGAGCAAGCAATGCTCTAATACATTGAATACATAACATCAGACATGCCAAATCCCAGTAGGGTACATCCGGAGCATAAATCCCAAGCTATCTCAAACCCGTAAAGCATAAGCATGAAAGCATTCAAAGAGCATGTAACTGACAACCAAATGTAATGCCCAGTAGATCCAAAATGCTCAAATACATGTGAAGATGAAGCTCCAAGTAACTGTCAAGCATGGGCAAACCAAGTGGCATCCATATCTGACCAAAGCATAAATGCAAGAAGCCTAAATGTCAAGCAGTGAGAATAGGCATAAATTGGTCCAAAGCATGCCAACTGAAGCCAAATGCCAGTGATGGACGACCAAGTCGGAGCCTAATCCATGCTCAAAAGCATTCCGGAACCAAGAAGAAGCATTTGAAAACCTCCAAATACATCGGTATGATCATTCAAACCTCTAGTAAGCACCCTATATCCATGAACCAATGTATATACCAAGTAAATGAGCTTCAACCCACTGTATTATAACAAGCAATTTACTGCTAAATGAAGGTCAAGCAGTGCTCAAATATTCTCCAAATCAGTCCCAAAGCATAGACATAGCATCCCATAACATCCGGGCATCACCGGGCATCAATAGGCATCAAACGGGTAATGCCAAGAATCATTAAATAGTAAATGTCAAGTGCTGCCATGTTTTGATAGTCCTAGGACTGTGTATACAACAAGGGTTGAAGGAGGAAGCACTCGAATTGATCACCGAGAGCCAAGCACTAATGTCGGGGAGTTAAACAATGATCGGGAAGGTTGCTAAGAGTGCCGGGAAGCCGAGGAAGAGCAGGAAAATGCCAGGAGTAGGTCAGCCCAGCCCCCTAAAAATGCGCCAAAATTTATGTTGGCTATTCCTGGGGGTTGGGGGGTCTTCAACAGTCCTTAGGGGCACTTGGCAATGTCAAGGGGGCTCCAATGCAGCCCAGGAAGAAGCTGATGAAGGTCCGGAAGCTCGGGAAGGAGGTGGGAGATCAAAACATACCTGCAAATGAAGGTGCCATGGCTGCCATTGAAGGTCGGGTTGAAGCTCTTCAAATCCAGGCTGAAGAGAATGGTGGGAAATCTCCAATGCCTTTTCTCTAATACTAATTGAAAGGGAAGTGGAACCTAGGAGGAAGAAGCTTGGCGGTGAGAGCTATGGCAGATGGAGAGCAAGAGCCAAGAGAGAGAGACTCGAAAGTGGGAACTCCAACAACCACAATGTGTGGCCAGGCCTTCCTTTATTCAAACTGTCACTAAAAGAATAAAGAATAAATGACTGTGATGGGTGCTCGCCACCTGCAATGTGCAGTGGTAGGTACTGTCAATGTAGTAATACACGGGTGGCTAGGCGGAGGTGCCTTTACCCCCAACAATAAAGATGAACACTTCATATTTTTACTCCTCAAAAAGTTAATGGTTGGATTGAGAGATATCAACTTTACAAAAATGCCAATAATAAAGATACTAATAAGAACTTTACTCCTTGATTGAAGGAGACTTTTCCACCATCCAGCCCCATGTTAATCCCATGTCTTACATACTATCAAAATTTCACTCTCATTGAATGTATGACCTTAGGCACATAGTTCCACATCATATTACTAGTGTTGATGAAGGGATCGTGTGGGTTTGCATGTCTTAATGTGAGAGAGAGAGAGAGAGAGAGAGAGAGAGAGAGAGAGAGAGAGAGAGAGAGAGAGAGAGAGAGAGAGAGAGAGAGAGAGAGAGAGAGAGAGAGAGAGAGAGAGAGAGAGAGAGAGAGAGAGAGAGAGAGAGAGTTGTCACCTAGCTCGTAGCATGACCTTTTTCATCAGGTCTATTTTTAGATTGGTTGACCCACCCCTTTCTTACGGGACACAAGTTTTAGAATAATTATATTAATTATCGTAAAGAGGGTCAAAAGAGCGAGACACAAGTTTTGGAATAATTATATTAATTATCATGATGATAATGGTAGTTAGCATCACGATAGATTGTAGCTTGCCAATGATGTGTGTGATATCTAATTTGTAGAAAAATTAGGCTTTTTAAGGATTTTTCTTGTACCTTAGTGATTACATTTTCAATTGTAGAATTGTGATTCATAAATTATTTTCAATTCAATTGAAGCAATAGGACAATGGTTAGAAAAAAGAGATAGGGTAAAAGAAGATCGTAAGGAATATGATTTTACTAACCATGGAGGGCCTTAATGATGCTACCCAAGGGAAGGTATAAAATCTCATGGGGATGATGTGGTGGTGGGGGGAGTTTGCAAAGGGAGTCCATATGCCAAATGCCTTACGACTGATAGAGACATCCTTCATGCACTTCATTACGATGATAGCTTGATGATGGGGATATCTAGAGGTAGTGCTAAATTTGTCATTGTCCTCCACCTCCATAAACATGCACAGGAGGTCATGTAGATCAAACTAGAGCTGCCCACCTTGGAAGAACACTAGTTTGTGCTTCAGATCTTGGGCATCACCATTGCCTACATTACCACTTCCTAAAGGGAAGCATGAGAGAGAGAGAGAGAGAGAGAGAGAGAGAGAGAGAGAGAGAGAGAGAGAGAGAGAGAGAGAGAGAGAGAGAGAGAGAGAGAGAGAGAGAGAGAGAGAGAGAGAGAGAGAGAGAGAGAGAGAGAGAGAGAGAGAGAGAGAGAGAGAGAGAGAGAGAGAGAGAGAGAGAGAGAGAGAGAGAGAGAGAGAGAGAGAGAGAGAGTTCATGTAGCTTTCTTCTTCTCTGAACCATCATTAGGTTTGATATTTGGGGTAATCATAAGTAAAGCTTTAGCTAGATCCTCCTAACATAAATTCTCATTACCTCTAGTGTCACTTTAGTATATAGAGCCTCCTATTGCACATAGCCTTCTGTATAAGGCATGGAATGTGAAGATGATAAGACATGAATGGAATGCATCTTTCTTTTTTTAGAGTGACCATTGTGAATTAGGACTATTAAATAATTAGCTACTCGAATAGGAAGTAGTTAATGTTGCACAAAATCAAGTTTTCTAAGGAAAATCATGTTTTTAGTTGTTTTCAAGTCCAAAAGGGAAAATTTTATAGCAAAAGGGAACTCTATAGTTGCATATGTAATGATTAACTTTAGTAACTAGCATTTAAACCTTAGTGGCCAACCAACTAACTATAATTATTAGCCTTAACTAACTTACTACAATATTGACCTATATGATTTATTAGTTTGACTAACGAACCTACTAACTTTGGCTAGATGTAATATCTTTTATCCTAGTCATTTCTTTATTACAAGACCACTCAACATGTGTAGAAAATGACCTTCCTCTTGAAACTTGTTTATAACCTTCCATAATCCTATGCACATGTTGTTTCAAATATAATGAAATATGATCTAAGCCATTGAAGTGGCTTGTTGCTACTTTTGTTGCAAATTACAAGACAAGTGTTAAGTAAAAGAATTTCACTTTGAAAAGGATGTTTGATTCTTTTAAAAAAATTGTGCCTAAAGAACATATAAAGAACCCTATTTAATTGGAACAATTAAGGAAGCTCTTTTTATATGTTTCATGGTGTGATAACATGCCTACTTTAGATAATTAATGTTGATCAATGTATTGAGTGGAAAGTGTTCTCAATTGTGTTGGATACGTTTTAATCATTTCTATAGAAAGTATGAAACCTATCAACATTCGCATTTAAATCAAAGCAAGGTAAGCGAAAACTACAAAGTACGAGCGTATTATTTCTACAGAAAGAGCAATGGCTTGTATATATCAAATCGGTAATAAGTTTACCATGGAGGAATTACTATTTCTTAAGCATTTGTCATTAAGCTATCCAATTGAAATGAACATTAGAAATAATGTTAAATAATTTTAAGATAAATATAAATAATAATATTATAGTAGTATTTCACCGTTTCTATAATAATTCATTACTTGATATTTACCAAGCATGGATATAAATTTACAGAGTACATTTGATCATGACAAACTTGCCATGTATTTGAAATCCAAAAGTATGGGGAGGGAACCTACATATAATGATAGGATTACAATCAATATTTGAAAAACAATGCACCAATGATGGCCAACAATACGATTGTCTAGATAGAATGGTAGGACTGCGACTGCTGTTTAAACATTAATTTGCACTAACGACGACAAACAATGCCGTTTTCTCCTTGGCTGGTGCAACTCATGCTAGGCATCATTTCAAGGAAATCACGAGGTGCTCCACCCATAAGATCCTCTGAGATAGCTGAAGGGTCAAATCGAGCTACTTCACAATCGGTAGAGAGGAGAGACGAGCTTTTGAACTTGTTGTACCCCCCCATAATGGGCATGGGCACCCCATGCTTTACTGGGCTGATGTAACCTTTGCTGTATGTCTGACCCAACACTCCTGCAACTTCGGTTGAAAGATTGAAGAAACTAAAGTGGAGGTCCAAATGAGCAAAACAATCATGGCCATTGATCTCATAGTTGTGGATCCTACTATCCTCCTCATTGACATATGTCACATTTATGGACACTTTAAGTAAGTTGGTCACTTCAAGCTCAATGGAGTTGACGGCATCCGTTCGAATGGCTTTGAACTCACCAAGAGGAGATAGCCACGATTCCCCAATCACGGTGTCTAGTGTTATGGACGTGCCATCATAAGAAATATCTAGTTGATCGGTTGCATCATCCCACAATGCCACCTTTTTAGCACCAACACTCACTTTATGTCGGCCGTAAAGGATACCAATGCTTTGCACCCACGTGAAGTCCCTTGAGCGGCCAATAGGTCTTTTGCCAATGAAATGTCCATTGATGTGAAGCGCATTATCGGATACAATACAAAAGTCATCATTGGCTTTTCCATGGAAGTAGAAGATGGCACCATCGCCGCCAACAAATCGAGGATCAGTGCAGATAGCTCCTTTCTTCAAGCAAGCTGTTTATCATGGATGGACGTGCTTCTCTTATTATTCATATTTGAAAATAGATGCAATGCCATGTTTAGGTCTAAACAAAAAGAGAAGGAACAGATCCGTATAATTAGTTTTATGAGGGATGTGTCTCTCTCGTGCTCTTGCATAATGCTATTAACGGGGCTTCTCTTCCATTACGTTGCATGTGCATCTTTAAAATGACCATTGCGAGCTGATTCATTTTTTAGACTATATACATCCCCACCAAATCATGTATTGCTGAAAGCAGAAACAAGCACTCAAGCATCCTTTCATGTGAAGTTCTAAATGATGATGGGTATCTTTGCAAGGCAATAATGCTTAGCATTATGTAAGCCTCTTGATTGGTACAGAAGAAAGGGCCATGGAATGGGCTTGAATGAAAGTACTCTTGCTTTTGAATGAGGAAGTGGCATGGAAGATACATTGCGAATATTGGCCCTTAATTCGAGTGCTTGAATGAGGGGGTCATGGGTGCCATGAGACATATTAAGTGCGTGCAAGCATGGGTGAGGGTTGCCTTGAACACGTGTGCAATATTGGTGAGTGTGGCACACATGTGAGTGACTGGATGAGTGCCTCAATGAGCAAGTGCAGTCGATGATGATGGTGCTTGGTCGGCATGTCCTCAAAAGTCATTTTCAGTAGGGCAGAATTGTACATTCACAAACTTCTAATTCAAAATCTTTAGAGGGGTTTCTTTCCAATGAGTTAAGAGATGTATTTTGCCGTTTTTATAACTAAGAATTTTGATGGAGTTGGAAGAATTTCAACCTTTTTTATGGCATTTTATAAAGTCTAGAATCTTTTGCAGCGTTAAGGATTTTCAATGCTCTTTTATACAATTTGAAGGTCTTTTTGGAACTCTTGTGCAATCCAAGCGTATATTGACACGTCGGCGCATTTGGTGAGCACCGACTTAGATTCGAAGTGTGAATGATGAGAGTGTACCGTTCTTCTTGCACCTGGCGGAGCAGGAGTTGCAGTTGATGACGCACAGGGATGCCGCCTTGCCGTCGTTGAAGTGAGGGCAGTTGGCCGGGCACTGCAGCGTTCGATGGCAGCGGCCACAGTAGCGCTGGTCACGAGCAGCCGCAGCTGCAGTACCCCACGAGGCCATCATCACCATCATGATCATCATCAGAAAGCAAGTGGGAGTCTGCATGCGCCCGTGATCAGCTGCTGCCATGGCTGCACTAATATGAGAGAGAGAGAGAGAGAGAGAGAGAGAGAGAGAGAGAGAGAGAGATGTGTCGTCCTTCCTGCCCTACTCGCTTCTTATGCTCGCAGTTCAGCGATCCAGCTGCTCCCGTTGCAACTTGCAATAGACAATACCAATATATCATAATAAACAGCGCCCCCCCCATTTCGTGGTACAGATATTTTAGTATTTCCTTATTTACAATAATCTATTTTCCGAAACTTTATAAGAAAGTTGGATGTTACCGAAGCTTGCCAACCAGCAGCACACGTCCATGACTACCTGCAGCAAATAAATAAATATATGTATGTATATAAGTGTGGAGACCTATCCAAAGTCAATGGGCTTATGTACCACTTGACTTTTTGTTTCAAAATAAAGGTTCCAAAGTTCAAGACTTGAAGACTCAAGTTCTGCGAAGCAAGTTTCTTTCTAGTGAAGGCCATGCCTTACAAAAGCATGTCCTTCCCCCCTTCCCCATATACTCCCCCCACCCAAAAATAAATAAAAAAAATAAAAAATTCACATTGACCTCCATAGGTGTAGCTATCCTCTTGCCATTGACAATGCCAGCTGCCTTCAAGATCTACCTTGCATACCTCTATTCATGAGAGATAACGATCCTTCTTGGCTCTTGCCAAGACTTCAATTTCCAAGTAACATTGCATCATGCCTAGGCCTATCATGTCTTCAAGCTAGTCTGCTCAAGCCCCTTCAAGTCTAATGGTTCATATCTTCATAGTCACATGCAATAAGAATACCGTCTATTTATAATAAACTTTTCATCACATTTTAAACATATAAGTTAGTGTTGCAAGCATAGATTTTGAAATAATTTAGACTTACAAGGAATTTATCTATTCCCTAGTACCGTGCTTTAAAAGCCCATGCAATATCTTCGTTAGCTTCTTGCAAACTTTATTATCTAAATGTGAGACCTCAACCCCAAGGGGTTGAGCCTTGTATATTTGGGTCACCATTCAAGTAAGCCCGATTTGTTATACATTTGATGGATTGTCCACTTCTTGTAAGTAGTAACTACTAATACTATGAGAGTAGTAGTCACCTTGACCATTGAAGTGAAGGACTTTTGAAAAACAAGCCCTTCAACCTTTGAAAATCCTTTTCTAACTAATTTGTTTTGGTACTTTTTGAAGGTCCCATCGGCCTTGTACTTTACCTTGATTTATTGAGCCTTTGCTGCTACATTGTCTAAGGCTACATTAATCCATTTTTCTTTTCCTCAAAAGACATACGCATAGAGTTATTGTACTAGTAGCCATAGACCTTTGTCACCCTTTGCAACAATGGTTTTCTTCGTGGTGTAATTGCAAGTTGGTGAATATTCTCTTGATCATTTTGAGACAATGCTTCCTCCTCCTCCAGAGCAAGTTTAACTCTTGGGATAGAGTCATTGTGAATTAGTCTTCACTAGATGAAGATGATAAACAGAAAGGGCTTTCCTTTGCTTCCATTGCATGTAACTACTCCCTAAACACCACATCACAACTTCCCATGATCTTCTTTGCCTCTTGAGAGTCCTACAATTTGTACCTATTGTTCATGATTGCACCCCAATATTTTTTTGTTGATATTTACTCCTCTTCTCATCTAGAACATTTGTATAGCATTAACATACATAGGCCTTGAAATGGAAAAGAGATGGGTTTTCCTAATGTAGACCTCATGCCGTGCTTTTCTCTTAAGAGCTTTTGCATATCTCTAACTTAAAATGTAAATCACAATGTTGGTAGTAGCCTTCAGCCAAGCCGGATTAGATTTTTCCTTAATGTGCATCTTGCCATTTTCATGATGGTTGCATTTTGATACTTAACAATACCCTTTTATTGATGTATATGAGGCATTTTTATACAACACCCAATTCTTTTGCTCTTACCAAAGTTCTCATATTGTTCGGCATGGTTTCGAACTTCATGTATTATGCTCTTAGCATGGTTTTACCTTAATCATATTAGTTCTATGTGTGGGGTAGCCCTTAAATGCCTCATGAAGTGCAGTTTATAGGCAATTGTAAATATGTGACTTGATGAGGCAAACTGGTGTCATTCTTATTTCTTGGATCATCTCTGATGTTTATGCCCTATGTACGATGGATTCTCATTATTATATAGAAAATTTGATAGTTGGACCCATCATTCATTGTGTTCCTGTTCTATTCTTAGCATATTCTCTATGTTCTACCTCCCATTCTCTAATTATAGTGCTGAACTATGTGTTCTTATGTCTCTATGTGATTATCTTTGAGTTTTTTATGAGTTGTCTGATATA
This sequence comes from Lygodium microphyllum, assembly GCF_053477565.2. Classification (NCBI taxonomy): domain Eukaryota; kingdom Viridiplantae; phylum Streptophyta; class Polypodiopsida; order Schizaeales; family Lygodiaceae; genus Lygodium; species Lygodium microphyllum. The sequence continues at coordinate 173,311,783 of NC_141137.1, read as the reverse complement.
AGATTAGGTAATTTCCCTATGAAGCATTGTCCATCCTACTATGCATTCTGTATAGATTAGGGTAGCAATACTTTAATGATCTTGCCATGCTTTTCTAAATCTTTGGTGTGGAAGTTTAATAGCAAAATGACTCCAGTTGATGCTTGAAATTTGAAGCCCTGTTAAAAACGACCCTGTTTTGGGAAAGAAAACCTAATTTTCTGTATGTAGTTTGAAAGGTGTTCTGAGTGTGGAATTTGTGTAGAGACTTGAAGTAGTACCTGAGATAAATTGTGAAAAGTGACTTTTTTTAATGGATGAAAAATGAATTTTTTGTATGGAGTTTGAAGGGTTTTCTATTTGTATACCCTAGCATTGATTCTATGTATCTTTGGTTTAAAATACCAACAAAAATGACTTTGTTTGAGGCCAAAAATTCATATTTCCTGTATGAAGCAAAATTCCTTCATGAAGTAGAGTTTTTGTATGAAGCAAAATTCCTACATGAAGCATAGTTCCTGTATGAAGCAAAATGTCCTGTATGAAGTAGCAATATATTTCTGGAATGACAATTGCCTAAAATAGTGACAATTGCTTGAAGTAGTGGGTGGCAACTACCTGAAGCAATGACAATTGCTTGAAGCAGTGATATATTATGTGAAGCAAGATGATACATTTCACAGGGAGGAAAAGCATGAAGATTTTCAATCTTGGATAAAAGTAGAGACAAATTGTTCACAAAGATATTTCAAAATGCAAGCACTATTGCAGGAATATCATCTCTATAAAACTTTGGCTAAATCTAGTGAGAAAGAGGAAGCACTATCTTTTGCCTACTACAGGAAGCCTACGGAGGATTAATGAAGAATCATTTAGGTTTCATTTCCAATTCTTAAGTTTAAAATTTCAATATGATTAATTGCAATGGGTAAATCAAAGGAGAAGAAAAAGCAGTACAAAGTTTGCTTTGATTTTTGGACATATATCTGCAAAGCATTGTTCTTATGTTCACGTGTCTTGTGAAGAAGGAAAGTCCTACAAGTATTTCTGCATGTTTGATTTATGCAATGAGTTTAATGGTATCCGCAAGAGGTTTTCATCTATTTGCAACAAAGAAGGGTTGAAGTTTGAAGATGGATAAAGGATGGGAGAAGTTGGATTCTTTTGAGGATATTCTTCATGATGCTTATGAATGGCATGATGATCATGAAGGCAAGAAAGTCAAGTCTTGTTCAAGTATTAAGCATATTGGGAGATTGCTTATAGCTGTTGAAAATCTCAAGGAAAGATATGATGATGTTTTGGATTTAGATTCAGATTCTCATTCAAGTTCAAGTGATGATGATGATGATGATGATTGGTTCTCTTTATCTGTGGTCTTGCCAAAGATTGAGGTAAAGGGAGCGAGAGAGGATAAGAGCCAAAGAAGCCAAGAATCTTCAAGCCCCAAACCCAATAGAGCAACTTGCCAATGGGAGAGTGGATCATCACACACTTTGCATCAATAATCTCAAGGTATTTTCTATTATGAATCTTTGCCATAATAAATCTCCAATTAACTTTAATTGAAAAAAACACAAGCTAGCAATTATGAACAATGAAGATGATCAGATTGGTGATCAAGAAGATTAGTTATGGATTCAAGAAGATGATGTTGTTATGGATGATAAGTTTGAGGATTATGGTTATTGCAATGAAGATGTCATTGTGTATGATTTTCTTAGTTCTCTTATTGATGCTAAGGAAGATAATGCAACTACTTAGTTGGATTTCAATGAAGGAACTTTGCCAGAACTTGAAGAAGTGCCACTACTCGTAGTTCAAAATGAAACCATATTTGGATGTATTTGTTTAGGATACTAATGTTTTCAATATACAAGATAATATTTCAATTCATTGCATTGCTCGATTTGAAGAACAAGTCAGTGTCCCGCTACTATAGGAATTGCAAAATTGCAAGATTAACACTGTAATTTCTTTGCATGAAGAGCAAGATTGCAAGATTTTCACTACATTTCCTTTGCAAGAGTTGGTTGAATATGCAGTATTGTAGAATGTAGTAAGTTTGTATGGTTTTTCTAAAGTTCTGCATGAGGTCCACTTATGATTCAATCTCCAACTAAGATGATTCATTGGTTTTCTATTGAGCTTGAAAAGGAGAGAGATGCGGCCAATGTTGCAACAATTGAGGCTTTGTCTATTATCACTTGGCTCAAAGAGGAGAAACTGTTACTACAGTAGGAGGTTTCTAACCAAGGAATGTAATGGATTTCCAAGTTTCTCATTGTTTTGAAGTCATTAATGCTCTTGATGAAGTTGTTTTGCAGAAGGATAATGAAATTGTTGATTTGCATACACCGTTGGTTGTAGGTTAGGCCGCGAACCTTAGGGATCTCTAGCATTGATCGCACTAGTATTCATGGTTGCACGCACTGCAATCGTAGACTAGTACTGTTTGACTGGTAAAATCAGATTGTCTGAGTCGGGCCACCCGAGTCAGGACTAGTTGTCAAACCAAGACCATCGGATCAGTGCCATTCGGACAACCGGTGGTCGGACAACCCCACTTGGACATGCCATTTGGACACACCCAATTGGACTTAGACCATCAGACTTACAGAGTCAGACTGGTCAGACTCGGGGACCAGTCAAACCAATTGTTGCAGTCCGACCACCCAAAATTGGACCATCTGACTTTGGGAATTGAACCAATAGGGCAGAACAAAAATAGGGCAATTTTGCCGACCTGTCACTGGAACTAGACAAAACCGACCCCGAAACCCCATAAGTTAAATGACTTGGCTTACAGAAGACAAGAACATGGGAAATCATGACCTACAGTGGCCTAGAGGCAGCCTCTAGTGCCCTAAACGAGGGCCCAACCCCAGTTAGAGCCAAAGCCAACTCATAAACCATAAAATTACCCTTATCAAGAAGAGGGGAGCAGTAGAGACCCTAGACAATTCTTAGGGGCAGCTAGGAATACACCTAGAGTCATATTAGGCTGCGAATGAAAAAGAGGGATAGCGTGGGTTGCATTTTTCTTTTTGCATTCACACCCCACATCGATTTTATAACTTAAAATGTACTAAAAATTTGAGAGCCTGATTTCACACAGTGCATGGAAGAGAGCACGCGCATACATCCATCGAGTGAGTTTAAGTTGAGGAGTGTTTGTAAATAACAAGGAACTCACTCAAATGTAATAACCCAAAGGAACCCACCAGTAGGAGAAGAATTGGAGACATAGCTAGGTGATTAAAACCTTGAGCATGGGACCCAACTGAAAATGCAAGAGAGGAGTCAGGCGTAGCATGGAAAAACTCCATCGAAGAAGTGGATCTACCCAACCTAATCAATCTCATCGATAACTTGGTGAAGCACAAGACCGTAAACATGGTAGAGTCAAGCACTAACCACAGACATGACAAAGAGCTTGAATTAGGTGGCTTCTTGACAGAAATTCAGTAGCTAGTCACCAATTACGATTTACAGACCTGGACAGACCACCACGGTAGGACGTCTGAGGATATCATAGTAGAGCTAGAAGAGGAGAGAAGACTAGCGCATGAAGTTTTGCACGGTATAATGAACTACAATCAGGAGAGCAGCAAACCAACAACTTGCAGAGCAGAGCATAGAAATGCGCAGGACTTAGTGAGTACTAGCCCTAACAAGCAGAAGTAGGACTGGCCCTAAGGGCAGAGAGGGAAAGGGTGCTAGAAGGAGATCTTACGCTGAGTGAGCTTCTCATGAAGCGACTGCTAGACAATGCTTTCACCAAGCAAAGTGCCATTGCAATGGCAAACTCATTGCTTGCATGATTAGGGGTTACTTAGGGCTCCAAGAGCCAATTTAAAATCTCGATATTCACGAAGTAGCTAGACAAGTACCAGCCAAATGATAACCCACATAGCTTCATAGAGCAGTTTGAGAAAGTCTGCAAGGCCAATGACATCACCGATCTTACTTTGTGCTCACAAGATTTCAGTCTATGCTTAGGAGATAAGGATAGGACTTGGTACACGAGTCTAGACGCTGCCAAGCGAGCTAACTTTAACAACCTCAAGAGTCTCTTCATTAAGAGATTCTTTGAGCTTGGGCACTTCGATAACCTTCTAGTGTGGCTGATGAACGCCAAGGAGAAAGACAAGGAGGACATAAGAGACTACGTCACCCACATGTGGAGTCTCTTCAAGATGATCCCAACTAGTGAGTGAGCCACTGACGGTCTCCACAGTCTTCATCAATGGGATACGAATTGAGGAACTCTACAAGGCCTTGGCAGCCAATTCAAGCTTGCAGCAAGACGTGGTAGCTAGGGTCTTTGAAGAAGCCATTAGAGTGGACGACTAGCCCAAGGATATAAACTCCAAGAGCTCGAATCGAGAGGAGACTACCTCTAGGAATTCTGAGAGAGCTGTGAAAATAAGAGAAATATTAGGCCCAAGTACTCAGGATAAAGGCAAGGGCACTGACTCAAGCTAAGAGCTAGTAGAGATGAAGATGGAGCTAGCTAGATTACAAGAGATGATGAGACGACCAACATGCCCTCATGTCCAAAGCATGTATTGTGGTGGAAACCACTTGCCAGCTGAGTGTCATGACCCTCGGTGTCCCAACCTTGTACCGATTGTGGTAGGTTTGGCCACGATGCCATGCATTGCAGACTGCCGAGGAGACTCCCGTACTCGCAACCATACCTAGTGAATATGCTGCCAAAATTCTTTGGAAGGGGAGCCCCACTAGCTCTCTTTGCACCCAATGACACCAAGCTAGCCATTCCTAGGATGGAGATAAACCCTATGGGCATACCTAGACCACATGGACCCTACATGACCCATCCACCAAGTGACGCTCCAGTCCACTACATGGAGGAACCGAACCACAAAGAGCCTTATGTGCACCCTTACATATCATATGATGAAGAGGGCAATGCAGTCCTTATGGACTATCGACCAGTTCCAGTGATGGTGTTAGGTAGAGGGAGAGGTAGAGGCTTAGGAGGGAAGACCCAAGAGCCAATCACTTGTTGGACTTGTGGTCACCCAGGACATATCTCTTTGCGCTGCCCTAAAAGGAAACAAGCAAATTGAGACAAGGCTGCTGATCTGAGATGTACTGAATGTGGAATCACACATCTCTTTGTTGATCACCCTAGATGGAAGCCATCCTCAAATTCAAAAAATGAGCCATCGGCCCCATTGGGTTTGTTTAGTGTTGAGACACTCGACAGGGAGGCCACGCCTATCCTGTTGCATGTCATGACCCACACATAGACAAAACAGGGTGGCATATCATTGCCAGGAACCAACAACTTAGACGCAGCCTCAATTGGAAAGAGGAGCAGTAGGAGGAGGAAGAAACCAAATACAAAGGTCACGTTGAAAATAGAGAGTGCTACAACATTGCCTATTAGAAAGAAAGTGACAAATGCAGAAGCAAAAACATCAGCCCCAAGGACAGTTGAGAAGGGAAGTGCAAAGGTCGGGGAGTACCCCAACCCAAAGTGCCAACTAGAAGCCATTGAAAAAGTGAAGGAGTGGGTGAAAGAAACCCATGAACACTTAAAAGACGTTGAGTCCATATTGGAAAATGAGATTGATGATCTCTCAAGCATAGGCACACCAGTGTCACCTCCACGACCAAAATCGAGAGATGCGATTACACCACAAGCAGTGCTGCTTAGACAAAGTCTAAATGCTACGGGTCAGCAAATTAGTCAAGGCCATTGGCCAGGAAATGTAGAGATAGGAGAGCGGCAAGCAGCTAGCAACCTCCTCACCACACTGACGATCGCCCCCTGTGTGATGCTAGGCCTAGGAGATGTGCTTAGGTAGCATCTACCATTGTGGCAAGAGCTGAAATAGTGGGTTGAAGGATCAATGGGGCAAGGTGACGTTGACTTGCATGAACACGATGCAAAAATGCAGATACCGAGTATGACGCTACACTCAGTGCCAAAATCCTTACACATCAATGCTTTCTAGGAGGGGCACTGAAACGCATGTTGTCTTGCCGAGATCTTAGCTCTAGGCAATACCACAAGGAAAGGAATTGTAGACATGGGAGCGAGAGTTAGTGTGCTGAGCCATGCAGTGCTCCAGACCTGGGGTAACCCACTGGCCGAGACGGGTAGGTTTAATGTCACACTAGTTAATGGGATGAAAGTGAAGCCATTTGGTGTGTTAAAGAGTTGGCCAATAAAAATTGCAGGAGTCCAATTCTCGATTGACTTTATAGTCATGAAGGGAGTGGACTATGATATCCTGCTAGGTTGATCGTGGATGCGCAATGTGAGAGTCATAAAAGACTGGGGCAATGGTCTAATCTTCTTAGGAAATTGAACGGAAGTCATAAGAGTAGAGATGGACACTTGGAAGACTTTGACAATTGACCTAGATGCCATCTCCACTATGTTGAAGAGTGACAGCCAGAATAGAAAATGTTACGGGCCACTGATTAAGTATATCCCTTGCCTTGAGGACGAGGTGGACTAGATGCATGTCCTTGCTATAATCAACTTGCCGTTGTTGGACAATGAGGAATACGAGCAAGCTGTTAAGGAAGTGTGGCAAGACCTGAGAAGAGCCCTTAGTGGCAATTTGCATGATGGCTAGGAGCACGCAGAGAGGACCATGAGATCTTAGAGCACCTGGCCAACAAGTTAGCTGGTAACCCATCAACAAACCTTAAACCACTCAAAGATATCTTGAACAAACCTAAGTGGCAATGGACCAAAGTGCACGAATTAAACTTGATGTATAATTGGGCCTTAGTTACTGACAAGAAGGATGAGAAATATCAAGACTTAGGAGATAACAAGCAGTCGAACGAAGATAGCTCTAACAATGAATATGATGACTATTGTTCCTTCAGTGTGCAGAGAGTGAAGGGAAAATTGACAGGATAGAATATGACAGTGAGGGAATCCAGTAATAGAGAAAATATGAGTAGACTCCAAACCACAACAAGGGAAATGCCTTTAGAATCAAAATAGGAGTCATGAGTAGGGATTGCAATCACACCTGGTTGGAGCACATAGGTGCAATAGACTTTGAGCAAGCAAGCCTAGCCCCAACCAAGTGCCACGCCATTGCTTATGATGGATTTACCATCAGAGCTACGACCATCGGGAGAGATTCCCTCTTCTAGCAAAGACAGAGAGTTCGATTTTGAGTTAGAAGTAAACTCAGATAGTGATCTCAAAATACCTCAACCTCCTAAGACTAGACGCACCAGGGGGACCTACCTGTTCACCTAAGACGCCAAAGGCTAAAGGAGGAAAGAAGGAAGCATCCCAATGAACCACACGCTATTGAGTAAAGATAGCCGCAAGACCTACCAAAGCAATTCACAAAGTTCAAACATGGCGACATGGTAGTGATCTTGTTAATACCTTTGGCTTCCCAAACAAACCATGCTAATGTGATTGCATAATCAGAAGCCATTGCCTTACCCTAAGCAAAACAACACATACACTTACCCATGGGAACCATAGTAAAAATATCCCTATGGCATTGCTACAACTCATGATTCATAGGCTAAAATTGTTGATACTTCCTTACCCACAAAGACATAGAACCCATCACACCCGATCACATTTAGGCCAACCACCATTGTTGATGCCCAAAATAACACTAGGTCCATCATGATTTATTGACCCAAGTAGACCATAGAAACTGCTCAGTCAATTCCACAAGAACACTAGGTCCATCATGATTTATTGACCCAAGCAGACCATAGAAATTGCTCAGTCAATTCCACAACATCAATGGCATAAGAAACTGTGAGACTAGCCATCGGTTGCCCACTCACACAAAAGCTTCAACTGAAATTCCATGCAAAGTTCATTAGACCTTCTCAAAGATAGCCATAGTCTAGTTCTTGTCATGCTTTACTAATCTTACACACTTTTTCATATGCTATTCCTCCTTCATTTTGCAATCCCACATTCACAAAATTAGTGCACCTCCCTTTAGAATATAGATGATGCTGATGTGGCTACACTTCTAGCCTAGTGGGGCATCCCACATGCAAAGAGCATGAGTACCTATTTCATAAGAGCATTCCTATCTAAGAGCAACTCTCTTGTGAATTATTTGAACCTTAACTCCAGAAATGCTACATTCTTCCCATCGTGTAGTAGCTACAAGACTTTAGGACCCATCAAGATTGATGACCTTAACTAGTGTATCTCACTCAATTGATTCACATGAAACAAATACCAACAACATCTAAAAATGGCCACTAAAGGTAGCCGCCTCTTCAACTTGGCTAAGTAGCAGTGTGTAGTTAGTTGGCTAGCTAACAACCCAACCTACTACAATTCAACATCCTTATGATCTATCCTTGAGACCCACAAACTCAATGCACCTAAATAGTTTCTACATTACTTGCATTGGTGGACAAGATCTTGATTGAAGAAGAGCTTCATATTGCTAGTCACTTTAATGGACCCTCATTGCTCCATTGATCTTATGTGGTATCTATACGTCCTTATTGTTCAATGAACCAATTTGGAAGCACTCATTGAGCTCAATTTTAACTGAGAGTTGTATGACTAGTGGTTCGTGAAGCTCTTGTTGTAAATAAACAAAACCATTCTTGTTGTACATACTAATAAGATTGTGACCATTGATTGCAAAACAACTTAAAAAATACCATACACATTGAATTGAGTCCACAAGCTTGAAACATTGTATTATCCTCTCTAGTAGGGGGAGATCTTCAAGCTATTCTCTTAAGACCAAGTCCTCCTAAGAAGGATCCATTGTGCCAAAATGGGCTCAATAAGAATATGTTTTTTTGGAGTTCTAAAGGCTAGCATGACATCGTTATGTACATAAAGACCTAGGGTGTGGAAATGTACAAATAAATAGGCCAACTTAAATGAGACATTATTGATTCTTTATGCTCCAACATTCTTGAAAAAATATTGTCTTTATTGGACCATCAAGCAAACCAACCTATGATCAAATTCTATGGTAAAAAGGTTAACTAGGTAAAATATTGGTAAGTGAATTGTACTTTAGTTTTTTTTTTCAGATAATTCTAATCAACATTAAATATTTTCGTAGATGGTAGCCCAATATGATACCACCCCTCCTATGTTGGATATTCCAAACCCTATACTAATCAAAGATCTCCTCAATGAAGAAAAATTGGTATTCATTACACTAGAAAGGATGGGCTTTGATGTACAACTAAGCATGCGGGGAGTAGGACTAACACTGCTCCAACTCCTGACTAGTTTGGAAAATTTGATTGGCACTTACCATAGCCCAAAGGAGTTGATAGCCAAGTGTGGCCTAGATAACTATGTGTGGACCTTGGACACCAATGCTCACTTTATGGCATGCTTGTCCCTTATTAGAAACTATCATCCAAAAGCTATATTCAACAAGTTCTTCTATGTGGTAAAATATGGTGACATGTTTTTAGAAAAGGAAATAAACTTTGAAACCAATCCACATTTAATAAAACTCAATCTGTGCATAAAAGCTAAATCAAGAAAATATACTAGGATATAAAAATCACCACAAGCTAGTAGGACATAAAAAGCATCAACCTTTGTGTAGATGAAGCACCAAAGTTTTTGTAGGAAGCTTGTTTGGACTCTTCATCTACTTTGCTTATCTTGTTTCCACAAACATCTTGTGAGAAATAAAAAATGAGTTATTGGAGCTCAAAACAACCTATCGCTTGGCAAGGTTAACATTTTCTTCCATTATCATAGTTGCTTCACTTGAGGTGGTAACTTTGGATCCTCTCCATTCTCTAGTTCACTTACATCTACAGCTTTGACTCATCGCATATCTTTGTATGAGAAAATGTATGTGTAGAGGCCATCAACTGCCAAGACCCACGGACCGCTTATTGTTTCAAGTGTTCCAAGCTGAGCAGCACTAATGGCTACCTCTCTCTCACATAGCCAATGCACTATCTATCTCTACGAGTGTGGTGAACTTACCTCCATGCCTGATCAAGTTGCCTCCTCTCCTGAGCACTCCCATAGCTCCACGATCCAAGTGCAAGCTTCAAGCAAGATCCATCCTCAAGCTCCACGCTCCAAGCTCCATTGCCGCGAGCAAGAGAAGAGAAGAGAAGAGAAGAGAAGAGAAGAAGAGAGGAGAAGATGGAGAGCTTCTCCACCATGGTCCCTCATCCTCACATACTCACTCCCTCACACTCTCACACTCCCTCTCTCAAGCACAAGCTCAAGCAAGCAAGCAAGCAAGAAGAAGAAGAAGAAGAAGAAGAAGAAGAAGAAGAAGAAGAGCCACTTTTGGCCACACACAAGAATGAGCTTCTCATTCACTTTTCAACTTTATATACAAAACCCTAAATCCCTTTTGGACAGTTATTTCCTTTTTTACATGGCCGACCCTTTTTCCCATTGTCCTCTTATATTCGTAGCTTTCTTTCTACCGCCCATCTACTTTTACAATTTGCATGGGTGAGAGCCTGACGCTCTTAAAACAAATCATGGTGCGCCTTGCACTCTTTTACAAAAGTATTGACTAATGCTTTTTCTTGTGTGCCTTTCTCCTTGATTTAGGACTTTTTAGCACTTCTTGTGTTTCCATATTTTTCTTGGCGCACCTTCTCTTCTGTTTCACTTTGCCTTGGCCCTGTCTTCCGCTTTAGATTTTTTAGATTTTCCACCTTATTTGCATGAGGGTTAACATTACCCCCCCTCCTAGATGAGTGCCAATCCCATGGCACTCCCCGTTGTAGGTAGTAGGCTTTGGCATGCACTGAAGACGTGGGTGGAAGGGACATTTGTGGTTGCCTTGGAGGAGTTTTGGTGGTGGTGCGGATGAAGGTCATTGGGGACACGTTGTTGGCCTGGGTGGCTGGTGGTAGGGTTGTTGGAGTTGATGATAGGGCTGTTCTTTGTTACGAATTGCATTGATGGCTGGCATAGGTGTTGGTTTTGGGGGATTTTGCACATGATGATGATGATAAAGGACAAGAGTCAGAGTTGAATGTTACTGAAGAGCTGACGATACTTTCATCGGAGTTGTCAATACTTGCAATTGAAAATCTCTCATATGGTCTCTCCCTAGGGTTTAGTGCTAGTCTTATTATTGTATGCACAAGACGTAGTTTGATTAGTTTGGGAGATAGGTTGAAAGTTGAGAGTAATGTCCTGTACTTGAGGACCCAAACTGTGTATAGATTGTGGTTTAGATAGTATGTGGTGCCGGTGCATACTTAGATATTACATAGCTAGAGGACTGCTGGTCTGGTTCCTGGTAGCAATGGGTGGATGAAGCAAGGGTTCAATGGGGTGAAAAATTTGTTGATGTTAAGGAGAAGTACACACGAAGGTTTACTGAGACATCATTTGTGATTTTGACAACACGATGTAGCATAATTGAGCTCATTGACACTTTAACTTTTGGTAGCGGCCGGCTCCTCCGAGATGGCTTCATCCAAGTTCATGGTATGCTTGAATGTGAATTGGCTGAATCCCCGCGTCTCGATGCTGATTCCATATTTTGTCAGCTCCACTTCCGTAAATGGAAGTCTACCCTATCCTACCATGGTAGGTGCCTGTCATTACCCAAGTCAATGTTAGAGTTACAACTTGATTCATTCCTAGCAAACCCCAAGAAAAAATGGGTGTGACAGTTTGCCGGGCAGATTCAAAGGGATGAAACTTTAGAAATAATTCACAACCAATATCTACTATTAGAAGTCAAGCTCCCCGTGTAGTGTGTGACTGTCTTTATGTACTACCGACATGACAGCTAGTGTACAGCTGTCTCATGCATGTGACTACATTAAATAAGGTCGGTTAGCTAGTCGGTGACCTAACTATGGTTAGTCTGTCTAGTCAGCATGTCACTTACTCTTTGTTACTCTTGTATGTGTTTTTTAATTCTATGATGAAAGGATGAGAATAAGATGATGGAACCTGAATGGTTCAGACATTGCTCAACCCTGTCTCTCTCTTCTCTTCAAACATGGTATCAGAGCAGGACTTGGTGGATCTCTGAGAGCTGGAGAAAGTGAAGATCTACTTCTAGGAAGTGAAGACTCATTTTTCTTTTGTGCAGACAGGCTGCCATTGTGGACTGCAGGTAGGTATTTGTTCATTACACACTCCAGGGTCAAGATCAGAGCTTGTGGCTTCTTGAGAGCCTTGAGGAGGCTGTTTAGAGTGCATTTGGGTGTGGCATCAACATCACCATCATCATCTTCATCAGCAGGAACTGAAAATAGGGGTCTGCAAACCAGCGTGATTGCGCCTGTTTGGGCTGAAGGCCTGCACTATCTACTGCAATCAATGGTGACCATAAATGGGTCATGAGAAGCATGTATGCCTACTGAAAAAGGTCTTTGTGAAGTACATGGAGTAACTACTTGTGGTTGAGCTCTGATATGAGCTGAAATAGAGTGGGCAGAACTATGTAAATTGTCTGCACTACTGTATACACAGCATACATGGAGTCTACAACACTTTGAAGAGCATTGGAAGCTCTTGAGTATGCCTAGAAGCACCTGTGAAGTATAGGTACATGCTGGAGGCTACATGTACTTGTCTTGATCAATTGCAAGCTGAGTTTGGTGGCTGAAATACACAGATCTGAAGCTTCTTTTGTGGCTGGAAACTGTCTTGGATTGTGGGTAGTAAGCATTTTGCTTTCTACTGAAGCACAGAGTGACAGATGCAGACATCTGAAAGACATATATACTGTCATATGCATGTTAGAATTGTCTTGGGTTGAGAGGAGCATCAAAAGCCACTGAATACTGGAAGTTTGCACCTGAAATAAAAGAAATCTTGTCTTCTTGGGATGAATATAAATTGCAGACATTTTGGTTGACTTGCTTGTCAGATGTAGACAGGGTATTGTCACTACATAGTCATGTACTGACGGTGACATACTGAAGCAAATGTATGGTCTGATTTAAGGACCTTTTTTGAGCTAGTTGAAGCGGGTTATGCTGGTTTATTGACTGCAATCTTTACATAAACTGTTGGCATTGGCACTTGTTAAGAATACACTGGCTGATGTCTCTATGCTTATGTCTGAAGTGGCATATGTACCAGCAATCAACTAAGCAGCTTTGGAACATGCATTACATGTATCCAGGTGGAGTTTGACTTTGAAAAGGCTGCTATAATTGCAGTTTACAGGTTTGGACTGCATGCTTTTGGACCCTGACAGTGGATCTGCAGGAGTTAAATCTGAACCGAACATCAGGCATATGTATTGGCAGTTGTCTTTATGAGTTGGATCAACCGATTGGGACGTTGTTTGGGCTGATATTTGACTGAAATTTACTGGTTTTTTTCCTGCAATTAATTGCAGAAAACTGTCATAAACAGTTTCAGGCTGAAGTTGAACTGTTAAGAAGATCTTGGTTTGCAGGTAGCCAGGCAAGGTCTGCAACATGGCAAATGCTGATAGAACTGATAATGTAACCCAGATTGTGGGAGAAAAGCTTGATAGCAACAATTATGCAATATGGAAGTTCCGCATGGAGAAATTTCTGATAGGCAAAGGATACTGGGACTTAGTGACAGGTGTTGAGGCTGAACCTGAAGTTCCAGATAGGAATCCTACAGCTGATCAAAGATGAGCGCATCGAGCTTGGACGGAAAGAGCTCGCAGAGTTTTACATTGGCTGTCATTATGTATCTCGGATGTTATGGTGATGCAGATCATGAACTGTAAATCCCCAGCAGATGCATGGAATATATTGGTCAAATACTATGGCACAACTACAAGTGCAAGGAAGATATAACTGAAGCAGAAATTCAATAACATGGACAGGAAGAATAGATCCATACAAGATTATGTCACAGAGGTTAAGACCATAGCAGATCAGCTGGCATCTGTTGGCTCACAGGTAGAAGATGAGGATATGGTTGCAGTGACCTTAAATGGCTTGGGTCCGGAGTACAAGTCTTTTGACACTTCAGTATCTGTGCGGGCTGAGATGCCTGATTTTAATGAGCTGGTTGCATTATTGATTCATGAAGAGGTGAAGCTTGGCTTAGCTACAGGGTCAAGCAGCTCAAAGAATAAGGATGCAGTTTTTTATTCGAATCAGCGTGGTCGTGGTAGCCGTGGTAGAGGCTATGGATCTGGCAGAGGAGGCCAGCAAAATGCATCCTATAGTAATAGCAATCAGCAGTCATCAAATGCAAGAGGTAGTGGCAACTTTCGAGGCAGGGGGAGATCTAACTCCCGTGGCAGAGGCTCATGGCAGCAGCAGCGTCAGTCAGACAATCCTAATAAAGATAAGGATTTTCACTATTGCGGAAAGTATGGGCATATTGCAAAGGATTGCTGGAAGAAGCAGGGAAATCAGAAGGGCAAGTAGCATGGACATTATGCTACGTCCAGTTAGGCAGATGACTCTGGTGATAGACTGTTTGCCATGCAGTATGTCAAAGATAAGGCTGCTGAAAAATCATCTGATGATGCAGTGTGGTACATTGACTCAGGGGCATCGAATCACATGAACCCTCATGGTGATTGGTTCATGGATATGGTGGCTGAAAAGCATGGCTATGTATGCACAGGTGATGACACGCAGCATAGCATTGAGCATAAAGGCAAAGTGCCTCTAGTTGTACATGATGGCAGGAAGAAGAATCTTCATGATGTTTTGCATGTCCCTTCGATTACGAAGAACCTATTGTCTGTGGGCCAGATGACAGAGCAGAACTTGCAGGTTCGCTTCAATAAGCATGGCTGCTTTATTGAAGAGTTTGGCAATGGATGCAAGTTGATCGCGAAAGGCCATAGAAATGGAAGAATGTTCACTCTTGATGCTACACTGCCAGAGCTGAACTCTGCCATGTTTGCCCAGGGTTCTGGCACTATCAGGGACTTAGAGATTTGGCACAAGAGAGTGGGGCATGTCAATTTGCAGAGGCTGCAGACCATGCAGAAGAAGCAGCTGGTAACAGGGTTACCTAGATTCCAATATTCAGATATTGGTCATGTATGCGAGGCTTGCCAGTTTGGTAAGCAGTCACGATTGCCGTTTGTCAGGCATGTAAGACAGAGTACACGACCATTGCAGTTAGTGCACTCTGATGTTTGGGGACCAGCTCATAATGCATCTATGGGGGGTTCCAGATACTATGTATCTTTCATTGATGACTACAGTCGATATACCTGGCTTTACATATTGAAAACAAAAGATGAGGTCTTTGCTGTTTTTCAAAAATTTAAAGCACAGGTTGAGAAGGAATTTGAATGTTACATCTCTTGCTTGAGATCTGATAGCGGTGGGGAGTATGTCTCCAATGAATTTGCTGATTTTTTGGCTGAAAATGGCATTCGTAGGCAGCTAACCTGCAGCTACACTCCGCAGCAAAACGGAGTAGCTGAAAGGAAGAACAGAGTTCTGATGGAAGCTGCTAGGGCCATGATGAATGAGAAGCATATGCCGCTTTACTATTGGGCAGAGGTTGTTGTGACAGCCACATATATTCTGAACAGGACTCCCACTGCAAGCATTCACGACATGACACCGTTTGAGAGGCTCTATGGCTATAAGCTGGATGTACGACACATGAAGGTCTTTGGCTGTCTTGCTTATGTGCACATTCCAGATGAGAAAAGGAAAAAACTGGATCCCAAAGCGCATAAGAGTGTGTTCATTGGATACTCGCAGGAGAAGAAGGCATACAAATGTTATGATCCCTCTACTAGGGAGACTTTGGTAAGCAGGGATGTCATCTTTGATGAGTTGGGCTCATGGTATGAATCACCAGTTGCAATGCCATTGGATATGCCTTTCACTCATGTATCTACAGTTGAGTTGCAGCAGAGCACTGATATGACAGGACCTAGTAGTCAGCAGACAGTATCCCCATGGACAGGGAGATTGCGACACTCATTGTCCACTGACACCGGTATGTCAGTGAGGGGGAGATATTATGATGTCTTGGACAGCAAAGGAAAAGAGAAAGCTACTGAGGATGGTATGATGCCACCTGGCAGAATGACTTCTGGATATGAGTCTGCTGATACGTTAGACAGTGAACTTGGCATTCCGATTGTCTATACGCCTCGTACGAGGTAGAACAGGTATATTCCGCCTCATGAGAGAGGGGAATCGAGCAGTGCACCACAGCCTAGACGATCGCAGAGGGTCAGGTACCCTGTTGACAGGTTGACATACTCTGGTTATTCTGCAAAGCATTATGCATACATGACAAAAGTGATGGAGATCAAAGAACTAGGTACTTATGCTGAAGCAGCAAAGGATGAAAATTGGTGCATGGCTATGGACGAAGAGATGAAAGCCTTGGCTGAAAATCAGACTTGGGATTTGGTACCACTGCCTGAAGGAAAAAAGCCTGTTGGCTGCAAATGGGTTTATAAAATCAAATGTAAGTCTGATGGCAGTGTGGAAAGGTACAAAGCAAGGCTGGTCGCTAAAGGATATGCTCAGCAGTATGGCTTGGATTATGATGAAACATTAAGTCCGGTTGCAAAAATGGCAACCATACGAACTGTTATTGCCTTGGCTGCTAAAAAAGGCTGGAAATTGCAGCAGATGGATGTTAAGAATGCATTCCTCAACGGTGATTTAGCAGAGGATGTATACATGGTTCAGCCGGAAGGGTATGAGCACCCTGATTTTCAGCAGTTTGTATGCAGGCTGAAAAAGGCACTGTATGGGCTGAAGCAGGCTCCGAGAGCTTGGCATGCTAGGATCAGCAGTTACTTGCAGAGTCTTGGATTTGTTGTCGGCAGGGCTGATCACAGCCTGTTTACAAAGAAGACTGTGGCTTGGTAGTGCTGGTCATATATATTGATGACCTGATAATCACTGGAGATGATGACATGGGAATTCAGCATGCTATGAAGATGCTGAAATCTGAATTTGACATGAAAGATCTGGGAGATCTGAAGTATTTCTTGGGTATTGAGGTTGTACTAGCTGAAAATGGCTTATGGCTGATGCAGAAGCACTATGCCATGGAAATGCTTAAGAAGTATGGCATGGTTGAATGCAAACCACTGGATACACCTCTGGACCAGAATGTAAAACTAGACATGAACACTGGGGCTGAAGTAGAAGATGTGACTATGTACAGGCAGATGGTTGGCAGTCTGATTTACTTGACCATCACTAGGCCTGACTTGAGCTATGCAGTAGGGCTGATAAGCCAGTTTATGCAGAAGCCGAGAAAGCCGCACTTGGATGCAGTTAGACGCATCATGAGGTATGTTAAGTCCACTGTAGACTATGGGCTGTTCTATGTCAGAGATAAGCCCTTGACACTGATTGGATACACAGATGCAGATTGGGCAGGATGCTCAACTAACAGACGATCTACGAGTGGCTATGCCTTTGGTTTTGGTAGCGGCATGATCAGTTGGAGCAGCAAGAAGCAGCCTACGATTGCTTTATCTAGTACTGAGGCAGAGTACAAGGGGGCTGCATTGGCAGCATGTGAGATTGCTTGGCTGCTTAAGCTTATGGCTGACTTGGATATTCAGGTTGATGCTCCAGTGAAACTGTTATGTGATAATCTGAGTAGTGTACTCCTGGCCATGAATCCATTTTACCATGCCAGGACAAAACACATAGAGGTACACTACCACTTTATTCGTGAGATGGTCCTTGCAGGAAAGGTTGATCTTATGCATGTGAGGACTGATGAGCAGGTAGCAGATATCTTTACCAAGTCTCTGGGTAAAGATAAGTTTTGCGGTTTTAGACAGCTACTTGGTGTGCAGATGCTGTCTTGAGCTTGAGGGGGAGTGTTAGATGTCAAGCTCCCCTTGTAGTGTGTGACTGTCTTTATGTACTACCGACATGACAGCTAGTGTACATTTGTCTCCTGCATGTGACTACATTAAATAAGTCGGTTAGCTAGTCGGTGATCTGTAGTCTGTCTAGTCAGCATGTCACTTACTCTATGTTACTCTTGTATGTGTGTTTTTATTCTATGATGAAAGGATGAGAAGAAGATGATGGAACCTGAATGGTTCAGACATTGCTCAACCCTGTCTCTTTCTTCTCTTCAAACATCTACTTCCTCCTTGCTTTCTTTCCTATTTGAATTTAGTTGAGCACTTTCAGCCTTTACACTTCCTGCTACATCACTTGGTTAGTCCCTTGGTTGTCACTTGCTCATCCGGCCTTTTTCCTAAGTGGTATGGGGATCCTTTTCAGGATTTATGCGGGAAAGGGGAGGGCTCGCATGGGCTGTGTGGGGCGAGCTACTTGGCCAACAGCCAGGTATAAAGGTTAGGGTTGTACTCAAACTGGGCATGACGATCAAGTTCGCATGGCTGTAGGGAAGCTTGAGTGATGTAGGTTAAGACGTCCTGAAAGATGTCCCCTGAGTTGAGGTGACTAGCAATGTGCAACTCCTCTTCTGTGAGGAACTGGTCAATGTACGGATGGGCCAGTACCTGATCATCTAAGTGTAAGTTGCGTGTCATGGCCAAAACTCTGAATGAAAGAGGTGCCACGTACGTAGGGTCGTGTTCAGTTGTTTTGATTGCCCTCCTTTGCTCAACATTGGTCATGATCTGGCGGCCTTTTTTCTCCCATTGGAGTCGTAAGGCATACCATAGTTGCAAGAATGGAGAAGCAGAGCTGGCAAGCTACATGAGCTCTTCCAGTTCTCTTTTAGGAGTAGAGCGAGCAGGTTTGTGGTACGAGGTGACTAGTCGTGTGAGAACAGCTTGTTTCTTTGAGATTTCTCCATTAGCGATTAGCTTGGCTGCAACTTTGGGAAATTTGATGGTCATAAACTCGTAGTCTTCCCAAGTGCATGGCAACGAGCGAACATCAGAAGCGAGGGATTCGTCAAGAAGTCCTAGGTCAAGCCTCTCATAGCTTCTAGCGAATGTAGTGAAGGTGTCATCTAACTCCTTGATGTATGTCACTACGTCATTCCCCGAGGTCTCAGCGAGATCCTTGGCCACTGAAAG
The DNA here is from genome assembly GCF_053477565.2 of Lygodium microphyllum. NCBI lineage: Eukaryota > Viridiplantae > Streptophyta > Polypodiopsida > Schizaeales > Lygodiaceae > Lygodium > Lygodium microphyllum. The sequence goes on along the minus strand of NC_141137.1, from coordinate 173,292,869 downwards.
GAAGGATCATGTTTCATACGAAGGCTTAAGACCTGCTGGTGGTGATGGCGCAGTTGGGCTGGATAGTGGTGACTCCCTTGCGGGCGTCGTCAATGGGACTTTGCACTCTGGAGCATTTGAAAATGCTACAGCGGGCTCCTGTGCCATAGGAGGCGTGCTGCATTCTATTCAAGTGGGCATGGGGGTGTCTATCTCCTCTGACTTGGATGGTGCTAGGACATCTAGTTTGGGAGCAGGTGGGATGTGTTGGGTGCCCTTAATCTTGCATCGTAGCATATCCTTGAAGATCGTGCACATTAATAGTTGGAAGGTTGCAGGTGAATTCATTAATCATTGGAAGGTTGTAGGTTGCAGGTGCATTCATTAGCCCAAAGGGCATAACGATGTAGGTGAATACACCCACTCCGTGGCGAAGGCAGTCTTGTGCCTGTTGTCAGGGTGCACTTGCACTTGATTATAGCCAAAGAAACCATCCAGGAAGCTGTAAGCTTCTTTTCCTGCCACTCTCTCCAGCATGTGCTTAGTATATGGCAAGGGGTAGTTATCCCTCTTCGTAGCGGCATTCATCTTCTTGTAATTCAAGCACACCCGAATCTTACTATTCTTTTTCATAACGATCACTATGGGCGATACCCAATCCGTGTGCTCGATCTCATATATAAATCCCGCCTTCATGAGCTTATCGATCCCTTCCTTCACCGCATGGGCATGTTTGGGATTCATAGGGTAAGGTCGTTGTTTCGTCGGCACTGCTTCTGGGACCATTGGAATACTATGGGTCACAACCCTAGGATCAACTCCTCTCAATTCCTCCAAGGACCAGGCAAACACATCGACATACTCTCGCAGTAGAGCAACCAGTCTAGCCTCCTCCTCCTTGGTCAGGTCATCAGCAATGAACATATAGGTCAAAGTTTCTTGCCTTCCCCTGCCAGGTCAACTTCCTTGAGCCTAGCGGGTCCCTCAATTGGTTCACTGGCTTGCCCTTGTCTCTTTGATCCTAGTAAAACCACCACTCTATCACCCTTCTTAAACTTTGTGAAGCGTTTGGGGAGGTCTTGCAGCTTCTTTTGCCTCTCTGCTTCTGAGTCTCTAGTTTGCTTCCCGGCCTCCTCCTTTATCCGTCTGTGCCTTAAGTGGATTGGCAAGTCCCCTTTGGTGCGTCTGACCTTAGAGGGTTGGGGTATTTCGGGATCACTCTCTGTATTGACTTCAGACTTTGAGTTAAACTCACATCCCTCGCTTGAGGAAGGAGATTTGCCCGGGGGTCGTAGTTCAGTAGGTGAATCCGTCTTTAGTATTGGGACTACCAGTGATTGCGCCACCGCTGCCTGCTCATAATCCATGGCTCCCATCTACTCCAGCCAGGTCCTATCGCACTCCATCCACATGACTCCTTTTCCATTCCTGCCTGCCCTTTCTTTTTTAGGCCTAGAGTCTGTCTCGATTGCTCTCCCTTCAGTGTCATATTCTATCGTGTTAAACTCCTCTTCGCTCTCATCCGTCTTAGAGCAACAATGCTCGTACTCCTCATCATTGGAATCTTGCCCCTCCGACTGCTCGTCATCCCCCAGGTTTTCCTCTCCAATCTCCCCTTCGTCGCATTAAAGCCCAGTTGTATAATAGGTTAAGACCGTGAATTTTGGTCCATTTCCATTCAGGCTAAGCCAAGAGATCACTTAGGGGTTTTAGATTAGCCGCCTTGTTGCCTTTCAGTTTATTGGTTAGGTACTCTATGATTTCCTGAAGCTCGAGCTTGTTGGTGGAGATGTGGAACGTGACCGGTCTCCCTAGGTCCCATGAGCTTCCCACCATCATGCAGAGTGGTACAATGGGCTCCTTTGCTGGCATGCTTGGTGATTTAGCAGCTTGCTTACATAGGTCTTCCTCATCTGAGAATGGTAGGTCCACAGCTGCCAAGCCATGCATCCAATCCCTCTCGTCCTCAGGGAAGGGGATGTACTTGGTCAGTGTCCCATAGGGCTTGCGTGCCTGGGCATCACCTTTTAGCATGGTCGAGATAGTGTCGAGGTTGGCTGGGGTAGTCTTACAGGTGTCCATCTCAACCCTTACCGCTTCCGTCCTATTCCCCAAGAATATGAGGTTGTTTCCCCAATCTTCAACCACTCGCGCATTTCTCATCCAGGGCCGGCCTAGCACTATGTCGTAGTCCACACCCTTCATGACAATGAAGTTCACGGATTCGTTGGCCAGTTTTTTAAGATCTCGAATGGTTTGACCTTCACTCTATTGGCCAATGTAACATTAAACCTAGCCGCTTCCACAGGTGGGTTTCCCCAGGCCTGTAGAACTGTGTGGCTCAAGACACTGACCCCAATGCTAGTGTCTACAATTCCTTTCCGTGTTGCGTCCCCCAAGGCTAAAATAGGTAGGACTGCATGCATCTCCGTGCCTTCCCAAAAAGCATTGATGTGCAATGACCTTGGAGCTGAGTGCAGTGTTAGGCTTGGAATTTGCGTGACTGCGTCCTACTCTTGCAAGTCAGTGGCAGCATGCTTCCCCTTTCCCTCCACCCAGTGCCTCAATTCTTGCCATAATGAAGGGTGCTGCCGAAGCAAATCTCCCAGGCTCACGGTCACTGGGGTGGTTACTAAGATGGTGAGGAGGTTGTTGGGTAGTTGGCTTCCTCCTTGGTCACCATTCTTTGGACACATGTCTTGGTTAGCTTGTTGACAAGCTTCTCGCTGGTCCTGCCTTTGTGGCATCTTTCGTGGTGTGGGCGCATTCCCCGATTGAGGTCGCGATGGTGAAGTGGGTGTGCTTGCACTCCAAAGGTCCTCCATCGGATCCTCCCGTATGGGTTCTACATCTTTAAGGTGTTCTTGGGCATCCTTGACCCACTCCTTAACTTTGGCTATAGCCTCGAGTTACCGTCTGGGAGGATGAGGGTATTCCCCTACCTTGGCACTACCTAGTTCTGCCATCTTGGGAGCTGAGGTCTCTGCCTCGGCATCAGTGACCCCCTTTCCTGCCACTAAGGTTGTAGCCTCCTCAGTCTTAAGGGTGATCCTTGTGTCTGTTCTCTTTCTCCTTCTCCTCAGGCTTTTCTTTCCCAGCGAGGCTGCATCCAGGTTACTTGGCCCAGGCAGTGAGATGCCTGTTCATCTTGTTTGCGCTCGCATCATGACATGCAGTGGGATGGGTGTGTCCTCCCCGCCAAAGGTCTCCACCCCAAATAGTGCCAAAGGCACGAAGGGCACGTTGGCAGAACTGACTGATGGTTTCCACCTAGGGTAGTCAGGAAACAAGTGTGTGATCCCACACTCGGCGCATCGAAGGTCAGCCTTGTCCTGGTTTGCCTGTTCTCTTTTCGGGCAACTTGATGAGATATGGCCTGGATGACCGCAAGTCCAACATGAGATTGGGTCCTGGCTTGGTCCTCCAAAGCCTCTACCTCTTTCTCTACCCAGTGCCATCACCGGTACCGGTCGATAGTCCATCAGGACTGGATTGCCTTCCTCGTCATAGGAGATGTATGGGTTTACGTAGCTTTCTTCTTCACTAGGTTCCTCCACATAGTGAACAGGAGCGTCACTCGGTGGTTGGGTTATGTAGGGTCATGGTGGACTAGGTATGCCTGTTGGGTTCATCTCTAGCCTAGGGATGGTTGGTCTCGTGTCATTTGGTGCTGGAAGTGCCAGCTGGGCTTCCTTGCTAATGAACTTAGATGGCCTATTGCCTAGGTAAGAAGGGTTGTATTGCTGCGCATACGGGAACCTCCTGGGCAATTTGCAGTGCAACGCGTCATGACCGAACCTACCACAGTTCGAACATGGCCTAGATCTAGGATATTGACACTCGGTTGGGAGGTGGTTTCCCGCACAGTGTATACACTGCACGTGAGTTCGCGTAGGCTTCCTTATTTGTTCTTGCAAACGTGCAAGCTCCATTCTCACCTCAGTCAGGTCCTAGCCTTGGTCAACTCCCTTTCCCTTATCCCATGTGCTAGAGTTCTCTCTCTCTCCCGACGTCGTTGTCCGCTCTGAAGCCCTCTGGCCTATACCATCCCGACTGGTGTTCCTCATGCTTCACTCCCTAAGCTGATCGTCCACCCTTATTACTTCGTCAAAAACCCTAGCTAGCACATCTCTGTGTAGGGTGGAGTTACTAGCCAAGGCCTTGTAGAGTTCCTCGCTTCGGATTCCATTTATAAACACTGTAGACACAGCCTTCTCGTTAGGTCGCTCATTGGCCGGGATCCTCTTGAAGAGGCTACGTACATGTGTGACGTAGTCTCTCACGTCCTCCTTTTCCCTCTGACTGACATTCATCAATCGGACGATGAGGTTGTCAGAGTAACTTGCCTCAAAGAATCTCTTGATAAAATGATCTTTAAGATGGGCAAAGTTCATGCACTCAGCTGCATCTAGACTAGTGTACCAAACCCTCCCCTTATCACCTAAGCACAACCCAAAAGCTTGGGAGCATTGTGCAGGGTTTGTGAGGCCGTTTGCTTCACAAACTTGTTCGAATTGCTCCACAAAGCTATATGGGTCGTTGCTAGGTTCATACTTGTCTAGTTGTTTTGCCACTACAGGGATCCTAGAATGCCCCTTTGCCCCTTGCGTGACCCCTAATCGCGAGAGTAATGCTGTGGCTAAGGCTACTGCGCCTTGCTCAGCGGACGTGTTGTCCATGAGCCGCATGGCTACAAGTTAACTTAATGATAAGTCAGTCTCCACTGCCTGCTCTCTCTCCGCATTTGGTCCTACTTTGGCTACTCCCACCAGGGCTAGCATGCGTCGGGCCTCGTACATATCCATGTCTTGTTGGAGTTTCCTAGCCTTTTGCTTGTGGTTATAGGCGATCATGCTCTCTAGTGCCCTTTTGATCGCCTTTCTTTCCTCTTCTAGGGTTGCTACCACTTCCTCTACTGGCCTACCCTGAACTACCGTCCTAGCCAACAAGTCATACTCGTTGACTAACGCCTGCACCATGACTGGGAATTCTCCCAAGTCCAGTCGGTCCTCTCCTTGTCTGCCTTGTGATCCTGACATTGCTCCCACTTCCAGCTCCACAAGGTCGTCGGTCAACTTGAGTAAATTTGGCAGAGTCCAATTCTCTATGTTGTTGCCTTCCGGATCTCCGTGTCCTCTTAGGGCCCTACTGATGGGGTTCTCTAGTAGCCAGCTATGCTTTGGGATCTTCTCCTAGTAGTGGGTTCCTTGATGTTATTATGTTTCCTGATGAGCTCCTTGTTATTGGAAACCGTCGTCGATTATGGAAGTCGGACTATCCAACTTTTGAGAATCGGACAATCCTATTCTGGTACTCGGATGCACTGGTCTGACAACATGGACAACGGCCTGCAAGTTGCGCGCGGTGCCTCTAGGTCAACATATTACTCTATCAAATCATGCCGTGCCTTCCAAATAGATGCGAGTAATAGAGGGAAACGTCTGGCATACCTTGAAGTGATGGGGCACTTGAATTGGTTAGCACTTCGCGATTTCCCATAGCTCTCTCTCTCTCTCGCTCTCTCCCTGGCTCTCAGGCTCACAGTCTTCTTAGAAGACATGATGTCGAATTTGGTATCCCATGGTCCCCTTATTACCTTATCTCAGTCTGCTGTAGACTCAGAGATTAATCTCACACACTCTTCCAGCCAGATGTCTGAATCTGCACCCCAACTTCCCTGTTTCCAGCAGCAGCAAAACCCTTCTGTTCCCTTCTTTTTCCTATCCTACCCTCAACCTAATGCAACAGAAATCAGAACAGAAATAAAGACAGATGGTCCTACTCTAACATTCAGCAGCAAATCAAAATACTTACTTGCTCCAGGGATTAAAACCTCCTAAATCTCCTAACTATCTCGAGCACCGGTTCAGGCTGCAAACCCTACTGCTATGCTTGATTTGATGTGCATGGCACTCAAGACTCGATTCCGTCGGTCCCAGCAATAGAACCAAAATGTAGGGGAGCTACGGAGCTCTACCCTGAGACCTATGGACCGCTTATTGATCAAACGTTTCAAGCCGAGCAGCCATGGCTACCTCTCACATAGCCGACATGCAATGCCTACCTTGCGGGTGTAGTGAGCTTACCTTGATGCTCGATCGAGTTCCCTCCTCTCTCTCATACTCGGTAGCTCCACAAACCTTGTGGCAAGTTCAAGCAACCTCAAACCCTCTCCGTCAAGCTCCATCCTCCATAACCGCACGAGACGAGAGAAGAGAAGAAGGGAAGGAAAGATGAAGAGAGAAGATGGGGAGCTTCTTCTCCACGATCCCTCACTCTCACACACTCACTCCCTCACTCCCTCACACTCTCTCACTCCCTCACACTCCCTCACACACTCACTCCCTCATCCCTCACACTCCCTCAATCCCTCACTCAAGCACAAGCAAGAAGGTAAGAAGTAAGAGAAGAGGAAGAAGAAGCTTTAGCCACACCCAAGAATGAGCTTCTTATTCACTTTTGAACTTTATATACATACCCTACCTTTTGGGCGGTCATCAACACTTTTTACATGGCTTGCCATTAGTCTGCTCTCTTTTCCTATTTCCCACCATTCCAACTTATCCCTTCCCACTAATGCATACAATTTACACAGGAGTGAGCCCAGCGCTCTTTTTACAAGGATTTGAGAGCGCCTTCATATTTAATGGCACACTTTTACTCTTTTCTTTTTCGAGGCGACATCGTCATTCAAATCATTCAAATTTTCAGGCTTCCATTTTTTTTGCACTTCTGCTCCATTTTCCATTCCTCTGTGCTACGGTATTCCCACATCTCTGCTCCATTTTCCATTCCTCTGTGCTACGGTAAACAGAGACATTGCTATGGAAATGTAGCTCAACACAAAGTGGTGATAATAGCTAGTATGTATGAGGAAACATATGGATGCCTTTGTGGTGGTTGGTGGTGGTGGGAGATTCATTATTACCTTGATTTTACTTGTATTTATGGCAATGCCATTCCAAAATACCACATGGCCTAAAATGATGCCATATTTAATCTAGAATTGGTACTTCAAAGGATTTAGAAATAAGTGTTACTGTCAACATCACTCAAATATTTTCAGGTATTCCTTCCACTTGGAGTAGATATAGAGATTATCCACAAATATTTTTGAGCTAGCATCCTAGCATGTCCTTGAAGTTAGTGCATATGAATCTCTGGGAGGTTACCAATGCATTTGTCAAAGTAAAGGGCATGATGATGTAGGTGAATGTTCCCCATTTAGTGGCAAATGTGGTCTTGGATCGATCATCCAGGTAAACTTGCATCTCATTATAACCTTAGAAGCCATCCAAGAAACTATAAGCTTCTTTTTCTCACACATGTTTGATCATGTGGTTTGTGTAAGAAAGTGTGTAATGGTCTCTTTTAGTTACAATATTCACTTTCTTGTACTTAATGCATACTCAATTTTTTCCATTCTTCTTGAGTACCACAATGATGGGTGATACCTAGTCCATATGCACAATCTCATAAATGAATCCTCCTTTTTGTAATTTCTCAAGATCTTTTTGTACATAGTGTGTGTAGCAAGGATTGATGGTATAGGGTCAATGGGCTTGGTATCCAGCTTCAAAGGAATCATATGTGTCAATACTTGGGATGGAATACCCTTGAGATCGGAGTAAATCCAAGCAAATACTATCACAAATCGCATGATGGGGGGACTTACTTGAGCTATTGCACCAAACAAAAACACTACACACAAGAGGAAGCTCAGTTAAGAATATAAGAGGAAAAATGGATGCCAAAATGTTTTCTTACTTGTTTTTTTCCTTCTTCCTTGCACAATGCAATGTACACAAAGTATAGATAAGATACAACATAAAGAAAATTAGCCTACAAAGTCAAACAATATGTAACTAACTATACTAATCAACTGATGCTATAACTATGCCAATGGTAGCTAGGTGTAACTCACCAAATATAATAAGTGATAAGTTAATGGCAATGTGACAACCATAATGACCATTGATGTGCTAAGTATAGACATGCAAACCCATTTCACTAGGTAGTCTATCCACAATGTCCACATATGTTGAGCTTGCCATCTCAACAAACCTTCTCAAGCTTAATTGTATATCTATATCTCCAAGTAAGCTTTGAGATATTCAAAGCTTCTCTACACCCAATGCCTTTGTGAAAATGTCAACTATTTGATCCTGTGTATTGATACCAAGTTGATCTCTCCTACATGTATCTTCTCTCTCATTAATTAGTAACGTACCTCAATGTATTTTGTCTTAGTATGGAACACTAGGTTTCTAAACAATTGTATATTACTTATGTTGTAATAATAAATGGTAAATAGACAATCTTCTTGCATATCCAAATCACTCAATAACTTTTGCAATCATATTACCTCACATGCTATCATAGTAGCACCTCTATACTCAACCTCTATACTTGATAAAACAATCATTGGTTGCTTTTTGCTACTCCAACTAACTACTACACTACCAAGGGATAACATGAATCTACTAGTAGATCTTCTATCAAACTTACTACCAATCCAATCTACATATATGTACCCAAATACCTACACATTCTTACTTGCCTCATAAAATAGTCCATAATGCAAGGTGGTTGGCCTCACATACCTCAACTGACTGCATCAAATGAGGTTTCTTAGGTACGTGCATAGATTGACTCATAAGACCAATGGCATAGCTTAAGTCTAATCTTGTGATGGTCATGTAGATCAAACTCCCTATTGTCTTCCTAAACATAGTAGGATCTTCTATCTCATTCCCAACATTAGCACTTAACTTTAGATTTTGGTCCAATGGCACTGAAAGAGGATGACATGCCATCATATCATACTTAGATATTATATCCAAGCCATGTTGCCTTTGGAACAACCATATACCATCAGTACATTTGATCACCTCAATACTAAGGAATTATCTTAGCTTACCTAGGTCCCTCATCTCAAACTTCTATTTCAAGAGTTCCAGACATAAGTAATCCCATTGTCACTACCACTTGCAATAATCAAGTCATCCATATAGATGAATATGATAACCAAACCTACATCATCCTTCCTCACATAAACTAAGTGATTTGCATGTGAAACATAAAAGCCAATGATAAGATACTCTTTGATCTTGTCAATCCATGCTTTAGGTACTTGTTTTAGCCCATAGGGCACCTTCTTTAACCTACGTACATATGTGAGATGCTCTAAATCCTCATAGCATGCTGACTGCTCCATATACACCTCTTCTTACAAATTACCATGTAAGAAGACATTGTTCACATCATTTGCTATAAACTCCACTCTTTGGTTGCTACCAAAGTAGTTATACATCATACAATTGCCATCCTAGAAATTGGATTGAATGTATCTTCATAATCTATACCATACGTCTATATATAACCTTTTGCAACTAGCATGGTCTTATACCTACTAATAGAACCATTTATATTATGCTTTATTTTATAGACCCACTTACAACCAATAGCTTTCTTGCCCATGGCCAATGGTACTAGATCCCAAGCCATGTTGGCCTCTTATGCAACCATCTTCTCATCCATTGTTACATCCCAATTGGCATGACCAATAGCCTCCTCAAAATAAGTAGGCTCAACATCATCAACTACCTTTACCACATAAGGACACCTGAAGATGTGGGCTCAATTGGCATGCCCAACTAAGAGTCTGTGATTCTTGGTTTTCTATTTGCATATGACTATCATGATCATCAATATCATCTAATGTATCCCCACTAGATGCAAACCAACTACTTATCTCATAAAGGATAACATATTTGCTTACCCAAAACTCACAGCTAATAGGGTCATAACAATGATACCCTTTTTGCTCATAAGCGTATCCAATGAAAATATATCTTTCAACCTTTGCAATTTCTTCCTTAACTCATCATGCACATGAATATGTGCAATACAATCAAATACTCTCAAGTATGATACATCAAGTTTCTTGCCTATAAAACATTCTTCAAGAATCATACCATGAACTATAGCTATGGGAGACCTCTTCATAATGTAGATAACAAAATGAACACCCTTACAACAAATGCTTGGGAATATTCTTTTTAGCCCATCAATGCTTGTGCAAGTTTTGGAATATGTCTATTGTCCCTTTCTACAACCCCATTTTGTTGTGAGATATAGCCGCATGTGAACTGTCACTTTATCTTTGAGTTTCTTTAAAAATCATTAAACTCACTAGAGAGGTATTCTCCCCCTCTATCTAACCTCAAGCACTTAACTTTCAAGCATGTTTCTATTTCAACAACAGCCCCTTGAAAGATTTGAAGTGCTCAAGCACTTCACTCTTTTCTTTCATAAAATAAACCTAGAGTTCCCTAGAGCAATTATCAATGAAAATAACAAAATACTTATTGTCACCAAATGACACATTCTAGGTAGGCCCCCGAATTTCTGTATGCACCATATCAAGTATGTTCTTTCTTACATCTATATCATGCAAAAGTGGTTGCCTTGCTTTCCAATTTGACATACTTCACAAAATTTATTTAATTATGCAACTCTGAATCTAGGTAAATCTATAAGTAACCCTTTCTATTGCATTAATTTTAGTCTTTGTAGATTTACATGTTCAATATTTTTGTGCCATATTTCAATGTCTACAATCACATTTTTGCCTTAGCATACATAACAACATTTATAGCAAGAATTCCAACATCTAAACTGAATGTGCAACCAACTCTACTTCCTTTTGCAACTAAATTGTGCTTATTATTGAGCTCTTCAATAAAACCACCCTTTGCATTAAATCTAACTTGCAAGTTGTGCTCTACCATTTGATCAAAAGATACCAAATTCTTTGTAATGGATGGTACATGTAAAACATCTAACAAATAGTTTGTCTGATCATCATGCAAGGAAAAATGAAATTTTCTAATATGTGAAATCAGATGACACAAATGATCACCCATCTCTACATAACCTAGATTTTATAAATCCTACATCTCTCTAAACCATTCAACATGGCTAGTCATACGATTAGATGCACCTAAATAAAAATATCATACATAATCACATGCCTGCTTTCCTATGATAATATTCATCATATGTTACGTGACAAATAAATCCTCATATTTTTCATCATTCTATCTTGAAGATGGTGCATAATTTCCTTGCTATAATTTGTTATTGCAAATGTTATTCTTGTTATCAAAATAGTGGGCTACAATATGACCTATTCTTCCACAAGAATGGTAGACAATACTAGAATTGTTGGAATCTCTATTCTGTTATCCACCTCTTCCTCTAGATCTCCCATTGCCTTTAGAATTACCACGGCCTCCTAAAATTTGCACATCACCAAACTATTGATTTAACTTGTTTTGCTAGTTACTACTAGCATGGCCCATACCATGCCTCTTGAAGATAATCTACCACATCCCCTTCCTAAATTTGAGTAATATGCTTGGACATGTTCACTAGTTCTTTCAGAGATGACTCATCCTGCATGTTGATCCCTTCAGTGTGATCATAAGAGAGACCAAACATCAAAATTTGAAAATATCTTCCCTATACATACACAAAAGTAATAAAAGATTCATAGGCCTTCTCATTATTAAGGCCACCCAAAGTAGACGAAATCAAATCATCATCATTACGCATTGCATCAATAGTTGCTAACACATTTGCAATGCTCTCATCTTGAAAACATACTCATTTACATACATATTCTCTTTCTTCAAAGTATTCAACTCTTGCTTGACTTGAATTTTTGTACCTTTGTATTTACCTGAAAACATATTCTCAAAGGTGTCCAAGCTGAATCTTTCCATGCCTTTAAATTTTTTGTAGTCATAGGATTACTTAGATTTGATTCCTTTTCTTCACCTAAAATAAACTCGTATAGGTATTTTCCAACATAGAAGTTCATCACGGAACTTCAATATGTGTACTTATTCTTGTCTAGCTTGTCAATATTTGAATATCCACTACTCTGCCACCATTATGACAAAAACGAGTACCAAATAGTAAGACATACTTCTATAACATGCACAACAATGAACCGAGTAGCCTTTTTCATAGATTGCTCAATAATGTATACAATTTGCAACCTGTTTGTAGATTAATTTTTCTTTTCTTCTTAACAAAAGCCACATAATATGAAAATTAAGCTATAATATCTGCATCTCGTAACAGTTGATGCAATTGAAATTGCATTATGTCCTAAAACTACTGATCATAATCCCATGGAGCTAAAATGAGGCCTAAAATGACCTAAATAGCCAAAAACACAATGGAAAAGCCCTAAAGGGTTGATTTGTAGAAATACATAGATTTGCTTATGCCCCAAATCTCATAGCAATCAAAGATTTTTGCTCTTCCCTGCTTCTTTTGCCTCCATAGGCACTATCCAAGGGGAAGAGAGAAAACATGAGGGAGCTTCTTACTGATTGCTTGCTTGCTCAAATCATTGCTCCTTTTCCTTCACTTTAATATTCAATATGAGCCTCTTTTAGTGGCACCACTTTGATACCATGTCACGAATCAGGTGTTGTGGGGATTGCTTGAGATACTACACAAAAAAACACACACTATATATAAGAGAGAGCTCACTCAAGAATACAATAAAAGAGCTAGAGGCCAAAACATTTTCTTGTTGGTTTCTCTTCATTCTTCATTACACAATGCAATGTAGACAAAGTATAGATAAGATATAACATAAAGGTATAGATAAGACATAACATAAAGGAAAGTGGCCTACTACGTTAAACAATGCATAACCAACTATACTAATCAATTGGAGCTATAACTATGCCAATTATGGATACATGTAACTAACCAAATATAATAAATGATAAGTCAGTGGTCATGTGTGAGGACTATAATGACCACACTGATGTGCTAACTGTAGACATGTGGACCCTTTTAACCAAGCAATCCATCCTCAATGCCCATATGTGTTGAGCTTACTATCTCAACAACTACATTGCAATACTCTTTAAGTAGATCGACTAGTTATTGTTCATTTTTTACATTGATATCCTTAGCTACTTACAACAATTTAGGGTTTTCCTTGGTTTAGCAGGGTTGACTTCCTTGGGTCCTCAATGGATTTATTGGTTTGCACTTTCCTTTTTAAGCCATGTAGCACAATGACTTGATCTCCTTTTTTATACTATATGAAGCACTTAGGGAGATCCTATGATCTTATTTGGCTTTAGTTTCAAACTCATTTTCAAGTGCGATTTCTTTAAGATGTCCGCACCTTAGATGAATTGAGAGTTTTGTTCTAGATTTAAGAGACTTAGATGGTGGCGATATTTGAGGGTTTGAATCATTGCTTTTGTTTGTCTCTAAGCCTATATTCTCTATTGTTGGTAGAGTATTAAAGCTTAGGTCTTGTTCCTTCTTGGCCAGGATTAATACATAAGTAGGAACTAGTTTACTTTGATGATATTACATTTGCTCATAATCTAATACATAAGTAGGAACCAGTTTAATTTGATGATATTACATTTGCTCATAATCTAATACATAAGTAGGAACCAGTTTAATTTGATGATATTACATTTGCTCATAATCTAATATATCTAGATGCTCTAGGTATTCAATTTTGGATTTGTTTGACTATGCCCATGTCAATAGATAAACCTCTATTTGTGAAGGCTTTGGATTAGCTAGATTTGCTCTATCATTTGGCCATTAGTATCATAGTCAACTAATTTAGTGTCGATGGTACCATCTTCTTCATCATCTATAGATTTGTTGCTTTGTTTCATTGATTTCAAGCCCTTGCTTGCACATTAGGGAGATGAAGAGGTCATTGTGATAGCCAAATAAGACTTGATAGAGATATATCCACTATTAGGTAGGGCTATTGAGCAATTATTCAAAGAGTAAGAGATTTCCTTTTAGTTTGTCATAAAAGCATAGTTGGCACTAGCTCAAAAACTCATGTAATTCATGCCTATTTTTCAAAATTGGATAGCCCTTGGTGGTGAGAATTTGTGGCATTGAGTTAGGGAAAATCATAAAGAGAGGCATAGAGATGCAAACTAATTGAGGGTTGATGGTTTGAACAATAGGGTCTCATGCTTCCCATTGACGCATACATTCATGAGCTTCTCAATATTCATGTTTCTTTATGAGTAAAAATTCTAAAGTACTATTTATGCATCCAATCTTGCTCATCTTGGGTGGATAAAATGTAGTTCGTGAGAGGCTATTGGATAGGAGATCAACTAGCATCTCCTCATAGCATGCTTTTTAGGCTCCTAAGATAGGGGTAGCTAGGTAGTTGGGCTATGAATTGCAAGATAATAGTGTAGAATTTGTGCCATCCAACCAACTTTTGAATGCCTACCATATGGGGGAGCTCTCTTTATTAGGATTATGAGTGGAATGGAGATATTGGTGGATGCAAGGGTTGTGATCATACTAGGTTCTATCTCTTGATAGTGAAATTTTCATTGTTCTATATTGTGTAGATTTCTAGTTTCTTATTCATGTGATTGCTAGCCAAAATAGAGTGGATCAGTTGTGGATTTTCCAAGGTTTGGGGGATGAGTAGGAAGAGACTTATGTGCAAAGTTCAAGAGATTGGGCAAACTAATGGTTTTCATGGTTGCCTCTTATGGTATTTCTTTCTCCATTGCTTCCACCCATTCCTTGACTTTATCTTATGGACGATTTCTATCTTTAATGGTAGTTTTTTTTTTCATTGCTTCCACCCATTCTTTGACCTTATTAATTGTGGTAAATTGTTGCTTAGCATTAGGATATTCTTCTATCTTTGCTACTTTAGCTTTCTCCAATTGAGATGTAGTTGTTTCCCTTTCTACACTTGATATAGGAGTTGTGCCCTCTGTTGACCGGTTATGCTTCACTTTTTAACTTCAGTTTAGCATACATTTACCTCTCTTTGGAATTTTTCTTGCATGTTGTTAGCCCATGTATTGTGGTTGGCCCCTCAATGACTATTCTAGCGTTCTTGCTTTGCCCTCAACAAATAGCATTGTCTGGAATGGAAATGACATTTTTGTCCTATATCATCTCAATAAAAAAGAGACTCAAGGAAGGGCAACGAGGGTACAAATAACTTGCTATTGTTGGCTTTCCATATTGGGAAATCTTGATACATAGATTATTCCACTTTCATGGTATTGTGGGTTAGCTTCGTTCTGTTTGGGCTATTCTTTCCTCTATGTGGACAATAGAGGGATATCTATCCTAGTTGTTTGTAGTTCCAAGAAGAAATATTTTCCCTAGGCTAGATCATTCCTTGTCCTAACATCATAATTGTAACAAGCTTGTAATCTAGTGGGATAAGATGACCTTTGATGTAGAATCAAGCAAAGGGGGTAGCGTGCTCCTCTAGTTCCTCGACACATAATGTATGGTTGCATCATTTGGGGGGTGAATAACGATTGGGCCTAGTCATCTATGAATTCTAGAGGGGTTGATTTTAACTCTTTGTGCTTTTTGTTGTTGCTCCTGGGGAGTTGGCATGGCTAGAGGTTGCTATTGTCTTGGATAGTTGAAATCTTAGTTATATTGGGGATAGCTAAAGTTGAGGTTAGGTCTTCAGAGCCTTTGTGGAGGCTTTACTATAAGTGGCTTCATGCCCAAATCATCCACAATTAGTGCAAGAGCATGCTAGCCTCGAGCACTACAAAGGGAGATGATCTCCACCACAATATATACACTGCATATTTTATTGATGAGGTTGAAATAACTTTAGGTTCTCTACCATTTTCAAAACCTTTTGTTATTGTTTCTTCACATTGGTCATAAGATCTCGCATGTCATTAACCTCATTCTTGCAATGGCTTAGTTGAGATTCATAGTGGTTTCCTACAAGTTTCTTATCTTTACTTCTTTCATGATGCATGTCATCAACATAGATTGCTTCATCAAGCACATTGTTGGTGCTAGACAATTGAGAAAACCCTACTTCAAGCACATTGTTGGTGCATTAGGATAAAGAAAAAAAAAGGTTATACACACAGTAGGGTTTCTGCTGTTTTAAACATGCCAAACAGGAAAAAATGGAGAGAAAAAGATCTTTAATGTGTAATGCATCAAAAGGAAGAAAGGGGGAAGATCCGAACTAAGTAGAGAAGGGCTTTAATAGGCCAGTAACAGGTGGAAGAGCTCATTTGCTCATTTGAGAGAGAGAGAGAGAGAGAGAGAGAGAGAGAGAGAGAGAGAGAGAGAGAGAGAGAGAGAGAGAGAGAGAGAGAGAGAGAGAGAGAGAGAGAGAGAGAGAGAGAGAGAGAGAGAGAGAGAGAGAGAGAGAGAGAGAGAGAGAGAGAGAGAGAAGATTTTGCTTGGTGATCTTCTTTGTAGCATGCTTTGGCCCTCAATGTATGTTCTGGATGCTTGTTGATCAGTGTCAGCACATTGGTTGTAATCATTAGCAAGGCACATGTAGGATTTTTAAAGATTTTTTGTCATTTTGTAGCTCATCGCCATAATCGGACGCACACTGCAGGGTCCAATTGTCCTAATCGGACCATCCAAAAATTTTCCATTTGGATACTCTCCCCTCATTTGAGTTACTGGACTTAGACACTTGGAATACTTCTCCAATCATACACACCTCATTCATTTGAGTTGGATGTTGAGCAACACCCTCATGGGCCTCTAGACACATCGAAAGGCTCATAGAGCCTCCAAACTCCAAAAATTGTGACTTAGTGGCCTAGAAAGCTACTAAAAACACAACCTCTTAGACCACCCATTGGAAATGTCTTAAAGGACCCAAACAAACTTTTTAGAGTGACGATCATCTGCTCTACAGGAGTGGACTAGAAAAGCGTGTGTTACACCACATTGTTTTCATCATAGTCACTCATTGGCAACTGCAAAAATAATCACTTGAAGTGCACCTAGAAAGTTGAAAGCCTGATTTCGCACCGCGATGAAAGGAAGCACCCCATGAGCACCTAAGTGCACTTAAAATTGAGAACTATATGAAATAACAAGGAACTCACATGTAAGATAAGAAAAATTGAATAAACCCACTAATAAGAGAAGACCCTTAGATCTTCGATGCACGACCCCAAGGATACTAAGCCTTAGAGCAAGACTCTTGGAGAGCAAAAGGAGTTGACATGATTGGAAACTCAATCTTACAGGAGTTAATTAGCTTGATTAACACTCTATTAGCCCATCCTAGAGAGAGGCCCAATAGCACCTAAATGATATTGAGCCCATCCTAGAAGACAAGATCGATGAGTTCTCTAGTGTGAGCACACATGTCTTGCCTACTCGCATGGAATCTAGAGAAGCATCCACACCCCATGTAGAACCACAAAGACGAAGCTTAGGCACCACAGATGGGTAGATTGCCCAAGAGCAGTGGAAAAATAATGTAGAGCATAGTGAAGGGCAAGTAGCTAGTAGCCTATTTACAACGTTGATATTGGTCCTTGTGACTCTGCCAATGGGGAATCTCCTTAGGCAAAGTTCCTCATTATGGCAAGAGTTAAAGCAGTGGGTAGAGGGATCTAACAATCTAGGAGCAGCCAATTTGCATGATCACAACGTAGCCACACAGATACCAAGCCTAACATTGAATTTAGTACCTAAGTCCTTGCATGTAAATGCTTTCTGAGAGGGCATAGAGATGCATGTAGTCCTATCAGTAGTAGCATTAGGAGATGTCATAAGAAAGGGGATCATAGACACAGGAGTGGGAGTCAGTATGCTTAGCCATGCAATCCTATAGGCATGGTGTAACCTGTCAGTGGAGATAACAAGGTTTAATGTCATGCTGGCTAATGGCATGAAAGTTAGGCCATTCGAAGTGCTGAAGGACTGGCCCTTGAAAATAGCAGGTATCCAATTTTTAGTGAACTTCATAGTTATGAAGGGAGTAGACTATGACATTTTGTTAAGCTGACCTTGGATGTGGAATGCATGAGTAATCAAAGATTGGGGTAACAACCTTATATTCCTAAGTAACACATGAGAGAAAATAAGAGTTGAGATGGATACCTAGAAGACTGCGCTGGTCGACTTGGATGCCATCTCCTCTATCTTGAAGGGAGACTCACAGGCTAGGAATTTGTATAGGAAATTAATGAAGTATATTCCTTGTCCTAAAGATGAGAGGGATTAGATGCATGTACACACATTAACAAAGAGAAGAAAACACGTCCTAGGCTATATTTACCATCCAAGATTTTTTTTTTCTTAAGCTTACGTCGTATTATGTTCTAATGAGTACTCAGATACCAAGTGTGAGGTATGTATCAGTCTCAATCCAAGGGGCACCTTTTAGTAGTTCATCAGTAGGTTTTCCTAAATGACGCGGCCCGGCACTCCCATGGAGTATCACAGGGTTTGTCACTTAGGCTGTAACATGCCCGTGCTCCCCCCCATAGGAACTCCCCCCCCTTAAATTAAAAAAAAAAGTTATTATCAGCTCAAAATTTTTTAACTCCCCCTCTCTCTCCCTGCCGACAGCACGTCGGGGAAAGAGAGAGAGGGAGTGGTGGTGATGGGGGGCATGTAGCCCCCAGGTGGGAGGGTTGGCCATGCCACCCACCTCCTCCCCCTCCCTTGTGGAGAGAGAGAGAGTGCCCCCCTACTACATCATCCTCCCCCTCCCTCGACACACAGTCGGCACCCCCTGGACGATGGCAACAACAGCACCCCCCCTCACCTTCATGCTCGGCACCTCCTCCCTACGGCTGCAACAACACCCTGGGCCTTCGATTGAAGCCCTCCCCCCCCCTCACTTGCCTCCTCGACTGCCAGTCGGCTGCGGCCTCCCCCGTAAGCAGGAAAGAGGAGGAGAAGTGGGAAAGAAGAAGGAGAGGAAGAAAAGAGGGAGAGAAGAAGGGAAGGAGAGAAAGAGGAGAAGGATAGAAGAAGAAGGAGAGGGAGAGAGAAGAGAAGAAGAGGGAGAGAGGGAGAAGGAGAGAAGAAGAAGGAGAGGGAGAGAGAAGAGAAGAAGAGAAGAAGAGGGAGAGAAGGAGAAGAGGTAGAAGAGGAAGAGGAGAAGGAGAGGAGAAGGAGGGAAGAGAGAAGAAGAAGAAGTGGAAGAAGAAGAGGTAGAAGGAGAGAAGAGAGAAGGAGAAGTGGGAAAGACGAAGGAGAGGAAGAAAAGAGGGAGAGAAGAAGAGAAGGAGAGATAAGGAAGGGGCAGGGGAGGAAAAGAAGAAGGAGAGGGAGAGAAGAAGAGAAGGAGGGAGAAGGAAGGAGAAGAGGAGGAAAAGGAGAAGGAAATGAAGAAGAGAGGGAGAGAAGAAGAGGAGAGAGAGAAGAGAGGAAGGAAGGAGAGAAAGAGAGAGAGAGAGGAGAAGAAGAAGTAGAAGAGGTAGAAGGAGGGAAGAGAGAACTAGAAAAAGAAGAAGAAGAGGAAGAGAGAGAGAGAAAGAAGGAGAAGAGTAGAGGAAGAAGAGAGGGAGAGAGAGAGAAGGAGAAAGAGAGGGGAAGAGAGTTGGAGGGTGAAGATGGTTTGAGGAGCCACACTCAAGCCACCCCCTCATCGGAAAAGGATCCCCTACCCGTGACCTTTCCCTCCCGAGCTGTGTTGAGATGACAAGCTCAACACATGTGGACATTGATGATGGACCGCCTGGTTAGATGGGTCCACACGTCTACACTTAGCACGTCGGTGGTCATTATGCATCTCACATGGCCACTGACTCATTACTTATTATATTCAGGTTGTTACACCTATTTTCAGCTGGCATAGTTATAGCGCCAGTCGACTAGTGTAGTCGGTTATGCATTGTTTGACTTAGTAGGCCACTTTCCTTTTATGTTGTATCTTATCTATACTTTGTGTACATTGTAAAGTGTGTGGAAGAAGAAGAAGAAATTAGCAAGAAAACGTTTTGGCCTCCATCTCTCTTCTTGTCTCTTGAGTGAGCTTCTCCTTGTGCATTCTGTGTGTGTTCGGCGTAGCATCTTAAGCAACCCCCTCCACCACGCGATTCTTGACATGGTATCAGAGCCGCGCCACTGAGAGAGGCTGATTTCGAAGGCTGAAGTGAAGGAGAAGAAGCAAGGTTCGAGCAAGCAAGCTACGGGTAAGAATCTCTCCCATTCTTCCACTCCTTCTCTTGGATAGTGCCTGTGGAGGCACTGAAAGCAGGGCAGAGCAAAAATCTCAGATTGCAGTGAGATTTGGTGTGCACGAAGAGCGCTGTGTATTCTACAGATATGCCCTTTAGGGCTTTACCGCAATTATTTTGGGCATTTGAGGCCGTTTCAGGGCCCGTTTTAGAGCTGCAAGGTTGCAGACAGCAGTTTCGGGATACACTGTGACTTCGACTATATTGACCGAACGTGGGTGCGCAGGTTACAGATTTCAGATCTGTAAGTTCAAAGGTGTTTACCAGTGAGTAAACACAAGGTTTATCTGCAAACTGGTTGCAGATTGCATGTATTGTTGAGCAGACAGTGAAAAAGGCTGTCTGGTGTACTGCTGTGCACTACAGGTCAAGGGTTGCAGAAGATTTGCTTGCTGTTTGGTATTAGTTTTGTGATAATGGCAGAGAACAGTGGAAGCCCCATCATTGAGAAGCTCGACAAGAACAACTACCCATCATGAAAGTTTCGTGTCAGCCGGAGGTGAGTGATCCTCCAACTGCAGAAGAGACAAAGGCACGAAAGGAATGGAATGCAAAAGACAAGAAGGTCATGTATTGGTTGTCTGCAATAATTGACAATAATATGCTGGGACACATTAGAAATGCAGAGAATGCATATGCAGCTTGGACCATACTTGAAAGTATGTTTTCTGTAAATACAAAGGCACGAAAGATTCAACTCAAGCAAGAGTTGAATACATTGAAGAAAGGGAAGATGTCTATCAATGAGTATGCACTGAAAGTAAGAAGCATTGCAGATGCATTGGCAGCGATTGATGAAATGCCCGATGATGATGATTTGGTGTCGTTTACCTTGGGTGGACTTAACAATGAAAAGGCTTGGAAGTCTTTTGTAACTTCCGTATATGTCAGAAAGCCATTTCCAGATTTCGATGAATTGGTCTCCCTTATGATCACTGAAGAGATCAACATGCAGAGTGAGACATTTGAAAGAAGTGGTGAATAGGTCCAAGCTTTCTACTCCAGTTCTGGAAGGGGACGTGGCAGGTTCTCTTCAAGAGGCCGTGGTACAGGACGTGGTAGTGACAACCAGCAAAACAGATTGAATCAGCAATTTGGCGATATGCAGGTTTCAGGAGGTTGTGGTAACTTTAGAGGCAGGGGGAGCTTTAGAGGAAGAGGTGGATGGCAGAACATAGGTCCTAACAACTCTGGTATTGTGTGCCACTACTGTGGCAAAACAGGTCATATTGCAGCCCAATGTTATGCTAAGAAAGATGATATCCGCAGTGGTAAGTTGCAGCAAGGAAACTATGCATCGTCTTCACGACAGAATGAAGATAAAAATGAACGTTTGTTCGTTATGCAACATATACTGAATGCTGTTAGAGGAAAGGGAACACATGAAGATGTTTGGTATGTTGATTCAGGTGTATCCAATCATATGACCAGCCATGCAGAATGGTTTGGAGAGATGCAAGATTTGCAGAATGCAGGTTATGTGCAGACGGGTGATGACTCATGCCACCCAATTTCACACATTGGAAAAGTTCCCTTGTCCTTGCATGATGGTAAGACAAAGAGTCTTTCAGATGTATTGCATGTGCCATCTATTACAAAGAACTTGGTGTCAGTCGGCCAAATGGTAGAGCAAGGGCTACAAGTCAGATTTAATGGAAAGGACTGCTTTGTAGAAGTCTTCAATGACAAGTGCAGGTTGGTAGCAAAGGGAAGTAGAGTTGGACGTATGTTCACTTTAGATGTTGGAATTCCTACTATGAATGCTGCTATGTATGCCAAAGGAAAAGGTGTTGTTGCAGACATTGAAATTTGGCATAAACGCATTGGACATGCAAATGTACAAAGGCTGAAATTAATGCAGTCCAAAGGGTTGGTTACAGGTTTGCCTACATTTAAAGTTGCAGAATTTTAGAAGGTATGTGAAGCATGTCAGTTTGGTAAGCAGGCAAGACAACCCTTTTCACATGACAGAGATGTAAGCAGAAATATCCTTGATGTTGTGCATACAGACATTTGGGGGCCTACACAAAATGTATCTCTTGGAGGCAGTTCATACTTTGTCACATTCATTGATGATTGTTCTAGAAAGCTGTGGGTATAATTTATGAAGGAAAAGAGTGAAGCTTTTGAGCACTTTAGAACTTTCAAGGCTGCAATTGAAAGAGAAATAGGCTTGAAAGTAAAGTGCTTGAGGTCAGATGGAGGGGGAGAGTACCTCTCCAATGAGTTCAGTGATTTTCTGAGGTCTCATGGGATAAAGAGACAGTTCACATGCAGGTATACCCCACAGCAAAATGGGGTTGCAGAAAGGAAAAACAGGCATATTGCAGAAGTTGCACGCGCCTTGATGGTTGAAAAGAATATGCCTAAGCATTTTTGGTCTGAGGCTGTTCATACTGCTGCTTATATTATGAATAGATTTCCCACAGCTGCAGTTCATGGTATGACCCCCGAAGAATGTTTTACAGGTAAGAAGCCTGATGTTTCACACTTGAAAGTATTTGGCTGCATTGCGTATGTTCATGTGCCAGATGAGTTGTGGAAGAAACTGGATCCAAAGGCTGAAAAGTGTGTCTTTATTGGATACTCTTTAGAGCAGAAAGGGTATCGCTGTTACAACCTTGTCACATGTAAGTTCAGAGTGAGTAGGGATGTCATCTTTGATGAAATGAGCAGTTGGTATGCATCTAGTGATGATGCATTGGACGATGATGATGATCATGACACTCATGTGCAGGCTGAAAAGCAAGAATCACGGACTCTTAGTGGACCAGAGACATCATCTAGTAGTCCTTGGTCTGGGAGACTGAGTACCTCTACATCTTCGAGTGCATCTAGTAGCACTACAGGTAAAGACAAAGGAAAGAATAAAGTGTCAGAAGGCATTGATGCAGTTCTTGATTGAGACTCCAGTGGCTCAGAGAGCTTGGATGATGAGCTTGGCATTCCTTCAGTGAGGACTCCAGGTGTGCAGAGAGCACGTGTTAATGCAAAGACTCCATTGAGTGATCCAGTGGTATGCAGGTCTAGCAGGGTGAGACACCCTGTTAAAAGATGTGGTTTTGAAGGTTATGCAGCTCACCATTATGCTTATATGGTGAAACTAGTTGAGGATGTTGAGCCCACATGTTTTGAGGAGGCTGTTGGTCATGCTCATTGGGATGCAGACTTGGGATCTAGGCATTAGAATAATGATGCTTGACATGTATTGATGAACTGGACTAAACTGAATGCAAAGTACTTGCAAATAAACTTGTGTTTCTTGAATGTTATGCAAGCATTTTATCAGTGAAAAGACATATTGGACTATAGGGAGTCATGCATTGACAGGCTGATACTGCATTAAATACCTTCACAGCTGTACAAATTTGGCAAATGCTATAGGTACTAATATAATATCACTTAGATTGTGGGAGAGAAGCTTGATAACAAGAACTTTTCTCTATTGCCATGGAAATGCTTAATGAAAAGAACTTATCGAATGTTTATTGGACTGAAGTAGTAGTTATTGCAGTTTATGTATTGAATAGAGCATCTATAGCTGGAATTCGTGATCTCACATCGTATAAGAAATTTCATGGTCACAAGTTTGATATTAGCCACCTTAAAGTACTTGGTTTCATTGCTTATGTACACGTGCCTAATGAGAAGAAGAAGAAGTTGGATCTGAAGACTAAAAAATGTGTTTTTCTTGGTTATGCACATGACCAAAAAGTCTATAAGTGCTATAATACATCTACTCGGGAGACTTTGATCTATAGGAATGTAGTATTTGATGAGTTGGCATCATAGTATGGTGGTTAGAATGCAGAAATTTTGATGGATCAACCAGCCCTACTTCTATTGAAAATTACCCTTTTACTACTACTAGTACTACAATGAGTGGACCTACATGTGATGGTTCTTCTACTATCAGTTCCTTGGATAGGACATCTATGCAATCATGGTTATGCATCCATTGATATGGATATGTCATGAGGGGGAGATTAGATAAAGGAAAAGAGAAGATGTTTGATTATGTAATTGGTCCACTTACATCTAGATATGAGTCACTTGACAGTGAGAGTCTTGATGGTGAATTGGGCATACCATCAGTTATGATGCCTACAAAGCAAGTATGTTCCACTTCATGAGAGGCAATCACATAGTGAAATACAGTTAAGAAGGTAAAAAAAGGGTAAAAAATTCTATTGATATGCTGACATACGGTGGATACATAACTCGACATTTTACCTATATGACTAAAGTGATGGGTTTTAAAGAGCTAGGAAGTTCAGAGAGGCAATTGGAGATAAAAATTCATGTGCTGCCATGGATAAGGAATAAACATCACTAACTAAAAATGATACATGGAATTTGGTTGGTCTATTTGAAGGCAAAACACCTATAGGCTACAAGTTGATTTATAAAGTGAAATTCAAGGCAAATGGATCATTGGAAAGATATAAAGTATGGCTAGTTGCTAAGGGTTATGAATAGTAGTATGGTTTAGATTATGAGGAAACTTTCAGAACTTGGTTTTAAGATGGCAACCATAAGAATTGCACTATCTAAGTGATGGAAGCTTTTCCAGTAGATGGATGTCAATAATGGATTTTTGAATGGAGATTTTATTGAGGTGGTGTATATGGAATAGCCTAAGGGTTATGTACACCTTGATTACCCGAAGCATGTATATAGGCTAAAAAATGCATTGTATGGACTAAAACAGGTGTCAAGAGCATGGAATGCTTGCATTAGTACATATTTACAATATCTTGGTTTTCAAATGGGTCATGCATACCATTGCCTCTTTACAAAGAAGACAGAGAATGGGCAAGTAGTGCTAACTATTGCGTCCTTATTACTTACAAAGTTAACATAGGGAGCAGGGTAGGGAATTCTTCTTAGGGTTCGATAATAGTATGCAACCTCATGACCAAACTATACAAAGTTTGTGAACACTCAAGTATATCTTAGGCACTCTAATGGTAGGCGATCTCCTCTATAATGCACATATTACATGTGTTATTAGTAAATTCTTCTTGGGCGTAGAGATTTTGGAAGCCTGGGGAGGTTTGATTGTTGTTGTTTAAGGTGGCTAAGAGGTCCAATGTTAAGCTAACCTTAGTGTTACCTTTGCTCATAGAGAATATTGATTCATTATTCCCTATAGATAACATCATTTCAAATTGATACATTGATTACTCTATTAATATTAGATTTGTTCAATATTGAATCACGTGTTGTAGCCTTGTAAATCATTTCATCAAAGGTACCCTCAAAAAAATCTTTGGTGAGGACCTTGGTGTTTGGCCCTTTTGCCATTGGTATCCCCATATACATCCTTAGTGAATCATATTATTAAAAGGTCCTTGATGAGAGCTAAGGATAGTAACTCCTTAGTAGTATCTAGTCTAGTGAACCACATGTGTCCCTTTTTGCTCAAGCATAACCAAAGGCTTGGGCTTTCTTCTAGTTTGAGGTGAGGTTACTTATGTTTGACATTTTCTTGAATTGCTTTATAAAGCTATAGGGGCCATCCCTCACATTTACTTGAATTTCTCTCCATAAACCTGTAGCTTAGTTATGTTGCACATTTACTTGAATTGCTCTATAAAGTTGTAGAGGTCATCCCTCACTCTATACTTATCCATATATTTGGATAGTAAGGGAATCTTTGATTTCTTTTTGGTTTTAAGCATCACCCTCATTATCATGAGCAACATGTTGTCCACATAATTTTCAACTTGTAACATGGTCAACAAACTTCATTTGCACTAGGTCAACTAGGGAATCATTAGAGAACCCTACTAGTCCTATGCTCAATATCAATATCTTAGTATCATCCATCTCACATTATGTCTTAGCTCTTTCTTATTGTGCCATGGTTAGGTCCATAAGATTGTCTAGAGTATCCTTACATTGATCTACAACTTTTTAAAATCATTGTTCCAAATCAGGCTTGACAACTAGTTTGGGTTGTCTAAGTCCATTGCAACACAGAAGCCACTTAGGGATTCATGCAAGTCTTGTGGGACATACCCTAAGTATTGCTCATTTTCCATGGAATAGGCTTCATGTTTGCACTTTTCTTTCTCCATAAGTATGATAATTCTCTCAATTAGTAGAGGTACTAGAGTATTTGTGAACTTGATCCTCCCTAAGGTACCGTCACAACTTAGATATTAGCCACCCTCTAGAGTTAGGATTTTGAAATCACTATGTAAGGGCATGCACCTATGATTTCTAGTTCTTCACCAGCCAAACAATTAATTATTGATCTTGATTCCTTAGTTTTAGGATTTTGCTTGTTCCAACATAGTAGGTGTTATCCTAGAAAGCTCTTATATTTGTGGTTGAATTTGAATCTGATATTTGAATTTGTGTTATCAAATCAAAGATTATCTTCTAGTGTTATCCTAGAAAGCTCTTATATTTTTTTCATCTTGCCATTGTTCTCACCTGGGAGCCTTTTGGAGTAGCATGGAGGCTATGTAGTGGCATAACTCAAAGACACCATTTGAATCATGGAGTCATTGTCAAACCCTTTTGAGTCTTGACTACTACATGTAATGTAAGAAGGCGAGTTCTCTTCAGCTCCTCATCAATCTTACATTATTGCTTTAGGATATGGAAGAAGGGTGTATTGTTGATGTGAGAGAGAATGTAGGTAGATATATGAGTGGAGATAGTGATGCTAAGTTAGATTAGAGCTCTTCAAACAATAAGAGTGTCATCCAACTTTTTACCATTGCACTTACGAGATGTAACATTTTTGTTCCATTGGTCAAGAGAAATAGACATATTTGATTACCAATGTCCTCACTCTCTTACCACACAACACAATAGAAGATTGCACTTTGAAACAATATACATTTACATTAGGAGAGGTGGATGCATAGGACATTGATTCATTGTTTTTAAGGTTATTGTGGTTGTAAAATGATGTAAGGTAGGATCTAAGGAAATAAAATCCCAAAAAATCAATGCAAAAACATATAAAAAACCATCAAAGTGCAATATGTAGGCCTTTGTTTCTATCTCTATTAGAAGAAATATTAGACATTTCCTAAGTAATTAAGGTTTCCAATGCCATCTAATGGACATCAAATGGAAGTAGAACCAAGAGGAAAATGCATTCAAAAGAACTTTATTACAATTATCTTCCTTTTGTATGTAGAGATTTCTACAAAGTAGGGTTGACTACTCTAAGGTTCAAGGAAGGATGAGAAAGAAACACAAGGGGCTATTGATTTCAAAAGAGAGGCTTTTGGAAAAGCAAGGCAAGTGATGCATGGAAAGGAAAGAAGAAAGAAATGCTTGTAGGGATAAGTGAGGTTAAAGGGTTGTGTCTAGGGAAGGATTGCAAAAGATCAATGAGATTAGAGAGAAAGCCTCATCGTTTATCAATGTTGGCTCCATTGCCATCAAGCAAATAAGGAATTTCCTTCATTTGCATTTCTAGGTTGACATAGGTACAACCACAAACTTTCTTCATGTTTGATTTAGGGTAAGACTTTTCATTTTTGTTTACATCAATTGGCGGCTTCTCCACCTTCATTCCAAATTGTAGCTCCATTGTGATTAACTCCATAGACCATCATCAATAAATTTGTGATATTATTAAGCCCAAAGCCTATTATGTTTATGGCCTAAACTATTGAATATTAGGATGATGCCTAGCTACATGCCATCATTTACACCTAGCCTTTTGGCCACCTTTACTAGACCTTGACCTTGCCTATATGATTCCTAGCTCAATCCATAGGGCTTAGCCTCAACCCTTATTCCAACCATTTGGTGAGCCTCCCCCATGAACCTAGGCTACATATTCACTCAACTTGCCACTCTAGGTAGTAGACACATGTCGATCTCACTGGGCCATACCAAGCCACTCAACCCACACCAAGGGGTTCTCTACTCTCTTTGCTAAATGGCCATCTATCCAACTATCAAGATAGCTCAGTACCATAGAGCTAGCATTATCATCTTGGCCCTACTTATTGCCTTCCATGCCCATTAGAACTTCTTATGGCTTAGCCTATGCAAGGTTGTTCAAGTAATGTGACGTCTACTAGTTGGATGTGGCCTTTGGTCCTTGGCTACCTAATCATCACAACCCTAGAGCAAGGATTCAACCTCCAGGACTATCCATGTAGCTCAGCCATCATTGGTCATCTCACTACATAGCCAACTCAAAATAGAAAAGGAGCAGCTTCTTGCTTAGCCTCCACTTTGTGGTCTCAACTCTCTTGCTAGGGTCCACATGGCCATTGTTTTCACCTCTCTCCATGTGGCCTTTGGCTAGTTTTTTGCCACGTCACTCATTTGGTACTCAACCCAAAACAATAGCCAACTCCCTGCTTTGCTTTCTACACATTGAACACCAACTAGCATATATTGCACACATTCACCCTCATGTGGTCACTCAATGTGAAAGTTCATCTAGATCCATATAACAATCAATCACATGAGCACCTATGCACTCTCGCACTGAACCCTCAAAGGTAGCTCTCAAACCCTAGTTCACATGCTCCTTGTACTCTCTATTATCATCTTGACCCCACTAGTTAATGGCTTGGCCCATAAACCATGGTTCTTGGAGACTCACATAGACATTTTCAACCTAGGTGGTTATCAAACCTACCTAAAACCATTATCGTAGCAATCAAATTTCCCTACTTGGTCTCAAGTGGACCCATTCACCAACTTAGCAATCCTAGCTAACACTAGGTCCCAAATGTTATATAACATAATCTCATGACCAAGAATACCACTCAAGTATAGTGCTTTAAATAGCATAACTAGCCCACAACTTTCCCACTTGGCTACAAGAGGGCCCCTTCATGAGCTTGGTGAGCCAAGACAACTCACATGTTATATAAGATAATCTCATGACTAAGCATAGCACTCAAGTATAGTGCTTTAAAAAGAATATAGCTAGGCCCCACAAATTTCCCATCTTGGAAACTTGATGCTTGTCATGATCATCCTATTTGCATTGTCTTCTCTTTGCTTTAGCAAGATCATCGATATGAGTTGTTTACACTCTTCTCATGGCAAGTCGCCAACAATGAGATTACAAGTGTAAGATAGCATGCGTAAAAAATAACATGGTGCAATATAACAAATTTGAGTAAGGAATAATTATTACATAGAAAATAAGAGAATAATAGAATTTTTTTTAATTCCAAACAAGAAAATATGAAGATGACTTTTCTAGCTGTGTACTTTCACGATGAAGCTTAGATGGTGATCCAGACAGATGATAGGTGAAGAGCTTAAGGCTAGACTAGGTGAAAGATAGATGTTAATGGCTATGAAGAGGTCCCCCTTTTATAGCCTACAAACGCCATTAGGTCAGCCTATTTGACCTATTATATAATGAACCTTCACTAGTTGGCCAATGACTCATTGAGACTCCCTAGCTAGAGGTTTCTTTTGCGATCCCTAGGGCCCGGAATAGAAGTCCTCAACGACTCCCACAACTCACAACTCATTGCAATGTGTCTCGAGTTGCTACTAGTCTAGTTAATCTACCTAATCGGAATGGTAGACCACCCAGAAAGGTAACCCGTTTCCATTTGATCACATAGGCCTCATTTGACATACAAGTCAGGGCCCAATCAATGTCCATCATCCTCACATATATTTTCTCCTCATAATGGGTCATTGGTGGAACTTTAAGAGAGTGAGACAGGGGTAGAACATTGGCCATATCTAACAATAGTGCATAGGAGATTTGAGGAGGATAGAATACAACATTCATGGCTACATGAGATCAAGTAAAGACTATTTGTGGTGGCTAATGGGGGTAATCTTGGATTGGGTAGGTACACATTAGTGGAATTAAGGATCCCCAAATATATTTCATTGCTAGCCAAAGGTGAATCTCTTACTAATCTGAGTTGGTGTTATTGATGTTAGTTGTATTATATGATTAGTTTTAGGATCTCTTCAAGTGTCACTTATGCTATCAAGTATGACTCTAGATTTGCATGTTTCCTAAAGGTGTGTCTTTCATGGTTTTGGGTTCATTATTTCTTGTCATTGTTTCTACAATTGGTTATCCATCCCTCTTATCTATTTTGTTTGATGTGGCCACAAATTTTTTTCCCTTCTCATATGTTTTAAAACCCCTTGATGAATAGGTTCCTTCACAAGATTAGTAGTACTAGTGCTTCCCTAGAGTTTTTTCATAAGTGAGTGTGTGCAAAAACAATCTTTCACTTTGCTTAACCAATTGGTCCAATTGTAGTTCAAGTGCCCTATTATGTAGTTCATGCTCAATCAAACTTTCACTTTTCAACCAACAATGTATCATGCACAACTAGCTTATTAGCACAATACATTATGGTGTCCTCCCTTTGTTATAGGCATTATGTTCCCTTAGTTTGAATATGGTCTCCTTGGCTCCTTCTATCATAGTTGGGTGGTCCTAAATACAATGCAATCTCTCTAAATCCTAGTGCAATAAGTCAAATGGATTAGGTGATCCAAGCCCCTATAGGATATTGCTAAGTCTATTTGTCCCTACTTCTTAGAATGTCAGGGTAGGACAACTTGCCCCCTTCTCAAGAATCACAAGTATGATAGACTAGAGTTACTTGTATAGAGTGTCAAAGCTTCATGAAAATCCATTGCAAGTTTTAAGTAAGCCTTGTGTATATCTTACATAAGACTTGCCAAACGTTTAGGATCTTTCATTTTGAGATATTTTGTCACTTTTCCCTCTATTATTTGAGTTATTGTAACTTCTAGGCACACGTATTGCCTTAAGAGACAAAGGGGCATAACTCATATCTATTATAGGAGTTTAATCATTCCCCACTGTCTACCTATTCCCTTTGAATGCACTCATCTACTATGACTCGCATGGATTAGGGAAAAAATCTTTCAAACTTGGAACTCTCTTTCTTCCCTTTGTTTTCCCTTTTGAGTTCTTGTGGCTCCCACTCCTTAGGCCTTTGTCTTAGCTTTTTAGGGTTTCCCAAGTCATTTTTGGTATCTCTTACCCATGCCTTAGTACCACAAATCATTGTATATGTCCCATGTATGCTCATTCATGATGACCCCAAGTTTGTTGCAATTTTTTGAGAATCTACTAGTCTAGCTAACTCATGAAATCTAGGTTTGTTGCAAGCTACAAGAGTTGGCCAATAATAGTGGGCATATACTCACTATAGGGTGCTAGAGTTCCAAAGATTTCTTCTAGTAGATTCATAACCCTAATCACTAGGACTCCTTAACACAAAAGCAACTTAAGGATTTAGATGGGTTATTGGGTTTTCTTATTCTTCCCTCCTTAGATTGTTTCATCATTTTTTAAATCATTGGGTTAACAAAGATAGGGTTTTTAAATAGTATTTAGCGATGGCTGAATTGAAAGGTCAAAATGCAAGCGTGGCGATTCCGGCTACTATTTTTTCAAATGATTATTATTTTTCATAGCTTCATTATGCACTTGTGTATTATTATTGTACTTGATGGACACTAAATTATCATTATTATAGTATTTTATGAGAGCCAACGGACTCACAATTCTAGTGCACATTGTATCATCACCTATAGTTGTATTTGTCATACCCACAGTTGTTGTCTGGGTTGTGTGCATGGATTTGTGACTAAAATAGTGTATGCTAGGTCTATTTAGGCTAAGAATAAAGTATGCTTCAAGGATTGACTGGCCTAGATCCCACTAAGCAGGTAGGATGTTCAAGAAGAGGTACAAATCCTAATTTATAGCTATGGAAACCCTAAAATGCAAAAGGGTTGCAAACCTTGACCCTAATCTTGGTCTATATAAGGTAGGAGGTCTCAATTGTATTGACTCATTTTGCCACATCCATACTCTGAAAGCTCTATTAGTGGTGCAACCATTCAATCTTTCTATTCTGATAATCTTTCTTCCATTATTGAGAGTGATTAAGAGAAAGTAAGTGAGACATATATTGAGCAAGGGATTGAGGGATGATGAAGATCTTTGTTGTCTTCTTTATTTTCTCTTTTCCTCTACTAGCTTCTTGACTTGCTAATGTGCTTGGTTTTGGATGCAAATGAGCGACAATATCCAATCATGTCTCTTAGGTCATGGAACCATCTTCAAGCTTTCAAGATTTTGGACTCTAACATAGAAACATAAGAAGGTGAGTTCACTACACCTCAAAGCTATTCTTATGTTTTTGCTTTCTTGGTTTGGAGAAGAGGATGCACAATTAGTTAAGAGTGGAGTGTCGAGAGATAAGGTGAGAGATTGTCGACAAAGTAAGTTGCAACTTTTGAGAAAATAGAAGTTTGTCCAATGTCCTAATTGTTGTGAATTTAGCCCAATGTTTTGGTTCCATTGCCAAGATAAAGGAGAGTGCAACTACTCAAGTTCTCAAACTCCTACTGTGTGATAGAATAGGAGGCTTGTCTGTGAGTATAGATGGGATCGATGGGGTACCAATCATCTACGCTTGATACTTGTGTGCTCCAAAATCCATGTAACTAGGTTAGGAAGGTTGAATCAAAAGAGACCAATTCATTGGATTGAGATTGGAAAGATTGGCATTGTTAGAGTAGGAGAAAACACAAATTGAAAAACACATTTAAAAACTCAAAAGCCAAACACAAAACACAAAATCAACCTCTTCTTGCTTTAGTTAGTTATGTACCATTGTAGGTGCATCTTAATTATCATGAATGGATGATAGATCATATGCATATAGAATTTGAAAGGTGGCAATATACAAAACTTATATGCATGGTTGTTATCTTGGCACCCTTGTGATTCTTGAGGTCTCGCTTTGTCTATCTTGTTTTTTTTTTCTTTTGGGATGATAGAAGAAAAGAAGAAGAAGAGTTAGAGAGAGATGAAGGGAAAGAGAAGAACAAGAAGAAAAGAAGGGGGAGAAAGGAAGACAAGAAGATGGTGGTGATGAAAAGAAGGGAGATCACACACACATACACACATAGGGTAAGGGGGCTGGTATAGTGGCAACTGTCGTGACCCCGTTCAAAAATCCAGCATGTGAAGAATTTTTTGAAATCCTTCAGGTGTAGACCTTGTCAAGAATGAGGCAAATCAAGAAAAATTATTTGAGCCCCTAATCTCTTCCACACACAGGAAGATCAAAGCTCACCAAGGTCCATCAATGGAGAAAATGTTTCCTATTTATTTATTAGAAGCAAGCGCTCATAATGAGACAAAGGCCGTGTGACTAGAGGAGGTTGAGTATTGCTTCTTTTCCTCCAATCAAAACATCAAGGTTTTGTCTTTATAGTGGTATCTACAATACATACACATTAAGTCACACACAAACTTCAAATCCATGTTCATGAACACTCTCTCTTTCTAACACACCCACCCCTTAGAAATGCATCACTACCACCACTACACACACACACACACACACACACACACACACACACACACACACACTCTCTCTCTCTCTCTCTCTCTCTCTCTCTCTCTCTCTCTCTCTCTCTCTCTCTCTCTCTCTCTCTCTCTCTCTAAGATACATATATTTAGTCACCCCAAAACCCCCATATCACTTGAACAAACACATAAACACAGTCATGAACCCTTTCATACACTCCCATACATTAAAATACACATACCACACCCCACTAGCTCACACCCCCACACATGCTCATAAAATACATTCAATGTTTTACACTCATTAACCCACTAAATAGGCACACTAAACTATTTTCAAAACCAATTCCACATACCCACTCCCATTCACCCTAATTTCACTCCATTCATACTACATAAATGCTCTTCCACACTGCCCACTTTCGCACTACCTTACCTACATATCATATTTATAGGCTCACATGCGAAACCCATAGACAGACATTTATTTCCTAGAATGTAGCCCCTACACCACTAAACCCATACACTCACACCCATATGACACTTCATACACAAACCTTATAACTAACACACATCCTATGACTCACACACATGAACACCCCATATGCGCACATTCACACCATTCATATAGCATTCTTGTGCATGCTTTTTGTATCCTTACACTCACTCATCCACTTGTGCACTCTTGCATACATGCATTTAGTGTGTTGCATTAATCACTCTAGCTTAGCTCTTTTTTTACACTCTTAATTTAAACTCTTGCACATACGCACTAAGGTCACTTTTGCACTAACATTCACTCTTGCACTATGCAGTAGGGAAAATTCACTTTTTTAAGCTCATTTTTTGCACTAAAAGTTCATTCTCACCATAAGTTCACTCATCATATTTCACTCCTTTAATTTCACTCTTGCTAGAGTTCATACTCATCAAGTTCACTCAATAGTTTCACTCATATCAAGTTCACTCATATCTAGTTATCACTCATGTTGTTTCAGTTATATCAAGTTCATTCACTCGTATCTAGTTATCACTGATCTTGAAAGTTTACTCCTTTCACTCAACTTGAAAGTTCACTCATATCAAGTTGACTCTTGCCAATTCATTCTTGAGAGTTTATTCTCAAAAATTCACTCTTGTGAGTTCATTCTTGTCAATTCACTTTAGCCAAGTCTACTTTTCTTACACCATGCACCCTTGCACTTCCCATTAGGCTAATGTCAAGTTCACTCTTGTAATCCACTTTTGCCAATCCATTCTTGAGAGTTCACTTTAGTAAATTCACTCTTGTGAGTTCATTCTTGTCAATTTACTCTCAGTAAGTCCACTTTTCTTACACTACACATCCTTGCACTTTCTATTAGGCTAGTATTGACTCATTAACCTCTTAATAATGGTATTACTTTATGGCATTGTTTGCACATATGCATAGTGAAAGATGAAAGCATGATTTCACATCTCTTTACTTTCTTGAATTTAAAAATGATTCAAATAATGTTTTGAGTTGAAAGAGATTGAAAGGACCATTCAATTGCTTGAAAATCTAACAAGCCCACTAAACAAAACAAAGGACAAGGACCTTTCAAGCGATTTGACCCATTGCTCACTAAGAGATGAACCATTTTAGCCCAACATAGCACTCCATAGGCCAAGCTAAAATATCACCTTGCCTTCATTGTATGCACTTGAAAAATGGTAAGGTGATCCCCTCTCCTCCTAGGGAACAAAGCCCTAGTCCTCAACCCATCACAACAAAGTCACAACCTGAATCCTCTTTTATTAGACATTCCATCCTTGAGACCACACCCCTTAAGGATTTCATTGATCAAGTAATTGACTTAGTCAATCAAGAAACTTCAAACCACAAGGCTAGGACAATGGATGAGGCCACATTTCTAGAATCTCTTTCAACAAGAGTCCTTGCTACCAACAAGCTGCATGCTTTTAGAAAGCAAGACTCTCCCAAATTTGTAGAATATCAAGCTCCTGCTACTCTTCAATTAGTCTATCTTTATGTGTGTGACCGACATTAGCTAGATACAGCTATACATGTGTGTGACATTCAATAAGTTGGTGTAGTCAGTGACTTAACCACGGTTAGTCTTGGTTAGTCATACCTATGTGTGCGAGTCTCTTTCAGTTAGTATGATGGAAGAATAATGGAAGAAGAACAACAATGGTGGCTGAGACTCATCTTCTGCTCCACTCTTTCTATCCCCCTCTCTTTCAACATGGTATCAGAGCTAAACGCCTGAAGCCTAAAGACTTGGCAATGGCCATTTGACATCAAGACATCAGATCTGAAGAAAATGTCATCAAAGGAGATTGTGCATGCAGCCCATTTTTTTTGTAGAAGCTATATCTTGTTACAGAAATGGTTTTTGGAGAAACGGTCTGCGATTCCTGACTATTTTGACGTGGTCTAGAACTTTCTAGAATTTTGTTTTTTCAAATTCCTCACAGATTTTGAGATATTCAATAGAGACCTATGTAGACTGGCTGTTTACTACAGTAAACAACAGGTGATTCCAGGGCACTGGTGGCTTTCATCCTAACAATGTATATGCCCTTATTATCATGCATTTGAGCATGATATTAGAGTGTTAAATGCTCATTTTTGGAGCTTATTTGCAGGTTGGAAATAGTGAACTGGTTGCTATCCTGAATTTGGAAACAATATACCTACAGGGTTGAAGTATCTGTGATCCTTATTTGCTACTGACAAATGCTTGGATCATACCACTTGGGTGGTAGATGCTTTTTGGGATATTGTGAGTGCTGAAAGTCCAAATTTTGGAGTAATTTGTTGTTGGTTATACCAGGGTATTGACTGGTTATTGTCTGCAGGAAGGATACCTATCATATTTCTTAGAATGAAAATTTGTTTTTAAAAAAGCAAGGAAATTGGCCAATCGTAGGCCCGCATTTTAATGCTCTTTGGGTCGTAAAATTGAGCCCTGTTTTCATTGTTTCTTATTGCACAACTAATATTTGATACATGGACATGATGTATGGATGCATTTAACAATAATTGGACACATGTATGACAACCATAGTGGTGGAACTTGGTTTTTGTGTATTTTCTTAGATATTTTGAATGGTTTTTTGTCTAGGTTTTGAGCGATTGATGCTCAGACTTGTCCATATGTTTGGACAATGATTTGGCACATTACATAATACTGATAGCTTTTCAATTTTCATAATGTTAAAAACTACACAAATTATGCAAATTAAGGGTGACAAATTGACTAATGACAACTAGAGTGCATGGTCCTACCGTATGGAGAATTTTTCAATAGGAGAGGTCTATGGGACCTCATTATAGGTGAAGATATATGCCCAAAACTTTTAGATGATCCCATAGAAGAAGAAAAGAACTTGTACAAGGATTGGATAGGTAAACATAGGAAGATCTTGCATTGGATATCTATATGCATCTTAGAGAAATTGATTTCGCAAATTAAAAGGCTAGTATATACAAAGATACTTGGAAAATCATTGAGAAAATATATGGCACTTGCATGGAGGCCAAGAAAATATAGCTAAGGCAAAGATTGCATGGTGCATGGCATGGAAATAGAAGCATCAGTGATTATGGCAGAAATAAAATATGTTGCAAAGTATATTGCTTCAATATAAATGCACCTAGTTTGATTATGATAATTTGGTATCTATTACTTTGAACATACTTGCACCTACATACAAGTCCCTTGACAAGAGTTGGAGGCTCTTCATGTGGTCATGGAGATAGATTTGCACATGGCCATAGTACCTTTGGGCATGATAGTTTTATGCCTAGAGGTAGGCCAAGATCCTACTAGAGGTAGAGGATATCCTAGTCCACACAGAGATTAAGAATGTCATTGCTGTGGGAAATTTGGTTACTTTGAGAGAGTGTGCTTTCATAAGTAAATTGCTATGTTTAGGGGTCATGAAAGGACCCAATTTGGGCACTATGTAGGTGGATGTAATGGTGGAAGCTATTGTTGTAGAGGTGGTTAATCACCTAGAGGTCATCTCTTTGTTATGGACATGTACTTTGAGAGGGTGAATGGTTTTTGCATTCAAGAGCATCAAACCATCTGACACACCATGCAGAACGATTTGATAAAAAGTAACAAATACAAACTAAAGAATATATGGCTATAGGAGATGGCGCATTGTATAAGATAACTTACATTGGGAGTGTTCCTTTCGTAACTAGAGATGGGATAGAGAATAAGTTTGGGGATATTTTATATGTGCTTATTATCACTAAAAAACTAGCTTCAATTGGTCAAAAAGCTAATCAAGGGTTGCAAATAAGGTTCAATAAGTATGGTTGCTTCATTGAGGAGTTCAAGAATGGAAAACTTGGTAGGCTTATTGCTCATGGTCAAAAGAATGGCAAGTTATTTGCTTTGGATGTAGAAACTCCCATCATACAAAGTTTTATGTATGTTAAGACTAGACATGGATGAGATAAAGATGTCAAAATATGGCATAGAAGATTTAGGCATGTGAATTTCCAAAGGTTTAAATAGATACAATCTAGATAGGTTATTCATGAACTTACACATTTTGGTTGTGTAAATTATGATCATGTATGTGAGGCTTGTCAGTTTAGTAAGCAATCTAAACTCCCATTTCCAAAAAGGAGAAGAGTGAGCACTTATCCTTTGCTAATGGTACATTCAAATATTTGGGATCCATGTTCGAATATCTCTTGAGTGGAAAATGCAGGTTCTATATCACTTTTATTGATGATTTTAGAAGGATAACATGGGTCTACTTTTTGAAACATAAGAGGGAAGCCTTTGAAAAAAAATAGGAGTTTAAAGCCATGGTAGGAAAGACATTCACTACAAGGATATAGGGGAATAACAATGGCCATTTCCGATGCAAATTAGCGGTGTCGCTATTTGCATCGCAAATGCGAAGCAAATAGCGATGATACTCAGATGAAAAAAACGGGCTGAAACTTGAGCACGACATTTTTCACAAAAGAGCAAAAGAGAGAGAAAACTACATTGTGAGTTTGGGAGGGAGAGGGAGAGAAAGAGAGAAAGAGGAAGAAGTGTTGGGGGTAAAGGCCCCTCCGCCTAGCCGCTCGTGTATTACTACACTGACAGTACCTGCCACTGCACACTGCAGGTGGCGGGCACCCATTACACTCACTTATTGTTTATTCTTTTAGTGACAGTTTGAATAAAGGAAGGCCCGGCCACACATTGTGGTTGTTGGAGTTCCCATTTCTGGTCTCTCTCTTTCTTGCTCTTGCTCTCCCGCAATAGCTCTCGCGTGCAAGCTTCGATCCTTCTCACCTTTCAACTAGTATCAGAGTAGGTCCTTCGCGAGCACTTCCCGGCCTTCCCCAGCATCTACACAAGGTATGAGAGCTTGCTTCTCACTCAGTTCTCAGCCATTCTTTGATATGAACAATAGGGTTTCATGAAGAGGCAACCATAGCTTCCATCATTGAAGCTTGTTCTCTTCACCTCTTGCTTGGACTTGTCCTAGGCTTGTGTAGGCCTATTGTAGGCCTTCATTGGGCTCTTTCTTATCCCTTACACACCCTGATTTGGCCCCTCAAGTATAGCAGTGCACTCACATTTTATTTGCGCATGTTTGCAAAAATGGCTAAAAAATCACTCTTTTTGTCATATCTCGGGCATTCAGAACCCGATTCAGGCAAGCTAAGAGTCTAAATTAGGGTTTTGGCACACTTCAAACGTGATGGTGATGTCGGATTTTCCAAATTCAGATGACAGAATATTCTACAATAGATTTCAGGTCTAAGATAGCATATATTTGTATGCCTATGGCTTATGTGATGCTTCTACTGATGTCTATTGATACCGGATCACTTATGGATGTTATGCATCTTATGTGAGATGCATTTAGAGCTGATTTAGCTCAACCATTGACTATTTTGAACAGTCCCAGATTTGACCAAAATAGGGCAGCACTTATCTCTTGAAGTTTGTGCTTACCGGGATTGATCACTTGATGCATATTGATGCCCAGATGATGTCTACATGTATGGAGATGCTATGTTAATGGATTGCCATCATTTTGGTATTGATTTGAGGCCAGAAATACTCAGTCTGGAGTAGTGAATGTTTGATGTAAACAGTTGGGCTGAAGCTATTCTATTCACGTATGCTTATGCCTATGCTATTCAGGTGATGTCTTGGAGATGTACATTGATGTATTGACTATCGGGGATTGGAAAAGAGTTTGACATTGCTTCTTAATCATTGATTGAGCTTGAGCTCCACTTTCCATAGCATTTGGATATTTATCTTGGATATATCTTGGCACTTATCGGTCTATGCTTGACCACTTTGGACATGCACTTATGCTCATGTCACCTACCTATGTCAGTTACATTGTTTGAGCTTGGATGCTATTGGAGCTTTACTTGGGCTTGACATTCGATTGTCTAGAGCATATTTTGGAGATTTATTGGTTTGCTAGAGTTTATTTTGGGATATACTTGATGTTTATGGATGCTATGTATGGATGTCACACCGCCTCCATGCCTGGGATGTCTCATTGATGCCTCATCTTGGACACTTGTCACTGGTGCTTGTACATGCTTTGTTCGAGCTTTGTTGCTTGATATTTACTGCCTTTGTGCCACTGGGAGCGTCTTTGGATGCTTAACAGACATTGAGCAGGCGGCCTATGCTATTTGAGCTTTTGAGACTATTTGAGATCTCTTACCTTTGGGATGATGCATGGTCCATATGTCTTGGTTCCTATCGATGCTTATGAGCTAACTCTTTAACTTGGGTCCCTTTCCTTGTGAGTTGACACCTACTTGTGTCAAGTCTTGGTAGTGGCAAGCACACTTTGCTCTGTTGACTAGGGGTGTGCCTACTCACTGGCAGATATTTCATGACACGTTTGGGTGTTGGATTCATGCTTATCGACTGTCATATGCCTATGTTATGCCCGCATAATGCTGGTTATGGTCTTGGCAGTATATGATTGACTTGGGATCCGTTTCTGTCACAGTTAGCTCTCATTTACTAAAATCTGTTATTTATTACAGCAAGCTGAAATTTGCAAATTTTGAGCACTTCTCTGAGGGCAATGCTTATTATTTGATGTTATCTTGGTCATATTTGGTGGACAGGTGCTTCTCTTGGTAAAATCCACTCTTTCAGCCAGTTTTCGCAGTGGTTTTAGTGCATTTTCTGCTAATTATAGCAACTTGCAATTTTGCCTTTTTGCATTGATTTGGGACAGTATGGCTAGTCATCTGAAAGACACAGCTCTCTTTAACATTGCCAAGTTGGATGGTACTAACTATGGGTATTGGAAGTCCCAAATATGGCAGGTTTTGGTATAGAAGTTGCAAATTAAACCCTTGCGCTTCAAAGGTGTCAAACCTGAGGATATGGATGATGATGTTTGGATGGAAGTTGATGAGCTATGCAAGTCTACCATTATTTTGTCACTCTCAGAAGAGGTCCATCATAATGTTGTTGAAGATGAGAATCAGAGTGCATGAGATTTATGGGAGAAGATTCAGGAGCTCTATGCGCAATAGAGTCCTGTGTCACAGATGTATTGGCCGAAACAGTTAATGGACCTTCACATGAAGGAGGGGTCATTCCTATCATCTCGTTTCAGTCAATTTCATGCTATCATGAAGAATATGTTGTCACAGAGTATTGAGTTCAATGATAACTTGCACCCATTATTTCTGTTTGGCACCCTTCTTGAATCATGGGATGTATTCCATACTGCCATATGCACGAACAAGCTTGATGGACTGAAAATCAAAGATGATGAGAGTGCTTTATTGACTGAGGAAATCAATAGGAGAAAAAATGATGCTTCCCGCTCTTCACATGCATTGACCATTAGAGGTGGCATACATGGCAGGCATGATAATGATCATAAGGGCAGGGACTCTCAGAAGTCCAGATCCAAGTCACGTGGTTGCAGTAAGTCCTATGGATGGAAGTCTGATCTTACATGTCATTATTGTGGGAAAATAGGACATATTAGGCCGTAGTGCCATAAAATATGAGATGATAAGTGTAAGGAAAAGGGAAAAGAAAAAGTGCGAGAAAAGTCTTTTGAGCACAATATTATACTTGCAAAGTCCAGTGTGAAGATAGAAGAGGTTAATGTCATGCAGGCCATTGATTCAGATGATGATTACATAATTGTAGCTTTTGCATGTGATGCCTTACAGACTTCGAAGATACATTCCATGTATGCACAGTGCTGGCTCTTGGATTCGGGTGCATCCTTTCATGTGACACCCTGTAGAGATTGGTTTCATACCTATCATACCATGTCTGGTTCTATGCGTCTTGGTGATGACACGTCTCTTGATATTGTGGGCATTGGAGATGTTAGGCTGCAGTTTCCTTCTGGCAGCTCTTTTGTTTTACATGATGTACACCATGTACTTGCGTTGACACGTAGCCTTATGTCAATTGGAGAGCTTGATGATGCAGGGTATTTTGTGTCTTTTGGAGACTCTGCATGGAAGATTACTCGTGGCAGGCTTATACTTGCAAGAGGTGCCAAGTTTGGCAGCCTCTATCCCTTACTTGTATCTAGAGCTACATTGGATCATGTTTTGTATGTGGGTTCTATTCCCCATGTATCCCTTTGGCATGCTCGTTTGGGGCATATGCCTCTTAAAGAAATGAAAATGCTGAGTGCTTTGAGTTAT
Organism: Lygodium microphyllum; assembly: GCF_053477565.2. Classification (NCBI taxonomy): domain Eukaryota; kingdom Viridiplantae; phylum Streptophyta; class Polypodiopsida; order Schizaeales; family Lygodiaceae; genus Lygodium; species Lygodium microphyllum. Next base: position 173,250,817 of record NC_141137.1, on the reverse strand, counting down.
CTTCCGTCTTCTGACTCTTCGCATTTTGATTCTTGTGATCATTGTTTGTATGGCACACAGACTAGAAATACGATAAAAAGTCTGGTAAGAAACACATGGGTGAGCCCTTGGCTCTTGTGCACTCAGATGTATGTGGGCCCATGCCCTGTCAGTCGCTTGATGGGGCAAAGTACTTTGTTACTTTCATAGATGATTACTCATGTAAGATTTGGGCTTATCCCATAAAGAGAAAATCCGATGTCTTAGACACATTTCAGTGTTGGATTGCATTGGCAGAGAACCAGTCTGGGAAAAGGCTAAAATGCCTAAGATCAGATAATGGGGGTGAGTATGCATCACGTGCTTTTGAGCAGTTTTGTGATGAGTGAGGTATTAAACATTAGTTGACTGCCCCTTATACCCCACCCCAGAATGGTATGGATGAATGAATGAATAGGCCCATTCAGGAAAGGGTCCATAGCATGCTTAGCTAGGCTGGCTTATAGCAGCACTTTTGGGCTGAGGCAGTTACTACTGCAGTGCATCTCATTAACAGGTCACCTAGAAGTGGCATTGACTTTCAAGTTGCAGGGGAGGTGTGGGCAGGCAAGCCCCCCCTCTTATGATCATTTGCGTGTCTTTGGTTGTGAGGCATTCTGCCATGTGCCCAAGAACAAACGCAATAAGATGGATCCTAAGAGTGTCAAATGCATTCTCATTGGCTATGGAGGTGCAAGAGAGATGGGTTACCGCCTATGGGATCCCTAGGCGTGGAAAGTGATGTGCAGCCATGATGTCATCTTTTAAGAGGACGAAATGTATATGCATCTTGAAAAAGTGGTTGAGGTAAGCAGAGTTATCTTTCAGGAGGAGCCCCCTGCTCCCATTCAACCCGCTCCACAACTAGCTAGACACCGTGCAGCATCACCTGATACTCATGGCCCATATGCTAGACATGCTGATGCTAGATAGGATGTCGATCAGGCAACAGAGCCTAGGTTGAGGCGTTCTACTAGAGGTAGACGACCTCCTGACCATTTTGTGCCCTCTATGGATTATGTACTAGTTATAGATGCAGAAGAGCCTCTTACTTATGGTGAGGCTATGCGTAGGGGTGATTGTCACTCTTGGGAGAGGGCTATGCAGTCTGAGCTTGACTCATTGCATAAGAATAAGACTTGGGATTTGGTTTCCTTCCCTCAAGGTAAGAAAGCTTTGCCATGCAAGTGGATGTACAAGCTCAAAATTACCCCTAGACACCCCAAGCCGGGATACAAGACTCGATTGGTTGCTAAGGGTTTTAAGCAGGAGCATGGCGTTGACTTTGATGAAGTCTTTTATGTCAAGATTGTGGGAGAGAAGGAAGGAGTCTCACTTGTAGCTTTCTTGCTTGCACAATGGGAAAATACACATAGAGGTAGAGGCTGAAAATAAATTTTCTCTTCTTAGTTATGTAAGCCAAAAAGAAATCTAATACAAAGAAATAGAAGAACCCTATATATGGGTCTTAAACCAAACTCAACTAACTAAGGTGGCATACTAACTGAGCCACGAACTAGAGTAGATAAGGATAGCTATCATGTAGCTATTATTCATGGGCGGTGTACCAACTGCGTCTGCAACTGACAAGTCGGTGACATAAATACACAACGATCACCCTGGCGTATCACGAGTGGAGCTCGATATCTCAACACTCCCCCTCGAGCTCAATCCCAATTCCTACACACCAAGCAGGTCTCTGAACTTGCGCAGCTTCTCTGTGCCCAATGCCTTCGTGAATATGTCAGCTACCTGATCCTCTGTGCTGACATAAACTAGATCAATAAGACCTAGTAAAACCCTCTCTCGCACATAGTGATAATGCACCTCAATGTGCTTTGTTCTAGCATGATAGATTGGGTTATTTGCCAAGTGTATACTACTCATGTTGTCACAATAAATGACAACTGACCCATCTGTAGACTGATGCATATCATAAAGTAGCTTATGCAACCAAGCTACCTCGCATGCAGCCATTGCTGCACCCCTGTACTCAGCCTCTGTGCTCGACAAGGCAACTGTAGGCTGTTTCTTGCTGCTCCAAGTGACTGCAGCACTCCCAAAAGAGAACACATATCCACTGGTAGATCGTCTATCAGAAATACTACCAGCCCAATCAGCATCAGTGTATCCATGCAACTGTATCTGAACCCCAGTCTCATAAAATAGTCCATACTGTAATGTGGACTTCACATACCTGAGTATGCGTCTAGCTACATCCAAATGTGGTTTCCTTGGAGCCTGCATAAACTGACTTACCAATCCAACAGCATAGCTCAAATCTGGCCTGGTAATAGTCATATAAATCAAACTTCCTACCATACATCTGTACATAGTAGGGTCTTTGAGAAGCCCACCTGCATCTGTGCTTAGCTTCACATTTTGCTCCAAAGGAACTGAAATAGGCTTACAGCCTGTCATCCCATATTTGGACAGCATGTCCAATCCATACTGCCTCTGCAAGAGCTGTATCCCATTTGGTGATCTAATCACCTTAATGCCCAAGAAATAACGCAGCTCTCCCAAATCCTTCATCTCAAACTTCTGCTTCAATAGCATTTTCACATGAAGGATATCTTCATCACTGTCACCTGTCATAATCAAATCATCAACATAAATGACAAGTAGCATAATACCTTTCTCTGTTTTTCTCACATAAAGTGAGAAATCTGCCTTGGAAATCTGAAAGCCAATAGTGACAAGATACTGTCCTATCTTGTCAGACCATGCTCTAGGTGCTTGCTTCAAGCCATACAATGCTTTCTTCAACCTGCAAACAAACTCAGGATGAACATCATGCACATAACTTGGTGGCTGCTCCATGTAGACCTCTTCTTGCAAATCACCATGCAAGAAGGCATTCTTTACATCCATCTTATGTAAAGACCATCCCTTTGATGCAGCCATAGCAATGACTGCTCTTACGGTTGCCATCCTTGCAACCGGACTGAATGTTTCCTCATAGTCAATGCCATATGTTTGTGCATACCCCTTGACTACTAATCTTGCCTTGTATCTATTCACAGAACCATCTGCATTGTGCTTCACCTTATAAACCCACTTACAGCCAATTGCATTTTTACCTTTAGGCAAAGGTACCAATTCCCATGTAGCATTTGCTTCCAAGGCATCCATTTCTTCATCCATGGCTTTCTCCCATTTTTCTTTTCCCATGGCTTGCTCAAAAGAAGTGGATTTTGGTTCCTGTATCACTTTGACCATATATGCATAGTGAATGGCTGTAAATCCATCATATTTCAGGCTATCCACAGGATACCTAGCTCTCGTAGACCTGCGCAAAGTAGGTTCACTCCCAGGTGCTCTCAAAACATCCCTGGTCTTCCTTACTCCAGGTGTAACAATAGAAGGAATACCCAACTCATCATCAATGCTCTGTTCTGAGCCACTGGATTCACCATCCACATAAGAGTGAGCTGCATTCACATCAAACATGGACTGATCAACCTTCTCTTTTTCTTTTTGTGATACCTGCATACCACTATCTGCATTGCTTTGAGAAGATTTTCCTGATCTCAATCTGCCTGTCCATGGCGAAGAATGTGAACCATTGCTAGAGGACGCTCCAAGTCCACTAATATTTTGTGACTGCTGCTGTGAATTCTGTGCAGCATTACCATTTTGTGCATCTACATCATCAATCACATTTACTGGTTTATACCAGCTACTCATCTCATCAAAAACAACATCTCTACTCACTGTAAACTTACGAGTAGAAGGGTTATAGCATCTATACCCTTTTTGCTGCAGAGAGTAACCAATAAAGATGTACTTCTCAGCTTTTGGATCCAACTTGGATCTCAACTCATCTGGCACATGTACATAGGCAATGCAACAAAAAATTTTCAAATGAGAAATATCTGGTTTCCTACCAGTGTACCTCTCCTCTGGAGTCATTCCATGTATTGCTGCAGTGGGAGTCTTGTTCATTATGTAGACTGCTGTAGCAACTGCTTCAGCCCAATAAAAATCTGGCAAGTCTTTTTCATTGAGCATGGCACGAGATACCTCTCCAATATGCCTGTTTTTCCTTTCTACAATTCCATTTTATTGTGGGGTATGACTGCATGAATATTGCTGCTTTATGCCATGCTCCTGCAAGAACTTTGCAAACTCATTTGAGAGGTACTCTCCCCCTCCATCTGACCTTAGGCATTTTATCTGTAGGCCTGTTTCTTTTTCAACCATAGCTTTAAGAGTTTTGAAATGCCCAAAAACTTCACTTTTCTTTTTCATAAAATACACCCAAACTTTTCTGCTATAGTCATCAATAAAAGTGACAAAATAATGACAGCCTCCAAGAGATGCAGCTTTAGTAGTCCACACATCAGAGTAGATTAATTCCAATAGCTTCTCACTCTCTTGAACATGTCTAGGAAATGGTTTCCTTGCCTGTTTTCCAAACTGACAGGCTTCACATACCTTATGCATTTCTGCAACCTTGAATTTGGGCAATCCTGCAACAATATTTTGGGCCTGCATTGATTTAAGTCGCTGTACATTAACATGACCAATGCGTTTATGCCAGATATCAATATCTGCAACCACATCGGTCCCATATGCAAACATTGCTGCACTCAATTCAGACATGTCTGCATCCAATGTAAAGATTTTGCCCTTCTTCTTTCCTTTTGCTATCAAGCGACCTTTATTTTTCATATCCTCAACAAAGCATCCATGAGGATTAAATCTGACCTGCAAGCCCTGCTCAACCATTTGACCAACAGAAACCAGATTCTTGGTGATATTGGGGACATGAAATACATCGGACATGTATTTCTTTTTCCCATCCTGCATAGACAAATTAAATTTTCCAATCTGCACAATAGGATGTGCAGTATCATCACCAGTCTCCACAAATCTTGGTTTTTCCATTTTCCTTGCATCCTCCATCTATTCTGCATGACCTGTCATGTGGTTTGATGCACCTGAGTCAACATACCATACATCATTGCTTTCTTCTGCACTTATCACAGAATTGTTCATGTGCTGCACCATAAACAAATGCTCATTTCTGTCATCACCCTGTCTACTAGAAGATGCATAATTCCCTTGTTGCAATTTTCCATTCATGATGTCATTCTGCTTTTTATAGCAGTCTTTAGCCATATGACCCATTTTACCACAGTAGTAGCATTCAACATTACTGTTTGCATTTTGGCCTCTTTGCCATCCACCACGACCTCTTTGGCTCCCCCTGCCTCTAGAGTTACCACGTCCTCCTCCATAGGACTGGTTTTCTTGAGTTTGCTGCATATTCTGATTTCTGCCACGGCCTCCAAATCGGCCTCCTCTACCTCTGCCTCTACCTCTTCCAGCATTTGAGTAGAAGACAGCTTCTTTTGAAGTTCCTCTTGAAGAAGATGCACCACCATTTCTCTGCTCCTTAGAAATTAGAAGAGCAATAAACTCCTCAAAATCAGGAAATCTTTCACGGACGGAAATGGATGTTCGGAATTGTGAATAATCCTTTCCTAGACCATTCAAGGTCACTGAGACTAAATCATCATCTTCCACTGGCGAACCAATGGAAGCAAGTGCATCTGCAATCTTCTTCACCTTCATGTGGTAGTCATTGATGCTCATACTTTCTCTTTGCACATTGTGTAACTCTTGCTTGAGCTGCATTTTCCTGGCTTGCGTATTTGTGCTATACATTTTTGACAAAGTATCCCATGCCTCCTTTGGCGTACTTGCATCTTGAATATGCACAATCATAGAGTTTGAAATGCTGATAGACAGCCAGTACATAACTTTCCTGGCTCTCTCATACCATGCTTTAAATGTCTGCATTTGCTGTTGATTGGGAACATCAGGAAGAACTGGTTCTTCTTCATTTCCTGCAACAAATTCCCAATATCCTTTTCCCATAAGGAAATTCGTCATTCTAAACTTCCATGCTTGGAAGTTGTTCTTGTTAAGCTTTTCAGTGACAATCTGTGAAAGAGAATCAGATGCCATTACTGAACACTGCAAAAAATTCTGTCACTGCAAAAAACACAGCTTCACCCTCACAAGGGAAAATCTGCAAAACTGGCGAAAGTGGTATTTGACCACACAGTCACTTCCTAGTGACGATTTTGCATCAACAGGCAACAGGGATGATTCTGTAACTCCCAATGTCTCTGCACACAAGCATACGATGCAATTTCTACAGTAACTTTTCACAGACCTGTAGAACAGTGGCTGCACAGCATAAAACCGGGCCTTTTCCTGAGTGCGTGCAGAAAACTTTCGCCTCCAAAACAGGCCCCGAAATGGCCTTAAATCAAAAAAACAAGGTTGCCAAGGGCTATAGCCCTGACCCGCAGCATATACTGCCCTCTTGCTTCACCGCGAAGGGCATCTCAACCTGAGACAATGCACTCTTGCACTTTCCGGGTGTGCTACCTGCAGAGATCTGCTCCCAAAACAGAAAATGAAAGCAACACTGCTCCTCTTACCAGAACACCGCGAGCTTGGCTTGCTTTCTTGAGCTCCTTACCACGAACAAGGCTCTGATACCATGTCAAGATTGTGGGAGAGAAGGAAGGAGTCTCACTTGTAGCTTTCTTGCTTGCACAATGGGGAAATACACACAGAGGTGGAGGCTGAAAACAGTTTTCCTCTTCTTAGTTATGTAAGCCAAAAAGAAGTCTAATACAAAGAAATAGAAGAACCCTATATATGGGTCTTAAACCAAACTCAACTAACTAAGGTGGCATACTAACTGAGCCACGAACTAGAGTAGATAAGGATAGCTATCATGTAGCTATTATTCATGGGTGGTGTACCAACCGCATCTGCAACTGACAAGTCGGTGACATAAATACACAACGATCACCCTGGCGTATCACGAGTGGAGCTCGATATCTCAACATTTTATCCTATGGTCAATATGACTACCCTATGCTTAGTCTTGGCCTTGGTTGCATAGCTTGACCTAGACTTGTACTAGATGGATGTCGAGACGTCTTTTTTACATGGAGAATTGGATGATGAGATTTAGATGGAGTAGCCTAAGATGCATTTATGTAGTCTCACAGGGATATAGTCGCAGTGCTATTGGATTCATGCTTGTACACAAAGAAAGCCCGTGATGGTTCTTTACTGATTTTGGTACTCTATGTGGATGACATGCTTTTAGTAGGGACAGCTCATGAGGAGCTCGATGTTCGTAAGGCTTAGCTCAAGAAGAGCTTTGAGATGAAAGATCTGGGACATGCCTCTCATATACTTGGTATTCACATCACGCACGATAGATCTCAAGGACTCCTCTATTTGTCAGAGAGGGAGTACGTACATAAATTCCTTGAGCGATTCCGCACATGCAGGATGTTAAGCCTATTGGCTGTCCATTACCTTCTCATGTGAAGGTTTCATAGGCCGATTATCCGCAGACAGATGAGCGGAGGGCCGAGATGGCCAAGATCCCCTATGCATCAGCCGTGGGTAGTCTTATGTATGCCATGGTAGCCACCCATCCAGATATTGCTTTTGCAATTGGGGTTGTGGCACATTATCTGGCTACACCTGGTAAGAAACATTGGGATGCCATGATGGGTATCATGAGGTACCTGAAAGGCATAGCATATATGTGTCTTTGTTATAGGATAAAATGTTGACCGAGTATATTGCAGCCACATAGGCTTCCAAGGAGGCTATTTAGTTAGGCTGTTTGATTGCAGACCTTGGTATGACAGGTGCAATACCTACACTGCATTCGAATTCTATGAGTGCCATTCAGTTGGCCAAGAATCCGGTCTTTCATGCGAAGACGAAACACAATGAGGTGAGGTATCACTTCATTTGCGAGGTCGTTGAGAACAAGTCTGTTGACCTTATCAAGATTCCAATTGAGCAAAATCCTACAGACTTTCTCAGAAAAGCCTCACTACCAAGCGCTTTGCCTTCCTCAGGAGATTCAAAGGCATTGGATGAGATGACGTCTTTTTCCTCATCCTGCTGTACATGTGTACATGTTGTACTATCTTTTCTATTTTCTCTCACACACTACAAGATATAGGCCTTATATCGATGTTAAAAGTGACGAAAATGTTCATAAATAAATTTTTCCCGTTGTCGCAAAAAACATCGTTATTGGCTATGCCACAGAATAGTCGGTATTAGTGTTGTTATCAGCATCGCTATTTGCATCGGTATGCGACGCTGACACCAATGCAAATAGCGACACCGATAACGATGCTTTTGCGACGCATTTTGTGACACTTATAGCGACACATGTAGTAAATCTATGATGCTAATAGTGATGGTAATATGAATTTTTTTTTTTGGTGGGCAGGGTAGCACATATAGTACTATGTGCTTTATTTGGGCCATACAAAATAGTTTCAGTAATGTGTACAATGCTCATGTAAATAAAGTCAAAGTGTACTTAAATCATAACATTGATACATGAAATAAATACATGATCGCATAATGAAAGTGACTGGTGCAATCATGGCAAGATACTACTACTACATAGAAAATGTCTATATACACTGCAAGATATAGGCCTTATACCGATGTTAAAAGTGAAGAAAATGTAAATAACAAAATTTACCCCCGTCATCGCAAAAAGCGTCGTTATTGGCAATGCCATAGAATAGTCGGTATCAGCGTTGTTATCAGTATCGTTATTTTTGTAATATTTCCGCACGAAATATTAATGACCCTAGACCCCGCACACCCCGCCCAAAAAGCAACCCAAAGTAATCTCCCGCAATGGAAAAACCTTGGGCTAAGTGCTCCCTCCAGCATCAACAAACACCAGCCCCGCATTGTGTATAGGAAGCCGTGGCTCGAAACCGCAAGCCACCGTAGGCCTCCGCGGGAACATCCCTTCATGGGACAAAGAGATAATGAATTTGTGCAATTTTTTTAATTAAACTCCCTCCCCTTCAGCCGTTGCATGGTGGGGAGAGGGAGTATGAGTATGTGTGGAGTAGGAGAGCATGGGGAGGGGCAGCATGTCACCCGCCACTTGTGTGGCTACCTTCCCCCCCCCCCCCCCCTCCCCCCCCCTCCCCCTTTACACTATATATGAACCTCCCCCTCCCCAAGCTTGGGGGGGGAGAGGAGGATCGTGTTGTCGTGCTGCTCGCCAGAGAGCTGGCACCGCCATACTGCCGCTGCAGGCTGCTGCCGCTAGGCCACTGCTGTGCCTCCACCATCATCATCATCATCATCATCATTATCATCATCATCATCATCATCCTCATCGTCATCTTCACCTCCATCGTCATCATCTCCCCAATCATCACTCTCTCTCCACCTCATCTGCCTCTGCACAGAAGCTTGGAAGCTTCTATTGAAGCTTCCATAATCCTTATTCACCCATGCTTCCCGGGTTCCTTAAAACCGTGACTGCAAGACCCAAATTCCTGCACGGAAGAGGAGAATCTCAGACAGTAGTACCCTCGAAGTGCATAAGGGAGCCAAGGGAGATTCGCTGCGTTGAAATCTACCGCATCAATGGCTCCTAAGCAAAAGGCGAGAGGAGCACACATAGGAGCTTCCACCCCTAGTATGCGAGTAGACAACGCCTCGATTCTTAATGCCCACGTTCCGATAATATTTCCGCATGAAAAGGATGCACTCGGCACGTTTAATTCTCGTAGGCAAGTTTAAATACATTGGGAAATTTATTTGCTCGCCCAATTTACAAAATTTAGTTGCATGTCAAATATTTGCAATTTCTTGCACTTCCGTGGTTAAGGGTAGTTGGAATTCTGAATGTATGATGCATAGGCAAAAAGACGGAATTGTGCAAAGGCATCTTTGTTGCATCGACAGGGCTTATAACACATAATGCTTAGTTGTGACTCGTGTATAAGATAATCGTAGACGCCCATTAAATGATGTCCGAGTAGTTGCAATGCATGGAAAGGATTTATGAACCTTGCTAATTGCATGAGATGGTTGCTACATTCTAGGTTGGGCTAAGTGATAAAGGACGGATTAAATCAATAATGGACTCATGGCATTCGCTCATGCATGGAGTTCTTTTATCAAAGTTTGAATGCATCTTCATTAAAAATATTATAGCTTTGATTTCGTGCATTAAACGTAGGGTTTATAAGAATAGTTCTGAATGTAAATCAACGTCGCATAAGGCAAGAAAAAGAAGAGATCACTATAGATCCTATAGTTGCAAAAAGGTTTATGGTCTTGAATTTGCATATTTGCATGGAATGATGCATCTCACCTATCTTGCAGTTATTTACATCTTTTAGGGAAAGTATTTGCTTCTTTAAAGGGAAAATCATCTTTACTCGTGGGTTGGGTAGATGAACTAAGTAATTCGAGTAAAATTGAATAGCTTGCATGAGAATCATAAAGGTATGATTAGTTAGCATATGACAATCACCTCAATGTGCTAGGTAGAGTTAAGCTATGATAAAATTCTGCCTCGTATCACACTTGGGTTGCCGACTTAATACTTCCGATCTCAAAGATCATACCCATATTTACGAAATGTTAGGATTATTTAAACACCATGCAAGAATGATCTAGGGTTCTCACCCTAAGGGTCAGTTGACCAAATGCTAGATTTCCATAAGGATTCTAGGAACCCTATGGCCAAAACATTTATCGGCCTAGTAGGGTTAGGTTTTGGATTGGGTCAATAGGACTCCCAAACCCTACATCTTGACCAAAGGTATTCTTGACCAAGGAATACCGTGTGATGAGAAAAATAATCCCACAAGTTAGGTGCTGACACCTATCTCGTGTAACAAGTTGCAATGTCGAATTGTTTGTGTCTAAATCACAAAATAGTATTGCCACTCCTTAGAACAAGGTTGGCAAGTTCTAAGTACGAGTCTAATTTTCTAGAGGATAAGTAGTCATCTTGCTACATAACCCTTCCTTGGGGTTGATTTGCTAGGTTAGGGGAGTTATGAATTGTTGAGATGGCAAGCTCAATACATGCGGACATTGATGATGGACCGCCTGGTTAGATGGCTCCACATGTCTACACTTAGCACGTGGGTGGTCATTATGACTCTCACATGGCCACTGACTCATTGCTTATTATATTTAGGTTGTTACACCTATTTACAACTGGCATAGTTATAGCGCCAGTCGACTAGTGTAGTCGGTTATGCATTGTTTGACTTAGTAGGCCACTTTCCTTTATGTTGTATCTTATCTATACTTTGTGTACATTGTAAAGAGTGTGGAAGAAGAAGAAGAAACCAGCAAGAAAACGTTTTTGCCTCCATCTCTCTTCTTGTCTCTTGAGTGAGCTTCTCCTTGTGCATTCTGTGTGTGTTCGGCACAGCATCTTGAGCAAGTCCCCCCACCATGTGATTCTTGACATGGTATCAGAGCCGCACCACTGAGAGAGGCTGATTTTGAAGGTTGAAGTGAAGGAGAAGAAGCAAGGTTTGAGCAAGCAAGCCATGGGTAAGAAGCTCTCCCATCCTTTCACTCTTTCTCTTGGATAGTGCCTGTGGAGGCACCGAAAGCAGGGCAGAGCAAAAATCTCAGATTGCAGTGAGATTTGGTGTGCGCGAAGAGCGATGTGTATTCGGTAGATAAGCCCTTTAGGGTTTGCCCGCAGTTATTTTGGGCATTTGAGGCCGTTTTAGGCCCCGTTTTAGAGCCGCAACGTTGCGGACAATAGTTTCAGGGTACACTGTGATTTCGGCTGTTCTGACCGAAAGTGGGTACGCAGGTTACAGATTGCGAATCTATAATTCTTGAGGTGTTTTCAAGAAGCAAACATAAGGTTTATTTGCAAAAGGTTGCAGATTGCATGTATTATTGAGCAGACAGTGAAAAAGGCTGTCTGGTGTATTGCTGTGCACTACAGGTCGAGGGTTGCAGAAGATTTGCTTGCTGTTTGGTATTAGGTTTGTGATAATGGTAGAGAACAGTGGAAGCCCAATCATTGAGAAGCTCGATAAGAACAACTATCCTTCATGGAAGTTCCGTGTCACGAACTTCCTTATTGGAAAAGGCCTCTACGAGTTTGTTTCAGGTGAAGAAAAGGAGCCAGAGGTGAGTGATCCTCCAACTACAGAAGAGACAAAGGCACGGAAGGAATGGAATGCAAAAGACAAGAAGATCATGCATTGGCTGTCTGCAGTAATTGACAATAATATGCTGGGATATATTAGAAATGCAGAGAATTCATATGCAGCTTGGACCATACTTGAAAGTATGTTTTCCATAAATAATACCATATTGGGGAATATGGGAATTTTCCATAAGTTTGGGACACATGGTCAAATCTTTAGATTTGTCATAACTTGAATACTATAACTCCAAATTGAGCACTGTATAGCTCAATAGATTCCATTTTTCAAGCGCTTTCCAATGATAGGTCACATGATATGGTTTTGAGAAACTTATGGGCATGTTATCCGGGTGCCACCTTTTGAGTATTCAAAAAATGGGAATTGGGAGATTCCCAAACTTACTAATATTGTGTTAAATACAAAGGCACGAAAGATTCAACTCAAGCAAGAGTTGAATACATTGAAGAAAGGGAAGATGTCTATCAATGAGTATGCACTAAAGGTAAGGAGCATTGCAGATGCATTGGCAGCGATTGATGCAATGCCCGATGATGATGATTTGGTGTCGTCTACCTTGGGTGGACTTAACAATGAAAAGGCTTGGAAGTCTTTTGTAACTTCCGTGTATGTCAGAAAGCCATTTCCAGATTTTGATGAGTTGGTCTCCCTTATGATCACTAAAGAGATCAAGATGTAGAGTGAGACATTTGAAAGAAGTGGTGAACAGGTCCAAGCTTTCTACTCCGGTTCAGGAAGGGGACATGGCAGGTTCTCTTCAAGAGGCCGTGGTACAGGACGTGGTAGTGACAACCAGCAAAACAAATTGAATCAGCAATTTGGAGATATGCAGGTTTCAGGAAGTCGTGGTAACTTTAGAGACAGGGGGAGCTTTAGAGGAAGAGGTGGATGGCAGAACAGAGGTTGTAACAACTCTGGTATTGTGTGTCACTACTGTGGCAAAACAGGTCATATTGCAGCCCAACGTTATGCTAAGAAAGATGATATTCGTAGTGGTAAGTTGTAGCAAGGAAACTATGCATTGTCTCACGACAGAATGAAGACAAAAATGAATGTCTATTTGTTATGCAGCATATGCTGAATGCTGTTACAGGAAAGGGAACACATGATGATGTTTGGTATGTTGATTCAGGTGCATCTAATCATATGACCAGCCATGCAGAATGGTTTGGAGAGATGCAGGATTTGCAAAATGCAGGTTATGTGCAGACGGGTGATGATTCATGCCACCCAATTTCACACATTGGAAAAGTTTCCTTGTCCTTGAATGATGGTAAGACAAAGAGTCTTTCAGATGTATTATATGTGCCATCTATTACAAAGAACTTGGTGTTAGTCGGTCAAATGGTAGAGCAAGGGCTGCAAGTCAGATTTAATGCAAAGGGCTACTTTGTAGAAGACTTCAATGACAAGTGCAGGTTGGTAGCAAGGGAAGTAGAGTTGGACGTATGTTTACTCTGGATGCTGGATATCCTACTATGAATGCTGCTATGTATGCTAAAGGAAAAGGTGTTGTTGCAGATATTGAAATTTGGCACAAACGCATTGGACATGCAAATGTACAAAGGCTGAAATTAATGCAGTCCAAAGGGTTGGTTATAGGTTTGCCTACATTTAGAGTTGCAGAATTTTATAAGGTATGCGAAGCATGTCAAGTTGATATGCATGCAAGACAACCCTTTTCACATGACAGAGATGTAAGCAGAAATATCATTGATGTTGTGCATACAGACATTTGGGGGCCTACACAAAATGTATCTCTTAGAGGCAGTTCATACTTTGTCACATTCATTGATGATTGTTCTAGAAAGCTGTGGGTATATTTTATGTAGGAAAAGAGTGAAGCATTTGAGCACTTTAGAACTTTCAAGGCTGCAGTTGAAAGAGAAACATGCTTGAAAGTAAAGTGCTTGAGGTTAGATGGAGGGGGAGAGTACCACTCGAATGAGTTCAGTGATTTTCTGAGGTGTCATGGGATAAAGAGACAGTTTACATGTAGATATACCCCATAGAAAAATGGGATTGCAAAAAGGAAAAACAAGCATATTGTAGAAGTTGCATGCACCTTGATGGCTGAAAAGAATATGCCTAAGCATTTTTGGTCTGAGGCTGTTCATACTGCTGTTTATATTATGAACAGATTTCCCACAGCTGCAGTTCATGGTATGACTTCTGAAGAATGCTTTACTGGCAAGAAGCCTGATGTATCGCACTTGAAGGTATTTGGTTGTGTTGCATACGCTCATGTGCCAGATGAGTTGTGGAAGAAACTGGATCCAAAGGCTGAAAAGTGTGTCTTTATTGGATACTCTTTAGAGCAGAAAGGGTATCGCTGTTATAACCCTGTCACATGTAAGTTCAAAGTGAGCAGGGATGTCATCTTTGATGAAATGAGCAGTTGGTATGCATCTAGTGGTGATGCATTGGATGATGATGATGATGATCATGACACTCATGTGCAGGCTGAAAAGCAAGAATCACGGACTCTTAGTGGACCAGAGACATCATCTGGTAGTCCTTGGTCTGGGAGACTAAGGAGTACCTTTACATCTTCAGGTGCATCTAGTAGCACTACAGGTAAAGACAAAGGAAAGAATAAAGTGTCAAATGGCATTGATGCAGTTCTTGATGGAGACTCTAGTGGCTTAGAGAGCTTGGATGATGAGCTTGGTATTCCTTCTGTCAAGACACCAGGTGTACAGAGAGCTCATAGTAATGTAAAGGCACCATTGAGTGATCCGGTGGTACGCAAATCGAGCAAGGTCATATACCCTGTTAAAAGATTTGGTTTTGAAGGTTATGCAGCTCACCATTATGCTTATATGGTGAAACTAGTTGAGGATGTTGAGCCCACATGTTTTGAGGAGGCTGTTGGTCATGCTCATTGGGATGCAGCAATGGATGAGGAGATGGCTGCATTAGAGGCCAATAAGACTTGGGATCTAGTATCATTGTTGAAGGGCAAGAAAGCTATTGTATGTAAGTGGGTTTATAAGATTAAGCACAATGTAGATGGTTCTATTAGTAGATACAAAGCTAGGCTGGTTGCAAAAGGCTATGCCCAGACATATGTCATAGATTATGAAGAAACCTTCAGTCCAGTTGCTAGGATGGCAAATGTTAGATGTGTGATTGCTTTGGCAGAAGGCAAAGGTTGGAGGTTGTAGAAAATGGATGTGAAGAATGCCTTCTTGCATGGTGATTTGTAGGAAGAAGTGTATATGGATCAACCAGCAGGTTATGAAGATTTAGAGCATTCCACGTATGTGTGTAGGTTGAAGAAGGCGCTCTATGGGCTCAAGCAAGAACCTAGAGCATGGTCTAACAAGATCAGAGAGTATCTTGTCAATATTGGTTTTTATGTTTCTGATGCTGATCACTCACTTTATGTGAGAAAGGGAGATGCAGGTTTGGTCATCATAGTCATCTATGTGGATGACTTGATTATTACAGGTGATAGTGATAGTGGGATTGCTGAAGTCAAGGACTTTTTGAAGAAGAAGTTTGAGATGAAGGATTTAGGTGAGCTAAGGTACTTCCTTGGCATTGAGGTGATCAGATGTGATGATGGTATATGGCTGTCCCAAAGACAGTATGGCTTGGATATGTTGTCCAAGTATGGTATGACAGCATGCAAACCACTTTCAGTCCCGTTGGAGCAGAATGTAAAGCTGAGTGCTGATGTTGGGGATGAGATAGAAGACCCTACTATGTTCAGGAGGATAGTGGGGAGTTTGATCTACATGACCATTACAAGGCCAGACTTGAGCTACGCTGTTGGTCTTGTGAGTCAGTTTATGCAAGTACCTAGAAAGCCACATTTGGATGCAATCAGATGCATATTGAGATATGTGAAGTCCACATTACATTATGGACTTTTCTATGAGGTAGGTACAGGTATACAGGTGTTTGGATACACAGATGTAGATTGGGTTGGTAGTATGTCTAATAGAAGATCTACCAGCGGAAACATGTTCTCTCTTGGTAGTGCAACAGTTTCTTGGAGCAGTAAAAAGTAATCTACAGTTGCTTTGTCGCGTACAGGGGCTGAATATAGAGGTGCTGCTGTTGCAACATGTGAGGTAGTATAGCTACAAAAGTTAATGGCTGATTTGGATGTGTAGGTGGAAGGTCCAGTTGTCATTTATTGTGACAACATGAGTAGTATACAGTTGGCTAGGAACCCTGTGTTCTATGCCAGGACAAAACATATTGAGGTACACTACCACTTTGTGAGAGAGAAAGTACTAGTAGGTGAGATGGACTTGGTGTATGTCAGCACACAGGATCAGATAGCTGACATCTTCATGAAGCCATTGGGTACAGAGAAGCTTCAAAAGTTTCGAAGCTTACTTGGAGTTGCAGAGATATAGTTGAGCTTAAGGGGGAGTGTTGAGATGACAAGCTCAACACATGCGGACATTGATGATGGACCGCCTGGTTAGATGGGTCCACACGTCTACACTTAGCACGTCGGTGGTTATTATGACTCTCACATGGCCACTGACTCATTACTTATTATATTCAGGTTGTTACACCTATTTACAACTGGCATAGTTATATCACAGTCGACTAGTGTAGTCGGTTATGCATTGTTTGACTTAGTAGGCCACTTTCCTTTATGTTGTATCTTATCTATACTTTGTGTACATTGTAAAGAGTGTGGAAGAAGAAGAAGAAACCAACAAGTAACGTTTTTGCCTCCATCTCTCTTCTTGTCTCTTGAGTGAGCTTCTCCTTGTGCATTCTGTGTGTGTTTGGCGCAGCATCTTGAGCAAGTTCCCCCACCACGCGATTCTTGACACCAATTTGCCAAGAAAGCAATTGACAACCAAGTTAGGGTGACAAGGTTGTCCAAGATTTATTGTCTATAATTTAAGGATACCTAAGGTATTGACAATTTGGGTCAACAGGGTATAAACCCTAACCCAAGGAAAAAGGGGTAAACAAGGAACTCAGGATCGAATGCTGGGAGCATTCGGGGAGAAGGATTCACACCTTAGTAGTTGGCCGTACAAACGACCACTGGAATGCTTGTGATTGTACACTTAGGAGCACTGTTTGTACTTCTTTGCTCAAGGAACTAATGCCGGAAAAATAACTAATGCTTCAGGTTGAAAGCCTGGAGGGAGAGGCAGTATAAGTTACCTCTGACTGTCTACCTGACCCTATCCAAGGGGGTTGTTAGCCGCGCCGGGTATGTGGACCAAACTTGCCGCAAGAGGTCTCTCCGTGGGTGCTACTTAGAGCAGGAGGATGCTTGGGTGCCAGGGGAGGCTCTGGCTGTAAATCCCTTGCCTCCGGATCCTTCACAAGAGGCCGATGTGACTCGAGATGGGATCTCGAGGCCCTCATACTAGTCAATGGACAGAACTCGGAATATCGATCCCTGAGGATTGCTGGAATAGCCTTCGGGCGGATTATTTGATGTATTGCAAAGGCTGATAAATAAAGATCAAATGTTGAAAAGGAACTTGCTTCACATTGTTTTTCTGTTGTCAGTGCCTAAGTTACGTGAAGGAACTGGTGATTAATTGGCTAATTAAGGGAGCTGTTTTTCCTTGTCAAACTAAATGTGGTAGGTAATTAGACAACTAAAGAAACCCGAGGAAAGTACGGTGGATGTGACATTGGGTCCGTTCTACGGAAGGGTGGTCCCGGTTGGCCAAGAACTTTTCTCAAATGATTTGACAGCGAGGTAACAATGACCTAGAATCTACAAAACTAAAGTCCTGATTTATGCTGTTTTAGGGAAACAGAATGGTACTTTGCCTTATGGGTAGAGAGGTCGAGCTTCGCATCCCTCTCGTTTTCCATTCTCCTTGAACCAAGTGTAGTATAAATCCACTTCAACCCTGATGTTTCTGCACAAGTAGTTCGTCTGGGGATCGACACTTGTTACCTCCTAGGAACTTGACCATTAGGGAAACCCTGATTTAGGTGGGTCTAAGTGGAAACAGCCGGAATGCTTCCGCTTCTTCGTGGCAGACTCGAGAAGACCTAGATCACAAACCCTGTGACATTCCTTGGGAGTGCCAGGCAGTGCTTTCTAGACTCTCTTCTCGATGGGCTGCTAAGACGTGTCCTATAAGCAGACAGGGGGACACATTACAATTGGTATTAGAGCGAACCAACGGAATCTAATATTTACAAGGAAACTTAATGAGGGAAAGTAGAGCAATGTTTCTGTTAAGAAAATTTCCTTATTTACTTACGGATGCTGGCCTGTAGAGTCGCGAAGTATGGAACAAATTCTTGGTGTTCCAGATTATGTTTATGATTGCAATGCGTACTTCAGATTATCGATGGAGGCTAGGTATGATGAATATTCTAGATCGTATCTACAATCCTTCACCCCTGTACATGGAACGGAGATGGACAGGTGAATCAGGAATATATTACATAGCGGCCCACCGACTTGCGTACCTTTGGACCAACTTGAAGAGAATCAAGTGGATGAAGGATTTAAAGATTGTGAAACTGTACTTCTTTGTCAAGGCTCACACAAACTCAACCCTACATGTCGCCGGCCAAAAAGGTCAAGTAGAACAAATATGTGTACGAGGAAGTGACTCGAGTAATCCCTGCTGACAGAATCAAGGTGCTGGGACGCTATGAGAAGAATTGGTATCAAATGAAGGGATACCCCAAGCTTCCTATGACCTATCAATTCCTGAAAATTTATGACCCCTCTCCATATTATTACTCAGTTCCCATGGCCGAATGTAACACAATCTTATTCTCCCCAAACTAATGTGCCAATCAGCTTGTTCTACCTTCCCAAAATAAATGTACTCGAAAGGGCTATAAACACATGAATGAATAAGATTTTTTTTACTGTTTGTCATGGTTGTGAGTGTTGGTAACGAAGTTAAGTGATAAGGTCACTTGGCTAAAAGCTGAAGTGGGCATATCAATGCAATGTGAAAAACCTTTAGTAAGTTTTTGATGTAAGAATTTTAATGCCCAGGTGCAACCTCAAGTGCAAATTCCTAGTCCGACCCCTACACTAAATACGGTTGTAATTCAAGAGAAGAAGTTCCTTCCCAAACAAATCAAGCCACCTGAATTTGATGGTAAGGGAAGGACCGTCCAAACTGATGCCGAGGTCTGGATTGAATCCATCGATGATTATTTCGAAGAAGCAGGTACTGCACTCGCTAACCAAGCGATGCTCGCCAAACTGAAGCTTATCGGCAAAGCAAGACTTTGGTGGAAGCAATGGTACAGAGACCAAGGGATCTCGGAAGGGTCAATTACTTGGGAGAAGCTTAAAAGAGCTGTGAGAGGGAGATATCTACCACCTGCCTACCACACACAGAAGATGAACAAATTCTATGAATTAAAGCAGCTTGGATGCATACTATTCAAAGTTCATCTCTCTTTTAAAGTACGCGCCTAAAATGGATATGACACAACAGGTGTCAAAGTTTTGAGCTGGGTTAAATCCACCCTTAAACACCCGCTTGGAATCAATGCATCCAACGGATCTGCAAGACGCGCTCATTTGAGCCTGCACTGATAATACAGGAGGTGCAGACCAAGCCAATGAATAACAAGACTTGGTCTTATGGGGATCAGAACAAGGGAATGCTTAGATCTCAGACCAAGAGAGCACATGGCTAAAGTTAGGGACAAAGGAAGAAAGCTAGGGCCAACACTGTCAATAATTTTGTTCCTACCCAAGGTAATGGCCGCAATCTCCGTTGCTTCCATTGCAATGAGCCTGGTCACTTTAAAAGGCAATGTCCCAAGCTTAGCAGAGGACAACGTCAAGGGCCTTCCCAAGGAGCCATCCATGGCCAAGGAGCCACCGTCAGGGCCAGAGGGAGAACCTCTAGTGTTGCCAACAAGGAGATGTGTGATGAAGAAGATCCATCGATGGAAGCTAACATTGAGAGGGCAACGGTTCATGCCGCTCTTCACAAGAAAGGCCTGAATTGCCAATTCTCGGTGATTCAAACTCCATCAAATTATCAAGGTAAAAGCTTCAAAACCTTGATTGATTGTGGCACTACACATTCCTTCCTTTTACCAGTTTGTGCAAAGAGATTAGGAGTATCCACAAAAGATGCACCTACCTTACTTATGGAATTAGCAAATGGTTGTGAGGTCTCTTGTACCAGGCAAACTGCTAAGGTGAAATTCCTACTGGGTGGAAAGTCGACTTCGGTCGGATTAAAGGTAATGAACCTAGGAGTCCATGAATGTTTGCTTGGAATGGATTGGCTAATACCCAATGACACCCATATTCACTGTGGAAAGGGCCAAGTCTCCTTCTGAAATTCTGAAGGGGAACTAGTCACAACTCAAGGAGAGGCTG
This sequence comes from Lygodium microphyllum, assembly GCF_053477565.2. NCBI lineage: Eukaryota > Viridiplantae > Streptophyta > Polypodiopsida > Schizaeales > Lygodiaceae > Lygodium > Lygodium microphyllum. The sequence goes on along the minus strand of NC_141137.1, from coordinate 173,230,435 downwards.
GCAAGCCAAAGATTCAGCTGGCAAAAGCAATACGGATCATAAAAGGAGTTAGAAAGGGGCTACCTGTCTATTTGATTAAGCTAAATAAGCTAGATCAAAATCAAGAATTTAGGGAAGAACCTTCATGGTTAAAGGAATACGAAGACGTATTTCCTGAAGAGCTGACGAAACTTCCTCCTCAAAGGAAAGTCGATCACGAAATCAAGCTAGTGCCAGGAGCTGCACCAATCGCAAAGAGACCATATAGGATGTCCATCCCAAAAGCGATTGAGCTAAAAGAGAAACTCAAGCAACTGATAGACCAAGGCTACATTCATCCTAGCAATTTGCCATGGGGAGCTCCAGTGCTGTTCCAGAAGAAGAAAGATGGAACGCTTCGGCTATGCATTGACTACAGAGGGTTGAATCAATCGACCATTAAAAACAAATATCCCATCCCAAGAGTAGATTAACTTCTTGACCGTCTTCAAGGTGTGAAGATCTTCTCCAAGATAGATCTCAGGTCTGGATATTATCAGATAAGGATCAAGGAAGAAGATATTCCAAAGATGGTATTCAACACAAGGTATGGACACTTTGAATTCCTAGTCATGTCATTCAGGCTGACAAATGCTCCTGCTACCTTCAACAGGCTAATGCAGGATATCTTTGGGCCCTATCTTGATGACTTCATACTCATCTTCTTTGACGATACCCTAGTCTACTCCAAACAAGAAGAAGATCATGAACCCCAGCTTTGCATTGCTCTCGAAACAATGAGGGCACACAAGCTTTATGCCAAGAAGAAGAAGTGTGCATTTTTCAAGCGATAGATTGAATATTTGGGATTCATTGTATCAGCGGAAGGAATTTCAGTAGATTCGCCCAAGGTCAGAGAAGTTATGGAGTGGCCAACATCAACTTCTGTCAAAGAAATACGTAGTTTTCTTGGAGTGACAGGATGGTACGGGGTCTTTATAAAAAACTATGCTTTGATTGCAGTGCCTCTGATTGATCTACTAAAGAATCAAGTATCAATTGTATGGTCACCTGCTGAATAGTCCAACTTTGACAAACTAAAGAAAAGCTTGGTATTAGCACCCATCCTGAAACTTTCAGATCTTAGTAAGAAGTTTGAAGTGATAACTGATGCTAGCACACTTGCCTTAGGATGTGTGCTTATGCAAGAAGGTCACCCCATAACATATTCTTCAAGGAAATTGAAGAGCCATGAAAGGAACTATGCTACCCATGATTTGGAAGTATTGGCTGTCATCCATGCTCTCAAACTTTGGAGACACTACTTGCTGGGTAACAAATTTACCTTAGTGATGGATCACAAAAGTCTTAAATGGATTTTCACCCAGAATGAGCTCAATATGAGGCAACGCCGATGGATTGAAGTGCTAGAAGAATATGATTTTGAAATCGAATACTGGCCTGGAAAGGAGAATGTAATTGCCGATGCAGCATTTGTGAATTCCCTAATTTTGCAAGATCCATCAACATCCAGATCTCTAGCCATAAAGGTATCCATGCCAAACAACCCAATTCTTGAGCTAGCTAGAGAAGAAGAAAGCCATGACACAACCTATCAAAAATTTCTAAGGGAGATCCCTATCAAAGATCAAGACCCAAAGCTACAAACAAAGTATCAAGAATTCTCTGTCAATAGTGGACTTGTCTACAATAGGACAAGATTATGTATTCCGTCAAGCCAGACACTCAAGCAGAAGATACTTTGGGAAGCCCATGACTCCCCTTTCTCAGGACATCCTGGCTATGCCAAGACCCTTAACACGGTCAGAAAGAGCTATTATTGCGATAGGCTCAAAGGTGACGTTATCAAATATGTCACGGAATGTTTGTCTTGTCAACGCATTAAGGCCATACATGTCAAAATGCCAGGGAAATTGCAACCACTCGACATTCCCCAAATGAAATGGGAATTCATTAGTATGGACTTTGTTCTTGGCCTGCCCCAAGTTCAGGAGGATACAACTCCATTATGGTTGTGGTAGATATGCTCATCAAGGTTGCACATCTTATCCCTGTTAAGACAAACTATAAAGCCTCAGACATCGCAAGGTTATTCATCAAGGAAATATTCAAACTACATGGGTTACCCAGAAGAATCATTAGTGATTGTGATTCTCTCTTCACATCACACTTTTGGAGGGCTATCTTCGAGGCCATTGGGACTCAACTCTGTTTCAGTACAGCTTACCATCCCCAAACCGATGGTCAAATGGAACGAGTCAGCCAAGTCATTGAGGATATGCTTAGGGCTCACTGCTGTCGCGAACCCAAAAAGTGGATTCAATATTTGCCAGTGGTTGAGTTTGCCTACAATGCTTCTTACCAGCAAAGTATTCAGATGATCCCTTTTCAAGCATTGTATGAGCACGATTGTCGTAGTCCTTTAAGCTTTTCAGATCCAATCTTGAGGGTTGAAGCTTCAAAGAAGATGTTGGAAGACATGGATGACCAAATCAAATCAATAAGACAAGACATCCAAGCCGCTAAGGATAGACAAAAGGCCTACGCGGACTTGGAGCATCAAGACAGATCCTTCGTTGAAGGTGATATGGTCTTCATTCGCATACATCCAAAGAAGAGTTCCCTATCCTTGGGTGAATGCAAAAAGCTAAGTCCAAGGTATTGTGGACCCTACAAGATTCTCAAGTGTCTAGGGCCTAATGCTTACAGACTACAACTGCGTGAAAACTTAAAAGTTCATAATGTATTAATCAGTCTATTGAAAAAGTATGTGCCTAACCCTAGTCATGTGCTTGATGATCAATAAGTTGTAATGCCTAGACAAGGAGTCCTTGAGCTACCGCCTGATAGGATCTTAGATGTTAGGGAGAGGCATTTGAGATCCAGGACCTTCAGAGAATACCTCGTCTAGTGGAAAGATTACCTCAAAGAGGATGTCACTTGGATGGATGAAAGTACTCTCAACATCAATATCCCCAGATCTTCTCGAGATGAGGACGTCTCGATTCCTCTAAGGGAGAGAGAATGTAATATTTCCACATGAAATATTAATGACCCTAGTCCCCGCACACCCTGCACAAAAAGCAACCCAAAGTAATGGGCTAAGTGCTCCCTCCGTGTGCATCAACAAACACTAGCCTTGTGTCGTGTACAGGAAGCCGTGGCTCGAAACCGCAAGCCACTGTAGGCCTCTACGGGAACATCCCTTCATGGGACAAAGAGATAATGAATTTGTGCAAATTTTTTTTATTAAACCCCCTCCCCTTCAGCCGTTGCATGGCAGGAAGAGGGAGTATGAGTATGTGTGGAGTAGGAGAGCATGGGGAGGGGTAGCATGCCATTGCCACTTGTGTGGCTACCCCTCCCCCCCCTTTACACTATATATGAAACCCCCCCCCCCCCCCCCCAAGCTTGGGGGACAGAAGGATCGTGCTGTCCTGTTGCTTGCTAGAGAGCTGCCGCCGCCATACTGTCACCCCAGGCTGTTGCCGCCAGGCCGCTACTGCACCTCCACCTTCATCATCATCATCATCATCATCATCATCATCATCATCATCATCATCATCATCATCATCTTCACCTCCATCGTCATCATCTCCCCAATCATCACTCTCTCTCCACGTCATCTACCTCTGGAAAGAAGCTTGGAAGCTTCTATTGGAAGCTTCTATAAGCCTTATTCACCCGTGCCTTCCCGGGTTCCTTAAAACTGTGACTGCAAGACCCAAATTCATGCGCGGAAGAGGATAATCTCGAACAGTAGTACCCTCGAAGTGCGTAAGGGAGCCAAGGAAGATTCATTGCATTGAAATCTACCGCATCAATGGCTCCTAAGCAAAAGGCGAGAGGAGCACACGCGGGAGCTTCCACCCCGAGTACGCGAGTAGACAACGCCTCGATTCTTAATGCCCAGGTTTCGATAATATTCCCACATGAAAAGGATGCACTAGGCATATTTAATTCTCGTAGCCAAGATTAAATACATTGGGAAATTTATTTGATCGCCCGATTTACAAAATTTAGTTGCATGTCAAATATTTGCAATTGCTTGCACTTTCGTGGTTAAGGGTAGTTGGAATTCTGAACGTATGATGCATAGGTAAAAAGACGGAATTATGCAAAGGCATCTTTGTTGCATCAACATGGCTTATAATACATAATGCTTAGTTGTGACTCGTGTATAAGATAATCGTAGATGCCCATTAATGATGTCCAAGTAGTTGCAATGCATGGTAAGGATTTATAAACCTTGCAAATTGCATGCGATGGTTGTTATATTCTAGGTTGGGCTAAGTGATAAAGGACGGATTAAATCAGTAATGGACTCATGGCATTCGCTCATGCATGGAGTTCTTTTATCAAAGTTTGAATGCATCTTCATTAAAAATATTATAGCTTTGATTTCGTTGCATTAAACGTAGGGTTTATAAGAATAGTTCTGAATGTAAATCAACGGCGCATAAGGCAAGGAAAAGAAGAGATCACTATAGATCCTATAGTTGCAAAAAGGTCTATGGTCTTGAATTTGCATATTCGCATGGAATGATGCATCTCATCTATCTTGCAGTTATTTACATCTTTTAGGAAAAGTATTTGCATATTTAAAGGGAATATCATCTTTACTCGAGGGTTGGCTAGATCAACTAAGTAATTCGCGTAAAATTGAATAGCTTACATGAGAATCATAAAGGTATGATTAGTTAGCATATGACGATCACCTCAATGTGCTAGGTAGGGTTAATCTATGATAAAATTCTGCCTAGTATCGCACTTGGGTTGCGGACTTAATACTTTCGATCTTAAAGATTCTACCCATATTTACAAAATGCTATGATTATTTAAACACCGTGCAAGAATGATCTAGGGTTCTCACCCTAAGGGTCAGTTGACCAAATGCTAGATTTCCACAAGGGATCTAGGATACCTAGGGCCAAAACGTTTATCGACCTAGTAGGGTTAGGTTTTGGATTGGGTCAATAGGACTCCCAAACCCTACATCTTGACCAAAGGTATTCTTGACCAAGGAATACCGTGTGATGAGAAAAATAATCCCACAAGTTAGGTGCTGACACCTATCTCGTGCAACAAGTTGCAATGTCGAATGGTTTGTGTCTAAATCACAAAATAGTATTGCCACTCCTTAGAACAAGGTTGGCGAGTTCTAAGTATGAGTCTAATTTTCTAGAGGATGAGTAGTCATCCTGCTACATCACCCTTCCTTGGGGCTAATTTGCCAAGTTAGGGGAGTTACGAATTTATCAAGAAAGCAATTGACCAACCAAGTTAGGGCGACAGGGTTGTCTAGGATTTATTGTCTATAATTTAAGGATACCTAAGGTAGTGACAATTTGGGTCAACATGGTGTAAACCCTAACCCAAGGAAAAAGGGGTAAACAAGCAACTCAGCTTACGAAACCCTTGGGATCTTGCCAAGTCGCGATTGATCCAAGATCGAATGCTGGGAGCATTCGGGGAGAAGGATTCACACCTTAGTAGTTGGCCGTACAAATGACCACTGGAATGCTTGTGAGTGTATACTTAGGAGCACTGTTTTTACTTCTTTGCTCAAGGAACTAATGCCGGAAAAATAACTAATGCTTTAGGTTGAAAGCCTGGAGGGAGAGGCGGTACCAGTTACCTCTGACTATCTGCCTGACCCTATCCAAGGGGGTTGTTAGCCACGCCGGGTACGTGGACCCAACCCACCACGAGAGGTCTCTTCGTGGATGCTACTTGGAGCAGGAGGACGCTTGGGTGCTAGGGGAGGCTCTGGCCGTAAATCCCTTGCCTCTAGATCCTACAGAAGAGTCCGACGTGACTCGAGATGGGATCTCGAGGCCTGCATACTAGTCAACATGCGGAACTTGGAATAGTGATCCCTGAGGATTGCTAGAATAGCCTTTAGGCGGATTATTTGTTGTATTCCAAAGAATGATAAATAAAGATCAAATGTTGAAAAGGAATTTGCTTGACATTGTTTTTCTGTGTCAGTGCCTAAGTTATGTGAAGGAACCGGTGATTAATTGGCTAATTAAAGAAGCTGTTTTTGCTTGTCAAACTAAATGTGGTAGGTAATTAGACAACTAAAGCAACCCGAGGAAAGTGCGGTGGATGTGACATTGGGTCTGTCCTACGGAAGGGTGGTCTTGGTTGGCCAGGAACTTTTCTCAAATGATTTGACAGTGAGGTAACAATGACCTAGAATCTGTTGAGATATAGACAAATGATGTATGCTCCAAGAGGAGCTGTCCTAAATCCCATATGCACAGTGAGGAGACTGGAACAACTCAAAGCCTATAAAGCATTGTACTTGACTATGAAATGAACACAATATCATGATGCTTTGTACTTTCAGTTAAGTGTCTTTCATTGTCGATTCTACACAAGATTGTGTTTATGAGTCCAAGATAATCTATCTTGGAACCTAATTCACTTGTGTAATAGTTTGTCTCTACTTGTCCATGTCATTATGAACTTGGTTTACATCTTTGATCCACCATAGCTTGTGTCATGTCCTAGATCCACATCATTTAACATGGTATCAGAGCCCAGTTGGGCATGGCACAGCTCACACTCTGAATCTCTAGTCTCCCTTCATCTCTGGTGATCTCTAACCAGCCCACATTCAGCTCATATCTTCAGTTTCAACTTCAAATCTCAGTTGGACCTTGTGGCAGCCATAGCCAGCAGCATCCTATCACCTTGAAGCTCCTGTATCTCACTCCACATATCAAATCTCTCTGAGCTTCCTTCTGGAAAGTTATTCTCCACCTCACAAAGCTTCCCTGTATCACATCAATCCATGAGATTTGGCTATCTGGACCTCAGCATTGTCACTATTGTCAGTTGCTGCCATAGTCCCAGTTTGTGGCCTGCAGGACATACCTCACTTTGAGCTCTCATATCTCTCAAATTAGGCAATATTTCAGTGTGTTTTCTTCAGGAGGATTGTTCTTCTACTCAAGGAGCTTCTGCCTATCACATCTAAGCCTGACATTGGATACCTACAAGCCTGGTATTGCTGAAATTCGATGTTGCTACCATAACTGCGCCTGGTTATGTTTCTCTGATCTGCGTGCATACTGCTGTACCCGATCTTGATGATTATCATGGGGCTCTTGTAGAGCATGGAGTAAGCTACATTTCCATAAAAAAAGTTTTCAAAATGATCAACTCTAGCTCTAGATATCTGAAAAAAACCAGGCCTGGGTCAAAACCCTAATCCAGGAAGCCATAGCCATCAAGGTGCAAGCTCATTTTTTCTTCAATTTCTCATTCCCTTCAACTTAGGGCACACACTGCCACTCTTATCTGAGTTTGAACTCAGTTCCCAGCAAGATTAACACTTCAAATCAACAAGCAAGGAGAAGATCAAGCACCGACATTCAATACTAAGCTCAAGAATAGTATCTATTGATACTCAACTAGTGTTAGTTGACACTAACCTCCTTGTGACACTTTACAAATCCCCCTTGCTGGTCTTTTCTTAGTTAATTAGAGCTGCTCAACATGGCAGAACTTGAGAAAATAGCAAAGTTCAATGGAGAAGGCTTCCATGCCTGGAAGGAAAAGACCATGTACCACCTGATGTGAAAGGACTTATGGGACTTGTTTGAAGATGATGTAGATAACAAGAAGGAAGATGATGAAGATGGGTTCGTTGAAGAAGACCAGTTCAAGTCCAAAGAATGGAAGAAGATGAATAATAAGGCACTAGGCATCATTGCTTGGGGATTAAGTGATGATGTGCTACATCATATATCTGGCATTAGAAATGCTAAAACCGCCTCGGAGGAACTTGATAAAATGTTTGGTACTCAAGCAAAGAATTCAAAGGTAAAACTTCTCATGCAATTTTATAAACTGGATATCAAAGACACTGCTTCTATAACCATACACATTAATAAGTTTAAGAGTTTAAAAACTCAACTTGCATCTCTTAAAAAGAATATTGAGGAAGATGAAGCAATAGCCGTACTGCTTGCAAGTGTAAACAAGGATCCATATGAAAATCTTGTGTCCACTTTGAGTAATGTTCCAAGCCTCACACTTAAAGATATTGAGCACTCACTACTCGATGAAGAAGGCAAAGTAAAAACCAAGAATGCAAAAGACAATGTCTCATCATCTAGGGACAATCTTTTGTACACCAAAGGAGCTGCTGGACCTAAAGGAAGAGGTCGAGGATTCATCAACAACAATAACAAGGATCAGATTACATGTCACTATTGTGGTAAGATTGGCCATGTAGCCAGTGAATGTTTCCACAAGAAGAGAGCCCAACAATTGCAAAGTGATCATCACCAGAACCAATTCATGGAAGAAGCAGAAGAAGAAGAATATGCTTCTGCTACCATCAACAACTCTGACAGATTGTTTTGAAGAACTTTCATTGTATCTTTCATATGTTTTTCCCATAGTGGATCTTTCTTTTCCTTAGTGGATTTGATTTGTACAACCCTTGCCAAGACGTAAAGTCTCAAGCTTTAACTTGACTAGGCTGCCTATGTGCTAGTCTTCCGGGCCATGTTATCATGAAGGGGGGGCAAAAGCCAGCAAGTGTAGGGACTCATCATTTGAGGGGGGGTGTTGAGAAATAGACAAATGATGTATGCTCCAAGAGGAGCTATCCTGAATCCCATATGCACAGTGAGGAGAGTGCAACAACTCAAAGCTTATAAAGCATTGTACTTGACTATGAAATGAACACAATATCATGATGCTTTGTACTTTCAATTAAGTGTCTGTCATTGTTGATTCTACACAAGATTGTGTTTATGAGTCCAAGCTAATCTATCTTGGAACCTAATTCACTTGTGTAATAGTTTGTCTCTACTTGTCCATGTCATTATGAACTTGGTTTACATCTTTGATCCACCATAGCTTGTGTCATGTCCTAGATCCACATCATTTAACAGAATCTACAAAACTAAAGTCCCGATTTATGCTGTTTTAGGGAAACGGAATGGGGCTATGCCTTACGGGCAGAGAGGTCAAGCTTCGCATCCCTCTCGTTTTTCATTCTCCTTGAACCAAGTGCAGTATAAATCCGCTTCAACCCTGATGTTTCTGCACAAGTAGTTCGCCTGGGGCTCATTTGGGGCTCAACGCTAGTTACCTCCTAGGAACTTGACCATTAGGGAAACCTTGATTTAGGTCGGTCCTAAGTGGGAATGGCCAGAACGCTAGTTACCTCCTAGGAACTTGACCATTAGGGAAACCTTGATTTAGGTCGGTCCTAAGTGGGAATGGCCGGAATGCTTCCGCTTTGTGGTAGACTCGGGAAGACCTAGATTGCAAACCCTGTGACATTCCTTGGGAGTGCTGCGCAACGCTTTTTGGACTCTCTTCCCGATGGGCTGCTAAGACGTGTCCTACAAGCGGACAGGGGGACACGTTACAATTTGTGTTGGTATCAGCATCTCATTTGGTACCGATGCAAATAATGACGCTGATAACGACGCTTTGGACGCTAATAATGATGCAAATAATGACGCGTGCAGGTAAATTAGTGACGGTAGCAGGGAATTTTTTTTTGTTGGTAGGGCAGCAAGCTGCCTTGCCACATATAGCAATGTGTGCTTTATTTGGGCCATACAAAATAGTTTCTGCACTATGTACAACAAAAAAAGTGTACTTAAATCATAACACTGATACATGAAGTAAAACATGATTGTATAATGAAAGCGACTGGTACAATCATGACAAGATATCACTACTACATAGAAAATGTCTACACAGATCAAGTGACCAAAAAAGAAGGGTGTGTGAGCTCCAGGGATCCAAGGGCGAGCTACATATCCTCGCCATCCGAAAGCTTGTCCCGCCACAAAGGAGCATCGAACGGACTTTGCAAAAAAAGAAACAACTACACATCAGTCCACCATACAATAATGCATTCTAATTAAACATGGTAACTACAGATAAGAAAGATGAGTGACTTACAGGGCCGCTGCGTCTATACAATCGGTCGATAATGCAATGAGACCGTGCCTCTCTACATATCGAGTCTCAAGGCCAGTCGGATCACGATTTATAATGCAGTGCTACAAAGAAAACAAAATATTAACTGTTAGAAACATGATTGTCAGTACAAAGGATATTGCTAAAAAATAAGCAAGCAAAACAAAATAAAAACTTACAAAGTCCTCCAGATATGTCCTATGGCCGCTACTCCCAAGATGATGGACCACTCCGGCCTCTAGTCCTGCCCTCGCCACCTTGCATTGCTAGCTCCAACATCTTGGAGAATCTGTAGCCTCCTCCCTCAGTCGGCGCCAGTCGTCCATGTCTAGCCACTCGGGCTTTGCAGCCCCACTCTTGAGTGCCTTGCGTGCGTCCGATCGTCTGTGTGACATATATGCATGCATGCAGTCCATCATCCAGCCCGTAGAAAATCTATCTGCTATGGCTGGAATCGGAAACTCCTCATGCAAGGATGCTACTATGTAGTCCTTGCTCCCGTCCAGTATGTTTTTCCAATGATCTAAGACGTGCCAAAAAAATTGTTGGCACAACTCTCTCATGCGAGCCATCACTCTCCTCCCCTCATCATTCATGATGATGGCTCCTGACCTATCATCGACAAGATAGGCATATCCCTCTGGGATATGCCTAAGATGGGTCCTCTCCCACCTGCGTCCATGCTCCTGGGCATATCCAGAAGACGCCTCTACATCCGGTGTACCGACCGAGGTAGTATCTATCGATGTAGCACCCATAGGGGTGCCACCTAAAGACGACTGAGCAAAAGCCGAAGTAACTAGAGTAGACGTTTCCACAGGTGTGACAAATCTTGGAGGTGATGTAACTCCATCAGAACGACGAGACGAAGACACCGCGTCCGTGCCTCCACAGCAACCACCTGAGCCATGCTCCCTGGAACCGCCATGAGAGCGAGGAGTCGCACCTGTATCGCATGCCGACCGTGGGCTCACTGCCTCCATATCTCTACAGCATCCCCTTGACCCTGAAGCACTCCCTCCCTCTGGCCCAAGTTTGGAGTGTCAACCTCGTTTGCTCGAAGCTAAAGCATCTGATCGCGCCGAAGTAGATCTAATAGAGCGGCCTGACGATGTCTGAGACATTTCCTGGTCCGCCATGTCTCTCAATCTCGCCATATGATCTGGAGACATGTGCGTGAAGATATCCTGCAACTCCTCATCGCTCATCCCTCTTCTCATCTTGAAAAGGTCACCTGCAGATACAAAAAATGATGTTAGCATAATCAATTTAAATCATACAAAGCACGTAATATAAATCCTTAAAAAAATGATCTCACTTAAAATGTATATCTTATGTACCCTTATAAGTGATTAGTCAATGAATTGAGTAAGTGGATGCTCCAAGTATAAAGTATCCTATGGTCCCATGTCAATCTCCTGACACAACTCCGCATACACTGGAAGGTCGATAGACATGTCACCACAATAGGACGAGTCCACCTCGTTCTCAAAGAATTCTTGGACTCTTATATTTCCATCATTGTTAGCCAATGTTGGCTCCTCTACATGCTCCAAGCTTTCGGTGGCCTCCACCCCTTGCAATATCGACCCTCTATTTGAATATTGTCCTCATCTATGCTCGGAACATCGCTTTGATGATACTCTCGCACTTCGGGGAGCTGAAGGTATAACATACCACCATTGAGGTTGTCGGGGATTTGGATAGAAGATTACCTATTCACAAACACATACAACAAAGATTAAACTATTGTGACATGTACCATGTCGTAATACAATTAACAAACAAATGAGTTCATGCACATGTTCACAATGGGCCGACAACACAAAGGTGTAGTGTAAATTCGTCCATTTTTTTTAGAATCTATTTCGAGAAATCCGGATGGACCTCATCGAACTGTTGCTCCAGCTTATTCAAGTACCACTTTGACCCATTGCACATCGAATAGTATCATGGAGAAGCTATGGTAATCCACCTTAACAATACTTTGCAAGTTTCCAAAAAACTCCATCTCATCTATAACCGTGTTTGGATCCATTGCTCGTCGTCGGCTCTCCTGCTCGAACCTTGCCATGATACCAGTCCATTGTGGAGCACATTTTGTCAATACGCTCCATGCAAAAATGCTGTCCGTGCGACCACGCTGCATTATATATTTTATACTGTACATTGAAACACTCAAATTAGTTATCACATATAAAATATAGATAGAACAAATTCTAAACACGTCATCACCTTGGACTACATGCCCTCGAGAATTCCCACTTCTCAATTGAGACCTCCGCCCCTTCGCGAGACATTGCAGTCAAAGCTCGATGCAACCATCGCGTTGACATGAACCGTGGCATCTCCTCCATGCCCTCGGTATATCGAATCGGTCGATGATGCATACTACGTCGAAATTCAGATCGCGCTTCCTCTCGATCTTGCCTAGAGATCTGGTACTTGGTGAGCCATGTCTCCTTAGAGGCATGATGCAACATACAAAAGCGATTCACCTTCTCCTCTATTGCAGCATCCATTCTTTTTTCTACCCCATTTCCAACCACCACATCTCCGGTCAATCTATCATCGTCCTTTAGCGACCATAGCATTTTGTTGTCTCGATCCACCGTTGCTAGCCATTGTGAAATATGCATTAGCACCTCAGACACCAACCTTCAGCCATGCTACCTTTTGGCCGAGTTGAGAGTGGAGTTTTGATGCCGAGAAGTGCTTAAAAATAGCTCAAAATTACGAATATCAAGGAAAAAATATTCAACGTCGAAGGCGGCGACTCCAGCTTAGGACGATTTTAAGCACCAAGTGAAATACGACTCTTAAAAGGTGCCCGAGCGACACTTGTCGATTTTTGATAGTTTTTTAGACTGCCGTGTGGGTTGTCAGTAGTTACCAGCCAATGCGGGATGTCAAGCTAGACTCCCAGGATTGTTCAGAGCTCGATTTGGAGCCCAGACAGGGAAATGGCCACAAATGGGGCAAGATATGAAAAGGTGGACATTGGAGAAGACCAAGGGGTGCCCTTTGGGACATTTTGACCCCCCTTTAAATTTTTGATAAAGAAGCATGAAAAAACGTGGGGAGAGAAGGAGAGACATGGCGTGAGCATGCATGGCGCATTTTTCGCCTCCGAGACATCATGAATGTCAGGCTGTGAAGACCCCATACAACCGACAATGGGGCTTGACTTCTCTCTCGTTGCCGGTCTTATCGCTTGTCTTCACCCGTCCAATGGTGGCCTGAATGAAGAGAGACAATTCTAGTCTATCTCTCTCCTCTCTCTCTCTCCCTTAAGGGGCTGTTCTTGTGTGGAAGAAGACAATGAAGAATGGTGGAGGAAAGCTTGTCCGGATGAGACCGGATTGCTTCCGGATGGATGGAGACATTAAGAGTGCTGTTCTTGAAGATGCTGAGCATTAAATGCATGCTAGAAATTAGTCCCATAATCAAGACCAAGAAATCGAGACCTGAAAATAAGCGGTAATGCTATTTTTATAAATAAAAAATGATATTTTAATGTTATTTGCTTTATGAAACCTTGTTCATATGGGATGAAAGTTCATTATGACATTGTTTTCCATGAGTTTCAATTGTTTGCAACCTGAAAATCAGAAAATATAAGGCTACATGGCCGGAATTAGTGTTAAAATACATGAAAAACATGCGTTTTAAGGGTAAAATTGGATTTTTTGAATGAGAAATATGATATGTCACACCAACTAAATCTGAGTTTTTGCTATCAATGAACCTAAGCGCCATAGCCCATAATCAATTTTCATTTGAAATCATTATTTATTAAAGAAAAATAGGAAAAAATTGCCCAAAAATGGGAAAAATGGGTTTAAAATCAGGAAAAAATGGAAAACGGGCTGAGAAAAAGTAGGAAAAATTATATCTATGTTTGTGCAATGTATAATGATGGAAAATCATGAGGTTGGCCTCGGTTTGTCCCCATTTCTATGTTTTGTGTGTATTTATTGTGTTTTTAAAGGAGAGAAATGCATAGAACCCCTATCTAACCGATCAATGATGCAAAATGCTAAGAGTTAGATGAAGAGGGACTGAAACGCTGAAGGATAAAGAAAAGATTTGATTTACGTATTGCACTTTCCATATAGAAAACGGTTTAAATAAAGAGGATGGTAGCATGAGCATATGGCTCGGTGCCTCCTTTCAACGCAGTACGCACTAGTGAAATTCATGAAAGAAATGCTTTATGCACGATACACAATGTTGATTTTCTTTTGTTTGTGCACTAAACCATTCACATTATGCACTATGCATGGTTCATGGTATCAAAGGAAAATCTCCTGGATTGCATAGCAATTGTTTTCTTGGGACTTTGACCCACGATTGAGAGTGTGAGGTTATCCCTTGCCGTAGGATAGAGGGTCGGTTTCCTAAGGGAATGTTAAGTAAGGAAGCATGGTATATCTCCTGGAAATACGAGAAATATAAAAGAGAGGAGTTTTTGCTCATTTGTGTTATATGTTTAGCAGCGCATCAAAGGGTCAATCCCTGCAATGTAGGAGAGCTGCAGTGGGGCTCCGACTATTAGTCGATGGAGTGCCTCCTATGTGCGTGTGATGAGGGTTATGCCTATGTACTTTGGGATCTCCCTCTGAGGAGTTTTAGGGAAATGTTAGACTATAAACTATAAACGCAGAGATTCAGCTTTAGGGGAGTTTGTCCTTTAGCATTAGATTGATGCTCCTGGTCCGCGAGGCCGTGAGGGTGTTTGTGTGTCATGAGCATGAGGTCCGGCTAGTGCCATAGCCAGTGCCGACCCATTCCAGGTCCCATCACGAGCTCGTTGTCACGCAAAGCCTTTCAAGGTTTTGATGAAGCGCTCTAAGAAGAACATCCATCGTGTGTATGGACAGGTCCAACAATCTCCACTTCATCTACAAGATGCACAAGAAGGTGGATTTGTATCGTGAGCATACTGGTAGGCAGGTATTTCTCAAAGATACAGACCATCTCCACTGCTCCCTACCTCGCGGATTCAATAGAGGATGTCTTAATCTCCTTCTATGAGATTCATTGCACCAAAGTCGACAACCTATAAATGGCCCCGCATATTTCTGAAGTAAGGCATCCTGCAATCGCGATCGGTAGTACAAACTGCCACAAATGAGAAAGCATTATGAACAATGGTTACACTCCAAATAGCAAAATGTGCAGGCCAATTACAATCCATTCGTAGTACAAACCTGTCATATCTTATGCTAGTCATGGGATTTTAGCCCTGATAATTGGTCGTCTTTGGAAAATGCAAACCCGAGAGAATGCATCATACCCGTCGGAGTGCGGATAGACTTGACTACTTGCTTCACATTGCGCTCTTCTTTAGTGGACAAAACCCAAGGAATGCGAGGTAGCTGCATGTGACCATCAGCACTTGACTACGGCCAAAGTGCCTCCATCTTGTCTACCTCCTTCAAATCCATCAGTGGACAAAACCCAAGGAACGCAAGGTAGCTACATGCGGCCATCAGCACTCGACTGCGGGCAAAGCGCCTTCATCTTGCCTACCTCCTTCAAATCCATTCATGCCCCTATAGTGTCTCTTTTTCCTGTGATGTGGTCCCATAGATAGCTACCCACGTTCTTGAAAATATACATGGGATCCAACAAGTGGTTGATCTATAAGTGGGTCCAATATGGCAACTCGTAGAAAACTAAGAACCATCGCATTCCGTTTGGATGTGACTCCGCGTGGACCATTTTCAGCTCATATCAGCTTGCACAATTCATACGTGTTGGAGGTCGTTCAAGAAAACCTTCCGTAAGTTCATGACCCTCTGGTAAGAAAGCGGCGTGTCCTTGATATACCATCTTCTTCATGGTTCATGACCTTTGGGAGTCTAACTATGGCCCACACAATGGACATGCCTGATAACCTGAGGTAACCAGACCTGTTCCAATACCTCTATCCAGTGAATAGAAACTTGAACAATATAAAATATAGATATTACCAACGAGAATGGAAGCCTATTTACCTGAGCACTCTCGGAATCTCGAAAAGTCATGCATCATCCACATGAGAATGGCTTGAATATTGGCGGACCGTCGACCATCGCACTTGCTCATATCTTGCACGGTGACCCCCTCCTCCCACAAAATCTTAAGCTCATCGACTAATGGATGAAGATACACATCCATATTTTTGACTTTGTAGTGGCCGGGGACGAGTAAGCTAAGGATGCCATGCCTGAGTCGTCTTGTGATGATGCCCGCGACATGTTTTACGAAAGCTTGGCATGGACTACAACAGCATCCATGCATATATCAACATTTGCATACTGTTTCGAGGAGAATACGAAAGCTAATGATGCGAGTGTGACCGAGTGGCATGCTATTGTAGTGGCTGGGGACAAGGTACCTGAACAACTCGGTCACACTCGCATCGTTCCACCTGTATTTTGCTTGCACACTTAGGAGTGCAAGCAGTATCTTCAGGCGAGATACTTGGCACCCATCATATAATGGTATGGATGCTTTCTCTCTAAGTGGATCAGAAGTCTCGACATCCATGGGAATCAATGTATCGATGATTGCCTCCATCTCAGGCTCCAAGATTGTAGATAAGTTTGGAAGGCTACCTGTCTCCTCTGGTATTGACGGTATAGATTGGGTAGTACCTTCCAAGTGGTGGGTTGGCTCAGGCACTCCATCCATTGCATGCCCATAAACTCTTCTAATTGACTGCAAAGGGTACACTCCTCCTTGGGACGAGACGTCACCTCCCTGTTAGCCACACCCAATCTTCTTGTATATGGTATTCAAATAGCTTGTGAGTACAATGCATGATTGATATTAACTTTTCTTACCATTTGCTAAAAATCCAAGATTGCCTGATCAATGATCTTAGATTGAAACTCGTCGAAGCGTCATACGTGTTCTATAGACAATCGATGTTTTCGTCTAATTGCCAGCTTGCATTGAGAGCAAGGACATAGGACACGCTGATTAAGATATGCCTCGCGATCTTGAACAACAAGACCTTCATCGTTTTCCATTTTGTCTACGTTACGACAAACAATTTGTTTTTGTTATCATTCTTTTTTTCTTTCTTAAATTGTTTGAGAAGGGATTTCTTCTCTTGCAACTCAGCAAAAATCAACGTATGTAAAGTCTCCATCCACCCACCCACCCACCCACCTAGAAAAAATCAACGTATGTAAAGTCTCCACCCACCCACCCACAGATTAACATATATATGTTGCAGTGTTTCCCGTCTCATGGTGTTGCACCGGACCTCGCCACCATTCTCTCTTTGTTTTTTATCCATTCATTATCTCCTCTCCTTCCATCTCTCTCTCTTTTTCTCTTTCTTTATTATGCTATATGTTTATTCCCTCTCTCTCGTTCCTTCTTCTTTTTTATCTTCCTCCCCCTCTCTCATTTTCTTTAACGATCACGGCTACGACTACGATGAAGACCATGACCACGACTACGACTACAATCACGACCACGACCACGACTACAACCATGACCACGACTACGACTAGGACTATGACTATGACAACTACGACCATGACTACGACTACGATTACGACCACGACTACGACTACGACTACGTCTACGACTACGACCATGATCACGACTACGACCACGACTACGACTACAACCATGACTATGACTACGACCACGACCACGACCACGACCACGACCACGACTACCACGACCACGACTATGTACCACTACCACTACCACGACTACGACCACGACCACGACTACGACCACCACATCTACCACTACCATTACTACTACCACTACTGCTACCATGACTACGATCACTATAATAAACAAGAAAAGAAGAAAAAAAAAACAACAACTACTACAACTACAACAATAAACAAGAAAAGAAGAAAAAACTACTACTACTACAATAACAAACAACAACAATAAATTTCATTTTCTCTCTTCCTCTCCCTCTCTCATTTCCTCTCCCTCCCTCACCCTCTCCCTCTCTTTCTCTCTTTCCCTATTAGGTTTAATGTTTTTTCTCTTTTTTCTCTCTCCTCTCCCTCTCTCATTTCCTTTTCTCTCTTTCTCTCCCTCTCTCATTTCCTCTCCCTCCCTCACCCTCACCCTCTCTTTCTCTCTTTCCCTATTATGTTTAGTGTTTTTTCTCTCTCCTCTCCCTCTCTCATTTTCTTTTCTCTCTTCCTCTCCCTCTCTCATTTCCTCTCCCTGCCTCACCCTCTCCCTCTCTTTCTCTCTTTCCCTATTAGGTTTAATGTTTTTTCTATATTTTTCTCTCTCCTCTCCCTCTCTCATTTTTCTCTCTCCTCCCCCTCTCTCATTTCCTTTTCTCTCTTTCTCTCCCTCTCGTTTTCTCTCCCTCCCTCACCCTCTCTCTCTCTTTCTCTCTTTCCCTATTATGTATATGGGTTTTTTCTCTCTTTTTCTCTCTCCTCTCCCTCTCTCATTTTCTTTTCTTTCTTTCTCCCCCTCTCTCATATACGCTCCCTCCCTCACCCTCTCCCTCTCTTTCTCTCTTTTCCTATCAGGTTTAATGTTTCTTCTCTCTTTTTCTCTCTCCTCTCCCTCTCTCATTTTTTTCTCTCTTTCTCTCATTTTTTATCCCTCTCTTATTTTTTTTCTCTCTTTCTCTCATTTTTTTCTCTCTTTCTCTCCCTCTCTCATTTCCTCTCCCTCCCTCACCCTCACCCTCTCTTTCTCTCTTTTTCTATTATGTTTGAAGTTTTTTCTCTCTCCTCTCCGTCTCTCATTTCCTTTTCTCTCTTCCTCTCCCTCTCTCATTTCCTCTCCCTCCCTCACCCTCACCCTCTCTTTCTCTCTTTCCCTATTAAACACCATATTGGGGAATATGGGAATTTTCCATAAGAATGGGACACGTGGTCAAATATTTGGATTTATCATAACTTGAACATTATAACTCCAAATTGAGTAGTCTATAGCTTAATAGATTCCATTTTTCAAGTGCTTTTCAATGATAGGTCACATCATATGGTTTTGAGAAATTTATGGGCATGTTATCCGGGTGCCACATTTTTAGTATTCAAAAAATAGAAATTCGAAACTCACTAATATTGTGTTATTGGGTTGAATGTTTTTTCTCTCTTTTTCTCTCTTTCTCTCTCTTTTTTTCTCTCCTCTCCCTCTCTCATTTCTTTTCTCTCTCCTCTCCCTCTCTCATTTCCTTTTCTCTCTTTCTCTCCCTCTCTCATTTCCTCTGCCTCCCTCACCCTCACCCTCTCTTTCTCTCTTTCCCTATTAGGTTTAATGTTTTTTCTCTCTTTTTCTCTCTCCTCTCCCTCTCTTATTTCTTTCTCTCTCTCCTCTCCCTCTCTCATTTCCTTTTCTCTCTTCCTCTCCCTCTCTCATTTCCTCTCCCTCCCTCACCCTCATCCTCACCCTCTCTTTCTCTCTTTCCCTATTATGTTTAACATATTTTCTCTATTTTTCTCTCTCCTCTCATTCTCTCATTTTTTCTCTCTCCTGTCCCTCTCTCATTTCATTTTTCTCTCTTCCTCTCCCTCTCTTTCTCTCTTCCCCTATTACGTTTAATGTTTTTCTCTCTTTTTCTCTCTCCTCTCCCTCTCTCATTTCCTTTTCTCTCTTCCTCTCCCTCTCTCATTTCCTCTCCCTCCCTCACCCTCACCCTCACCCTCTCTTTCTCTCTTTCCCTATTATGTTTAACATATTTTCTCTCTTTTTCTCTCTCCTCTCCTTCTCTCATTTCCTTTTGCTATCTTCCTCTCCCTCTCTCATTTCCTTTTGCTATCTTCCTCTCCCTCCCTCATTTCTTCTCCCTCCCTCACCCTCTCCCTCTCTTTCTCTCTTTCCCTATTATGTTTAATGCTTTTTCTCTCTTTTCCTCTCCCTCCCCCTCTCTTTCTCTCTCCCTCCCTCTCCCTCTCCCTCTCTTTCTCTCTTTCAATATTTCGCTCTCCCTCCCTCTCCCTCTCCCTCTCTCATTTCCTCTCCGTCCCTCTCCCTCTCCCTCTCTTCCTCTCTCATTTCCTCTCCCTCTCTCAATACACATGAATTATACCAAAAACAAGTAAAAGAGAGAGAGAAAACTCCCTCTCCCTCTCTCATTTTCTCTCCCTCCCCCTCTCCCTCTCCCTCTCTTTCTCTCTCCCTCCCTCTCCCTGTCCCATTTCCTCCCTCTCCCTCTCCCTCTCTTTCTCTCTCATTTCCTCTCCCTCTCTCAATACACACAAATTATACCAAAAACAACTAAGAGAGAGAGAGAAAACACAAAAGCAAAGCAAGAATGGACAATGCACTCACCGTAAAGGCTCGAAGAAGGGTTTGGCGGCTCCTCTTCGCGACGGTGGCTCCTCTTCGCCCTCCGTACACCTCCTCCTCTTCTTCGTGAATGGCGGTGGTGGTGGTGAGAAGCCTTCTTTCTCCTTCTTTCTCTCTTTCTCTCCCTCTCAGCAAGATACTCGCTCTCCCTCTCACTCTCCCTTTCGCTCTCTCTTTCATGTTTGCACGAAAAATGATGTGCTCGAGTTTCGACCTGTGTTTTTTTCCTCTGGGTACCATCACTATTTGCGTCGCTATTAGCCTCGCATTTGCGACGGTAATAGTGACGCAAATAGCGACGCCGCTATTTCTCATCGCCAATGGGTGTCGCTATACCCTCATATCCTTGTAGTGATAGATCACATGACCAAAAAGGAAGGGTATGTGAGCTCCAGGGATCCAAGGGCGAGCTATAGATCCTCGCCATCCGAAACCTCGTCCCATCGCAAAGGAGCATCGAACAGACTTTGCAAAAAAAGAAATAACTACACATCAGTCCACCATACAATAATGCATTGAAATTAAACATAGTAACTACGGATAAGAAAGATGAGTGATTTGCAAGGCTGTCGCATCCATACAATCGGACGATCAATGCAGTGAGACCATGCCTCTTTGCATATCAAGTCTCAAGGCCAGTGCGATCGCGGTTTGTAATGGAGTGCTGCAAAGAAAACAAAATACAATTGTTAGAAACACGATTGTCAGTACAAGGGATATTGCAAAAAAATAAGCAAGCAGAACAAAAGGAAAACTTACAAAGTCTTTCTGATATGTCTTGTGGTCGCCACTCCCAAGATGATGGACTACTCCGGCCTCTAGTCATGCCCTCGCCGCCTTGCGCTGCTGTCTCCAACATCTTGGAGAATCTGTAGACTCCTCCCTGAGTCGGCACCACAATCGTTTGTCTCTAGCCACTCAAGCTTTGAAGCCCCACTCTTGAGTGCCTTGCGTGTGTCCGATCGTCTGTGTGACATGTATGTACGCATGCACTCCATCATCCAGCACGTAGAAAGCCTATCTGTTGTGGCTGGTACTAGAAACTCTTCATGCAAGGATGTTACTATGTAGTCCTTGCTCCCCTCTGGTATGTTCTTCCAATGATCCAAGACATTGTGCTGAAAAAATTGTTGGTACAACTCTCTCATACGAGCCATCACCCTCCTCCCCTCATCATTCATGATAATGACTCGTGACCTATCATCTACAAGGAAGGCATACCCCTCTGGGGTATGCCTAAGATGGGTCCTCTCCCACCTCTGACCACGCTTCTGGGCATATCCAGGAGACCCCTGTACATCTGGTGTATCTATTGGGATAGTATCTCTTGGAGTAACACCCATAGGTGTGCCACCCTGTGGACAGCTGAGCAAAAGCCAGAGTAACTGGAGTAGACGTCCCCACAGGTGTGACAAATCCTGGAGGTGGTGCAACTCTAGTAAAATGACGAGACTAGGACACTGTGTTGGTATCTCCATAGCAACCACTTGAGCCAACTCTATTGAAACGCCACAAGAGCGAGGAGTAGCACATGTATCTCGAGCCGACCATGGGTTCACTGCATCCGAATCTCCACAGCATCCCCTTGAACCACTCCTTCCATCTGGTCCAAGTCTGGAGCATCCACCTTGTCTGCTAGAAACTAAAGTATTAGAGCACACTAAAGTAGATCTAATAGAGCGGCCTGATGGTGTCTGAGATAGCTCCTAGTCTGCTATATCTCTGAATCTCGCCATCTGATCTAGAGACATACGCGTGAAGATCTCCTATAGCTCCTCGTCGCTCATCCCTTGACTCATCTTGATGATCTAAATATCCAAAAATGTCACATGTACAGACAATAAATGATGTTAGCATAATCAATATAAATCATACAAAGCACGGTAATATAAATCTTAAAAAAAAGATCTTACTTAAAATGCATATCTTATGTATCTTTATAAGTGATTCGTCAACGAATTGAGTAGGTGGATGCTCCAAGTATGAAGTACCCTATGGTCCCATGTCAATCTGCTGATACAACTCCGCATACATTGGAAGGTTGATAGACATGTTACCACAAAAGGAAGACTCCACCTCGTTCTCAAAGAATTCTTGGACTCCTGTATTTCCATCATTGTTATCTGATGCTGGCTCCTCTACATGCTCCAAACTTTCGGTGGCCTCCACCCCTTGCAATATCAACCCCTCTATTTGCATATTGTCCTCATCTATGCTCGGAACATCGCTTTGATCATATACTCTCACACTTCGGGGAGCTGAAGGTATAATGTACCACCATCGAGCTTGTCAGGGGGGGTTTGGATAGAAAATTACATGTTCACAATCACATATAAGAGAGATTTAACTATTGTGATATGTACCATGTCGTAATATAATTAAAAAACACATGAGTTCATGCACCTGTTCACAATGGGCCAGCAACACAAACGTATCACGTAAATCTATGCATTTTTAAAAAAAATTTATTTCAAGAAATCCAGATGGACCTTGTCGAACTGTTGCTCCAGCTCCTTCAAGTACCACATTGAACCACTACACATCTAATAGGATCATGGAGAAGCTAGGGTAATCCACCGTGACAATACTTTGCAAGTTTCCAAAATACTCCATCTCATATATAACCATGTTTGGATCCATTGCTCGTCGTCGGCTCTCTTGCTCAAACCTTGCTATGATACCACAATCTGTTGTGGAGCGCATTTTGTCAATACGCTCCATGCGGAAACGCCGTCCTCGTGACCAGCTGCACTATATATTTTGTACTTGTACATTGAAACACTCAATTAGTTATTGGATATAAAATATAGATACGACAAACCCTAAACACATAATCACCTATTGGATTACATACCCTCGAGAATTCCAACTTCTCGGTTAAGACCTCTGCCCCTTTGCGAGACGCTGTGGTCAAAGCTCCATGCAACCATTGCATTGACATAAATCGTAGCTATGGTAATCCACCTTAACAATACTTTGCAAGTTTCCAAAAAACTCCATCTCATCTATAACCGTGTTTGGATCCATTGCTCGTCGTCGGCTCTCCTGCTCGAACCTTGCCATGATACCAGTCCATTGTGGAGCACATTTTGTCAATACGCTCCATGCAAAAATGCTGTCCGTGCGACCACGCTGCATTATACATTTTATACTGTACATTGAAACACTCAAATTAGTTATCACATATAATATATAGATAGAACAAATTCTAAACACGTCATCACCTTTAGACTACATGCCCTCGAGAATTCCCACTTCTCAATTGAGACCTCCGCCCCTTCGCGAGACGTTGCGGTCAAAGCTCCATGCAACCATCGCGTTGACATGAACCGTGGCATCTCCTCCATGCCCTCGGTATATCGAATCGGTCGATGGTGCATACTACGTCGAAATTCAGATCGCGCTTCCTCTCGATCTTGCCTAGAGATCTGGTACTTGGTGAGCCAGGTCTCCTTAGAGGCATGGTGCAACATACAAAAGCGATTCACCTTCTCCTCCATTGCAGCATCCATTCTTTTTTCTACCCCATTTCCAACCACCACATCTCGGGTCAGTCTATCATCGTCCTTTAGCGACCATAGCATTTTGTTGTCTGGATCCACCGTTGCTAGCCATTGTGAAATATGCATTAGCACCTCAAACACCAACCTTCAGCCATGCTACCTTTTGGCCGAGCTGAGAGTGGAGTTTTGATGCCGAGAAGTGCTTAAAAATAGCTCAAAATTACGAATATCAAGTTAAAAATATTCAACATCGAAGGCGGCGACTCCAGCTTAGGACGATTTTAAGCACAAAGTGAAATACGACTCTTAAAAGGTGCCCGAGCGACACTTGTCGATTTTTGATAATTTTTTAGACTGCCGTGTGGGTTGTCAGTAGTTGCCAGCCAATGCGGGATGTCAAGCTAGATGCCCAGGATTGTTCAGAGCTCGATTTGGAGCCCAGACAGGGAAATGGCCACAAATGGGGCAAGATATGAAAAGGTGGACATTGGAGAAGACCAAAGGGGGTGCCCTTTGGGACATTTTGACCCCCCTTCAAATTTTTGATCAAGAAGCATGAAAAAACGTGGGGAGAAGAGGAGAGACATGGCGTGAGCATGCATGGCGCATTTTTCGCCTCCTGCTCTCTCATCATGAATGTCAGGCTGTGAAGACTCCATACAACCGACAATGGGGCTTGACTTCTCCCTCGTTGCCGGTCTTATCGCTTGTCTTCACCCGTCCAATGGTGGCCTGAATGAAGAGAGCCAATTCTAGTCTTTCTCTCTCCTCTCTCTCTCTCTCCCTTAAGGGGCTGTTCTTGTGTGGAAGAAGACAATGAAGAATGGTGGAGGAAAGCTTATCCGGATGAGACCGGATTGCTTTCGGATGGATGGAGACATTAAGAGTGCTGTTCTTGAAAATGCTGAGCATTAAATGCATGCTGGAAATCAGTCCCGTAATCAAGACCAAGAAATCGAGACCTGAAAATAAGCGGTAATGCTATTTTTATAAAGAAAAAATGATCTTTTTATGCTATTTGCTTTATGAAACCTTGTTCATGTGGGATGAAAGTTCATTATGACATTGTTTTCCATGAGTTTCAACTGTTTGCAACCTGAAAATCAGAAAATATAAGGCTACATGGCCAGAATTAGTGTTAAAATACATGAAAAACATGCGTTTTAAGGGTAAAATTGGATTTTTTGAATGAGAAATATGATATGTCACACCAACTAAATCTGAGTTTTTGCTATCAATGAACCTAAGCGCCATAGCCTATAATCAATTTTCATTTGAAATCATTATTTATTAAAGAAAAATAGGGAAAAATTGCCCAAAAAGGGTTTAAAATTAGGAAAAAATGGAAAACGGGCTGAGAAAAATTAGGAAAAATTATATCTATGTTTGTGCAATGTATAATGATGGAAAATCATGAGGTTGGCCTCGGTTTGTCCCCATTTCTATGTTTTGTGTGTATTTATTGTGTTTTTAAAGAGGAGAAATGCATAGAAACCCTATTTAACCGATCAATGATGCAAAATGCTAAGAGTTAGATGAAGAGGGACTGAAACGATGAAGGATAAAGAAAAGATTTGATTTACGTATTGCACTTGCCATATAGGAAATGGTTTAAATAAAGAGGATGGTAGCACGAGCATATGGCTCGGTGCCTACTTTCAACGCAGTACGCACTAGTGAAATTCATGGAAGAAATGCTTTATGCACGATATACAATGTTGATTTTCTTTTGTTTGTGCACTAAACCATTCACATTATGCACTATGCATGGTTCATGGTATCAAAGGAAAATCTCCTGGATTGCATAGCAATTGTTTTCTTAGGACTTTGACCCACGATTGAGAGTGTGAGGTTATCCCTTGCCGTAGGATAGAGGGTCGGTTTCCTAAGGGAATGTTAAGTAAGGAAGCATGGTATATCTCCTGGAAATACGAGAAATATAAAAGAGAGGAGTTTTTGCTCATTTGTGTTATATGTTTAGCAGCGCATCAAAGGGTCAATCCCTGCGATGTAGGAGAGCTGCAGTGGGGCTCCGACTATTAGTCGGTGGAGTGCCTCCTATGTGCGTGTGATGAGGCGTTATGCCTATGTACTTTGGGATCTCCCTCTGAGGAGTTTTAGGGAAATGTTAGACTATAAACTATAAACGCAGAGATTCAGCTTTAGGGGAGTTTGTCCTTTAGCATTAGATTGATGCTCCTGGTCCGCGAGGCCGTAAGGGTGTTTGTGTGTCATGAGCATGAGGTCTGGCTAGTGCCATAGCCAGTGCCGACCCATTCCAGGTCCCATCACGAGCTCGTTGTCACGCAAAGCCTTTCAGGGTTTTGATGAAGCGCTCTAAGAAGAACATCCATCGTGTGTATGGACAGGTCCAACAATCTCCACTTCATCTACAAGATGCACAAGAAGGTGGATTTGTATCGTGAGCATACTGGTAGGCAGGTATTTCTCAAAGATACAGACCATCTCCACTGCTCCCTGCCTTGCGGATTCAATAGAGGATGTCTTAATCTCCTTCTATGAGATTCATTGCACCAAAGTCGACAACCTATAAATGGCCCCGCATATTTCTGAAGTAAGGCATCCTGCAATCGCGATCGGTAGTACAAACTGCCACAAATGAGAAAGCATTATGAACAATGGTTACACTCCAAATAGCAAAATGTGCAGGCCAATTACAATCCATTCGTAGTACAAACCTGTCATATCTTATGCTAGTCATGGGATTTTAGCCCTGATAATTGGTCGTCTTTGGAAAATGCAAACCCGAGAGAACGCATCATACCCGTCGGAGTGCGGATAGACTTGACTACTTGCTTCACAATGCGCTCTTCTTTAGTGGACAAAACCCAAGGAATGCGAGGTAGCTGCATGTGACCATCAGCACTCGACTACGGTCAAAGTGCCTCCATCTTGTCTACCTCCTTCAAATCCATCAGTGGACAAAACCTAAGGAATGCAAGGTAGCTACATGCGACCATCAGCACTCGACTGCGGGCAAAGCGCCTTCATCTTGCCTACCTCCTTCAAATCCATTCATGCCCCTATAGTGTCTCTTTTTCCTGTGATGTGGTCCCATAGATAGCTACCCACGTTCTTGAGAATATACATGGGATCCAACAAGTGGTTGATCTATAAGTGGGTCCAATATGGCAACTCGTAGAAAACTAAGAACCGTCGCATTCCGTTTGGATGTGACTCCGCGTGGACCATTTTCAGCTCATATCAGCTTGCACAATTCATACGTGTTGGAGGTCGTTCAAGAAAACCTTCCGTAAGTTCATGACCCTCTGGTAAGAAAGCGGCATGTCCTTGATATACCATCTTCTTCATGGTTCATGACCTTTGGGAGTCTAACTATGGGCCACACAATGGACATGCCTGATAACCTGAGGTAACCAGACCTGTTCCAATACCTCTATCCAGTGAATAGAAACTTGAACAATACCTCTATCCAGCGGAAAATGCGCCATGCATGCTCACGCCATGTCTCTCCTTCTCTCCCCACGTTTTTTCATGCTTCTTGATCAAAAATTTGAAGGGGGGTCAAAATGTCCCAAAGGGCACCCCCTTTGGTCTTCTCCAATGTCCACCTTTTCATATCTTGCCCCATTTGTGGCCATTTCCCTG
Source organism: Lygodium microphyllum (assembly GCF_053477565.2). Lineage (NCBI taxonomy): Eukaryota > Viridiplantae > Streptophyta > Polypodiopsida > Schizaeales > Lygodiaceae > Lygodium > Lygodium microphyllum. The sequence goes on along the minus strand of NC_141137.1, from coordinate 173,203,073 downwards.
TCTGGGCTCCAAATCGAGCTCTGAACAATCCTGGGCATCTAGCTTCACATCTCGCATTGGATGGCAACTACTGACAACCCACACGGCAGTCTAAAAAATTATAAAAAATCGACAAGTGTCGCTCAGGCACCTTTTAAGAGTCGTATTTCACTTGGTGCTTAAAATCATCCTAAGCTGGAGTCACCGCCTTCGACGTTGAATATTTTTTCCTTGATATTCGTAATTTTGAGCTATTTTTAAGCACTTCTTGGCATCAAAACTCCACTCTCAGCCGGCCAAAAGGTAGCATGGCTGAAGGTTGGTGTCTGAGGTGCTAATGCATATTTCACAATGGCTAGCAACGGTGGATCCAGACAACAAAATGCTATGGTCGCTGAAGGACGATGATAGACTGACCGGAGATGTGGTGGTTGGAAATGGGGTAGAAAAAAGAATGGATGCTGCAATGGAGGAGAAGGTGAATCGCTTTTGTATGTTGCACCATGCCTCTAAGGAGACCTGGCTCACCAAGTACCAGATCTCTAGGCAAGATCGAGAGGAAGCGCTCTAAGGAGACCTAGCTCACCAAGTACCAGATCTCTAGGCAAGAAACTTGAACAATATAAAATATAGAGCACTGTTATGATAGGACCTCGTAGTTAGACAGTATCCCCATGGACAGGGAGATTGAGGAGCTTGCCATCCACTGACACCAGTATGTCAGTGAGGGGGAGACATGATGTCTTGGACAACAAAGGAAAAGAGAAAGTTATTGAGGATGCATCTGGTATGATGACACCTGACAAAATGACTTCTGGCTATGAGTCTGGTGATACTTTAGACAGCGAACTTGGTATTCCGACTGTCTATACACTTGGCACAAGGTAGAGCAGGTATATTCTGCCTCATGAGAGAGGGGAATCGAGTAGTGCACCAGAGCTTAGATGCTCGCAGAGGGTCAGATACCCTGTTGACAGGTTGACATACAGTGGCTACTCTGCAAAGCATTATGCGTACATGACAAAAGTGATGGAGGTCAAAGAACCAAGTACATATGCTGAAGCAGTGAAAGATGAGAATTGGTGTGTAGCCATGGATGAAGAAATGAATGCCTTGGCTGAAAATAAAACATGGGATTTAGTACCACTGCCTGAAGGGAAAAAGACCATTAGTTGCAAATGGGTCTACAAAATCAAATGCAAGTCAGATGGCAGTGTGGAGAGATACAAAGCCAGGCTGGTCGCAAAGGGGTATGCCCAACAGTATGGACTTGATTATGAGGAAACATTCAGCCCTGTTGCCAAGATGGAAACCATATGCACTGTGATTGCCTTGGTTGCTGCTAAAGGCTGGAAATTGCAGCAGATGGACGTTAAGAATGTATTTCTTAACGGTGACCTAGCAGAGGATGTCTATATGGTTCAGCTCGGAAGGGTATGTTCACCCTGATTTTCAGCATTATGTATGCATGCTGAAAAATGCATTGTACAAGCTGAAACAGGCTCCGAGAGCTTGGCATGCTAGGATCAGTAACTACTTGCAGAGATTGGGTTTTGCTGTTGGCAGGGCTGATCATAGCCTATTTACAAAGAAGATTGACAGTGGTTTAGTAGTGCTGGTCATATATGTTGATGATTTGATAATCACTGGTGATGATGACTTGGGCATACAACATGTAATGAAGATGCTTAAATCTGAATTTGACATGAAAGACCTGGGAGAATTGAAGTATTTCTTAGGCATTGAGGTAATTCCAGCTGACAATGGGTTATGGATGATGCAGAAGCACTATGCCATAGAGATGCTGAAGAAGTATGGCATGGCTGAGTGCAAACCGCTGGATCTACCTCTTGATCAGAATGTCAAGCTAGACATGAACACTGGGGCTGAAGTAGAGGATGTGACTATGTACAGGCAGATGGTTGGCAGCTTGATTTACTTGACCATCACTAGGCCTGACTTGAGCTATGCTGCAGGGCTCATAAGCCAGTTTATGCAGAAGCCTAGAAAGCTGCACTTGGATGCAGTTAGACGCATTATGAGATATGTTAAGTCCACTGTAGAGTATGGGCTGTTTTATGTCAGAGATAAGTTCTTGATATTGACTGGATACATGGATGCAGATTGGGCAGGTTGCTCATATGATTGTAGATCTATGAGTGGATATGCATTTGGATTTGGTAGCGGCATGATTAGTTGGAGCAGCAAGAAGCAGCCTGCAGTTGCTTTGTCGAGTGCTGAGGTAGAGTACAGGGGTGCTGCATTGGCAGTATGCGAGATTTCATGGCTGCTCAAGCTTATGGCTGATTTGGACATACATGTAGATGCTCCAATGAAGTTACTATGTGATAATCTGAGTAGTGTACTCCTGGCTATGAATCCAGTCTATCATGCCAGGATGAAACACATAGAGGTACACTACCATTTCATCAGAGAGATGGTTCTTGCAGGACGAGTTGATCTTATGCATGTGAAGACTGATGAACAGGTAGCGGATATCTTTACCAAGTCCTTGGGTAAAGATAAGTTCTGTGGTTTTAGACAACTACTTGGAGTACATATGCTGTCTTGAGCTTGAGGGGGAGTGTTAGAATATCAAGCTCGTTCATGTGTGTTTGACCGACATGAGCTAGACATAGCTAGTCTGGCTAGATCAGTTAGGTACATTAAATAAGTCGGTTCTACTTCTAGTGTGAATGGTCCTTATGACCTTAGGTTGTATATGCACTAAGAGTGTGCTGAATGAATAATGAGAAGAATAGAGAGAGGAAGTATGTTGCTTCACTCCGTGTTGCTCTCTTCCTTGTATCCATGAAATCTAACACCCACCCCCCTCGAATCTGTGTGAAGGAGGAGAAGGGAGAGAAATAAGGGGAAGAGAAGGAGAATAAGAGGAAGAAGAAGAAGGAAGAGAAGGAGAAGAAGAAGGGTGAGAGAGAAGAGAGAGAAGAGGAGGGGAAGAGAAGGGAAGAGGAAGGGAGAGAGAGAAGAGAGAGAAGAGAGAGAAGAAGAGAGAAGAGAGAGAAGAGATAGAAGAAGTAAGAAGAGAGAGGAGAGAAGAAGAAAGAGAAAGAGAATAAGAGGAAGAAGAAGAAGGAGAAGGAACAGAAGGAGAAGAAGAAGGGTGAGAGAGAAGAGAGAGAAGAGGAGGGGAAGAGAAGGAAGAGAAGGGAAGAGGAAAGGAGAGAGAGAAGAGAGAGAAGAAGTGAGAAGCAAGAGAAGAAGTAAGAAGAGAGAGGAGAGAAGAAGAAAGAGAAGGAGAATAAGAGGAAGAAGAAGAAGGAAGAGAAGGAGAAGAAGAAGGGTGAGAGAGAAGAGAGAGAAGAGGAGGAGAGTCTAGGGGAGATAAATAGAGAGAATATAGGCTGAGAGAGAAACGTTAAGAAAAACAAATAGGCAGAAATAAAGGGAGAAGGTGAGAGGTAGGGAGAGTGAATTGATAGTGAGAAAGAGAGAGATAAGGGACAGAGATAGAGTTAGATTTTGTTATCCTCCCTCTTGACTATCATCATCACCTTACCCTCTTGATATCATATCCGCAATTTTTGGCTAGCTACTTACCATGGCTCCCAAGCGTCGCGAAGGGGTGAAGATCGTGGGAGCTACCTTAGTTGCTCAAGGGACAAGTATAGATGGAATTCATGGTGCAATTGGAGCCATTGGAATTGCGGCCATTAATGGAGCACCAGGTATAGCCAACGCGGGAATTAGCACAACTCCAGACCCAGTCTCGTGGAACTAGGTTCTCCTTGGCCTAGGGAAGAACTATTGATTTCATTTTGCCACATGAAGTGATAAGGTTTTCATAATATATCACATAAAATGATAGACTTTCACTTAGTTTAGTGCATGATTTGTTAACTATAATTCATAGTTTACTTCCATGATTAAAATAAATACATGAAATGTTAGTTTCCATTCGTAGGATGCATAGAGGACTTGTGATCTATCTTGCATTCCACGCGGAAGATAGGTCTTGATCTTGCATACCACAAATAGGTTGTCTTATCCTATGATAACCAATGTTTATGTTTGGAGACCGCATGAAATATTAGGGTAAAATTGCATTTAGAATACTAACAGGTTCTTAGATCTTCATGGATCGCTTACAAGGAAAGATTTTTTATGCATTATATGATTATCTTTTACCTATGTTAAATCATAGAGGTGATAAGTGAATTGAGTTTAAACTTTTATATACTCAAGTCACATGAGAACTTGCACTTTAGGAACAAGTACTCATTGCAAGATATGAAGAGAGTTAAAGATTGTTTAGGTTGTACTAATATATTAAACTCACCATGTGCATGCGAGATAAGTTTGATTAGAAAGTTTTGCATAGCATCGCACTAAGAGAGGATGGAAAGAATGTATGACAAGTCTTGCAATATATTGTGTTTTAAAGATTACTAAGTATGTTAAAAGACGTGTAAAGAATTGAGGATTCACAACTTGGAACCCTAGGATAAAACCCAAGGGAAAGAGAGATTCAAAAGAAGTTGAGTGATTAAACACACGTGTTGTGAGTTGTTCTTAATGTGGATTATTGGAAGTGGATACCCTCCTAGTCTATGCTAGGCTAAGCTGACTCTAAATGGAATGTTGATCAAGGCTTATGCTTGGTTGTCTTGAAAAGGATATTTCTAAGTGAATTTGGGCTGGTTTCCTTTGTAAGAGAAGATCCTACTAAGGACAAGTGGATTATAAGCAAAGTGATTGCTTGATATTTTCTTGATTGGAAATGAAAGGGATGTTTTCCCTAGAAATTGTTACTATGCTGGTTGCTTCAGTTGTGGTTAATTTCCTAAAGGAATAATTAAGGAAGGGTGGCACTAGCTACCCCCCGCGAACCGCCAAACCCTAACCAAGGGGGTTGTGAATCCGCGCCAGGAATGTGGACCGAACCTGTCGCGAGAGGTCTCTCCGTGGAAATTACTTGGCATAGGAGGACGCTTGGGTGCCAGTGGGGGCTCTGGCCGTAAATTCCAATGCCTTCGGGTCCTATACAAGTGTTCTACGTGACTCGAGATGGGATCTCGAGGCCTTGATACTAGTTACAAGGTGAAATCTTGGGAGGATAAACCTTCGGGTTTTATGGCCGAGAGACGGAAGGATTTTTCTGCGGAGGTAGAAAGGATCACTTAATTCTCTTGTATGGGCAGGAGACAAACATTAATCTTAAGATAAGTTAAGGAAGTGTTTGATCTTGTCTTCGTGTCAGTGTTCTAAATTACGTAAAGTAATATGTGACTAACAGGTTAAATTAAGAAAGCTGCTTTTATGTGTCAAACATAACATGGTAGGTAATTAGATATCTAAAAAAACCCCGAGGGAAGCATGGCGGATGTGACCAATGGGTCTATCCTACGGAAGGGTGGTCTCGGTTAGCCGAGAGCTTTCCTCAAAAGGAAATGTTAAAGAGGAATGTTAGGGAAGGACGAACGATGACCTTAGACAATGTTGGTTAGAATTCTGATTCATACCATTTTAGGGGACCGGAATGGGGCTATGCCCTACGGGTAGAGAGGTCAAGCGATGCATCCCTCTCCTTTCCCATTCTCTTTGAACCAAGTGCAGTGTGAGTCTGCTTGGTTCCACTTGTTAGGAAGACTTGACTGCTAGGAACTCAGACTTCAGGTTGATCCTAGTGGGAAGGGCCGGATAAGTTCCATTGTGGGGCAGACTCGAGAGACCCTAGTTGGCAAACCCCATGTCATTCCTTGGGAGTGTCGGGCGGTGTCTTCTAGATTGATCTCTCGATGGGCTGCTAAGACGTGTCCAGCGATTTGAGGGGCGGGCACGTTACACTTGGAGTCAATGCGCCCAATGGACCTACAAGATACACTGATTCGAGCTGCACCAATAATACAGGAGGTGCAGACCAAGCCAAGGAATAACAGGACTTGGTCTTATAGGGATCAGAATAAGGGAATGTTTAGATCTCAGGCTAAGAGAGCGCATGGTCAAAATCAGGGACAAAGGAAGAAAGCTAGGGCCAACGCTGTCAACAACTTCGTTCCTACACAAGGTAATAGCCACAATCTTCGTTGCTTCCATTGCAACGAGCGTGGACAATTCAAAAGGCAATGCCCCAAGCTTAGCAAAGGACAATGCCAAGGCCCATTCCAAGGAGCCACATCCATGGCCAAGGAGCCACCATCAGGGCCACAGGGAGAACCTCCAGTGTTGCCAACAAGGAGCTGGGTGATGAAGAAGATCCATCCATGGAAGCTGACATTGAGAGGGCAACGGTTCATGCCGCTCTTCACAAGAAAGGCCCGAATCGCCAATTCTTGGTGATTCCAACTCCATCGGATTATCAAGGTAAAAGCTTCAAAACCTTGATTGATTGTGGTAGTACACATTCCTTCATTTCTCCAGTCTATGCAAAAAGATTAGGGATAGCCACAATAGATGCACCTACCTTACTTGTGGAATTAGCAAATGGTCGAGAGGTCTTTTGTACCAGGCAAACTGCTAAGGTGAAATTCCTACTGGGTGGAAAGCCAACTTCTGTGAGATTCAGGGTAATAAACCTAGGTATCCTCAAATGTTTGCTCGGAATGGATTGGCTAATACCCAATGATGCTCACATTTACTGTGGAAAGGGCCAAGTCTCCTTTTGAAATTCTGAGGGGAACTAGTTACAACTCAAGGAGAGGCTGGTAAGCCAAAAATTCAGCTGGCAAAAGCAAAACGGATAATAAAAGGACTTAGAAAAGGCCTACTTGTCTATTTGATTGCACTAAATAAGCTAGATCAGAATTAGGAGTTTAGGGAAGAACCTTCATGGTTAAAGGAATACGAAGACGTATTTCCTGAAGAGCTGACAGAACTTCCTCCTCAAAGGGAAGTTGATCACGAAATCAAGTTGGCCCCAGGAATTGCACCAGTTGCAAAGAGTCCATATAGGATGTCCATCTCGGAAGCGATTGAGCTGAAGGAGCAACTGAAGCAACTGTTAAACCAAGGCTACATTCGTCTTAGCAATTCGCCATGGGGAGCTCCAGTGGTGTTCCAGAAAAAGAAAGATGGAACGCTTCGGCTGTGCATTGACTACAGAGGGTTGAATCAATCAACCATTAAAAACAAATACCCCATTCCAAGAATAGATGAACTTCTTGACCATCTTCAAGGTGCGAAGATCTTCTCTAAGATAGATCTCAGCTATGGATATTATCAGATAAGGATCAAGGAAGAAGATATCTCGAAGACCGCATTCAGAACAAGGTATGGACACTTTGAATTCCTAATCATGTCATTCGAGCTGACAAATACTCCTACTACCTTCAACAGGTTAATGCAGGATATCTTTAGGCCCTATCTTGATGATTTCGTACTCGTCTTCTTTGACGATACCCTAGTCTACTCCACGCAGGAAAAAGATCATGAACCCTAGCTTCGCATTGTCCTTGAAACAATGAGAGCACACAAGCTTTATGCCAAGAAGAAGAAGTGTGCATTTTTCAAGCGATATATTGAATATCTGGGATTCATTATATTAGCGAAAGGAATTTCAATAGATCCGGCCAAGGTCAGAGATGTTGTGGAATGGCCAACACCAAGAAATACATAGTTTTCTTGGATTGACAGGATGGTACAGGGTCTTTATAAAAAACTATGCTTTGATTGCAATGCCTCTGATTGATCTACTAAAGAAGCAAGTATCAATTGTATGGTCACCTACTGAACAGACTAGCTTTGACAAACTAAAGAAAAGCTTAGTATCAACACCCATCCTGAAACTTCCTGATCTTAGTAAGGAGTTTGAAGTGATAATTGATGCTAGCGCACTTGCCTTAGGATGTGTGCTTATACAAGGAGGTCATCCCGTACATACTCTTTAAGGAAACTGAAGAGCCATGAAAGGAATTATACTATCCATGATCTTGAGCTGTTGGCTGTCATCCATGCTCTCAAACTTTGGAGACACTACTTGCTGGGTAACAAATTTTCCTTAGTGACGGACCACAAGAGTCTTAAGTGGATTTTCACCCAGATTTTCAATATGAGGCAACGTTGCTGGATCGAAGTGCTGAAAGAATATGATTTTGAAATCAAATATAGGCCTCGAAAAGAGAATGTAGTTGCCGATGCACTCAGTCGCAAGGCATTTCTAAATTCTCTCATTTTACAAGATCCATCAACAGCAAGATCTGTAGCCATAAAGGTATCCATGCCGAACAACCCAAATCTTGAGCTAGCTAGAGAAGAGGCATGTCATGACCCAACCTATCAGAAATTGCTAAGGGAGATCCCCATCAAAGATCAAGACCCAAAGCTAAAAACGATGTATCAAGAATTCTCCATCAGTAGTGGACTTGTCTACTATAGGAAAAGATTATGTATCTTGGCAAGCCAATTACTCAAGCAGAAGATACTTTGGGAAGCCCATGACTCCCCTTTCTTGGGACATCCTAGCTATGCCAAGACCCTTAATGCGGTCAGGAAAGAACTATTATTGGGATAGGCTCAAAGGTGACATTCTCAAATATGTCATGGAATGTTTGTCTTGTCAACGCATTAAGGCCAAACATGTTAAAATGCCACGGAAATTGCAACCAATTGACATTCTCCAAATGAAGTGGAAATTCATTAGTATGGACTTTGTTGTTGGCCTGCCCCAAGTTCAGGGAGGATACAACTCCATTATGGTCGTGGTAGATATGCTCACCAAGGTTGCACATCTTATCCCTGTTAAGACAAACTATAAAGCCTTAGACATCGCAAGGTTATTCATCAAGGAAATATTCAAACTACATGGGTTACCCAGGAGAATCATTAGTGATCGTGACTCCCTCTTCACATCAGACTTCTGGAGGGCTATCTTCGAGGCCATTGGGACCCAACTCTGTTTTAGTACAACTTACCATCCCCAAACCGATGGTCAAACAGAACAAGTCAACCAAGTTATTGAAGATATGCTTAGGGCACACTGTTGTCACGAATCCAAAAAGTGGATTCAATATTTGCCACTGGTTGAGTTTGCCTACAATGCTTCTTACCAACAAAGCATTCAGATGACCCCTTTTCAAGTATTGTATGGGCACGATTGTCATACTCCCTTGAGCTTTTCGGATCCAACCTTGAGGGTTGAAGCTTCAAAGCAGATGCTGGAAGACATGGATGACCAAATCAAATCAATAAGATAGGACATCCAAGCTGCCAAGGATAGACAGAAGGCTTACGCGGACTTGAAACGGCAAGATAGATCCTTCGTTGAAGGTGATATGGTCTTCATTCGCGTACGTCCAAAGAAGAGTTCCCTATCCTTGGCTGAGTGCAAAAAGCTAAGTCCAAGGTATTGTGGACCCTACAAGATTCTCAAGTGCCTAGGGCCTAATGCTTACAAACTTCAACTCCCTGAAAACCTAAAAGTTCATAATGTATTCCATGTGAGCCTATTGAAAAATTATGTGCCTAACCCTAGTCATGTGCTTGATGATCAACAAATTTTAATGCCTAGCCAAGGAGTCCTTGAGCTACGACCTGACAGAATCCTAGATGTTAGGGAGAGGAAATTGAGATCTAGGACCTTGAGAGAATACCTCATCCAGTAGAAAGATTATCACTCTAAGGTGGAAGTTCAGTTAACTCTTTTGGGAATATGTCCACATATTCCTTTTGCTAGGATGGATATTCCTTGGTTTAACTACCCTATTCAAATGTATTAAGTTGGATTAAGTAGAAATGTAGTCCTTTTCTTAATCCTTTCAATATGTGAGAAGCTTTTGCTAGTTAGACTTTTGGCTTTCTTAGTTCTCCTTGAGTAGTTACGGATCCACCCTTTTGATCATGGAATATGACTTGGCTAGCCATGTTGGGTCTTCCTTGGTCTTACTACCTTGTTCGACTTTATTAAGTTGGATTAAGTAGACATGCATTTCTTTTCTTAATCCTTTCACAATGTGAGAAGCTTTTGCTAGGACTTTTGTCTTCCCTACTTCTCCTTGAGTAGTTATATATTCGTCCTTTTGATCGTGGATGTGACTTGGCCCTTCTTCTTTAGAAATAACATCACAAATAACTATTGTGTCATTTCACTTGCCTCATTAAGCACATCACTTCTTGAACTATTGTAGGTACAATATCCTTCTAAACAACTTGAATTTTCCTTGGATCAATAGGCATACCTTCCTTTGAAATAATATGACCTAATAGAACCCCTCTTTTAGCAACAAAAACAAATTTATACGGGTTAAGTGACATCCCAAATTGATGGCATCTTTCAAAACAAAACCTAAGGTGTTGCAATTGATCTGCTTTCTTGCCAAGCACATTGAAATCATCCATGAAAACCCTCATAAAAGAAGTGAGATATGGATCAAAAGTTTTATGAGCTGCACCCTAAAACTCTAGTGCTTTGTTTTTTAGACCAAAGTTCATAACAATACTTACAAATGCTCCCCACTCTGTTATAAAAGCGGTCTTATCCTTATTATTCGAATTCATTGAGATTTGATTATATCCAAAGAAACCATCCACAAAATTGTAAATCTCATGACTTGCTACATCATCCAATAAAGAATCTATAAATGAAAGAGGGAATGGATTAGTTATTGCTCCTACATTCAATTTTCTATAATCCACACAAACCCGTATCTTGGCATTCTTTTTGGGCACCACTACAATAGGTGACAACCAAGTCACTTCATTCATAGGCTTGATAAAGGCAAATCTAAGAAGCTTGTCAATCCCTTCTTTCACCTGTTTAGCATAGTTTAGATTCATACGATACCTCTTTTGAATGATAGGTTTAGCATCTGGCTTCAAGTTAATTCTATGTTGACACACCCTTGGATCAAAATCCTTCATGTTAGTTTACTCCCAAGCAAAAATATCATAAAATTCTTTGCATAGATTAATCAACTGCTGCTTAAAATCTTCCTCAACAAAAATACTCACCTTTATCGATTTAGAACGGGACTTGGCATCCAAATACACTTCTTGAACATCATCTTCAAACACTCTAGCCGACTTACTCATAGCGTGTTCATATTTCAACTCTACGTCAATAATAGCTTGATGACTTACTCTATCAAAATCCTCCTTTGTTTATGATGAAGGCTTTTGTTGTTCCTTGAGTGTCTCCATATCAGTTCTCTTTCTCCCCTTAGGTTTATCATTGCTTTCTACAACCAATATAATATCATGCTATATCAAATCACTGTCTTGTTGCATGGGGTCCCTGTCTTGCTATATGGGGTCCCTATCTTATTGTATAGGATCCTTGTCTTGTTGTATTGTCAAGATTGTGGGAGAGAAGGAAGGAGTCTCGCTTGTAGCTTTCTTGCTTGCACAATGGGGGAATACACACAAGGGTGGAGGCTGAAAACAATTTTCCTCTTCTTAGTTGTGTAAGCCAAAAAGAACTCTATATATGGGTCTCAAACCAAACTCAACTAACTAAGGTGGCATACTAACTGAGCCACGAACTAGAGTAGATAAGGATAGCTGTCATGTAGCTATTATTCATGGGCGGTGTACCAACCGCGTCTGCAACTCACAAGTCGGTGACATAAATACACAACGGTCACCCTGGCGTATCACGAGTGGAGATCGATATCTCAACACTCCCTCTCGAGCTCAATCCAAATTCCTGCACACCAAGCAGGTCTCTGAACTTGCGCAGCTTCTCTGCGCCCAATGCCTTCGTGAATATGTCAGCTACCTGATCCTCTGTGCTGACATAAACTAGATCAATAAGACCTAGTAAAACCCTCTCTCGCACATAGTGATAATGCACCTCAATGTGCTTTGTTCTAGCATGATAGACTGGGTTATTTGCCAAGTGTATACTACTCATGTTGTCACAGTAAATGACAACTGGCCCATCTGTAGACTGATGCATATCATAAAGTAGCTTATGCAACCAAGCTACCATACATGCAGCCATTACTGCACCCCTGTACTCAGCCTCTGTGCTCGACAAGGCAACTGTAGGCTGTTTCTTGCTGCTCCAAGTGACTGCAGCACTCCCAAAAGAGAACACATATCCACTGGTAGATCGTCTATCAGAAATACTACCAGCCCAATCAGCATCAGTGTATCCATGCAACTGTATCTGAACCCCAGTCTCATAAAATAGTCCATACTGCAATGTGGACTTCACATACCTGAGTATGCGTCTAGCCGCATCCAAATGTGGTTTCCTTGGAGCTTGCATAAACTGACTTACCAATCCAACAGTATAGCTCAAATCTGGCCTAGTAATAGTCATATAAATCAAGCTTCCTACTATGCGTCTGTACATAGTAGGGTCTTCCAGAAGCTCACCTACATCTGCGCTTAGCTTCACATTCTACTCCAAAGGAACTGAAATAGGCTTACAGCCTGTCATCCCATATTTGGACAGCATGTCCAATCCATATTGCCTCTGCAAGAGCTGTATCCCACTTGGTGATCTAATCACCTCAATGCCCAAGAAATAACGCAGCTCTCCCAAATCCTTCATCTCAAACTTCTGCTTCAATAGCATTTTCACATGAAGGATATCTTCATCACTGTCACCTGTCATAATCAAATCATCAACATAAATGACAAGTAGCATAATACCTTTCTCTGTTTTTCTCACATAAAGTAAGAAATCTGCCTTGGAAATTTGAAAGCCAATAGTGACAAGATACTGTCCTATCTTGTCAGACCATGCTCTAGGTGCTTGCTTCAAGCCATACAAGGCTTTCTTCAACCTGCAAACAAACTCAGGATGAACAGCATGCACATAACCTGGTGGCTGCTCCATATAGACCTCTTCTTGCAAATCACCATGCAAGAAGGCATTCTTTACATCCATCTGATGTAAAGACCATCCCTTTGATGCAGCCATAGCAATGACTGCTCTTACGGTTGCCATTCTTGCAACCGGACTGAATGTTTCTTCATAGTCAATGCCATATGTTTGTGTATACCCCTTGACTACTAATCTTGCCTTGTATCTGTTCACAGAACCATCTGCATTGTGCTTCATCTTATAAACCCACGTACAGCCAATTGCATTTTTACCTTTAGGCAAAGGTACCAATTCCCATGTAGCATTTGCTTCCAAGGCATCCATTTCTTCATCCATGGCTTTCTCCCATTTTTCTTTTCCCATGGCTTGCTCAAAAGAAGTGGGTTCTGGTTCCTGTATCACTTTGACCATATATGCATAATGAATGGCTGTAAATCCATCATATTTCAGCCTATCCACAGGATACCTAGCTCTCGTAGACCTGCGCAAAGTAGGTTCACTCCCAGGTGCTCTCAAAACATCCCTGGTCTTCCTTACTCCAGGTGTAACAATAGAAGGAATACCCAACTCATCATCAATGCTCTGTTCTGAGCCACTGGATTCACCATCCACATAAGAGTGACCCGCATTCACATCAAACATGGGCTGATCAACCTTCTCTTTTCCTTTTCCTGATACCTGCATACCACTATCTGCATTACTTTGAGAAGATTCTCCTGATCTCAATCTGCCTGTCCATGGCGAAGAATGTGAACCACTGCTAGAGGACGCTCCAGGTGCACTAATATTTTGTGACTGCTGCTGTGAATTCTGTGCAGCATTACCATTTTGTGCATCTACATCATCAATCACATTTACTGGTTTATACCAGCTACTCATCTCATAAAAAACAACATCTCTGCTCACTGTTAACTTACGAGTAGAAGGGTTATAGCATCTATACCCTTTTTGCTACAGAGAGTAACCAATAAAGATGCACTTCTCAGCTTTTGGATCCAACTTGGATCTCAACTCATCTGGCACATGTACATAGGCAATGCAACCAAAAATTTTCAAATGAGAAATATCTGGTTTCCTTCCAGTATACCTCTCCTCTGGAGTCATTCCATGTATTGCTGTAGTGGGAGTCCTGTTCATTATGTACACTGCTGTAGCAATTGCTTCAGCCCAATAAAAATCTGGCAAGTCTTTTTCGTTGAGCATGGCACGAGATACCTCTCCAATATGCCTGTTTTTCCTTTCTGCAACTCCATTTTGTTGTGGGGTATGACTGCATGAATATTGCTGCTTTATGCCATGCTCCTGCAGGAACCTTGCAAACTCATTTGAGAGGTACTCTCCCCCTCCATCTGACCTTAGGCATTTTATTTGCAGGCCTGTTTCTTTTTCAACCATAGCTTTAAGAGTTTTGAAAAGCCCAAAAACTTCACTTTTCTTTTTCATAAAATACACCCAAAGTTTTTTGCTATAGTCATCAATAAAACTAACAAAATAATGACAGCCTCCAAGAGATGCAGCTTTAGTAGTCCACACATCAGAGTGGATTAATTCCAATGGCTTCTTACTCTCTTGAACATATCTAGAAAATGGTTTCCTTGCCAGTTTTCCAAACTGACAGGCTTCACGTACCTTATGTATTTCTGCAACCTTGAATTTGGGCAATCCTGCAACAATATTTTGGGCTTGCATTGATTTAAGTCGTTGTACATTAACATGACCAATGCGTTTATGCCAGATATCAATATCTACAACTACACCGGTCCCATGTGCAAACATTGCTGCACTCAATTCAGGCATGTCTGCATCCAACGTAAACATTCTGCCCTTCTTCTTTCCTTTTGCTATCAAGCAACCTTTATTTTTCATATCCTCAACAAAGCATCCATGAGGATTAAATCTGACCTGCAAGCCCTGCTCAACCATTTGACCAACAGAAACCAGATTCTTGGTGATATTCGGGACATGAAATACATCAGACATGTATTTCTTTTTCCCATCCTGCATAGACAAAGGAATTTTTCCAATCTGCACAATAGGATGTGCAATATCATCACCAGTCTCCACAAATCCTGGTTTTTCCATTTTTCTTGCATCCTCCATCCATTCTGCATGACCTGTCATGTGGTTTGATGCACCTGAGTCAACATACCATACATCATTGCTTTCTTCTGCACTTGTCACAGAATTGTTCATGTGCTGCACCATAAACAAGTGCTCATTTCTGTCATCACCCTGTCTACTAGAAGATGCATAATTTCCTTGTTGCAGTTTTCCATTCATGATGTCATTCTGCTTTTTATAGCAGTCTTTAGCCATATGACCCATTTGACCATAGTAGTAGCATTCAACATTACTGTTTGCATTTTGGCCTCTTTGCCATCTACCACGACCTCTTTGGCTCCCCCTGCCTCTAGAGTTACCATCACCAGTCTCCACAAATCTTGGTTTTTCTATTTTCCTTGCATCCTCCATCCATTCTGCATGACTTGTCATGTGGTTTGATGCACCTGAATCAACATACCATACATCATTGCTTTCTTCTGCACTTGTCACAGAATTGTTCATGTGCTGCACCATAAACAAATGCTCATTTCTGTCATCACCCTGTCTACTAGAAGATGCATAATTTCCTTGTTGCAGTTTTCCATTCATGATGTCATTCTGCTTTTTATAGTAGTCTTTAGCCATATGACCCATTTGACCATAGTAGTAGCATTCAACATTACTGTTTGCATTTTGGCCTCTTTGCCATCCACCATGACCTCTTTGGCTCCCCCTGCCTCTAGAGTTACCACGTCCTCCTCCATAGGACTGGTTTTCTTGAGTTTGTTGCATATTCTGATTTCTGCCACGGCCTCCAAATCGGCCTCCTCTACCTCTGCCTCTACCTCTTCCAGCATTTGAGTAGAAGACAGCTTCTTTTGAAGTTCCTCCTGAAGAAGATGTACCACCATTTCTCTACTCCTCAGAAATTAGAAGAGCAATCAACTCCTCAAAATCAGGAAATCTTTCACGGACAGAAATAGATGTTCGAAATTGTGCATAATCCTTTCCTAGACCATTCAAGGTCACTGAGACTAAATCATCATCTTCCACTGGTGACCCAATGGAAGCAAGTGCATCTGCAATCTTCTTCACCTTCATGTGGTAGTCATTGATGCTCATACTTTCTCTTTGCACATTGTGCAACTCTTGCTTGAGCTGCATTTTCCTGGCTTGCGTATTTGTGCTGTACATTTTTGACAAAGTATCCCATGCCTCCTTTGGCGTACTTGCATCTTGAATATTCACAATCATAGAGTCTGAAATGCTGATAGACAGCCAGTACATAACTTTCCTGGCTCTCTCATGCCATGCTTTAAATGCCTGCATTTGCTGTTGATTGGGAACATTAGGAAGAACTGGTTCTTCTTCATTTCCTGCAACAAATTCCCAATATCATTTTCCCATAAGGAAATTCGTCATTCTAAACTTCCATGCTTGGAAGTTGTTCTTGTCAAGCTTTTCAGTTACAATCTGTGAAAGAGAATCTGACGCCATTACAGAATACTACAAAAAATTCTTTCACTGTAGAGAACACAGCTTCAGCCTCACAAGGGCAAATCTACAAAACTGACAAAAGTGGTATTCAACCATACAGTCACTTCCTAGTGACGATTTTGCATCAACAGGCAATAGGGATGATTCTGTAACTCCTAATGTCTCTGCGCACAAGCATACGATGTAATTTCTACAGTAACTTTTCACCGACTTGTAGAACAGTGGCTGCACAGCATAAAACTGGGCCTTTTCTTGAGTGCGTGCAGAAAACTTCCGCCTCCAAAACAGGCCCCGAAATGGCCTCAAATAAAAAAAACAAGGTCGCCAAGGGCTAAAGGCCTCTCCGGCAGCATATACTGCCCTCTTGCTTCACCGCAAAGGGCGTCTCAACCTGAGACAATGCACTCTTGCAATTTCGGCTGTGCTACCTGCAGGGATCTGCTCCCAAAACAGAAAATGAAAGCAACACTGCTCCTCTTACCAAATCACCGCGAGCTTGGCTTGCTTTCTTGAGCTCCTTACCACGAACAAGGCTCTGATACCATGTCAAGATTGTGGGAGAGAAGGAAGGAGTCTCGCTTGTAGCTTTCTTGCTTGCACAATGGGGGAATACACACAAGGGTGGAGGCTGAAAACAATTTTCCTCTTCTTAGTTGTGTAAGCCAAAAAGAACTCTATATATGGGTCTCAAACCAAACTCAACTAACTAAGGTGGCATACTAATTGAGCCACGAACTAGAGTAGATAAGGATAGCTGTCATGTAGCTATTATTCATGGGCGGTGTACCAACCGCGTCTGCAACTCACAAGTCGGTGACATAAATACACAACGGTCACCCTGGCGTATCACGAGTGGAGCTCGATATCTCAACATGTATAGGGTCCCTATCTTGCTGTATGGGGTCCCTATCTTGCTATGTGGGGTCCCTACTTACTAACAATGGTAAACCTACTGCTTGCAGTGGTAACCTTATTTTCTACTGCAATAACCCTATTTCTTGCTATCATAACCTTGTTTCGTGTAGTGGTGTTACAGTCTCTCACAACAAGGTTGCAATTGCTTTCATCAAGATTATAGTTTCTTGTAACATGAATGACATCTATTTTGCCCATTCAAGACAAATAAATACTACTACTAGAACAAAAATATCACCAATATAAGTGCAATTAGATATTGTTAAAGTTTGAGAATGATTTATCTCATAAACTGACAAATAACCATAATGTATGTAGAATTCTACATTATTGCAGCTTTAGATGCACTGCAATTGTGACTTGCATAAAATTGATTCCTACTACTTGCTAAACCTGTGAATCCTTCTGTGGCTCATCATAATCAACTTGAAATAGCATTCGGAGCCCAAATCCATTAATTGCAAGTTTAACAAGATCTCCTTGCATTATATCTAGAATGAAAGTAGCTACAACTTGCTAACAGGTAATGAGCTATAGTTCTATAGTACAACCATTTCAATGAAATATGCCACGGTTGAGAACTCATCATATACAATGACATCCATAATATGTCATAGAGAATGAAGATATAGAACCATAACATAATTTGTAACATGCCCGCTTGTCCGCTTGTGGGACACGTCTTAGCAACCCATCGGGAGGAGTGTCTAGAAGGCTCCGTCTGGCACTCATAGGGAATGACACAGGGTTTGCGATCTAGGTCTTCCTGAGTCTGCCCCGAGTGGAAGTGTCTAGCTATTCCCACTTGGGATCAACCTGAGGTCAGGATTCCTTTTCTATTACCAAAGTCTCTAAGAAGGAGCTAGCATCGAGCTCCAGATGTACCACTTTGCATAGAAACAACAAAGTTAAAGTGGATTCATGCTGCACTTGGTTCATGGAGAATGGGAAACGAGAGGGATGCGAAGGTCACCCCCTCTGCCATACGGCATAGACCCCTTCCTTCCCCCTAAAACAGAATAAGCTGGAATTTCTACATCTACTGACACTAGGTCTTCATTGTCTTATTATCTCATCATTTGAGAAAAGTTCCCAGTTAACCGAGACCACCCTTCCATAGGACTAAATCATGTCCACTACACTTTTCTCAGATTGCTTTAGTTATCTAATTACCTAACACATTACGTTTTGACATGCAAAATAAGCTTCCTTAATTAAACAAATTAGTCACGGGTTCCTTTATGTAACTTAGGCACTAACACAAAAACAATGCCAAGCAAGTTTCTTTTTCTCCAATAACCGCTCTTTATTTATAAAAAACCCTGGAGTACATCCAATATCACGCCCGAAGGCTATTCCAGCAATCTACAGGATTGCTGCTCCAAGTTCCGCCCATTGACTAGTACACGGGCCTCGAGATCCCATCTCGAGTCACGTTAGCCTCTTGTGTGGGATCTGGAGGCAAGGGATTTATAGCCAGAGCCTCCCTTGGCACCCAAGCATCCTCTTGCTCCAAGTAGTACCCACGGAGAGACCTCTCGCGGCGGGTTAGGTCCATATACCCGGCGCGGTTAACAACCCCCTTGGATAGGGCTAGGCAAACAGTCGGAGGTAACTGTTCCTGCCTCTCCCTCTAGGCTTTCAACTTGAAGCATTAAGTGTTTTTCGTTGAATTAGTTCTTTGAGTAGAGAGATTAAATATTGTACCTAAGTACAAGCACGAACATTTCAGAGGTCATTTGTACGACCGATTGCTAAGGTGTGACTTCTTTTTTTCCCAGATGCTCCCAGCATCCGATCTTGGGTCTTTTCACGACTTGGCGAGATCCCAATAATTTCAACAAGATATCCAAGCAAATGGTCCTGGTAAGTTGAATTTTACTTGCCTTTTTCCCTTGGGTTTTACCTTAAGGTATCTTAGTCTCTAACTCAAGCATTAGCTGGTTAGTCAAGGCAACGGACATGCCTTATTCGCAACCCAACCAAGGGTCTTTTAATCTCTAATTCCAACCAAGCTTAGTTTACACACATGGCAACACATGATTCTTCGTTTAGACTTTCAAGATGCAGTCTAGATGCATGCGATCCTTCCAATTCTCCTAGTGCGGTTCTATGCAGGATTTCCCCAATCAGCCTTAACCATCGTGCACATTGTGTGTTTAGTATAGTTGTATCTCCTAACGACTTTTATCTCTCTTTAATCCTGGCAACGAGTACTTATTTCTAATGCACCGGATCACATGTGACTTGCGTATATGAAAGTCTAGGGTTTTGTCTAACGATGCAAGTGTATCTCGTGAACAGAAATTAATATTTCATGTGTTTCTTTTAACCATGATTGCGAAACGTGAATTCTAAATGACTATTCATGTACTGAACTGGTTAAAAAGTGTCAAGAATCGCGTGGTGGAGGGGATTGCTCAAGATGCTGCGTCGAACACACACAGAATGCACAAGGAGAAGCTCACTCAAGAGACAAGAAGAGAGATGGAGGCCAAAACGTTTTCTTGCTGATTTTTTCTTCTTCTTCCACACACTTCACAATATACACAAAGTATAGATAAGATAGAAGATAAAAGGAAAGTGGCCTACTAAGTCAAACAATGCATAACCGACTACACTAGTCGACTGGCGCTATAACTATGCCAGCTGTAAATAGGTGTAACAACCTGAATATAATAAGTAGTGAGTCAGTGGCCATGTGAGAGTCATAATGACCACCGACGTGCTAAGTGTAGACGTGTGGACCCATCTAACCAGGCGGTCCATCATCAATGTCCATATGTGTTGAGCTTGTCATCTCAACACTCCCCCTCAAGCTCAACTGCATCTCTGCAACTCCAAGTAAGCTTCGAAACTTTTGAAGCTTCTCTGTACCCAATGCCTTCATGAAGATGTCAGCTATCTGATCCTGTGTGCTGACATACACCAAGTCAATCTCACCTGCTAGTACCTTCTCTCTCACAAAGTGGTAGTGTACCTCAATATGTTTTGTCCTGGTATGGAACACAGGGTTTCTAGCCAACTGTATACTGCTCATGTTGTCACAATAAATAACAACTGGACCTTCCACCTGCACATCCAAATCAGCCAATAACTTTTGCAGCCATACTACCTCACATGCTGCAACAGCAACACCTCTATACTCAGCTTCTGTACTCAACAAAGCAACTGTAGATTGCTTTTTGCTGCTCCAAGCAACTGCTGCACTACCAAGAGAGAACATGTATCCGCTGGTAGATCTTCTATCCGACATACTACGAGCCCAATCTACATCTGTGTATCCAAACACATGTACGTCTGTACCTGCCTCATAGAAAAGTCCATAATGTAATGTGGACTTGACATATCTCAATATGCGTCTCACTGCATCCAAGTGTGGTTTTCTAGGTACTTGCATAAATTGACTCACAAGACCAACATCGTAGCTCAAGTCTGGCCTTGTAATAGTCATGTAAATCAAACTCCCCACTATCCTCCTGAACATAGTAGGGTCTTCTATCTCATCCCCAACATCAGCACTCAGCTTTACATTCTGCTCCAACGGGACTGAAACTGGTTTGCATGCTGTCATACCATACTTGGACAACATATCCAAGCCATACTGTCTTTGGGACAGCCATATACCATCATCACATCTGACCACCTCAATGCCAAGGAAGTACCTTAGCTCACCTAGATCCTTCATCTCAAACTTCATCTTCAAACAACCCTTGACTTCAGCAATCCCACTATCACTATCACCTGTAATAATCAAGTCATCCACATAGATGACTATGATGACCAAACCTGCATCTACTTTTCTCACATAAAGTGAGTGATCAGCATCAGAAACATAAAAACCAATATTGACACGATACTCTCTAATCTTGTCAGACCATGCTCTAGGTGCTTGCTTGAGCCCATAGAGTGCCTTCTTCAATCTGCACACATACGTGGGATGCTCTAAATCTTCATAACCTGCTGGCTGATCCATATACGTTTCTTCCTGCAAATCACCATGCAAGAAGGCATTCTTTACATCCATTTGCTGCAACCTCCAACCTTTGGCTGCTGCCAAAGCAATCACATATCTGACAGTTGCCATCCTAGCAACTGGACTGAAGGTTTCATCATAATCTATGCCATATGTCTGGGCATAGCCTTTTGCAACCAGCCTAGCTTTGTATCTGCTAATAGAACCATCTGCATTGTGCTTAATCTTATAAACCCACTTACATCCAATAGCTTTCTTTCCCTTTGGCAATGATACTAGATCCCAAGTCTTATTAGCCTCTAATGCAGCCATCTCCTCATCCATTGCTACATCCTAATGAGCATGACCAACAGCCTCCTCAAAACATGTAGGCTCAACATCCTCAACTAGTTTCACCATATAAGCATAATGGTGAGCTGCATAACCTTCAAAACCAAATCTTTTAACAGGGTATCTCACCCTGCTAGACCTGCGTACCACTAGATCACTCAATGGAGTCTTTGCATCAGCCCGTGCTCTCTGCACACCTGGAGTTCTCACTGAAGGAATGCCAAGCTCATCATCTAAGCTCTCTGAGCCACTGGAGTCTCCATCAAGAACTGCATCAATGCCTTCTGACACTTTATTCTTTCCTTTGTCTTTACCTGTAGTGCTACTAGATGCACCTGAAGATGTAGAGATACTCCTTAGTCTCCCAGACCAAGGACTACTAGATGATGTCTCTGGTCCACTAAGAGTCCGTGATTCTTGCTTTTCAGCCTGCACATGAGTGTCATGATCATCATCAACATCCAATGCATCACCACTAGATGCATACCAGCTGCTCATTTCATCAAAGATGACATCCCTGCTCACTCTGAACTTACATGTGACAGGGTTGTAACAGCGATACCCTTTCTGCTCTAAAGAGTATCCAATAAAGACACACTTTTCAGCCTTTGGATCCAGTTTCTTCCGCAACTCATCTCGCACATGAACATACGCAATGCAGCCAAATACTTTCAAGTGTGAAACATCAGGCTTCTTTCCTGTAAAACATTCTTCGGGGGTCATACCATGAACTGCAGCTGTGGGAGTTCTGTTCATAATATAAACAGCAGTATGAACAGCCTCAGACCAAAAATGCTTAGGCATATTCTTTTCAGCCATCAAGGCGCGTGCAACTTCTGCAATATGCCTGTTTTTCCTTTCTGCAACCCCATTTTGCTGTGGGTTATACCTGCATGTGAACTGTCTCTTTATCCCATGAGACTTCAGAAAATCACTGAACTCATTTGAGAGGTACTCTCCCCCTCCATCTGACCTCAGGCACTTTACTTTCAAGCCTGTTTCTCTTTCAACTGCAGCCTTGAAAGTTCTAAAGTGCTCAAACGCTTCACTCTTTTCCTTCATAAAATATACCCACAGCTTTCTAAAACAATCATCAATGAATGTGACAAAGTATGAACTGCCTCCAAGAGATACATTTTGTGTAGGCCCCCAAATGTCTGTATGTACAACATCAAGAATATTTCTGCTTACATCTCTATCATGTGAAAAAGGTTGCCTTGCCTGCTTACCAAACTGGCATGCTTCACATACCTTCTGAAATTCTGCAACTCTAAATGTAGGCAAACCTGTAACCAACCCTTTGGACTGCATTAGTTTCAGCCTTTGTACATTTGCATGTCCAATGCGTTTGTGCCAAATTTCAATGTCTGCAACAACACCTTTTCCTTTGGCATACATAGCAGCATTCATAGTAGGAATTCTGGCATCTAGAGTGAACATACGTCCAACTCTACTTCCCTTTGCTACCAACCTGCACTTGTCATTGAAGTCTTCTACAAAGCAGCCCTTTGCATTAAATCTGACTTGCAGCCCTTGCTCTACCATTTGACCGACTGACACCAAATTCTTTGTAATAGATGGCACATGTAATACATCTGAAAGACTCTTTGTCTTACCATCATGCAAGGACAAGGGAACTTTTCCAATGTGTGAAATTGGGTGGCATGAGTCATCACCCGTCTGCACATAACCTGCATTCTGCAAATCCTGCATCTCTCCAAACCATTCTACATGGCTGGTCATATGATTGGATGCACCTGAATTGACATACCAAACATCTTCATGTGTTCCCTTTCCTGTAACAGCATTCAGCATATGCTGCATAACAAACAAACGTTCATTTTTGTCTTCATTCTGTCGTGAAGACGATGCATAGTTTCCTTGCTGCAACTTACCACTCTGAATATCATCTTTCTTGGCATAACATTGGGCTGCAATATGACCTGTTTTGCCACAGTAGTGGCACACAATACCAGAGTTGTTAGAACCTCTATTTTGCCATCCACCTCTTCCTCTAAAGCTCCCCCTGCCTCTAAAGTTACCACGACCTCCTGAAACCTGCATATCGCCAAATTGCTGATTCAATCTATTTTGCTGGTTATCACTACCACGTCCTGTACCACGGCCTCTTGAAGAGAACCTACCACGTCCCCTTCCTGAACTGGAGTAGAAAGCCTGGACCTGTTCACCACTTCTTTCAGATGTCTCACTCTGCATGTTGATTTCTTCAGTGATCATTAGAGAGACCAACTCATCAAAATCTGGAAATGGCTTTCTGACATATACGGAAGTTACAAAAGACTTCCAAGCCTTTTCATTGTTAAGTCCACCCAAGGTAGACGACACTAAATCATCATCATCGGGCATTGCATCAATCGCTGCCAATGCATCTGCAATGCTCCTTACCTTCAATGCATACTCATTGATAGACATCTTCCCTTTCTTCAATGTATTCAACTCTTGCTTGAGTTGAATCTTTCGTGCCTTTGTATTTACAGAAAAAAACATACTTTCAAGTATGGTCCAAGCTGCATATGCATTCTCTGCATTTCTAATGTGTCCCAACATATTATTGTCAATTACTGCAGACAACCAATACATGACCTTCTTGTCTTTTGCATTCCATTCCTTTTGTGCCTTTATCTCTTCTGCAGTTGGAGGATCACTCACCTCCGGCTCCTTTTCTTCACCTGAAACGAACTCGTAGAGGCCTTTTTCAATAAGAAAGTTCGTGACACGAAACTTCCATGAAGGGTAGTTGTTCTTGTCAAGCTTCTCAATGATGGGGCTTCCACTGTTCTCTGCCATTATCACAAGAATAATACCAAACAGCAAGCAAATCTTCTGCAATCCTCGACCTGTAGTGCACAGCAATACACTAGACAGCCTTTTTCACTGTCTGCTCAACAGTACATGCAATCTGCAACCTGTTTGCAGATAAACCTCGTGTTTACTCACTGGTAAACACCTTTAATCTTACAGATCTGAAATCTGTAACCTGCGCACTCACTGTCGGTCGATACAGCTGAAGTCACAGTGTACCCTGAAACTGCTGTCCGCAACTTGTGGCTCTAAAACGGGCCCTCAAACGGCCTCAAATATACAGTGCTCTTCGCGCACACCAAATCTCACTGCAATCTGAGATTTTTGCTCTGCCCTGCTTCCGGTGCCTCCACAGGCACTATCCAAGAGAAAGAGTGGAAGGATGGGAGAGCTTCTTACCCGTGGCTTGCTTGCTCGAACCTTGCTTCTTCCCCTTTGCTTTAACCTTCGAAATCATCCTCTCTCAGTGGTGCGGCTCTGATACCATGTCAAGAATCGCGTGGTGGAGGGGATTGCTCAAGATGCTGCGCCGAACACACACAGAATGCACAAGGAGAAGCTCACTCAAGAGACAAGAAGAGAGATGGAGGCCAAAACGTTTTCTTGCTGATTTTTTCTTCTTCTTCCACACACTTCACAATATACACAAAGTATAGATAAGATACAAGATAAAAGGAAAGTGCCTACTAAGTCAAACAATGCATAACCGACTACACTAGTCGACTGGCGCTATAACTATGCCAGCTGTAAATAGGTGTAACAACCTGAATATAATAAGTAGTGAGTCAGTGGCCATGTGAGAGTCATAATGACCACTGACGTGCTAAGTGTAGACGTGTGGACCCATCTAACCAGGCGGTCCATCATCAATGTCCACATGTGTTGAGCTTGTCATCTCAACAAAAAGGTATCATCTTATGTGAAGTAAGGCGATAAACTTATCATTTTATGTGTGTAAAAGCTTAACATTTCATATGAGGTAAAGCGATAACCTTATCATTTTATGTGAGTAAAAGCTATTATTTCATGTGAGGTAAGGCAATAACCTTATCATTTTATATATAAAATCTTATGCAAATTCCAAACTCTACCGTTTCATGCATGCAACTTAGTACTTAGAGTAAACAAAACCCTAAGACTCGTTCTTGTTCCATGCACATCACAACCCATTTCATCTCTTCCACGAGAAATAATACCTAATTAATTTTAAAGCTTAGAACCTGGGTTTGATTCATGTGTGCTGCATTGGTCTTTTTGCTCGCCCCTCTAGCATTACCGGTGGCCTGGGCGCCTATGCTTCCCATGACTTTCTTCTTGGGAGCCATTCGTCTCGCGGAGATTGGGCAGTTTGGACCTTGTCGGGTTTCGGGTTGATAGGTTTGGTAGAAAAGACCGCTGGATGGGGGTCCTTCGCCAAGAGGGTGGTTTGGGTGTGGCTCCTTGCAGTTACCAACTCTCACTTCTTTCTTTCTCCCTCTCTCTCTTCTTCTTCTTTTCACTTAATCTCCTCTCTCTCTCTCTCTCTCTCCCTCTCTTCTTTCTCCACTTATTCTCCTACTCTCTCTCTCTCTCTCCCTCTCTTCTTCTCCTTCTCCCTCTCCCACTTCTTTTCTCCTTCTGCTCCTTCCCTCTCTTTCTCTTTGTCTTCCCTTCTTTTCTCCTTCTACTCTTCTTCTTCTTCTTCTTCTACCACTTCTTTCCTCTTTCCTTCTACCTCTTCCTTTTGTTCCTCTACCCTTCTCCTTCCCTCTTCCACTCCTTCTTTTTCTCTTTCCTTCTCCTTCTCTCCCACTTCTTTTCTCCTTCTGATCCTTCCCTCTCTTTCTCTTCCTCTTCGCTTCTTTTCTCCTTCTACTCTTCTTCTTCTTCTTCTACTTCTTTCCTCTTTCCTTCTACCTCTCCCTCTTGTTCCTCTACCTCTCTCCTTCCCTGTCCCTCTCTTTCTTTTCCTCTCTCCTTCTCCTTCTCTCCCTCTTCTTTTTTCCCCTCACTCCTTCTTTTTCTCTCCTCACTCCTCTCCCACTTCTTCCCTTCTCCCTCTCCCTTCTTCTTTCTCTTCTCTCCTTCTCCTTCTCTCCCTCTTCTTCCCTTCTCTTCTCACGGGCTGAATTGGATGGTGCTTAGGGGGGGAGACGGCTTGTTTGGGGGGCCCAGGGAGGGTCTCGCAGCGTCAACAAATAGGGGGGTTGACTATAGCCAAAGGCCCAAGGCCCGATTCAACAGAATGGCGGGGGGGGGGGAGGGAGGAGGGGAGCCCAGTCGAAAGGCCCATGGAGGAGTATGCAGCGCCTGACATACCAGGTGGTGGGTGTGGCGTAAGGAAGGGGTCCGTAGCCTTGGACTGCCGCCAAGCGAGGAGGGGGAAGAGCCTACATTCGGAGGCCCCAAGGCCCTATGCACCAGCTGATGGGGGAGGGTGGTGATTGCAGCAGTTGACGGGGGGTGGCGATTGCAGCAGTTGACTGGGGGGGAGAATGGCAACGTAGCCTCCTCCCTTTTTTTCCTGGGGAGGGGAGAAGCCTCCCCTTATATAGGGGAGGGGAGGAGGTAGGTGGCATGGCCACCCCTCCACCTGGAGGTTGCATGCCTTCCCCCCCATCATCCACCACTCTCACTCTCTCTCTTTCCCCCCCCCGGACATGCTGTTGGCAGGGAGAGAGAGGGGAGTAAAAGAAATTTGAACTTAATGATTTTTTTTATCTTTTTCTTTTAAAATTACAGGGAAGGGTTCCTATGGCCCATTACATTCTCTCCCCCTTAGAGGAATCAAGATGTGCTCGAGAGGACATGGGGTATTGTTGGTTGAGAGTATCCTCGTTCATCCAGGTGGCATCCTCTTCGGGATAATCTTTCCACTGGACGAGGTATTCTCTCAAGGTCCTTGACCTCAAATGCTTCTCCCTGACATCTAGGACTTTATTAGGCCGTAACTCAAGGACTCCTTGGCTAGGCATTACAGTACATGATTCAGATTAGGTAGATACTTTTTCAATAGGCTAACGTGGAATACATTATGAACCTTTAGGGTTGCGGGCAACTGTAGTTTGTAAGCATTAGGTCCTAGGCATTTAGTGATCTTATAAGGTCCACAATACCTTGGACTTAGCTTCTTGTATTCTCCCAAGGATAGTGAACTCTTTTTAGGGTGTACGCAGATGAAGACCATATCACCTTCAACGAAGGAACTGCCTTGCTGTTTCAAGTCCGCGTAAGCCTTCTGTCTATCCTTGGCAGCTTAAATGTCCTGTCTTATTGACTTGATTTGATCATCCATGTCTTCCAGCATCTGCCTTGAAGCTTCTACCCTCAAGGTTGGATCCGAGAAGCTCAAAGGAGTACGGCAATCGTGCCCATAAAATGCTTGAAAAAAGGTCATTTGAATACTTTGTTGGTAAGAAGCATTGTAGGCAAACTCAACCAGTGGCAAATATTGAATCCACTTTTTGGATTCGCGACAGCACTATGCCCTGAGCATATCTTCAATGACTTGGTTGACTCATTCTGTTTGACCATCGGTTTGGGGATGGTAAGCTGTACTGAAACATAGTTGAGTCCCAATAGCCTCAAAGATAGCCCTCTAGAAGTATGATGTGAAGAGAGAGTCACGATAACTAATAATTCTTCTGGGTAACCCATGTAGTTTGAATATTTCCTTGATGAATAATTTTGCGATGTCTGAGGCTTTATAGTTTGTCTTGACAAGGATGAGATGTGCAACCTTGGTGAGCATATCTACTACAACCATAATAGAGTTGTATCCTCCCTGAACTTGGGGTAGGCCAACCATGAAGTCCATACTAATTAATTTCCATTTCATTTGGGGAATGTCAAGTGGTTGCGATTTCCCTGGCATTTTGACATGTTCTGCCTTAATGCATTGACAAGACAAACATTTTGTGACATATTTGAGAACGTCACCTTTGAGTCTATCCCAATAATAGCTCTTCCTAACCGCATTAAGGGTCTTGGCATAGCCATGATGTCCTGAGAAAGGGGAGTCATGGGCTTCCCATAGTATCTTCTGCTTGAGAGATTGGCTTGCAGGGATACATAATCTTTTCCTAAAGTAGACAAGTCCACTACTGACAGAGAATTCTTGATACTTCGTCTTTAGCTTCGGGTCTTGATCCTTGACGGGGATCTCCCTTAGCAATTTCTGATAGACTGGGTCATGACATGCCTCTTCTCTAGCTAGCTCAAGAATTGGGTTGTTTGGCATTGATACCTTTGTGGCTAGTGACCTTGCTGTTGATGGATCTTGCAAAATAAGAGAGTTTAGAAATGCCTTACGACTAAGTGCATCGACAACTACATTCTCTTTTCCAGGCCTATATTTGATTTCAAAATCATATTCTTCCAGCACTTCGATCCATCGACGTTGCCTCATGTTGAGCTCATTCTGGGTGAAGATCCATTTAAGACTCTTGTGGTCCGTCACTAAGGAAAATTTGTTACCTAGCAAGTAATGTCTCCAAAGTTTGAGAGCATGGATGACAACCAACAGCTCCAGATCGTGGGTAGCATAATTTCTTTCACGGCTCTTCAATTTCCTTGAAGAATATGCTACGGGATGACCTTCTTGCATAAGCACACATCCTAAGGCAAGTGCGCTAGCATTAGTTACCACTTTGAACTCCTTATTAAGATCAAGAAGTTTTAGGATGGGTGCTGATACTAATCTTTGCTTTAGTTTGTCAAAGCTGGTCTGTTCAGTAGGTGACCATACAATTGCTACTTGCTTCTTTAGTAGATCAGTCAGAGGTGTTGCAATCAAAGCATAGTTTTTGATAAAGATCCTATACCATCCTGTCAATCCAAGGAAGCTATGTATTTCTTTGATAGAAGTTGGTGTTGGCCATTCTAGAACGTCTCTGACCTTGGCTGGATCTACTGAAATTCCTTCCACTAATACAATGAATCCTAGATATTCAATCTGTCGCTTGAAAAATGCACACTTCTTCTTCTTGGCATAAAGCTTGTGTGCTCTCATTGTTTCAAGAACAATGTGAAGTTGGGGCTCATGATCTTTTTCTTGCTTAGAGTAGACTAGGGTATCGTCAAAAAAGACAAGTACGAAGTCATCAAGATAGGGCCTAAAGATATCCTGCATTAACCTATTGAAGGTAGCAGGAGCATTCGTCAGTCCAAATGATATCACTAGGAATTTAAAGTGTCCATACCTTGTGCTGAATGCAGTCTTTGGGATATCTTCTTCCTTGATCCTTATATGATAATATCTGGATCTGAGATCTATCTTAGAGAAGATCTTCACACCTTGAAGACGGTCAAGTAATTCATCTATTCTTGGAATGGGGTATTTATTTTTGATGGTTGATTGATTCAATCCTCTGTAGTCAATGCATAGCTGAAGCGTTCTATCTTTCTTCTTCTGGAACAGTACTGGAGCTCCCCATGGTGAACTGCTAGGACGGATGTAGCCTTGGTCTAACAGTTGCTTGAGTTGCTCTTTTAGTTCAATAGCTTACGGGATGGACATCCTATACGGCCTCTTTGCGACTGGTGCAGCTCCTAGCGCCAGTTTGATTTTGTGGTCGACTTTCCTTTGAGGATGAATTTCTGTCAGCTCCTTAGGAAATACGTCTGCGTTTTCCTTTAACCATGAAGGTTCTTCTCTATATTTCTGATTCTGATCTAGCTTATTCAGTTTAATCAAATGGATAGGTAGGCTCTTTCTAACTCCTTTTATTATCCATGTTGCTTTTGCCCAGCTGAATTTTTGGCTTACCATTGAGTTGTAACTAGTTCTCCTTCAAAATTTCGGAAGGAGACTTGGCCCTTTCCACAGTGGATGTGGGCATCATTGGGTATTAGCCAATCCATTCCAAGCAAACATTCATGGACACCTAGGTTCATTACCCTGAATCTCGCCGAAGTCGGCTTCCCACCCAGTAGGAATTTCACCTTAGCAGTTTGCCTAGTACAAGAGACCTCACGACCATTTTCCAATTCCACAAGTAAAGTAGGTGCATCTATTGTGGCTATCCCTAGCCTTTTTGCACAGATCGGTGAAATGAAGGAATGTGTACTGCCACAATCGATTAGGGTTTTGAAGCTTTTACCTTCATAATCGGAT
Organism: Lygodium microphyllum; assembly: GCF_053477565.2. NCBI lineage: Eukaryota > Viridiplantae > Streptophyta > Polypodiopsida > Schizaeales > Lygodiaceae > Lygodium > Lygodium microphyllum. The sequence continues at coordinate 173,172,686 of NC_141137.1, read as the reverse complement.
GGAGTTTGGATCACCGAGAATTGGCGATTCGGACCCTTCTTGTGAAGAGCGGGATGAACCATTTCCCTCTCAATGTCAGCATCCATTGATGGATCTTCTTCGTCGCCCAGCTCCTTGTTGGAAACACTGGAGGTTCTCCCTCTGGCCATGACTGTGGCTCCTTGGCCGTGGTCAGCTCCTTGGAATTTCCCTTGGCATTGTCCTCTGCTAAGCTTGGGATACTACCTCTTGACGTGTCCAGGCTCGTTGCAATGGAAGCAACGTAGATTGCGGTCATTACCTTGTGTAAGAACAAAGTTGTTGATAGCATTGGTCCTAGCTTTCTTCCTTTCTCCCTGATTCTGACCCTGCGCTCTCTTAGTCTGAGCCCTATACATTCCCTTATTTTGATCCCTATAAGGCTAAGTCTTGTTGTTCCTTGGCTTGGTCTGCACCTCTTGTATTATTGGTGCAGCTTGAATAAGTGTATCTTGTAGGTCCGTTGGGCGCATTGATTCCAAGTGGGTGTTTATGGGTGGATTTAACCTAGCATAAAACTTTGACACCTGTTGTGTCATATCCATTGGTGGTGGTACTTTAAGAGAGAGACAAACTTTGAATAATATGCATCAAGGGATAGTCCAAGCTACTTCAATTCATAGAATTAGTTCATCTTCTGTGTGCGGTAGGTAGGTGGCAGATACCTCCCTCGCACAGCTTTCTTAAGCTTCTCCCAAGTGACTATCCCTTCCAAGATTGTTTGGTCTCTGCACCACTGTTTCCACCAAAGTCTTGCTTCGCCTGTAAGCTTAAGTTTGGCGAGCATAGCTTGGTTAGCAGGTGTAGTTCCTGCTGCCTCAAAATAGTCCTCCATGGACCTGGTCTAGATCTCAGCATCAGTTTGAATAGTCCTCCCCTTGCCATCAAACTCAGGTGGCTTGATTTATTTGAGAAGGAACTTCTTCTCTTGAATCACAGCTGTACTTAGTGCAGGGGTCGGACTTGGAATCTGCACTTGGGGAGACGCCTGGACAATAAGATTCTTTATGTTAAAAAAACTTATCAAGCATTTCCCATATTACGTTAACATGACCAGCACAACTTTTAGCCAAGTGACCTAATCACTTAACTCCTTTGCCAACATTTACAGTTAGGATAGACAGTAGTAAAAATCTTGTTTATTCATGAGGGCATAGCCCTTTGAGTACATTTATTTTAGGAAAGTAGAACAAGCTGATTGATACATTAGTTTAGGAAAAATAGGATTGTGTTACAATCGACTATAGGGACTGAGTAATAATATGGAACGGGGTCATGGATTTTCAGGAAACGATAAGTCATAGGAAGCTTGGGGTATCCCTTCCTTTGATACCCGTTCTTCTCATAGTGCCCTAGCACTTTGATTCTGTCGCGGCAGGGATCACCCGAGTCACTTCTTCATGCACATACTTGTTCTGCTTGACTTGCTGACCGCCAACATGCAGGGTTGCATTCGCGTGAGCTTTGACAAAGATGAACAGCTTCAGGATCTTTAAATCCTCCATCCACTTGATTCTCTTCAAGTTGGTCTAAAGGTACGCAAGTCGGTGGGCTGCTATGTAGTATATTCCTGATTCTCCCGTCCATCTCCATTCCGCATACAGGGGTGAAGGATTATAGATGCGGTCCAAAATATTCATCATGCCTAGCCTTTGTCGATAATCTGAAGCACACATTGTAGTCATAAACATAACTTGGAAAACCAAGAATTTGTTCCATGCTTCATGATTCTGCAACCCAGCATCCATAAGTGAGTAAAGAAATGTTTTCAACAGAAAACACTACTCTATTCCGCTCACCTTCCCTTGGCTGTCCCCTTATTCTCTTTACTTTCCTCCATTAAGTTCCTTTGTACATCTTAGATCCCCTTGGTTTGCTCTGATACCAACTGTAACGTGCCCGCTTGTCCACTTGTGGGACACATCTTAGCAGCCCATCGGGAGGAGTGCTTAGAAGGCTCCACCTGGCACTCGCAGGGAATGACACAGGGTTTGGAATCTAGGTCTTCCCGAGTCTGCCCGGAGTGGAAGTGTCCAGCTGTTCCCACTTGGGATTGACCTGAGGTTAGAGTTCCTTTCCTATCAATAAAGTCTCTAGGAAGGAGCTAGGGTCGAGCTCCAGATGTACCACTTTGCATAGGAACAACAGAGTCAAAGCGGATTCATGCTGCACTTGGTTCATGGAGATTGGGAAACGAGAGGGATGCGAAGGTCACCCTCTCTGCCATATGGCATAGACCCCTTTCTTCCCCCTAAAATAGAATAAGCTGGAATTTCTACATCTACTGACAGTAGGTCTTTATTGTCTTATTATCTCATCATTTGATAAAAGTTCCCAATTAACCGGGACCATCCTTCCATAGGACGGACCTAAATCACATCCATCATACTTTCCTCAGATTGCTTTAGTTATCTAATTACCTAACACATTACGTTTGACATGCAAAATCAGCTTCCTTAATTAAACAAATTAGTCACGGGTTCCTTCACATAACTTAGGCACTGACACAAAAACAATGCCAAGCAAGTTTCTTTTTCTCCAATAACTGCTCTTTATTTATAAAAAACCATGGATTACATCCAATATCACGCCCAAAGGCTATTCCAGCAATCTATAGGATTACTGCTCCAAGTTCCGCCCGTTGACTAGTACACAGGCCTCGAGATCCCATCTCGAGTCACGTCAGCCTCTTGTGCGGGATCTGAAGGCAAGGGATTTACAGCCAGAGCCTCGCTTGGCACCCAAGCATCCTCCTGCTCCAAGTAGCACCCATGGAGAGACCTCTCTCGGCGGGTTAGGTCCATATACTTGGCGCGTTTAACAACCCCCTTGGATAGGGCTAGGCAGATAGTCGGGGGTAACTGTTCCTGCCTCTCTCTCTAGGCTTTTAACCTGAAGCATTAAGTGTTTTTCCTTGAATTAGTTCCTAGAGAAGAGAGATCAAATAATATACCTAAGTACAAGCACGAACATTTCGGAGGTCGTTTGTACGATCGACTGCTAAGGTGTGACTCCTTTTTTTCCCCGATGCTCCCAGCATCCGATCTTGGGTCTTTTCGCGACTTGGCGAGATCCCAATAATTTCAACAAGATATGCAAGAAAATGGTCCTAGTAAGTTGACTTTACTTGCCTTTTTTCCTTGGGTTGTACCTTAGGGTATCTTAGTCCCTAACTCAAGCATTAGCTGGTTAGTCAAGGCAATGGACATGCCTTATTTGCAACCCAACCAAGGGTCTTTTAATCTCTAATTCCAACCAAGCTCAGTTTACACACATGGCAACACATGATTCTTTGTTTAGACTTTCAAGATGCAGTCTAGATGCATGCGATCCTTCCAATTCTCTTAGTGCGGTTCTATGCACGATTTCCCCAATGGGCCTTAACCATCGTGCACATTGTGTGTTTAGTATAGTTGTACCTCCTAACGACTTTTATCTCTCTTGAATCCTGGCAATGAGTACTTATTTCTAATGCACCGGATCACATGTGACTTGCGTATATGAAAGTCTAGGGTTTTGTCTAATGATGCAAGTGTATTTCCTAAACATAAATTAACATTTCATGTGTTTCTTTTAACCATGATTGTGAAATGTGCATTCTGAATGACTATTCATGTACTGAATTGGTTAAAAAGCTATCATTTTATGTGAAGTAAGGCAATAACCTTATCATTTTATGTGTGTAAAAGCTTAACATTTCATATGAGGTAAAGAGATAACCTTATCATTTTATGTGAGTAAAAGCTATTATTTCATGTGAGGTAAGGCGATAACCTTATCATTTTATATATAAAATTTATGCGAATTCCAAACTCTACCGTTTCGCGCATGCAACTTAGAGTAAACAAAACCCTAAGACTCGTTCTTGTTCCATGCACATCACAACCCATTTCATCTCTTCCACGAGAAATAATACCTAATTAATTTTAAAGTTTAGAACCTGGGTTTGATTCGTGTGTGCTGCATTGGTCGTTTCGCTCGCCCTTCCAGCATTACCGGTGGCCTGGGCGCCTAAGCTTTCCGCGACTTTCTTCTTGGGAGCCATTCGTCTCATGGGGCTTGGGCAGTCCGAACCTTGACGGGTTTTGGGTCGGGTTTCGGGTTGACAGGTTTGGTAGAAAAGACCGTTGGATAGGGGTCCTTCGCCGAGAGGGTGGTTTGGGTGTGGCTCCTGTTGAGATATCGAGCTCCACTCGTGATACGCTAGGGTGACCGTTGTGTATTTATGTCACCGACTTGTCAGTTGCAGACGCGGTTGGTACACTGCCCATGAATAATAGCTACATGATAGCTATCCTTATCTACTCTAGTTCGTGGCTCAGTTAGTATGCCACCTTAGTTAGTTGAGTTTGGTTTGAGACCCATATATAGGGTTCTTCTATTTCTTTGTACTTGAGTTCTTTTGGCTTACACAACTAAGAAGAGGAAAACTGTTTTCAGCCTCCACCTTTGTGTGTATTCCCCCATTGTGCAAGCAAAAAAGCTACAAGTGAGACTCCTTACTTCTCTCCCACAATCTTGACATGGTATCAGAGCCTTGTTCGTGGTAAGGAGCTCAAGAAAGCAAGCCAAGCTCACGGTGCTCTAGTAAGAGGAGCAGTGTTGCTTTCATTTTTTGTTTTGGGAGCAGATCTCTGCAGGTAGCACAGCCGAAAATTGCAAGAGTGCATTGTCTCAGGTTGAGACGCCCTTCGTGGTGAAGCAAGAGGGCAGTATATGTTGCGGGAGAGGCCTTTAGCCCTTGGCGACCCTGTTTTTTTGATTTGAGGCCATTTCGGGGCCTGTTTTGGAGTGGAAGTTTTCTGCACACCTCAGGAAAAGACCTTATTTTATGCTGTGCGACCACTGTTCTATAGGTCGGTGAAAAGTTATTGTAGAAATTGCATCGTATGCTTGTGCGCAGAGACATTGGGAGTTTCAGAATCATCCTTGGTTCCTGTTTATGCAAAATCGTCACTAGGAAGTGACTGTGTGGTCAAATACCACTTTTGCCAGTTTTGCAGATTTGCCCTTGTGAGGGTGAAGCTGTGTTTTTTGCAGTGACAGAATTTTTTGCAGTATTCTGTAATGGCGTCTGATTCTCTTTCACAGATTGTCACTGAAAAGCTTGACAAGAACAACTTCCAGGCATGGAAGTTTAGAATGACGAATTTCCTTATGGGAAAAGGATATTGGGAATTTGTTGCAGGAAATGAAGAAGAACCAGTTCTTCCTGATGTTCCCAATCAACAGCAAATGCAGGCATTTAAAGCATGGCATGAGAGAGCCAGGAAAGTTATGTACTGGCTGTCTATCAGCATTTCAGACTCTATGATTGTGCATATTCAAGATGCAAGTACGCCAAAGGAGGCATGGGATACTTTGTCAAAAATGTATAGCACAAATACGCAAGCGAGGAAAATGCAGCTCAAGCAAGAGTTGCATAATGTGCAAAGAGAAAATATGAGCATCAATGACTACCACATGAAGGTGAAGAAGATTGCAGATGCACTTGCTTCCATTGGGTCGCCAGTGGATGATGATGATTTAGTTTCTGTGACCTTGAATGGTCTAGGAAAGGATTATGCACAGTTCCGAACATCCATTTCCGTCCGTGAAAGATTTCCTGATTTTGAGGAGTTGATTGCTCTTCTAATTTCTGAGGAGCAGAGAAATGGTGGTGCATCTTCTTCAGGAGGAACTTCAAAAGAAGCTGTCTTCTACTCAAATGCTGGAAGAGGTAGAGGCAGAGGTAGAGGAGGCCGATATGGAGGCCATGGTAGAAATCAGAATATGCAGCAAACTCAAGAAAACCAGTCCTATGGAGGAGGACGTGGTAACTCTAGAGGCAGGGGGAGCCAAAGAGGTCGTGGTGGATGGCAAAGAGGCCAAAATGCAAACAATAATGTTGAATGCTACTACTGTGGTAAAATGGGCCATATGGCTAAAGACTGCTATAAAAAGCAGAATGACATCATGAATGGAAAACTGCAACAAGGGAATTATGCATCTTCTAGTAGACAGGGTGATGACAGAAATGAGCACTTGTTTATGGTGCAGCATATGAACAATTCTATGACAAGTGCAGAAGAAAGCAATGATGTATGGTATGTTGACGCAGGTGCATCAAACCACATGACAGGTCATGCAGAATGGATGGAGGATGCAAGAAAAATGGAAAAACCAGGATTTGTGGAGACAGGTGATGATACTGCACATCCTATTGTGCAGATTGGAAAAATTCTTTTGTCTATGCAGGATGGGAAAAAGAAATACCTGTCCGATGTATTTCATGTCCCGAATATCACCAAGAATCTGGTTTCTGTTGGTCAAATGGTTGAACAGGGCTTGCAAGTCAGATTTAATCCTCATGGATGCTTTGTTGAGAATATGAAAAATAAAGGTCGCTTGATAGCAAAATAAAAGAAGAAGGGCAGAATGTTTACATTGGATGCAGACATGTCTGAATTGAGTGCAGCAATGTTTGCACATGGGACCGGTGTAGTTGCATATATTGATATCTGGCATAAACGCATTGGTCATGTTAATGTACAGTGACTTAAATCAATGCAGGCCCAAAATATTGTTGCAGGTTTGCCTAAATTCAAGGTTGCAGAAATGCATAAGGTATGTGAAGCCTGTCAGTTTAGAAAACAGGCAAGGAAACCATTTCCTAGACATGTTCAAGAGAGTGAGAAGCCATTGGAATTAATCCACTCTGATGTATGGACTACTAAAGCTGCATCTCTTAGAGGCTGTCATTATTTTGTCACTTTTATTGATGACTATAGCAGAAAAGTTTGGGTGTATTTTATGAAAAAGAAAAGTGAAGTTTTTGGGCATTTCAAAACCCTTAAAGCTATGGTTGAAAAAGAAACAGGCCTGCAAATAAAATGCCTAAGGTCAGATGGAGGGGGAGAGTACCTCTCAAATGAGTTTGCAAGGTTCCTGCAAGAGCATGGCATAAAGCAGCAATATTCATGCAGTCATACCCCACAACAAAATGGAATTGCAGAAAGGAAAAACAGGCATATTGGAGAGGTATCTCGTGCCATGCTCAATGAAAAAGACTTGCCAGATTTTTATTGGGCTGAAGCAGTTGCTACAGCAGTCTACATAATGAACAGGACACCCACTGCAGCAATACATGGAATGACTCCAGAGGAGAGGTATACTGGTAGGAAACCAGATATTTCTCATTTGAAAATTTTTGGTTGCATTGCCTATGTACATGTGCCAGATGAGTTGAGATCCAAGTTGGATCCAAAAGCTGAGAAGTGCATCTTTATTGGTTACTCTCTGCAGCAAAAAGGGTATAGATGCTATAACCCTTCTACTCGTAAGTTTACAGTGAGCAGAGATATTGTTTTTGATGAGATGAGTAGCTGGTATAAACCAGTAAATGTGATTGATGATGTAGATGCACAAAATGGTAATGCTGTACAGAATTCATAGCAGCAGTCACAAAATATTAGTGGACCTGGAGCATCCTCTAGCAGTGGTTCACATTCTTCACCATGGACAGGCAGATTGAGATCAGGAGAATCTTCTCAAAGTAATGCAGATAGTGGTATGCAGGTATCACGAAAAGGAAAAGAGAAGGTTGATCAGCCCATGTTTGATGTGAATGCGGGTAACTCTTATGTGGATGGTGAATCCAGTGGCTCAGAACAGAGCATTGATGATGAGTTGGGTATTCCTTCTATTGTTACACCTGGAGTAAGGAAGACCAGGGATGTTTTGAGAGCACCTGGGAGTGAACCTACTTTGCGCAGGTCTATGAGAGCTAGGTATCATGTGGATAGGCTAAAATATGATGGATTTACAACCATTCACTATGCATATATGGTCAAAGTGATACAGGAACCAGAACCCACTTCTTTTGAGCAAGCCATGGGAAAAGAAAAATGGGAGAAAGCCATGGATGAAGAAATGGATGCCTTGGAAGCAAATGCTACATGGGAATTGGTACCTTTGTCTAAAGGTAAAAATGCAATTGGCTATAAGTGGGTTTATAAGGTGAAGCATAATGCAGATGGTTCTGTGAACAGATACAAGGCAAGATTAGTAGTCAAGGGGTATGCACAAACATATGGCATTGACTATGAAGAAACATTCAGTCCGATTGCAAGGATGGCAACCGTAAGAGCAGTCATTGCTATGGCTACATCAAAGGGATGGTCTTTACACCAGATGGATGTAAAGAATGACTTCTTGCATGGTGATTTGCAAGAAGAGGTCTATATGGAGCAACCACCAGGTTATGTGCATGCTGTTCATCCTGAGTTTGTTTGCAGGTTGAAGAAAGCCTTGTATGGCTTGAAGCAAGCACCTAGAGCATGGTCTGACAAGATAGGACATTATCTTGTCAGTATTGGCTTTCAGATTTCCAAGGCAGATTTCTTACTTTATGTGAGAAAAACAGAGAAAGGTATTATGCTACTTGTCATTTATGTTGATGATTTGATTGTGACAGGTGACAGTGATGAAGATATCCTTCATGTGAAAATGCTATTGAAGCAGAAGTTTGAAATGAAGGATTTGGGAGAGCTGCGTTATTTCTTGGGTATTGAGGTGATTAGATCACCAAGTGGGATACAGCTCTTGCAGAGGCAGTATGGATTGGACATGCTGTCCAAATATGGAATGACAGGCTGTAAGCCTATTTCAGTTCCTTTGGAGCAGAATGTGAAGCTGAGCACAGATGCAGGTGAGCTTCTAGAAGACCCTACTATGTACAGACGTATAGTAGGAAGTTTGATTTATATGACTATTACCAGGCTAGATTTGAGCTATGCTGTTGGATTGGTAAGTCAGTTTATGCAGGTTTTGGGAATACTACAGTCACTTGGAGCAGCAACAAACAGCCTACAGTTGCCTTGTCGAGCACAGAGGGTGAGTACAGGGGTGCAGCAATGGCTGCATGTGAGGTAGCTTGGTTGCATAAGCTACTTTATGATATGCATCAGTTTACAGATGGACCAGTTGTCATTTATTGTGGCAACATGAGTAGTATACACTTGGCAAATAACCCAGTCTATCATGCTAGAACAAAGCACATTGAGGTGCATTATCACTATGTGCGAGAGAGGGTTTTACTAGGTCTTATTGATCTAGTTTATGTCAGCACAGAGGATCAGGTAGCTGACATATTCACGAAGGCATTGGGCACAGAGAAGCTGCGCAAGTTCAGAGACCTACTTGGTGTGCAGGAATTGGGATTGAGCTCGAGGGGGAGTGTTAAGATATCGAGCTCCACTCGTGATACGCCAGGGTGACCGTTGTGTATTTATGTCACCGACTTGTCAGTTGCAGACGCGGTTGATACACCGCCCATGAATAATAGCTACATGATAGCTATCCTTATCTACTCTAGTTCGTGGCTCAGTTAGTATGCCACCTTAGTTAGTTGAGTTTGGTTTGAGACCCATATATAGGGTTCTTCTATCTCTTTGTACTTGAGTTCTTTTGGCTTACACAACTAAGAAGAGGAAAACTGTTTTCAGCCTCCACCTTTGTGTGTATTCCCCATTGTGCAAGCAAGAAAGCTACAAGTGAGACTCCTTCCTTCTCTCCCACAATCTTGACAGCTCCTTGCAGTTACCAACTCTCATTTCTTTCTTTCTCCCTCTCTCTCTTCTTCTTCTTTTCACTTAATCTCCTTCTCTCTCTCCCTCTCTCTCTCCCTCTCTTCTTTCTCCACTTATTCTCCTACTCTCTCTCTCTCTCTCCCTCTCTTCTTCTCCTTCTCCCTCTCCCACTTCTTTTCTCCTTCTGCTCCTTCCCTCTCTTTCTCTTCCTCTTCCCTTCTTTTCTCCTTCTACTCTTCTTCTTCTTCTTCTTCTTCTTCTTCTTCTTCTTCTACTTCTTTCCTCTTTCCTTCTACCTCTTCCTTTTGTTCCTCTACCTCTCTCCTTCCCTCTCCCACTCCTTCTTTTCCTCTCTCCTTCTCCTTCTCTACCACTTATTTTCTCCTTCTGCTCCTTCCCTCTCTTTCTCTTTCTCTTCTCTTCTTTTCTCCTTCTACTCTTCTTCTTCTTCTTCTACTACTACTTCTTTCCTCTTTCCTTCTACCTCTTCCTCTTGTTCCTCGACCCTTCTCCTTCCCTCTCCCACTCCTTCTTTTCCTCTCTCCTTCTCCTTCTCTCCCTCTTCTTTTTTCCCCTCACTCCTTTTTCTCTCCTCACTCCTTCTCTCCCACTTCTTCCCTTCTCCCTCTCCCTTCTTCTTTCTCTTCTCTCCTTCTCCTTTCTCCCTCTTCTTCCCTTCTCTTCTCACGGGCCGAATTGGATGGCGCTCATGGGGGGAGATGGCTTGTTTGGGGGGCCCAGGGAGAGTCCCACATCGTCAACAAATAGGGGGGTTGACTATAGCCAAAGGCCCAGGGCCCGATTTAGTAGAATGGCTTGGGGGGGACGGCCAGTCGGAAGGCCCAAGGAGGAGTATGCACTGCATGACGTACCAGGTGGTGGGGGTGGTGTAAGGAAGCGGGCCGTAGCCTCGGACTGCCGCCAAGTGAGGAGGTGGAAGAACCTACAGTCGGAGGCCCCAAGGCCCTGCACACCAGCTGACGGGGGAGGGTGGCGATCGCAGAGCAGCTGACGGGGGTGGCAATCGCAGCAGCTGACGGGGGGGAGAATGGCTACGTATCCTCCTCCCTTTTTTTCCTGGGGAGGGGACAAGCCTCCCCTTATATAGGCGAGGGGAGGAGGTAGGTGGCATGGCCACCCCTCCACTTGGAGGTTGCATGCCTTCCCCCCCCCCCCCCCCCCCCCCCCCCCCAATCATCCACCATCCCCCCCCCCCCCCTCGACGTGCTGTCGGCGGGGAGAGAGAGGGGAGTAAAAAAAATTTGAACTTAATGTATTTTTTTCTTTTTCTTTTAAAATTACAGGGGAGGGTTCCTATGGCCCATTACATAATTATAAGTAGATTACTGCTCCAACAAAGAATAATTGCATTGACTTGAAAAGATATCAATGATGCTCTAAGACTTTCATCATAATAAGTATATGGCAATGTATCACCCGATTTGGATCTTGAATAAGACATTGCATCCTAAAAGAAATATGTAAGATAATCCACAACAACTTGTAATTGCTAATTTTCAAGTACTTGGAACCAATAATCATCATGTGGTTATTGTATTTATTGTTTTTGAGGTTGTTATAGCCCTTTTGACTCTTTATCAACTTGCTATAGTATACTTTTCTACTGTAGAAAGTGCAAGATTTCAATTTGCTACTGTAGATACATGGAAAATACAAACTGCTACTATAGGAAGTGAAGATACTATTGCAGGAATTAAAAATTCAGTAGTTGGAATTGCTGAAATTTAGATTCTTGCATATCAATTTGAAGCTTTCTCGATACAAAAAACTATAACATACACTTGCTACAAGCATCCACCTTATACATCATCAATACTTTCATGCTTGAAAACTAATCAACATGAATAACACCAACCATTCCTACTACAATATAAACTGCATCGATATCCACCATTGTAGGTACTTACATACTTCTAGATACTGCAACCTTAGTGATACATTGAGAGTCCTCATAGCCTTCAAAAATAGTAGTTTGAATATAAACATCAACAACTCGATCATTTAATGCATAGAGATCCTCAAGAATAACGTCTTGACTTGAATTAGGAGAAAAAACCAACGGTGTATGCAAATCAACAATTTCATTATCCTTCTGCAAAACAACTTCATCAAGAGCATTAATGACTTCAAAACAATGAGAAACTTGGAAATCCATTACATTCCTTGGTTAGAAACCTCCTACTGTAGTAACAGTTTCTCCTCTTTGAGCCAAGTGATAATAGACAAAGCCTCAATTGTTGCAACATTGGCCGCATCTCTCTCCTTTTCAAGCTCAATAGAAAACCAATGAATCATCTTAGTTGGAGATTGAATCATAAGTGGACCTCATGCAGAACTTTAGAAAAAACATACAAACTTACTACATTCTACAATACTGCATATTCAACCAACTCTTGCAAAGGAAATGTAGTGAAAATCTTGCAATCTTGCTCTTCATGCAAAGAAATTACAGTGTTAATCTTGCAATTTTGCAATTCCTATAGTAGCGGGACACTGACTTGTTCTTCAAATCGAGCAATGCAATGAATTGAAATATTATCTTGTATATTGGAAACATTAGTATCCTAAACAAATACATCCAAATATGGTTGCATTTTGAACTATGAGTAGTGGCACTTCTTCAAGTTCTGGCAAAGTTCCTTCATTGAAATCCAACTAAGTAGTTGCATTATCTTCCTTAGCATCAATAAGAGAACTAAGAAAATCATACACAATGACATCTTCATTGCAATAACCATAATCCTCAAACTTATCATCCATAACAACATCATCTTCTTGAATCCATAACTAATCTTCTTGATCACCAATCTGATCATCTTCATTGTTCATAATTGCTAGCTTGTGTTTTTTTCAATTAAAGTTAATTGGAGATTTATTATGGCAAAGATTCATAATAGAAAATACCTTGAGATTATTGATGCAAAGTGTGTGATGATCCACTCTCCCATTGGCAAGTTGCTCTATTGGGTTTGGGGCTTGAAGATTCTTGGCTTCTTTGGCTCTTATCCTCTCTCGCTCCCTTTACCTCAATCTTTGGCAAGACCACGGATAAAGAGAACCAATCATCATCATCATCATCACTTGAACTTGAATGAGAATCTGAATCTAAATCCAAAACATCATCATATCTTTCCTTGAGTTTTTCAACAGCTATAAGCAATCTCCCAATATGCTTAATACTTGAACAAGACTTGACTTTCTTGCCTTCATGATCATCATGCCATTCATAAGCATCATGAAGAATATCCTCAAAAGAATCCAACTTCTCCCATGCTTTATCCATCTTCGAACTTCAACCCTTCTTTGTTGCAAATAGATGAAAACCTCTTGCGGATACCATTAAACTCATTGCATAAATCAAACATGCAGAAATACTTGTAGGACTTTCCTTCTTCACAAGACACGTGAACATAAGAACAATGCTTTGCAGATATATGTCCAAAAATCAAAGCAAACTTTGTACTGCTTTTTCTTCTCCTTTGATTTACCCATTGCAATTAATCATATTGAAATTTTAAACTTAAGAATTGGAAATGAAACCTAAATGATTCTTCATTAATCCTCCGTAGGCTTCCTGTAGTAGGCAAAAGATAGTGCTTCCTCTTTCTCACTAGACTGCAATAGTGCTTGCATTTTGAAATATCTTTGTGAACAATTTGTCTCTATTTTTATCCAAGATTGAAAATCGTCATGCTTCTCCTCCCTGTGAAACGTATCATCTTGCTTCACATAATATATCACTGCTTCAGGCAATTGTCATTGCTTCAGGTAGTTGCCACCCACTACTTCAAGCAGTTGTCACTATTTTAGGCAATTGTCATTCCAGAAATATATTGCTACTTCATACAGGACATTTTGCTTCATACAGGAACTATGCTTCATGTAGGAATTTTGCTTCATACAAAAACTCTACTTCATGAAGGAATTTTGCTTCATACAGGAAATATGAATTTTTGGCCTCAAACAAAGTCATTTTTGTTGGTATTTTAAACCAAAGATACATAGAATCAATGCTAGGGTATACAAATAGAAAACCCTTCAAACTCCATACAAAAAATTCATTTTTCATCCATTAAAAAAAGTCACTTTTCACAATTTATCTCAGGTACTACTTCAAGTCTCTACACAAATTCCACACTCAGAACACCTTTCAAACTACATACAGAAAATTAGGTTTTCTTTCCCAAAACAGGGTCGTTTTTAACAGGGCTTCAAATTTCAAGCATCAACTGGAGTCATTTTTCTATTAAACTTCCACACCAAAGATTTAGAAAAGCATGGCAAGATCGTTAAAGTATTGCTTCCCTAATCTATACAGAATGCATAGTAGGATGGACAATGCCTCATAGGGAAATTACCTAATCTTATATCAGACAACTCATAAAAACTCAAAGATAATCACATAGAGACATAAGAACACATACTTCAGCACTATAATTAGAGAATGGGAGGTAGAACATAGAGAATATGCTAAGAATAGAACAGGAACAAAATGAATGATGGGTCCAACTATCAAATTTTCTATATAATAATGAGAATACTTCGTACATAGGGCATAAACATCAGAGATGATCCAAGAAATAAGAATGACACCAGTTTGCCTCATCAAGTCACATATTTACAATTGCCTATAAACTGCACTTCATGAGGCATTTAAGGGCTACCCCACACATAGAACTAATATGATTAAGGTAAAACCATGCTAAGAGCATAATACATGAAGTTCGAAACCATGCCGAACAATATGAGAACTTTGGTAAGAGCAAAATAATTGGGTGTTGAAAAATGCCTCATATACATCAATAAAAGGGTATTGTTAAGTATCAAAATTGTTGAGATATCGAGCTCCACTCGTGATACGCCAGGGTGACCGTTGTGTATTTATGTCACCGACTTGTCAGTTGCAGATGCGGTTGGTACACCGCCCCTGAATAATAGCTACATGATAGCTATCCGTATCTACTCTAGTTCGTGGCTCAGTTAGTATGCCACTTTAGTTAGTTGAGTTTGGTTTGAGACCCATATAGAGGGTTCTTCTATTTCTTTGTACTTGAGTTCTTTTGGCTTACACAACTAAGAAGAGGAAAACTGTTTTCAGCCTCCACCCTTGTGTGTCTTCCCCCATTGTGCAAGCAAGAAAGCTTCAAGTGAGACTCCTTCCTTCTCTCCCACAATCTTGACATGGTATCAGAGCCTTGTTCGTGGTAAGGAGCTCAAGAAAGCAAGCCAAGCTCGTGGTGGTCTGGTAAGAGGAGCAGTGTTGCTTTCATTTCCTGTTTTGGGAGCAGATCTCTGCAGGTAGCACAGCTGGAAATTGCAGGAGTGCATTGTCTCAGGTTGAGACGCCCTTCGCGGTGAAGCAAGAGGGCAGTATATGCTGCGGGTGAGGGCTTTAGCCCTCGGCGACCTTGTTTTTTTTTATTCGAGGCCATTTCGGGGCCTGTTTTGCAGACGGAAGTTTTCTGCACGCACTCAGGAAAAGGCCCAGTTTTATGTTGTGCAGCCACTGTTCTACAGGTCGGTGAAAAGTTACTGTAAAAATTGCATTGTATGCTTGTGCGCAGAGACATTGGGAGTTACAGAATCATCCCTGTTGCCTGTTAATGCAAAATCGTCACTAGGAAGTGACTGTGTGGTCAAATACCACTTTCGCCAGTTTTGCAGATTTTCCCTTGTGAGGGTGAAGCTGTGGTTTTTGTAGTGACAGAATTTTTTGCAGTGTTCTGTAATGGCATCTGATTCTCTTTCACAGATTGTCACTGAAAAGCTTGACAAGAACAACTTCCAAGCATGGAAGTTTAGAATGACGAATTTCCTTATGGGAAAAGGATATTGGGAATTTGTTGCAGGAAATGAAGAAGAACCAGTTCTTCCTGATGTTCCCAATCAACAACAAATGCAGGCATTTAAAACATGGCATGAGAGAGCCAGGAAAGTTATGTATTGGCTGTCTATCAGTATTTCAGACTCTATGATTGTGCATATTCAGGATGCAAGTACGCCAAAGGAGGCATGGGATACTTTGTCAAAAATGTATAGCACAAATACGCAAGCCAGGAAAATGCAGCTCAAGCAAGAGTTGCATAATGTGCAAAGAGAAAGTATGAGCATCAACGACTACCACATGAAGGTGAAGAAGATTGCAGATGCACTTGCTTCCATTGGGTCGCCAGTGGAAGATGATGATTTAGTTTCCGTGACCTTGAATGGTCTAGGAAAGGATTATGCACAGTTTCGGACATCCATTTCAGTTCGTGAAAGATTTCCTGATTTTGAGGAGTTGATTGCTCTTCTAATTTCTGAGGAACAGAGAAATGGTGGTGCATCTTCTTCAGGAGGAACTTCAAAAGAAGCTGTCTTCTACTCAAATGCTGGAAGAGGTAGAGGCAGAGGTAGAGGAGGCCGATTTGGAGGCCGTGGCAGAAATCAGAATATGCAGCAAACTCAAGAAAACCAGTCCTATGGAGGAGGACGTGGTAACTCTAGAGGCAGGGGGAGCCAAAGAGGTCGTGGTGGATGGCAAAGAGGCCAAAATGCAAACAGTAATGTTGAATGCTACTATTGTGGTAAAATGGGTCATATGGCTAAAGACTGCTATAAAAAGCAGAATGACATCATGAATGGAAAACTGCAACAAGGGAATTATGCATCTTCTAGTAGACAGGGTGATGACAGAAATGAGCATTTGTTCATGGTGCAGCACATGAACAATTCTATGACAAGTGCAGAAGAAAGCAATGATGTATGGTATGTTGACTCAGGTGCATCAAACCACATGACAGGTCATGCAGAATGGATGGAGGATGCAAGGAAAATGGAAAAACCAGGATTTGTGGAGACTGGTGATGATACTGCACATCCTATTGTGCAGATTGGAAAAATTCCCTTGTCTATGCAGGGTGGGAAAAAGAAATACCTGTCCGATGTATTTCATGTCCCGAATATTACCAAGAATCTGGTTTCAGTTGGTCAAATGGTTGAACAGGGCTTGCAGGTCAGATTTAATCCTCATGGATGCTTTGTTGAGGATATGAAAAATAAAGGTCGCTTGATAGCAAAAGGAAAGAAGAAGGGCAGAATGTTTACATTGGATGCAGACATGTCTGAATTGAGTGCAGCAATGTTTGCACATGGGACCGGTGTAGTTGCAGATATTGATATCTGGCATAAACGCATTGGTCATGTTAATGTACAGCGACTTAAATCAATGCAGGCCCAAAATATTGTTGCAGGATTGCCCAAATTCAAGGTTGCAGAAATGCATAAGGTATGTGAAGCCTGTCAGTTTGGAAAACAGGCAAGGAAACCATTTCCTAGACATGTTCAAGAGAGTGAGAAGCCATTGGAATTAATTCACTCTGATGTGTGGACAACTAAAGCTGCATCTCTTGGAGGCTGTCATTATTTTGTCAGTTTTATTGATGACTATAGCAGAAAAGTTTGGGTGTATTTTATGAAAAAGAAAAGTGAAGTTTTTGGGCATTTCAAAACTCTTAAAGCTATGGTTGAAAAAGAAACAGGCTTGCAGATAAAATGCCTAAGGTCAGATGGAGGGGGAGAGTACCTCTCAAATGAGTTTGCAAAGTTCTTGCAGGAGCATGGCATAAAGCAGCAATATTCATGCAGTTATACCCCACAACAAAATGGAATTGCAGAAAGGAAAAACAGGCATATTGGAGAGGTATCTCGTGCCATGCTCAATGAAAAAGACTTGCCACATTTTTATTGGGCTGAAGCAGTTGCTACAGCAGTCTACATAATGAACAGGACTCCCACTGCAGCAATACATGGAATGACTCCAGAGGAGAGGTATACTGGTAGGAAACCAGATATTTCTCATTTGAAAATTTTTGGTTGCATTGCCTATGTACATGTGCCAGATGAGCTGAGATCCAAGTTGGATCCAAAAGCTGAGAAGTGCATCTTTATTGGTTACTCTCTGCAGCAAAAAGGGTATAGATGCTATAACCCTTCTACTCGTAAGTTTACAGTGAGCAGAGATGTTGTTTTTGATGAGATGAGTAGCTGGTATAGACCAGTAAATGTGATTGATGATGAAGATGCACAAAATGGTAATGCTACACAGAATTCACAGCAGCAGTCACAAAATATTAGTGGACCTGGAGCGTCCTCTAGCAGTGGTTCACATTCTTCGCCATGGACAGGCAGATTGAGATCAGGAGAATCTTCTCAAAGCAATGCAGATAGTGGTATGCAGGTATCACGAAAAGGAAAAGAGAAGGTTGATCAGCCCATGTTTGATGTGAATGCAGGTCACTCTTATGTGGATGGTGAATCCAGTGGCTCAGAACAGAGCATTGATGATGAGTTGGGTATTCCTTCTATTGTTACACCTGGAGTAAGGAAGACCAGGGATGTTTTGAGAGCACCTGGGAGTGAACCTACTTTGCGCAGGTCTACAAGAGCTAGGTATCCTGTGGATAGGCTGAAATATGATGGATTTACAGCCATTCACTATGCATATATGGTCAAAGTGATACAGGAACCAGAACCCACATCTTTTGAGCAAGCCATGGGAAAAGAAAAATGGGAGAAAGCCATGGATGAAGAAATGGATGCCTTGGAAGCAAATGCTACATGGGAGTTAGTACCTTTGCCTAAAGGTAAGAATGCAATTGGCTGTAAGTGGGTTTATAAGGTGAAGCACAATGCTGATGGTTCTGTGAACAGATACAAGGCAAGATTAGTAGTCAAGGGGTATGCACAAACATATGGCATTGACTATGAAGAAACATTTAGTCCGGTTGCAAGGATGGCAACCGTAAGAGCAGTCATTGCTATGGCTGCATCAAAGGGATGGTCTTTACATCAGATGGATGTAAAGAATGCCTTCTTGCATGGTGATTTGCAAGAAGAGGTCTATATGGAGCAGCCACCAGGTTATGTGCATGCTGTTCATCCTGAGTTTGTTTGCAGGTTGAAGAAAGCCTTGTATGGCTTGAAGCAAGCACCTAGAGCATGGTCTGACAAGATAGGACAGTATCTTGTCACTATTGGCTTTCAGATTTCCAAGGCAGATTTCTCACTTTATGTGAGAGAAACAGAGAAATGTATTATGCTACTTGTCATTTATGTTGATGATTTGATTATGATAGGTGACAGTGATGAAGATATCCTTCATGTGAAAATGCTATTGAAGCAGAAGTTTGAGATGAAGGATTTGGGAGAGCTGCGTTATTTCTTGGGCATTGAGGTGATTACATCACCAAGTGGGATACAGCTCTTGCAGAGGCAGTATGGATTGGACATGCTGTCCAAATATGGGATGACAGGCTGTAAGCCTATTTCAGTTCCTTTGGAGCAGAATGTGAAGCTGAGCGCAGATGCAGGTGAGCTTCTGGAAGACCCTACTATGTACAGACGCATAGTAGGAAGCTTGATTTATATGACTATTACCAGGCCAGATTTGAGCTACGCTGTTGGATTGGTAAGTCAGTTTATGCAGGCTCCAAGGAAACTGCATTTGGATGCGGCTAGACGCATACTCAGGTATGTGAAGTCCACATTGCAGTATGGACTATTTTATGAGACTGGGGTTCAGATACAGTTGCATGGATACACCGATGCTGATTGGGCTGGTAGCATTTCTGATAGACGATCTACCAGTGGATATGTGTTCTCCTTTGGGAGTGCTGCAGTCACTTGGAGCAGTAAGAAACAGCCTACAGTTGCCTTATCCAGCACAGAGGCTGAGTACAGGGGCACAGCAATGGCTGCATGTGAGGTAGCTTGGTTGCATAAGCTACTTTATGATATGCATCAGCCTACAGATGGGCCAGTTGTCATTTATTGTGACAACATGAGTAGTATACACTTGGCAAATAACCCAGTCTATCATGCTAGAACAAAGCACATTGAGGTGCATTATCACTATGTGCAGGAGAGGGTTTTACTAGGTCTTATTGATCTAGTTTATGTCAGCACAGAGGATCAGGTAGCTGACATATTCACGAAGGCATTGGGCGCAGAGAAGCTGCGCAAGTTCAGAGACCTGCTTGGTGTGCAGGAATTGGGATTGAGCTCGAGGGGGAGTGTTGAGATATCGAGCTCCACTCGTGATACGCCAGGGTGACCGTTGTGTATTTATGTCACCGACTTGTCAGTTGCAGATGCGGTTGGTACACCGCCCCTGAATAATAGCTACATGATAGCTATCCGTATCTACTCTAGTTCGTGGCTCAGTTAGTATGCCACTTTAGTTAGTTGAGTTTGGTTTGAGACCCATATAGAGGGTTCTTCTATTTCTTTGTACTTGAGTTCTTTTGGCTTACACAACTAAGAAGAGGAAAACTGTTTTCAGCCTCCACCCTTGTGTGTCTTCCCCCATTGTGCAAGCAAGAAAGCTTCAAGCGAGACTCCTTCCTTCTCTCCCACAATCTTGACAAAAATGCAACCATCATGAAAATGGCAAGATGCACATTAAGGAAAAATCTAATCCGGCTTGGCTGAAGGCTACTACCAACATTGTGATTTACATTTTAAGTTAGAGATATGCAAAAGCTCTTAAGAGAAAAGCACGGCATGAGGTCTACATTAGGAAAACCCATCTCTTTTCCATTTCAAGGCCTATGTATGTTAATGCTATACAAATGTTCTAGATGAGAAGAGGAGTAAATATCAACAAAAAAATATTGGGGTGCAATCATGAACAATAGGTACAAATTGTAGGACTCTTAAGAGGCAAAGAAGATCATGGGAAGTTGTGATGTGGTGTTTAGGGAGTAGTTACATGCAATGGAAGCAAAGGAAAGCCCTTTCTGTTTATCATCTTCATCTAGTGAAGACTAATTCACAATGACTCTATCCCAAGAGTTAAACTTGCTCTGGAGGAGGAGGAAGCATTGTCTCAAAATGATCAAGAGAATATTCACCAACTTGCAATTACACCACGAAGAAAACCATTGTTGCAAAGGGTGACAAAGGTCTATGGCTACTAGTACAATAACTCTATGCGTATGTCTTTTGAGGAAAAGAAAAATGGATTAATGTAGCCTTAGACAATGTAGCAGCAAAGGCTCAATAAATCAAGGTAAAGTACAAGGCCGATGGGACCTTCAAAAAGTACCAAAACAAATTAGTTAGAAAAGGATTTTCAAAGGTTGAAGGGCTTGTTTTTCAAAAGTCCTTCACTTCAATGGTCAAGGTGACTACTACTCTCATAGTATTAGTAGTTACTACTTACAAGAAGTGGACAATCCATCAAATGTATAACAAATCGGGCTTACTTGAATGGTGACCCAAATATACAAGGCTCAACCCCTTGGGGTTGAGGTCTCACATTTAGATAATAAAGTTTGCAAGAAGCTAACGAAGATATTGCATGGGCTTTTAAAGCACGGTACTAGGGAATAGATAAATTCCTTGTAAGTCTAAATTATTTCAAAATCTATGCTTGCAACACTAACTTATATGTTTAAAATGTGATGAAAAGTTTATTATAAATAGACGGTATTCTTATTGCATGTGACTATGAAGATATGAACCATTAGACTTGAAGGGGCTTGAGCAGACTAGCTTGAAGACATGATAGGCCTAGGCATGATGCAATGTTACTTGGAAATTGAAGTCTTGGCAAGAGCCAAGAAGGATCGTTATCTCTCATGAATAGAGGTATGCAAGGTAGATCTTGAAGGCAGCTGGCATTGTCAATGGCAAGAGGATAGCTACACCTATGGAGGTCAATGTGAATTTTTTATTTTTTTTATTTATTTTTGGGTGGGGGGAGTATATGGGGAAGGGGGGAAGGACATGCTTTTGTAAGGCATGGCCTTCACTAGAAAGAAACTTGCTTCGCAGAACTTGAGTCTTCAAGTCTTGAACTTTGGAACCTTTATTTTGAAACAAAAAGTCAAGTGGTACATAAGCCCATTGACTTTGGATAGGTCTCCACACTTATATACATACATATATTTATTTATTTGCTGCAGGTAGTCATGGACGTGTGCTGCTGGTTGGCAAGCTTCGGTAACATCCAACTTTCTTATAAAGTTTCGGAAAATAGATTATTGTAAATAAGGAAATACTAAAATATCTGTACCACGAAATGGGGGGGGCGCTGTTTATTATGATATATTGGTATTGTCTATTGCAAGTTGCAACGGGAGCAGCTGGATCGCTGAACTGCGAGCATAAGAAGCGAGTAGGGCAGGAAGGACGACACATCTCTCTCTCTCTCTCTCTCTCTCTCTCTCTCTCTCTCTCTCTCTCATATTAGTGCAGCCATGGCAGCAGCTGATCACGGGCGCATGCAGACTCCCACTTGCTTTCTGATGATGATCATGATGGTGATGATGGCCTCGTGGGGTACTGCAGCTGCGGCTGCTCGTGACCAGCGCTACTGTGGCCGCTGCCATCGAACGCTGCAGTGCCCGGCCAACTGCCCTCACTTCAACGACGGCAAGGCGGCATCCCTGTGCGTCATCAACTGCAACTCCTGCTCCGCCAGGTGCAAGAAGAACGGTACACTCTCATCATTCACACTTCGAATCTAAGTCGGTGCTCACCAAATGCGCCGACGTGTCAATATACGCTTGGATTGCACAAGAGTTCCAAAAAGACCTTCAAATTGTATAAAAGAGCATTGAAAATCCTTAACGCTGCAAAAGATTCTAGACTTTATAAAATGCCATAAAAAAGGTTGAAATTCTTCCAACTCCATCAAAATTCTTAGTTATAAAAACGGCAAAATACATCTCTTAACTCATTGGAAAGAAACCCCTCTAAAGATTTTGAATTAGAAGTTTGTGAATGTACAATTCTGCCCTACTGAAAATGACTTTTGAGGACATGCCGACCAAGCACCATCATCATCGACTGCACTTGCTCATTGAGGCACTCATCCAGTCACTCACATGTGTGCCACACTCACCAATATTGCACACGTGTTCAAGGCAACCCTCACCCATGCTTGCACGCACTTAATATGTCTCATGGCACCCATGACCCCCTCATTCAAGCACTCGAATTAAGGGCCAATATTCGCAATGTATCTTCCATGCCACTTCCTCATTCAAAAGCAAGAGTACTTTCATTCAAGCCCATTCCATGGCCCTTTCTTCTGTACCAATCAAGAGGCTTACATAATGCTAAGCATTATTGCCTTGCAAAGATACCCATCATCATTTAGAACTTCACATGAAAGGATGCTTGAGTGCTTGTTTCTGCTTTCAGCAATACATGATTTGGTGGGGATGTATATAGTCTAAAAAATGAATCAGCTCGCAATGGTCATTTTAAAGATGCACATGCAACGTAATGGAAGAGAAGCCCCGTTAATAGCATTATGCAAGAGCACGAGAGAGACACATCCCTCATAAAACTAATTATACGGATCTGTTCCTTCTCTTTTTGTTTAGACCTAAACATGGCATTGCATCTATTTTCAAATATGAATAATAAGAGAAGCACGTCCATCCATGATAAACAGCTTGCTTGAAGAAAGGAGCTATCTGCACTGATCCTCGATTTGTTGGCGGCGATGGTGCCATCTTCTACTTCCATGGAAAAGCCAATGATGACTTTTGTATTGTATCCGATAATGCGCTTCACATCAATGGACATTTCATTGGCAAAAGACCTATTGGCCGCTCAAGGGACTTCACGTGGGTGCAAAGCATTGGTATCCTTTACGGCCGACATAAAGTGAGTGTTGGTGCTAAAAAGGTGGCACTGTGGGATGATGCAACCGATCAACTAGATATTTCTTATGATGGCACGTCCATAACACTAGACACCGTGATTGGGGAATCGTGGCTATCTCCTCTTGGTGAGTTCAAAGCCATTCGAACGGATGCCGTCAACTCCATTGAGCTTGAAGTGACCAACTTACTTAAAGTGTCCATAAATGTGACATATGTCAATGAGGAGGATAGTAGGATCCACAACTATGAGATCAATGGCCATGATTGTTTTGCTCATTTGGACCTCCACTTTAGTTTCTTCAATCTTTCAACCGAAGTTGCAGGAGTGTTGGGTCAGACATACAGCAAAGGTTACATCAGCCCAGTAAAGCATGGGGTGCCCATGCCCATTATGGGGGGGTACAACAAGTTCAAAAGCTCGTCTCTCCTCTCTACCGATTGTGAAGTAGCTCGATTTGACCCTTCAGCTATCTCAGAGGATCTTATGGGTGGAGCACCTCGTGATTTCCTTGAAATGATGCCTAGCATGAGTTGCACCAGCCAAGGAGAAAACGACATTGTTTGTCGTCGTTAGTGCAAATTAATGTTTAAACAGCAGTCGCAGTCCTACCATTCTATCTAGACAATCGTATTGTTGGCCATCATTGGTGCATTGTTTTTCAAATATTGATTGTAATCCTATCATTATATGTAGGTTCCCTCCCCATACTTTTGGATTTCAAATACATGGCAAGTTTGTCATGATCAAATGTACTCTGTAAATTTATATCCATGCTTGGTAAATATCAAGTAATGAATTATTATAGAAACGGTGAAATACTACTATAATATTATTATTTATATTTATCTTAAAATTATTTAACATTATTTCTAATGTTCATTTCAATTGGATAGCTTAATGACAAATGCTTAAGAAATAGTAATTCCTCCATGGTAAACTTATTACCGATTTGATATATACAAGCCATTGCTCTTTCTGTAGAAATAATACGCTCGTACTTTGTAGTTTTCGCTTACCTTGCTTTGATTTAAATGCGAATGTTGATAGGTTTCATACTTTCTATAGAAATGATTAAAACGTATCCAACACAATTGAGAACACTTTCCACTCAATACATTGATCAACATTAATTATCTAAAGTAGGCATGTTATCACACCATGAAACATATAAAAAGAGCTTCCTTAATTGTTCCAATTAAATAGGGTTCTTTATATGTTCTTTAGGCACAATTTTTTTAAAAGAATCAAACATCCTTTTCAAAGTGAAATTCTTTTACTTAACACTTGTCTTGTAATTTGCAACAAAAGTAGCAACAAGCCACTTCAATGGCTTAGATCATATTTCATTATATTTGAAACAACATGTGCATAGGATTATGGAAGGTTATAAACAAGTTTCAAGAGGAAGGTCATTTTCTACACATGTTGAGTGGTCTTGTAATAAAGAAATGACTAGGATAAAAGATATTACATCTAGCCAAAGTTAGTAGGTTCGTTAGTCAAACTAATAAATCATATAGGTCAATATTGTAGTAAGTTAGTTAAGGCTAATAATTATAGTTAGTTGGTTGGCCACTAAGGTTTAAATGCTAGTTACTAAAGTTAATCATTACATATGCAACTATAGAGTTCCCTTTTGCTATAAAATTTTCCCTTTTGGACTTGAAAACAACTAAAAACATGATTTTCCTTAGAAAACTTGATTTTGTGCAACATTAACTACTTCCTATTCGAGTAGCTAATTATTTAATAGTCCTAATTCACAATGGTCACTCTAAAAAAAGAAAGATGCATTCCATTCATGTCTTATCATCTTCACATTCCATGCCTTATACAGAAGGCTATGTGCAATAGGAGGCTCTATATACTAAAGTGACACTAGAGGTAATGAGAATTTATGTTAGGAGGATCTAGCTAAAGCTTTACTTATGATTACCCCAAATATCAAACCTAATGATGGTTCAGAGAAGAAGAAAGCTACATGAACTCTCTCTCTCTCTCTCTCTCTCTCTCTCTCTCTCTCTCTCTCTCTCTCTCTCTCTCTCTCTCTCTCTCTCTCTCTCTCTCTCTCTCTCTCTCTCTCTCTCTCTCTCTCTCTCTCTCTCTCTCTCTCATTAAGACATGCAAACCCACACGATCCCTTCACTAACACTAGTAATATGATGTGGAACTATGTGCCTAAGGTCACACATTCAATGAGAGTGAAGTTTTGATAGTATATAAGACATGGGACTAACATGAGGTTGGATGGTGGAAAAGTTTCCTTCAATCAAGAAGTAAAGTTCTAATTAGTATCTTTGTTATTGGCATTTTTGTAAAGTTGATATCTCTCAATCCAACCGTTAACTTTTTGAGGAGTAAAAATATGAAGTGTTCATCTTTATGTGTATTACAACTTGATTGTTATGAGCTTCTATATCTAATATGTAGGTCATTCTATACAACCACGAAGTTGGCTAGTTACCTACTCATAGGAATTTGGACTGCACATACCTACCTTCTTGGGGAGATGAATATCTAGAGCTACAAACATTATCTTGATATGAAGTGTGAAGACAAGTTGTTCTTTACATCATGTAGCATCCAATTACCAAAGGATTTTTGAGATTCACTCATCCTACAAAGATACATAAACTATTCTAGGGTAGTTCTAGACAATTATGGACTATGGGTGTAACAATAGATAGTGAGATATCATAGAGGTATACTACTTAGAATATAGAGTGGGGCTAAGTATAGGTCATACTCTCAATATTGTGTTTATTGGAATTTATGGACATTTGAGCTCCTTAATATTAGTTTTGGGTTTGAAAATTAGCCCATCACTTGTACTTGGAGACCATTGTTGCCCTTCTATTTAAAACAAACAATTTAGTACTATTGTTTCCTCTACATGACTTTTTATTAGTATGATTAGTACTATTGTTACAACACTACTAGTTATAATCTTGTTTACTTTCCTCTTCCCCATCCAATTTTCACATGGTATCAAAGCAAGTTCTATTAGAATCTTGGCTTGTGTGAGCCTTTGTTTGTGTGAAAATCCCCATTCACTTCATTGTTTTCTTGAAGTCAGAAATTGTAAGGGGCATAGGAACCCTCCCCTTAAATATTAAAAGAAAAGGAAAAAAAATTTCTTTCATTAAAATCAAAATTTTTACTCCCCTCCCCTCTCTCCCCGCCGACAGCAGTCGGGGGAGGGGGGGAGAGAGAGTGGGAGTGGTTGATTGGCAGGGAAGGCATGCAACCTCCAGGTGGAGGGTGGCCATGCCAACTATCCCCTCCCCTCCCCTATATAGGCTTCTCCCCTCCCCCCCAAAAAAAGAAGACAGAGGCTATGCCCATCTCACGGCGTTACCGCCGCGCCATCCTGTTGCACAAGCCCCCTCGCCCTCGGTCGTAGCCATCCCCATCGCCTAGACAACAGGTGCTACGCTATCGGAACGAGGTCTCTCCCCCCTGTGATTGACTGCAATAGCAGCTCTGCCGGCGGCCACTCTGCCACCCAGTTCCCCACGTGTCATTTTCCCCCCCGTCAACTTTGCGTAGGCCATCTAGGGCCTTTGATCCTAGTCAACCCCCCCCAATTATGTGACGTCACGGGACCCTCCCTAGACACTCCAAAATTAAACGGCCTCCCTCCCTGGTTCTTGGACCGCGAGGAGAAAAAGTAGAGGGTGTACAGATAACAATGGTAGCGTCTAGTTTGCTAGGCCCAGGCAGTGATATGCCGGCCTGCCACATTTGTGCATGTGTCATGACATGCAGTGGGATGGGTGTATCCTCACTGTTGAATGTCTCAATGCCAAACAACCCCAAAGGGACGGCTTTTGTCCAGTCATGGGGGAGGCACAGGAGAGATATTGCACTCTTTATGATGGCCCTAACTCAGTGCCACAAATGCTCATCGAGGGCTATCCAATTTTGAGAAATAGGCTTGAATTAGATGAGTTGTTGAGCTAGTGCCAACTATGCTTTTGCGACAAACCAAAAGGAAATCTCTCTCTCTCTCTCTCTCTCTCTCTCTCTCTCTCTCTCTTTGAAGAGTTGTTGAATAGCCTTACTTGATAGTGGATATATCTCTCTCAATATTGTTTCACATCACAATGACCTCTTTATTTTCCTCATGTGCAAGTAGGGGCTTGACATTGAGGAACAAGGCGACAAATCTATGGATGATGAAGAAGATGATACCACATACAAAAATCAACTGACTATAATACTAATGGTCAAATGATAGAGCAAATCTCAGTCAAAACCAAATCCCTCACAAATAGACGGTTTTCCTATTGACATGGGCATAGTCAGACAAATATACAATTGAATGGCTTGAGCATATAGATATATTAGATTATGAGAAAATGGAATATCATCAAATTGAGTTGTTTTCTACTTCTATATTACTTTTGGCCAAGAAGGAAGAAGAACTAAGCTTTGATACTCTACCAACAATAGAGAATATAGACTTAGAGATGAACAAAAGCGATGATTCAAACCCTAAAATACAATCACCATCTAAAACTTGTTAGAATATCAAGCTCCTATTAGTATTTAGTCAGTCTATCTTTATGTCTGTGATTGACATTAGTTGGATACAGTTGTATACGTGTTTTACATTCAATAAGTTGATGTAGTCAATGACTTAACTATAGTTAGTCTTGGTTAGTCATACCTATGTTTGTAAGTCTCTTTTAGTTGGTATGATGGAATAATAATGGAAGAAGAATAACAATGAGCTGAGGCTCATCTTCTGCTCCACTCTGTCTCTCTCCCTCTCTTCCAACATGGTATCAGAGCTTGAATGCCTAAAGCCTGAAGTCTTGGTAGTAGCCATTTGACATTAAGACATCAGATCTGAAGAAAACATCATCAAAGGAGACTGTGCCTGCAGCCTGTTTTTTTTCAGAAGCTATATCTTGCTATAGAAATGGTTTTTGGAGAAACAGCCTACCAATCCTGATTGTTTCAATGTGGTCTACAACTTTGCAAAAGAAAGTTTTTTCAAATTCCTCATAGATTTTGAGATTTTCAGCACAGACTTGTGCAGACTAGCTATTTACTGCAGTAAACAACAAGTGATTCCAAGGCAATGGTGGCTTTCATCCTAAAAATGTATATGCCCTTATTATCATGCATTTGAGCATGATATTAGAGTGTTAAATGCTCAGTTTTGGAGCTTATTTGCAGGCTGGAAACAATGAATTGGTTGTTGTCTTGAATTTGGAAACAATATACCTACAGGGTTAAAGTATCTGTGATGCTTATTTGCTACTGAAAAATGCTTGGATCATACCATTTGAGTGGTAGATGCTTTTTGGGAGATTGTGAGTGCTGAAAGTCCAAAGTTTGGACTGATTTGGTGCTAGTTATATCAAGTTATTGACTGGTTATTGTATGCAGGAAGGATACCTATCATCTTCACTTGAATTTCCTGTTTAGGGCTAACTTACCCAACATAAGCAAACTTCCTTTAGTTGGTACTTAGAAAAATATTGCAATAATAATTTAACGAGATGATTTACAAGATTCTTTAAATAGAATTTTACTTTTCAAGTGTTAATCAAATCCTAATCATTGTCGTGTTTGAAAATAAATATATCGAGTTATTTTACTAATGTCAAGTGCGCATAACGTTTTACTCATTTCATGCAATAACCTCCTGTAACTATTTCCATCATGATTCTACGAATTATAATCTCAATTAATCTATCTACAAATTATAGGTAGCAGTTAACCGTATTTGTGTGTATTAGTATACTCTCTAGATGAAACTGACATCTCATGTAAGTGTAAATGCAAAAGCTAATATTTTATATACTTAATTTTGAAAAAAACCTTATTATTTTATGTGGTAATATGAAAATAATTGCCTATTTTTGAGTTTTGAACAACTTGGTTTGGCACGATGTCATTGGGAATTTCATCTTTGCTTACACATTCAAATTTTACGCTTTGGCAATTTAGAAATCCAGTGACATACTTAAGTACATCGCCCTTAAGTCTTTGCTAGTAATAGCTTCTCCTAACAACATTAAGAGTTATTGCATACCCCGGGTGTCCTGAAAAAGGAGAGTCATGTGCTTCCCAAAGTATCCTTCTCTCTTGAGAGTCTGACTTGAAGGAATGCATAGTCTCATTCTGAAATAAACAAGTCCTTTGTCTTCATATGTAGAGAATTCTTGATACTTAGACTTGAATTTGGGATCTTGTTCCTTATTTTGAACTTTCCAAAACAATTGTTGATAGTCTGGGTCCTTATTTGCTTCATTCTTAGTCAACTTGATGATAGGATTAGTTGGCATTGATACCATTGTTGCCAAAGTCTCTACCCTAGATGGTTCTTCAGTGAGGTAAGAGCATTAAGGAAGGCTTTACAACTAAGGGCATGTGCTGCTATATTTTCTTTACCAAGTCTAAACTTAATTTCAAAGTCATACTCTTGTAAAAATTTGATCCACCATCGTTGCCTCATATTAAGATCAGGCTAAGTAAAAATCTACTTAAGACTTTTATGATTTGTGACTAAGGAAAACTTATTTCCAAGCAAGTAATGTCTCCATAACATGAGAGTGTGAATCACAGCTAACAACTCTAGGTCATGAGTAGCATATCTCTTTTCATAGGCTTTCAATTTTCTCAAAGAATAAGCTACAGGATAACCTTCTTGGATTAGTACTCATCCCAATGCAAGAGAGCTGGCATCTATGAAAACTTCAAATTCCTTCCTTAAGTTAGGTAGCCTTAAGATAGGAGTAGTTATCAAAATATGCTTTAGCTTCTCAAAGCTAGATTGTGCAATTGGCATCTAGATAATGGCAACTTGCTTTTTGAGTAGGTCTCTAAGAGGTACTCCAATTTGGACATAGTTTTTTATGAATAGCCTATACCACCCTGCCAAACCTAGAAAACTTCTCACTTCCTTGATAGTGGTTGGGAGTGGCCAACCTTGAACATCTTTGACCTTGGAAGGATCTATTGATATACCTTTAGTAGACACTATGAATCCCAAGTACTCAATCTTCCTTTTGAAGAAGGCACACTTCTTCTTCTTGGCATACAATTTATGTGTTCTCATTGTCTCAAGGACAATGCAAAGATGTGGTTTATGTTCTTCTTCCTCCTTAGAATAAGTTAGGACCTCATCAAAGAATACAAGAACAAAATCATCAAGATGAGGCCTGAAAATATACTATCTTAACTTGTTGAAGGTAGCTGAGGCATTTGTCAACCCAAATGACATCACGATGAATTCAAAATGACTGTATCTTGTGTTGAAGGTGATTTAGGAATATCTTCATCCTTGATTCTGATATGATAATATCATGACTAAAGATCGATCTTAGAAAAGATCCTTGCTCCTTGTAGACGATCAAGAACCTTGTCTATCCTTAGGATTGGGTACTTATTCTTCAATGTTACCTCATTTAGTCCTTGGTAATCGATACAAAGATGGAGAGTTCCATCATTCTTCTTTTGGAATAACATTGGGACTTCCCATGGTGAAGTACTTGGCCGAATATACCGTTGTCCTAGTAGTTGTTTGAGTTGCTCTTTTAGTTCAACGGCTTCAGGAATAGACATTTTGTAAGGTCTTTTTGCCACTGGAGCAGCTCCTAGAACATTTCATCTCATAATTGACTTCTCTTTTCAGAGGTAACTTAGTTAGCTCTTCAAAAAATACGTCGGCATATTCTTTTAAATTGGATGGTTCTTCTTCTATATGACCATCTTGATCTACCTTTTAAATCTTGATCAAGTAAACTGGTAATCCTTTCTTTAGGCCTTTAACAATTAGAGAAGCTTTTGCTAATTGAACTTTAGGTTTCCCTATTTCACCTTATATAGTTTCTATTTCACCGTTCAATCCTAAAATATGACTTGATCTTTTCCACAATGGATATGAGCATCATTGGGAATCAGCCAATCCATTCCTAGTAAACATTTATAAGCTCCTAGGTTCATTACTTTGAATCTCATTATTGAAAGGTTTCCTCCTAGGTTAAACTCTACCTTGGCAGTTTGTTATGTAGAAAGTATTTCCTTTCCATTTGCTAAATCCACAACAGTTTTGATGCATTTACTATATCTATTCCTAACTTCTTAACACACTTGGGAGAAATAAATGAGTGTGTACTTTCACAGTCAATCAAAAATTTAAATGATTTACCTCAATGACTAGCTAGTGTCTGTATTATTGAATATTGATGATTTGGACCCTTCGTGTGGAATGCAGCATGAACAATTGCTTTTTCAATATCTTCTTCCATAGTACGGTCTTCCTCCTTATTAATCTCTTTGAGGGTAATATTTGACGTTCTTCCTCTTGCCATAGCTACTTGACTATGCGTGGCCTTGGGTAGCTCTACCTTGACCTCGAAATTGGCCTTGGCGATGGTTTCCACCAAGCTTTGGACAATATTTCTTGAAATGTCTTGGCTCGTTACAATGAAAGCACCTAAGACTATCCCTGTTTCCCTAGGTTTCCAATTGCATTGGATTTTGCATTTTTCTTCTTACCTTGGTGAAATTGGCCTTGGATTCTTTTTGCTTGACCTTTGAATCCTCCTTTATTTTGGTTATTGTAGCTCCATAACTTATTATTTTTAGGCTTTGCTTGTACTTCCCACACAATAGGAGCAGCTTGAATCAAAGCATCTTGGAGGTGTATTGGGCACATTGATTCCAAACAAGTGTTCAAAGGAGAATTTAGCCCATTGCAAAACTTGGACACTTGTTGAGTAGTATCCATGGAGGGTGCATATTTAAGAAGTGAAACAATCTTGGAGTAATATATCTCTAAGGTCAGTCTTATTTGCTTCAAATTAAAGAACTCACTCATCTTTTGGGTGCGATAAGTTGGAGGTAAATATCTTCCACTTATAGCTTCTTTCAGCAAATCCCAAGTAATGGTATTTTCAAGGACACCAGAGTCAAGCTTCGTTAATTAATTTTAGCTTAACTATCATGACTTGGTTGGTTGGAACAATTCCAACAGCAGTAAAATAATCTTCCATGGATTTGATCCAAATTTCTACATCGGCTTTCACATTCTCACATTTCCTATCAAATTTCGGAGGTTTGACTTGCTTCAAAAGATTCCTTTTCTCTTGGGCTTTGTTGGGAATTATTGTGGGTGAGAAATTCTGGGAAATTTTCAACAAATTCCAAGTTAAAATTTACAAAAATTATATAGTATTAATATAAGAGTTTGATACTCAAATTATATCTCGTTTAATTCATTGAAACAATTTCAAATAAAACTCTTTTCCCATTGCTAAAGTTAAACTGCAATTTCAGAGGTTCCAAGGGAAAATAAGGTTCCATTATTTCTCTGATTGATAAAGTATCAATCAGTCTTTATTACAATGGATGTACAAGGTAATTAAATGGAAAAAAAAATACATTATTCATATAGCTCACAGGTTCATCTTTTTTTTAAGAAAAGGATTCCCTAGTTGTAGTTACGATGGGGAGAGAAACCACCATCTTTCACGATATAGAGGTGAGGGATTGTACAACTGATCCAGTATCCACATCATCTAATTCCTCTAAGCAAGATTGAATGAATGCATAACTGACATAAACATTACTCGGAAGATCAAGAATCATTTCCAAGTTTCATTATTCTGCCATAATTCAAAAATATACATTAACAAAGAGAAGAAAACATATCCTAGGCTATATTTACAATCCAAGAATTTTTTTTTCTTAAGCTTACACCGTATTATATTCTAACAAGTACTCTGATACCAACTGTGGGGTATCCACCAGTCTCAATCCAAGGTGCACCTTTTAGTAGTCCATCAATAGGTTTTTCTAAATGACGCTGCCTGGCACTCCCATGGATTATCATAGGGTTTGTCACTTAGGCCCTACTGAGTCTACATCGCAACGAAAGAGTTCCAACCGAACCTACTAGGATTGACCTGAATTTTCGGGTTCCTCAAATCAGACGGATCTCCAAACATCCAGCTAGCATAAGTAATTTTGAGTTCCCACTTCCTACAAGATTACTCGAACTGAAGCAGACTTGCCATTGCACTTGGTTCAAAGATAATGAGATATAGAGGTGAGTGCAGTACATTAACCCTCCTGCACATAAGGCAAATTCCCATTTCGGCCCTCTAAAATAATGCAAGACAAAGGTCTCTGGCTGCGAGTGAAAAAAACCTTGGGGAGAACAAGGAAAAAACCCGAGCCTCGAATACACATACAATTCAAACAACCCTTGAATAAAAAGAAAATATCTTTATTATATTGGAAATTTATTACAATTTCTATCTTTTCAAATCTGCGAAAGAAATATAAAATTCCACGAGGTATTCTGTCCCTACCAAGATTCCTCCCTTATAACTAGTATTAGGGTTCCAAGATCCCATCCTAGGTCACAAAAGGGGCTCAGTAGATTCTAGGAGTGATGTGGAATTTATGGCCAAAGCCCCCCTTGGCATCTACATTTTCTAGTGCGCAAGACTATCCCTACGGAGCCGGTCTAAGCCTCTCGAAGCGATAATCATGACCCCCTTGGAGTAGGGTCTCATAGCTAGCTTGAGGGTAGCCTAGCGCCATCTTTCCTTTTATCCTATTTTTCAATGTTTTGAATTAGAGATCTAGATTCTAGCAAACACAAACAATCCTTTCAAATAATGACAATTACATCGTCATGCCGTTCACAGCTTCACATAGCCAAGGTAGATCCCTAACCCAAGGTAACCTTATATGCTAATGAGGATTCTTCTTTCCATAAAGTAGTGTTGAGTACAAATCTTTCAACATTGTTAAGAAAGACACGAATTTTACATTTAGGGCTAGCTTACCCAACATAAGTGAATTTCCTTTAGTTGGTACTTAGAAAAATATTGCAAAAATAATTTAACAAGATAATTTAATAAGTGAATTTCCTTTAGTTGGTACTCCTAACCATTGTCACGTTTGGCAATAAATATATCAAATTATTTTACTAATCTCAAGTGCCCATAACATCCTTTACTCATTTCGTGCAATAACCTCCTATAACTATTTCCATCATGATTCTACGAACTATAATATTGATTAATCTATCCATAAATCATAGGTAGTAGTTAATTGTTTATGCATGTATTAATATGCTCTCTAGATGAAAATGACATCTCATGTAAGTGTAAATGGAAAAGCAAATATTTTATGTACTTAATTTTGAAAAAAACCTTATTATTTTATGTGGTGATATGAAAATAATAGCCTATTTCTGAGTTGTAAACAACTTGGTTTTGCATGATATCATTGGGAATTTCCTCTTTGCTTGTGCTTGCATTCGCTACACCCGATGTTTCATTGTTGGTAATGGCAATTCTAGCAACCTCGGGCATTCCTGTATCTCTGGTAGTACCCGTTCTTTGATCGGTTGCGGTGGATTTCATGGTCTTTCTGTCTCATTGCTTTGGAGCCATTGTTCGCGAGCAAGTTCAAGAGATAGAGAAGGTGGAATGAATTTGGGATGGGAAAGTGTGAGAGCAACTTGCCGAGTTGAAGATGGAGATAAGGGGAGATTGAGTTAATTCATTTCCTCGCTAACCCCCTCTCTCATTCCCTCTCTCGCAACCTCTTGGGATCTTCTTCCCTCTCTCTCTCTAATTCTCCCCCTCTCTAGCTCCCTCTCGCATCCTCTCAGGGGAGGGGGGGTATCCTTCCACCTCCCTCTCATTTCCTCCTTGCTTTATACTCGTGAGAAGAGCCTCTCCCCTCTTGCTCGGACCTCTCTCAACTACTCCCCATGCCTCTTATTTATGGCTAAATTAGAGAAGAAGGGTTGTGGCTAAGAAGAAGAGCTCTTTATGAAGGAGATCTTGGCAAATTTAGCAATCTAAAGCTTCCAAGATGCAATCTGATGCTCAAATTGAATCTAATGGTTCCGTTGGCTCCGAAAGGGAGACAAGACCCCAAGACACCCGATTAGAAATCTTCTAGATCACTCCTTCTTCTTCTCCCCATTCGGAGTGCTATTTGCTACCTGTAAACTGTGATCGCGATACGCATGATTTTTCCAATCCTTCTTTTGGCATTAAATCTCCAAAACTGGCTGAAAAAACCACTTGTTTTTTTTTACATAACACCCTATTCTAGAAGTTTCCATAGCTTTTTAGGATATTTACAATAAAATTTCAAAATATAAGAAATGTGCTAGTTTTTCCAAAAAATCATGTATTTTTTTACCATCCATACTATAGACACTAACACTAATCACTAATATGGCTTATAATTCTTGTTCACATGGTAGGTGGGGCTAGGTAACTTCCGTGACGGGTGGCTATAGTCCTTATTAATCTGGAAAAAGTGCCGAGTTATGATCCTTGGGTTTTTTTGCTCAAGATATTCTCTATTTAATGATTTTAGAATTCTTCAAGTCCATTTTGCGAGAAGTCAGAGAGATTTTAAATCAAAGTCAGGCTATCACAATTGTGATGAGTGCCAAAGTACTAAGATCCTTGTTTGTAAAGACAAGATGGACTTAGCCTCGATCATAGCATGAAAACCCTTTGAAAAATGGAAAATCAACTTCATTAGGCCGATCAGTCCAATAGCACAGTACTCCTAGGCCAAATACATCATAGTAGCCATTGACTATCTCGTGAAATGGGCCGAAGTTCAAGCCACTAGGAAGAACGATGCTCGGACTATGGCTAAGTTCCTTTGGAGCAAGTGATCTCACGATTCAACTGCCCCATTGAGCTATTTAGCGACCAAGGCACACACTTTATTAATGAAGTGATTGCTCATTTGCTATCCATATTCCTGATCATCCATAAAAAATCATCACCTTACTACCCTTAAGCCAACGTCCATGTGGAATCCATGAATGTCCTAACTAAAGTGGTCTGCGCCTCATGCAACAACTAAGATAACAAGCTCATGGTAGCACTACGGGCTATAGGACAGCCTGTTGAGATATCGAGCTCCACTCGTGATACGCCAGGGTGACCGTTGTGTATTTATGTCACCAACTTGTCAGTTGCAGACGCGGTTGGTACACCGCCCATGAATAATAGCTACATGATAGCTATCCTTATCTACTCTAGTTCGTGGCTCAGTTAGTATGCCACCTTAGTTAGTTGAGTTTGGTTTGAGACCCATATATAGGGTTCTTCTATTTCTTTGTATGTGAGTTCTTTTGGCTTACACAACTAAGAAGAGGAAAACTGTTTTCAGCCTCCACCCTTGTGTGTCTTCCCCCATTGTGCAAGCAAGAAAGCTACAAGTGAGACTCCTTCCTTCTCTCCCACAATCTTGACATGGTATCAGAGCCTTGTTCGTGGTAAGGAGCTCAAGAAAGCAAGCTAAGCTCGCGGTGTTCTGGTAAGAGGAGCAGTGTTGCTTTCATTTTCTGTTTTGGGAGCAGATCTCTGCAGGTAGCACAGCCGGAAATTGCAAGAGTGCATTGTCTCAGGTTGAGACGCCCTTCGCGGTGAAGCAAGAGGGCAGTATATGCTGCGGGAGAGATCTTTAGCTCTTGGCGACCCTGTTTTTTTGTTTTGAGGCCATTTCGGGGCCTGTTTCGGAGGCGGAAGTTTTCTGCACGCACTCAGGAAAAGGCTCAGTTTTATGCTGTGCAGCCACTGTTCTACAGGTCGGTGAAAAGTTACTGTAGAAATTGCATCGTATGCTTGTGCGCAGAGACATTGGGAGTTTCAGAATCATCCTTGGTTCCTGTTTATGCAAAATCGTCACTAAGAAGTGACTGTGTGGTCAAATACCACACAGTTTTGCAGATTTGCCCTTTTGAGGGTGAAGCTGTGTTTTTTGCAGAGACAGAATTTTTTGCAGAATTCTGTAATGGCGTCTGATTCTCTTTCACAGATTGTCACTGAAAAGCTTGACAAGAACAACTTCTAGGCATGGAAGTTTAGAATGACGAATTTCCTTATGGGAAAAGGATATTGGGAATTTGTTGCAGGAAATGAAGAAGAACCAGTTCTTCCTGATGTTCCCAATCAACAGCAAATGCAGGCATTCAAAGCATGGCATGAGAGAGCCAGAAAAGTTATGTACTGGCTGTCTATCAGTATTTCAGACTCTATGATTGTGCATATTCAGGATGCAAGTACGCCAAAGGAGGCATGGGATACTTTGTCAAAAATGTATAGCACAAATACGCAAGCCAGGAAAATGCAGCTCAAGCAAGAGTTGCATAATGTGCAAAGAGAAAATATGAGCATCAATGACTACCACATGAAGGTGAAGAAGATTGCAGATGCACTTGCTTCCATTGGGTCGCCAGTGGAAGATGATGATTTAGTTTCTGTGACCTTGAATGGTCTAGGAAAGGATTATGCACAGTTCCGAACATCCATTTCCGTCCGTGAAAGATTTCCTAATTTTGAGGAGTTGATTGCTCTTCTAATTTCTGAGGAGCAGAGAAATGGTGGTGCATCTTCTTTAGGAGGAACTTCAAAAGAAGCTGTCTTCTACTCAAATGCTGGAAGAGGTAGAGGCAGAGGTAGAGGAGGCCGATTTGGAGGCCGTGGTAGAAATCAGAATATGCAGCAATCTCAAGAAAACCAGTCCTATGGAGGAGGACGTGGTAACTCTAGAGGCAGGGGGAGCCAAAGAGGTGGTGGTGGATGGCAAAGAGGTCAAAATGCAAACAGTAATGTTGAATGCTACTACTGTGGTAAAATGGGTCATATAGCTAAAGACTGCTATAAAAAGCAGAATGACATCATGAATGGAAAACTGCAACAAGGGAATTATGCATCTTCTAGTAGACAGGGTGATGACAGAAATGAGCATTTGTTCATGGTGCAGCACATGAACAATTCTGTGACAAGTACAGAAGAAAGCAATGATGTATGGTATGTTGACTCAGGTGCATCAAACCACATGACAGGTCATGCAGAATGGATGGAGGATGCAAGGAAAATGGAAAAACCAGGATTTGTGGAGACTGGTGATGATACTGCACATCCTATTGTGCAGATTGGAAAAATTCCCTTGTCTATGCAGGATGGGAAAAAGAAATACCTGTCCGATGTATTTCATGTCCCGAATATCACCAAGAATCTGGTTTCTGTTGGTCAAATGGTTGAATAGGGCTTGCAGGTCAGATTTAATTCTCATGGATGCTTTGTTGAGGATATGAAAAATAAAGGTCGCTTGATAGCAAAAGGAAAGAAGAAGGGCAGAATGTTTACGTTGGATGCAGACATGTCTGAATTGAGTGCAGCAATGTTTGCACATGGGACCGGTGT
This sequence comes from Lygodium microphyllum, assembly GCF_053477565.2. Taxonomy (NCBI): domain Eukaryota; kingdom Viridiplantae; phylum Streptophyta; class Polypodiopsida; order Schizaeales; family Lygodiaceae; genus Lygodium; species Lygodium microphyllum. The sequence continues at coordinate 173,134,192 of NC_141137.1, read as the reverse complement.
AGTTGCATATATTGATATCTGGCATAAACGCATTGGTCATGTTAATGTACAGCGACTTAAATCAATGCAGGCCCAAAATATTGTTGCAGGATTGCCTAAATTCAAGGTTGCAGAAATGCATAAGGTATGTGAAGCCTGTCAGTTTGGAAAACAGGCAAGGAAACCATTTCCTAGACATGTTCAAGAGAGTAAGAAGCCATTGGAATTAATCCACTCTGATGTGTGGACTACTAAAGCTGCATCTCTTGGAGGCTGTCATTATTTTGTCAGTTTTATTGATGACTATAGCAGAAAAGTTTGGGTGTATTTTATGAAAAAGAAAAGTGAAGTTTTTGGGCATTTCAAAACTCTTAAAGCTATGGTTGAAAAAGAAACAGGCCTGCAAATAAAATGCCTAAGGTCAGATGGAGGGGGAGAGTACCTCTCAAATGAGTTTGCAAGGTTCCTGCAGGAGCATGGCATAAAGCAGCAATATTCATGCAGTCATACCCCACAACAAAATGGAATTGCATAAAGGAAAAACAGGCATATTGGAGAGGTATCTCGTGCCATGCTCAATGAAAAAGACCTGCCAGATTTTTATTGGGCTGAAGCAGTTGCTACAGCAGTCTACATAATGAACAGGACTCCCACTGCAGCAATACATGGGATGACTCCAGAGGAGAGGTATACTGGTAGGAAACTAGATATTTCTCATTTGAAAATTTTTGGTTGCATTGCCTATGTACATGTGCCAGATGAGTTGAGATCCAAGTTGGATCCAAAAGCTGAGAAGTGCATCTTTATTGGTTACTCTCTGCAGCAAAAAGGGTATAGATGCTATAACCCTTCTACTCGTAAGTTTACAGTGAGCAGAGATGTTGTTTTTGATGAGATGAGTAGTTGGTATAAACAAGTAAATGTGATTGATGATGTAGATGCACAAAATGGTAATGCTGCACAGAATCCACAGCAGCAGTCACAAAATATTAGTGGACCTGGAGCGTCCTCTAGTAGTGGTTCACATTCTTCGCCATGGACAGGCAGATTGAGATCAGGAGAATCTTCTCAAAGCAATGCAGATAGTGGTATGCAGGTATCACGAAAAGGAAAAGAGAAGGTTGATCAGTCCATGTTTGATGTGAATGCAGGTCACTCTTATGTGGATGGTGAATCCAGTGGCTCAGAACAGAGCATTGATGATGAGTGGGGTATTCCTTCTATTGTTACACCTGGAGTAAGGAAGACCAAGGATGTTTTGAGAGCACTTGGGAGTGAACCTACTTTGCGCAGGTCTACAAGAGCTAGGTATCCTGTGGATAGGCTGAAATATGATGGATTTACAGCCATTCACTATGCATATATGGTTATAGTGATACAGGAACTAGAACCCACTTCTTTTGAGGAAGCCATGGGAAAAGAAAAATGGGAGAAAGCCATGGATGAAGAAATGGATGCCTTGGAAGCAAATGCTACATGGGAGTTGGTACCTTTGCCTAAAGGTAAGAATGCAATTGGTTGTAAGTGGGTTTATAAGGTGAAGCACAATGCTGATGGTTCTGTGAACAGATACAAGGCAAGATTAGTAGTCAAGGGGTATGCACAAACATATGGCATTGACTATGAAGAAACATTCAGTCCGGTTGCAAGGATGGCAACCGTAAGAGCAGTCATTGCTATGGCTGCATCAAAGGGATGGTCTTTACATCAGATGGATGTAAAGAATGCCTTCTTGCATGGTGATTTGCAAGAAGAGGTCTATATGGAGCAGCCACCAGGTTATGTGCATGCTGTTCATCCTGAGTTTGTTTGCAGGTTGAAGAAAGCCTTGTATGGCTTGAAGCAAGCACCTAGAGCATGGTCTGACAAGATAGGACAGTATCTTGTCACTATTGGCTTTCAAATTTCCAAGGCAGATTTCTCACTTTATGTGAGAAAAACAGAGAAAGGTATTATGCTACTTGTCATTTATGTTGATGATTTGATTATGACAGGTGACAGTGATGAAGATATTCTTCATGTGAAAATGCTATTGAAGCAGAAGTTTGAGATGAAGGATTTGGGAGAGCTGCGTTATTTCTTGGGCATTGAGGTGATTAGATCACCAAGTGGGATACAGCTCTTGCAGAGGCAGTATGGATTGGACATGCTGTCCAAATATGGGATGACAGGCTGTAAGCCTATTTCAGTTCCTTTGGAGCAGAATGTGAAGCTGAGAACAGATGCAGGTGAGCTTCTGGAAGACCCTACTATGTACAGACGCATAGTAGGAAGTTTGATTTATATGACTATTACCAGGCCAGATTTGAGCTATGCTGTTGGATTGGTAAGTCAGTTTATGCAGGCTCCAAGGAAACCGCATTTGGATGCGGCTAGACGCATACTCAGGTATGTGAAGTCCACATTGCAGTATGGACTATTTTATGAGACTGGGGTTCAGATACAGTTGCATGGATACACTGATGCTGATTGGGCTGGTAGCATTTCTGATAGGCGATCTACCAGTGGATATGTGTTCTCTTTTGGGAGTACTGCAGTCACTTGGAGCAGCAAGAAACAGCCTACAGTTGCCTTGTCGAGCACAGAGGCTGAGTACAGGGGTGCAGCAATGGCTGCATGTGAGGTAGCTTGGTTGCATAAGCTACTTTATGATATGCATTAGTCTACAGATGGGCCAGTTGTCATTTATTGTGACAACATGAGTAGTATACACTTGGCAAATAACCCAGTCTATCATGCTAGAACAAAGCACATTGAGGTGCATTATCACTATGTGCGAGAGAGAGTTTTACTAGGTCTTATTGATCTAGTTTATGTCAGCACAGAGGATCAGGTAGCTGACATATTTACGAAGGCATTGGGCGCAGAGAAGCTGCGCAAGTTCAGAGACCTGCTTGGTGTGCAGGAATTGGGATTGAGCTCGAGGGGGAGTGTTGAGATATCGAGCTCCACTCGTGATACGCCAGGGTGACCGTTGTGTATTTATGTCACCGACTTGTCAGTTGCAGATGCGGTTGGTACACCGCCCATGAATAATAGCTACATGATAGCTATCCTTATCTACTCTAGTTCGTGGCTCAGTTAGTATGCCACCTTAGTTAGTTGAGTTTGGTTTGAGACCCATATATAGGGTTCTTCTATTTCTTTGTATGTGAGTTCTTTTGGCTTACACAACTAAGAAGAGGAAAACTGTTTTCAGCCTCCACCCTTGTGTGTCTTCCCCCATTGTGCAAGCAAGAAAGCTACAAGTGAGACTCCTTCCTTCTCTCCCACAATCTTGACACAGCCTACAAGATGGCAGTGGGGCAAACACCCTTCAAGCTGACTACGGGATGAAGGCGATCCTAGCAGTAATAGAGTTTTTCATTCCAAGCTTGAGAGTAGTAGTACAAGAGAGATGGGATGGAAAAAAGGCATGGACGGAATGCCTAGTAGAGCTAGAATCTCTTTTTGAGACCTGGCTCTTAGCTACCCATGCACTAATATGTGAAAAAGTATGATGCAAGAGTTGGTTTGACAAGCATGTCAAATAGTGTGACTTCGAGCAAGCCAACCCATGTTGCTATACTTTGTGAAGGGCCATAAGTAGAAAATGAAGTTTAGAGGATTACGGCCTTTCAAAGTTCACAACATTAGTCGACTGATAATGTCGAGCTTGAGACCTTGGAAGTTGAGGGCATAGGCTTCTTCAATGGTAGTCCCCTCAAGAAGTATTACCCTCCAACCCATCCGTTGCACGAGTTGCCAATGCTACAACCGCCTGTCGACGTGGGAGTGGCCACTATCACATAGATTGAGGACAAGAATGAGGAAGTAGTAGAACATGCTTACTTGTGAATAATAGTCACTGCTCAAAAAATACACACCTTTGATGCACTTATCGATGAGGGAGCTGAATTCCACATACTTACCCATGAGCATGGGACTTTGATTGGTTAGCCCCAATTTCCACGCGATTCTTGACAGGATATTGGTGCAGTATTGTTGCAAGAGCATGGTGTGATTGCATTTGAAAGTCACAAGCTTGATGAGAAGGAGATGCAAATGAATGTATACGACCAAGAGATGTTGGCCATTCTCCATGCCATCAAGAAATGGCACCACTATTTGTATGGCAACCGCTTCCAAGTGAAAAGCGATCATCGAGTCCTCCAATACTTCTTGACTCAGTCTACTTTGACTCCTAAGCAAAGGCGTTGGGTGGCAACCTTACAAAACTATGACTTTGACATTTCACACACCGGGGGAAAGGATAATATTGTGGCTGATTGTCTCTCTCGAATGTGGGCATGCAGAGTGTCATCTATCTCAGAATTGCACAGTGATTGGGTTGAAGAGCTCCAAGAGGCTTACTTGTTAGATGATCATTTCAGCCACATGTTTCAAAAATTACAACATGAGGTTATGGCTGAAAACTCCCAATATCAGCTCAAGCATGACCTTATTTGGTCCCATGGCAAGATTGTCATCTCACACACTTCCCCCTTCATGCAGAAGATCATGGAAGAAATGCATTCTTGCCCCATTGCCGGTCACTTGGGTGTTTTCAAAACATATGATAGGATTGCCAAGAGCTTTCATTGGAAAGACTTATGGAGGGACGTCAAGGACTTTGTGACCAAATGTGTTCCATGCCAACAGAACAAGGATAGTACACTCAGGCCCGCTGGCCTCTTGCAGCCTCTCCCTATCCTTGAAGGGAAATGGACTCACATCACAATGGACTTTATCACTGGCCTTCCCATGAATAAGAAAGGGTGGAACAGTATCTATGTGGTAGTTGATCGCCTCATCAAAGCTGCCCACTTTATCCCCACTAAGGTCCAATATACTACCTCTTAGGTGGCTACTCAGTTTATGGAAAATGTCTTCAAGTTGCATGGATTACCACAAGTCATAGTACATGATCGGGATGCAAAGTTTATGAGCAATTTCTGGCAGACAATTTTCACCTCCATGGGGACCAAGCTTGCTCCATCCACTACATACCACCCTCAGACTGATGGCCAAACTGAGAGAGTGAAAAAATGGCTTGAGACATATTTGAGGCACTTTTGCCATGATGTACAACATAGTTGGGATACGTGGCTTCACTTGGCTGAGTTTGCATATAATAATTCCACACACTCTAGCATTGGAGCTTTCCCTTTTGAGGCCTTATATGGGTATAAGGTTCCCCTTCCTACAGTCTTGTTTACTAATAAGATCAATCCTCAGAGTCAAGCTGAATTGGATCGCATGCAAGTTTTACTTCACCAATGCAAAATGAATCTTCAGAAGGCCCAAACACACATGAAACTCTATGCTGATGAAAAACAAAGGCATTTGGAATTCCAAGAGGGGGAATTGGTCCTTTTGAAAGTGCCTAAGTTCTTCTACTCTACTCTCAAAGAGGGCAGTAGTAACAAGCTAGCCCATCACTTCTATGGCCCATACCGAATCCTGAAGAGAGTTGGCAACTTGGCCTACCACTTAGAACTCCCCCTACCACCAAAATCCATAATGTGTTTCATGTCAGTCAGTTGAAACCCTTTGTAGGCTCCTCAGTGAACTATGTGGAAGAACTTCCCCCCATAGATGAAGAGGGCATCGCTCAATATGTTCCTGAAGCAATCATTGGGCAGCAAGATAAGCACTTACGATCCCAATGTATCAAAGAATACCTCATCAAATGTCAAGGCCTACCCTTGGAAGAAGCCTCTTGGCACCGAGCAACCATCCTCAATGAATTTCCCTACCTCCGTGAACCCCAACGGCTGGAAGACTAGCCGGTCACGCCCCAAATTGCCCAATTTCCGCTCGTAGAGTGCACACTATTTTATAATAGTTTTGTACTTACTCAAATCACATGCATGTGCATTCTACATAGGCTAAAAGTACTCGTCATAAGCTCCGTTTTGACATATAGTACACCCTATTTGGAGCAGCCTATCAAAAGTTATGACCAGTTTACTTCAGCAGATCGGTTCAGGACTGCATGCTGTCCCTAGTCTCTCCACACCTATTCTTCATTGTCAAAGGGCTCTGAGTAGTTTTTTGCAACCCTCCCTTAGCCCACCCATCACTGCCCTCTATTTCTCCTCATTTTTGAGGGCAAAAACCTTCCGAGTGGGGATGGATTGTAAAAAGCAGGATACACACCGTCTAGAGTTTAGACACCCCGTCACATTGACTGGGGTATTTAAGGTGTAAGAGCCCTAGATTAGGGCAAGCAGCTATTATCAAGATCACACTCTTCACCTTCGTCTCCAGCTTCCATGGCTTCCTTCTCCCTCCTCTCCTCTTTTCTCTCTTTCTCTCTCCTCTTCTAGTCTTCTTCCTTCTTCTTCTTGTTCTCTTTCTCTCTCCTCAGCTCTCCTTCTCTCTCCTCTCAACTTCTTTCATTACAGTCTAATGAGGGATTGCAATAGATCAATGAGATTAGAGAGAAAGCCTCATCATTTATCAATGTTGGCTCCATTTCCATCAAGCAAAGAAGGAATTGCCTTCATTTGTATCTCTAGGTTAACATAGGTACAACCACAAACTTTCTTCATGTTTGATTTAGGGTAAGGCTTTTCATTTTTGTTTACATCAATTGGCCACTTCTCCACCTTCATTCCAAATGTTAGCCTCATTGTGATTAACTCCATAGACCATCATCAATAAATTTGTGATATTATTAAGTCCAAAGCTTATTATGTTTATGGCCTAAACTATTGAATATTAGGATGATGCCCTCAACTATTTTGGTTTATTTGTTCTTGGCCTTTTTGCACCTATACTAAGCTACATTCCATCATTTACACTTGGCCTTTTGGCCACCTTTACTAGACCTTGCCCTTTCCTATATACGATCCCTAGATCAATCCATAGGGCTTAGCCTCAACCCTTATTCCAACTCTTTGGTGAGCCTCCTGTTGAGATATCGAGCTCCACTCATGATATGCCAGGGTGACCGTTGTGCATTTATGTCACCGACGTGTCAGTTGCAGATGCGGTTGGTACACCGCCCATGAATAATAGCTAGATGACAGCTATCCTTATCTACTCTAGTTCGTGGCTCAGTTAGTATGCCACCTTAGTTAGTTGAGTTTGGTTTGAGACCCATATATAGGGTTCTTCTATTTCTTTGTATAAGAGTTCTTTTGGCTTACACAACTAAGAAGAGGAAAAACAGTTTTCAGCCTCCACCTTTGTGTGTATTCCCCCATTGTGCAAGCAAGAAAGCTACAAGTAAGACTCCTTCCTTCTCTCCCACAATCTTGACATGGTATCAGAGCCTTGTTCGTGGTAAGGAGCTCAAGAAAGCAAGCCAAGCTCGCGGTGTTCTGGTAAGAGGAGCAGTGTTGCTTTCATTTTCTGTTTTGGGAGCAGATCTCTGCAGGTAGCACAGCCAAAAATTGCAAGAGTGCATTGTCTCAGGTTGAGACGCCCTTCGCGGTGAAGCAAGAGGGCAGTATATGCTGCGGGAGAGGGCTTTACCATTGGCGACCCTGTTTTTTTTATTTGAGGCCATTTTGGGGCCTGTTTTGGAGGCGGAAGTTTTCTGCACGCACTCAGGAAAAGGCCCACTTTTATGCTGTGCGACCACTATTCTACAGGTCGGTGAAAAGTTACTGTAGAAATTGCATCGTATGCTTGTGTGCAGAGACATTGGGAGTTACAGAATCATCCTTCTTGCCTGTTGATGCAAAATCGTCACTAGGAAGTGACTGTGTAGTCAAATACCACTTTCGTCAGTTTTGCAGATTAGCCCTTGTGAGGCTGAAGCTGTGTTCTTTGCAGTGACAGAACTTTTTGCAGTGTTCTGTAATGGCGTCTGATTCTCTCTCACAGATTGTCACTGAAAAGCTTGACAAGAACAACTTCCAAGCATGGAAGTTTAGAATGACGAATTTCCTTATGGGAAAAGGATATTGGGAATTTGTTGCAGGAAATGAAGAAGAACCAGTTCTTCCTGATGTTCCCAATCAACAGCAAATGCAGGCATTCAAAGCATGGCATGAGAGAGCCACGAAAGTTATGTACTGGCTGTCTATCAGTATTTCAGACTCTATGATTGTGCATATTCAGGATGCAAGTACGCCAAAGGAGGCATGGGATACTTTGTCAAAAATGTATAGCACAAATACGCAAGCCAGGAAAATGCAGCTCAAGCAAGAGTTGCATAATGTGCAAAGAGAAAGTATGAGCATCAATGACTACCATATGAAGGTGAAGAAGATTGCAGATGCACTTGCTTCCATTGGGTCGCCAGTGGAAGATGATGATTTAGTTTCTGTGACCTTGAATGGTCTAGGAAAGGATTATGCACAGTTTCGAACATCCATTTCCGTCCGTGAAAGATTTCCTGATTTTGAGGAGTTGATTGCTCTTCTAATTTTTGAGGAGCAGAGAAATGGTGGTGCATCTTGTAAACGCCCCGAACAACGTAGTATGCTTAACAATTATGATATTCGCTTGTTTTCAAGATTTAATATAAAAGAGAATGAACACTTAAAGCTAAAAATGAAAATTACTCACAAAATTATAGCCATGAAAATGTAAAAGTAATGGAGACAAGATTGAGAGTTGAAGATGGGCAACCCCCCCCGAAGGAATGTATTTCTGCTCAACCCAAGTCCCTTAGGGAAGAGCTCAGTTACAATTAACCTGAGAGTGAGAAAAAGGTAATTCTCACTCTCACAAGATCATGCAAAGATGTACAA